>NC_136061.1:2130026345-2130636345 GCF_964261635.1 Lissotriton helveticus
TCTCTCCACCACTCTACCTCTCCACCTCTCCACACCCCTCTATCTCTCTACCTCCCTACACCTCTCTCCCTCTCAACCAGTCGAATTCCAGGAAGCCCAAACCATCAGTATTTTAAATCTGCACGTGAAACGTGGGTAGGATGAGCCGTGCAGCTCAGCAAGGGATGTTCTTTTTACATAATTTGTATTTAATAGAATTGGGAAGCAATAGAACAGTCTCACAGTTGAGATACAAATTCACATACACTGGCGAGCTCTTTTTAATTGGCTTTAAAACCATTCAAAGATGGCTGCAGAGTCTACGTGGGATGCAGTGGACTAAGTGGCTAAACAACAATACAACTGCCAGTACTGGATATTACTTGGCTATTTTTAGGATGACCTCTATGAACAAAACATAACGGTCCATTTTTTAGTTTACGTCACTAGTTTATTCATTTATTTTTGCAATAGTGGATCAAGAATTATTTTCATAAACAAACAATTTTCAATTTTCATGTGTATGTACAAAAATACAATAAAACATTACAATTGAAACATACTGTACAAAACAATTTTTACAATAATTACAACATATTACAACACATCCAAACTTTCACTCTGGCCAAACCTTTCATCCATCTACAATCATACCACAAAGCAAAAAATACTTAGGGCCCAATGTCAAAAAATATATAAGTTCATTTAACATATAAACAATGTCTAGAGATGGTAATTAGTGTGCTAAATGCAATTTCAGCAGTATTAATCCTATTTAATGACCACTATTTATAATGTAATTCCAATTTGACAGAAGGACCCAAAAACAGGTCGACGCGTTTCGAACTCACCAATGCGGAGTTCTCCTCAGGACCAACAATCTTATTATAAGAAAAAAAGCAATCCTCTTAGTAGATGGCGTGCAGCCGATAAACCACTATTTTAAGGCTCGTATAATTTTATCGTGTGTGTAAACCGTCCATGCTGCAATA
This sequence comes from Lissotriton helveticus, assembly GCF_964261635.1. Taxonomy (NCBI): domain Eukaryota; kingdom Metazoa; phylum Chordata; class Amphibia; order Caudata; family Salamandridae; genus Lissotriton; species Lissotriton helveticus. The sequence goes on from NC_136061.1 coordinate 2,130,027,317, forward strand.
AATGATTGGCAGGCGCCTGTTTGAATTGAATGCTGGCATCCTGCTAGCGTTCAAGAGAGCCGTCTTTGTTCGTCCGTAATAAACCTTCCGTAAGTGGCAGCAGGAGCCTGACAGCACTGCTTGTCCTTTAAAAAGAAAACAAGCATTGGCATAGCCAGTAGGTCTCCCCTTTGGGACCTTATACGTGTTTAGTTATCCAGTACAATATCCTTGGTGCAACAACATCAAGTGTTGCATGGCTAAACACTTAAAAGGTCCCAAAGGCGAGGCATATTGGCTATGCCAATGCTTGTTTTTAAAGAGCTGCAAAGCCACTCTGCAGTGGCTTTGAGCTCATTTTTCCTGCCACAGTGTGATTTCAGCGTGTGGCCGTGTGGCCGTGTGGCCGTGTGAAGGTAGCTGATATCCAGGCGCGGTGCGTCCATTGGAGCGTAGGGGCGTAGCCCCACTAAGCCCCATGGACCCACCGCGTCGTCACTAAAATACAAATAAAAATATTAAAATAATCGCGCTACCCGCCGGACGGGAATCCGGGAGACACCCGACTTTTCCGGAGTGCGCAGGGGGGGAGGCTGGGCCAGCTGCAGCTGCGCAAGTGGATTTTTGGGCAGAAACAAGCCCGCGCATGCGCAGATTGTTTCCCCTGTGCAGTTCCCCTTAGAGAGAGGACCAGGGGGCGGGCCGCAACCCCCGGGGTTGCACAGGGCGACTGGGCGAGCAGTCATGGTGTCCCCCCAGCCAATTGGCTGGTCAATACTATAGCCCGGGTACATAAACCCCTATCTGGGGGGCAGAGCCCTCTCCCTCCCTTGTGGTGCGGCCTCTGTTTATGGGGTTTGAAGACCTGACCTGACCGGACCCAGGAATCCTTAAGAGGGCGGGAGTCAAGTCCCGAAGGAACCGCTCGGCCAGGGAAACCCGTTCACACTCCGGTATGATCAGCTGAATCAGAGGCGAACCTTGGCCTTGTCGCGAGAAAAACAGACAGAAGCAGCTGAGCCCCGAGCAACATCCCTACAGCCAGGGTCCCTGTAAAGAACAGAAAGGGGTCAGGTATCTTGCGGTCAGCTATGACTACTTGCACTGATAGCCATATAAACGAAAAAAAAATCAACGGAAATCTCGAGTGTTAAAAGAAACGTGTAAAGGAAGAGAAAAGACATAGGTAAGAGGGAAAGGGAATGAAAAGAGGGAGGGTACAATGGCAGTGAAGGGAAAAAGGAAGGAAATAATGCGAAAATAAAAGCGGGAAATGAAGAGAGATTGTGGGGAATTAAAAAAGCATGAGTGGGATACGGATGGATGGAAACATGCTGGTGTTTCTATATTAAAACGTTTTCAGACCTTCATTAAGGCACTTCACAGGTGCAGCAGAAGCAGCTCAAGCTCCCCTTATTTGCATGGGGGCACGAGCAGGTGGCGATAAGTCATATGACACTTATCTTGCCGTTTGGCCAACAACAAAATGCATTTGACTATTTCTAGGTCTCTCTTTTAACCAGAGCTGGAAATGGGAAACAAGCACTGGCAAAGCCAAGACGTTTTGCCTATGCAATGCAATGTTTTTAGACATGCAAAACAGCACTCGCGCTGTGCAATATGGCTTAAAGTAAATAAAAGAAAACATCACAGCGGGGACCAGTGCAAAAACCCCATTTTGTATCAACTGTTTGGTCCAAATGTCAGTGCATAATTTCACCACTGTAATCTAGTCTATTTGTTTTAATGTTTTGTGTTTGGGGCATTCTTTGAACTGTTTTTTTTTATATTGATGCGCAAGCAAAGAATCTGTGACTCCCTCACATTCTCCATAGTTCAATTACATTCGTTTACCTAACCATTTGTTGTATAGGATATATTCCTATACAATACTCCTAGAGGAATGACACCACACAGTTACTGGCTGGGCACTTCGCACACGCATATGCAAATTAGTTTACGCCTCACCACTGTCAAATGTCACCAGCCGCCCCTGCTGATATCCTGTGTGGCATGATTTGGCAGGTCTGATATTGCTATTTACGTCATGTAACTAAAGCTAAATTCAAGATTGAAAGCTAGATAGCACTCTTAGCCATACCTCCAAACTATTACGAGCCCCACAGGCAAATGGAATCTGAAGCTAACAAGTAACAATAACTTATTTTACAGCACTCAGGAGAGTTGGCCCCGCTATAACCATTAGTTGTTACTGCTACCCAGCGCTAAGGTGCTCTCTTTATTATCTGAGAAAGATGAAAGGCCGAATTGGTACGGCGAAAACCTAACCTCTTACCTGTGTCACAAGTGCTCGGTGTCTTTACCGCGAATACTGATTTTGTAAATTAGCACCGAAGACATCTATAGTTTGCAAGGGCCTTTCCGAGCAATAATCTGCCTGTAACAACATTTCCCCTGTGCCATTGCGCAACGCAACCACTTCTTAGCTAGTAGCATGTGTGCCAAATAATGGAATATGAACATTTACGCTGCTCATACGTAGGCAGCAATGCCTGCAGAAACAACCTACGCAAAACATGCTCCGTGTCTGGATGTAGGCAGTGCCTGCCAAATATAGATTTAGGAAGTGTTTTTGTGATCACAAATAAACATATATTCAAATTGCCAACTGTGGGTAATTGAATTTCTTCTTTCAATTTGAGAGTAAAAACAACGTTTTAGAAGAGAAAATAAACGAGCATTGCTTAAGCCAATTGGTCTGGCTTTTTGTGCTAACTCATACAAACCTTTGTACATATCTTTTTATGCAAGGGTGAGCCTATTAAAGGCAAACCTGTAGACTTTGCCACTGCTTCCTCCTCTTCCTATCTAGTTACATTCTGTGTGGTGACATAATGCAGCGTTCAATAACCATTTGGCCTTTTCATATTCCTAGTCAAAACAAAGTACATGGATAATTTCGGAACTAGTGTTAGAATAATGCTGGTTCCACCAATTCCTGAAAGCTACCTTCCTTTTTTCACCCCAAACCTTTAACACTTCCAAGTGGTATGTCAAACACTTGATCAATAGCTTAATCTGAGACTTGGATCACAATTTACCTTTCATTTCAATTCCCAGATTGCTGCATGTTATTACACTTTCCTCTTTGATATAACTTGATTAACAAGGGCATTGTTATCCACCTACCCATCGCCAGGGAGCTGTGGGCGCATTGTATTCGTGGCACTACAGAAAATTATCACGTACAGAGACCTGGCTCTTCCCTGGTTAATGCTCTTTCTTTGCTTCCCACTTTGGTCTGGTAATCCATGGATCCATCGCTGCAACGCCCCGTCACTGGGGCAGCCATGGCTATACAAATCCGATAACATAACATTTAAGGCATGGGCAAAGTGGGGTCTGGGCCAGGGCGCCCGCCTTTCAGGGGGGCCCTGATAAGGCCAACTGTGATCTGCAGACAGACAGTCCCTGGTGGCCTTGATTAATTCTTAAATAACTTGTTTTAAATATCGTTTTCCTTTGATTTATTTTTAATGTGGGTGATGTGTGAGAGACTATTACAGACATTTTGCAAAAAGATTTTGTGTTTATGTTTCATGCAACATCCATAAAAAAGTTTCTTTTAGATCAAACTAGGAGCTCACTTGTGAGAAATGGGAGGGTGTCACAGAGATTATTTGCAGTAAAATTAGCGAGCTGCTGCTGTGTTATAATATTGAAAACACATATCACTATCCCTGCATATTAGATGTAAACACATTTCGTATTTGGATGGTGTGTCTGTGCACTTTCAGTGACCTGGGCAAAAAGGGCAAGAAAGAGCTGAGATTTGATCATAAATAAAACAGTGTTCGAACTCGGGCTCCCAAAATACGTTTGGCCCTAGATCCCCAAAACCTTAAGATGTTTCTGATCACATATCCTTAATATGTCATAGTTATGGCTATCAGGTGAAAGAGACGCAGAGGAGAGCGTATTATGCCCCATCCCCAGCTCTTTACAAGGTCCCCTTCTCCTTCAGCACCATTTCCTTATTGAGTTTTAAATAGCAAGAAATCAAGTCATCTTCCAGACACTGTGTTTTTTCCTTACCCTGAACTTAAAAAAAGGTGATGTTTTTCACACCTGGCCAAAATAGAAAAAAGCATCCAATAGAGCCTGCATTAGGTTTTTGCATAAGGCTCCATACTAACCTATGGCAAACCTGGGCACAGTCTTACAGTAGGCAATTTTTGAGGGCTCAGGAGGCATACAAGAGAGCAAGGAGGCTTTATCATGCCTCTATAAAAGGCGCAAAAGCCAAGTACTTTACTTCACAAATTGAAGCCTCTAGTAACAAACAGAAAGAAATATTTAAAATTGTTAACAGCTTTAGAAAGCCCAAAGCGTTAACACAAGAGATCCCACCCTCCCAGACCCTCTGTGACGAGATAGCTAACTATTTCGCACAGAAAATAGATACCCTCACGAAAGATTTCCCTCAGTCTGAGAAAGAGGAGGTAGAGGATAAAACTAGCACAGATATAGGCAAATCTTGCTGGGATACCTTCAATCAAATTAGTCTGGAAGACACATACCAGGGGATTTCTGCGATTAAGTCAGGATCTCCCTTCGATCCCGGTCCCCCTACGCTGCTTAAAGCAATAATAGAAGAAGTTAATCCAGGAATTAATTCTATTATAAACGCATCCCTCCAATCAGGTGAAATCCCCCCCCCTACCCCCCCACTGGAAAGTAGCAGCAGTCAGACCACTGCAGAAGAAGGTTTTGCAGGATCCTGTGACCCTTTCTAATCTGCGCCCCATTTCACTCCTCCCAGCTGTTTGCAAATTAACGGAATCATATGTTAATAAGCAATTTATGGCTTTTTTGGAGGAAAATGAAATTCTTCACCCATGTCAAGCAGGTTTCAGAGCTCACCATTCAACTGAATCTGCCCTGTTGTCCTCAACTGAAACCATTCGAGCTGCATTGGATCAGGGCAAGATGGCAGTCCTGATCCTATTAGATCTTTCTGCAGCGTTTGATACGGTGTCCCACGCCATCATTTTACATCGCCTAGCAAATGCGGGCATAGCGGGAACCGTTTTCGAATGGTTCAAAAATTATCTGGCACATAGGCGCCAGATTATTATGTTGGGAAATTTCCGTTCCGAGGAGAAAGTGTTGAAAACAGGGGTTCCGCAGGGCTCTAGTTTGAGCCCCACATTGTTTAACCTGTATATGGTTCCCCTGATTAAACTGATCTCCTCCTTTGGTATCAGTACGATTGCATATGCCGACGATACCCAGTTGGCATTAGTTCTTAATAAGAACCAAACCAATGCGGAAATGACCCTGAGGGAATGCCTATCGGCAACTTTTACGTGGATGACGAACAATCATTTAAAGTGTAACTCTGCGAAAACAGAAATTCTGCCCTTTGGACCTAATAACTTCTTTTCTCCTCATGATTGGTTGTCTCAGGAGACAGAGGCTCCACCAAAGACTATCAATGCAGTACGAAATCTGGGCATCAAATTTGATAATACCCTGTGCTTTACACAACAAGCAAAAGAAGTGGCAGGTGCCTGTTTTAACATCATTAGGAGCCTCCGAAAATTCTTTGACTTGCTCCCCCTGAGTGCCAGGCGGACGGTTGCAGTGGCGCTGATAACATCCAGACTAGATTACTGTAATAGTCTGTATGCAGGGTTAAATATATCTGCCCTGCACAGACTTCAGATGGTCCAACATGCAGCCGCCAGATTGGTCCTCAGACGGCCCAGAAAATCTTCGGCCTCTGCTGCATTAGATGCCCTTCACTGGCTCCCAGTACAAAAGCGCATCCTGTTCAAGGTCCTTATTATCACCTACAGAGCCTTTCATCATCAGGGCCCATTGTACCTGCGTAAGCTTTTTACACAATACCATCCGACGCGAGAACTTAGATCCTCTACAGCGAATCTCCTTTCCGTTCCTAGATTTAGGCTGACAACCAAAGGAGGAAAATCTTTAGCAGTTATCGGCGCTAAGGCATGGAACAAATTACCCCACTGCCTTCCGGAAGCCACCACGGAGCATAGGTTCAGAAAAATACTGAAAACATGGATTTACACACTGTCAGCCACAGGCTGTAAAGCCTTATTATGATCCCTCCTTGACAACATGGGCAGTCAAGCTGTGGTTATCTGCTGTAATTAGGAGTCTCAGTGCCAAGATGCTCCCTGGAGTGGTAGTGCGCTATAAAAATGCCATATCACATCACATCACATATTCAGAGATTTAAACGCATCTCCAAACAAACTTCTTCAAATCTGCCATTCAACAGGTGCAAGGTCACCATTGGCATTAAGTTGCCTGATTTAATATTCCATATTTCAGCTGTCTTGTTTTTTGTAACATTTAATGAAGCCCATGGGCATTTGTTCGCGCTCTATAAATGTTATTAATAAATAAATAAATAATAAATAAATAATGCTGCATCCAAAACCAGTGCATCCTCATCCTTTACCACTCTGTCAATAATTTGAGCAAAATATTCTCAACTCATTACAGTAAATATCTGCTATTGCAACTTGGAAATGAGGCATAACTTGCAGTATTTGTGTTTAACATATCGAATTCCACGCTGTGCCTTTTTTTCTGTGCCTGAACACCCGATATATTTCAAGAGTCTGGACCTGCGCAATCAGTCAGGGAAAAAAAGGATGGTGTGATAATCATCACAGAACTGGCAGGGGGCGGAATTCAACCCTACGTTTGTTATCGGGCCCCTTTCTGAGTTCACAGTTAACTCTATGGGGAGATATCGAGGCCAGGTTTAATGATACTGGCCTGCAACTTACCATGAGATAACAGAGATCATTAGTTACTAGGTCAAGTCTGATATTTACCAACTGGTCTGAGCAGGTTGGTTATTATCTCTGAGGGTCAGGGGTGGGGGAGGAAGTGCAGATCCGGGTCTGTTGGGCATAGGCAAAGAGGTCTTCTGGTGGTGGGGAGGAATTGGATTGTCTAGGTGGAGCATTATCTGCTCCCCTTGTGCTTCTAGAGATAGTGAGCAGGGTCTGCTGTGTCGCTATCCGCAACCTCTGCATCCTCTGCCCATGGTTGCATAAGGTGCAGAGCTGTGATCCAGCGTGATACCAAAAATTAATTAGGGATCAATAATCAATAACATCATAACACAATGGTCCATACACATTCACCTAGAATCCCTGAAGCGCTGGGGTCAATTTATACGTTCTAATAATTATTTCCTTTTTATCGATCCAAATGAGACATCCTTCAATAACTGATCTTTATTATCAACTTTCCTTCTATTTGGTCGATGGACCTATTAGTTGAACAGTTGATGGCAATGCTAACCACTAACTTACCAACCATTTAGTTAGTTAAAAAAATCACAGACTCTCGATAAGGTTAATAATGAATTAATCTCAAATATTTAAGGATGATGCTCAATTGCATTTGGTCACAAATTTCAAACACTGAATCTCCCGAAAGGAGAAATTATATATAAAATCCGAACTCATCCAAATTAAACAATGACTTTATGCAATGAAGGAGTGGATAGAGTAAGAGACAAAAGTTTCAGCAAATATTTATGCCAAACATAATATGTCTAACTGAGGGGATAGATGAAGCAACAATAGTCATCTAAATAATACATATCAATAAATCATTGACGGAGTGGACAGGTGGGGAGACAAAAGTTTCAGAGACAAAAATTCATTAAAATTAAGATTCTGAGAACGATGTAGGCTAAATACAAGCCTATTGGTCTGTAGGAAAATCACCCCCTCGGCCTAGGTGATTATGGGGGTTCCCCAAAATAGAATCAGGTAATAAAGCGTATAAGGACAGGATCACATCTGGTCAGGAACAGCTAGGCCTCTCTGCAAACCGACGGACAGTGACGCATCTCCCCTCTTCTCTCCTGCCAGCCTAAGCTCTATCACACCCCTAAAGGCACCCCAAATATACTCTAAAATTGACATGTCCATCCCACAATTGTTGCAAACTATCATCGAACTCACACAGGGATTGGTGGGCTTGGGGGGTGGCACTGTCAGGCCACCATGATTTCACCTTTAATTCAACAACTTCATTGTGTTATATTAGTTCCCAGGGTCTGTGTTTAGTTCGTTCTCACGTCCCCCGCATAAGATACAAAATGTAACATTCTCCATCACAAATTAACATCATCCACAGTGTGCATCTCCGGTCCCACGCCTGGGTACAACATTTGGCAGTCGTCTGACACTCTGGCCTTCACCCTTTTCTTGTCATCTGCGGTGCACAGCGCGTCCTGTCTTGCCTCACGACAGAACAGACTCACTCCTTGAAGCTCTCCCTCCCAAATTAGCTAAATTTATAAAGATTGTTGTTTTATCCCGCACACTAAAGTAAATGAAAATGAATATTTATTAACTCTATATGTGATAATGAAACCTTCACTGTTTACCACCCACCTTGCACTATTCCCCACTAATGTTACCTAGCATAAGCCTACTGCAATAGAGGCATTAATTAAAGTAGGATGCAACATGCAAAAATGCTGATGTACATGCGGCCTATTCATGCAACTTCTTTCTTTTCTTTCAAAACACAAAAGTTTTTACAATATTCATTATTAACGTGTTAGTTCAGGCATTCGCAAAGCAGTTCCCTTGGGTTTATGTTGGGTGTACGTCCGATTTACTACTTACTGTTAGTACATATTATGGGGGTATAAATTCGATCAGGTTTCATTTTTGTGAAACCGTGATCCATCAGCTGTATCTGGTAAAACCAGATCAGGTGTTTCCAAACCTTGTAATTTAAGGTACAGAAACACTAGACCACTCATAGTTGCCCAGAATGGTATCATCCCTTGGGGACCATTCCAGGCTATTCATGATGATGGGAATGGTGCTTATTAACTTCATCATTAAAGTTTGGTTTTACCCTTTTCATTGCTTCTGTTTGGGCAGTGTTGGAGCTTAGTTACACCACACATTTAGTTTGTGACCTCTGCCTCTTATAGCATATCTCTCGGTTGAAATGAAATTCAAAGTTTACTGCATGTGACCTTATTTTTAAATTGTATGTGCACCAGGGACACTTGAGACTGTTCGACAGCAGTGCTGCTGCTAGGAAAATAAATTCTAATAAGATGCTTAGTAGAACGTCTGCTTACGAAAAAAATTTATATCAAAGATAGAAAGTGATATTCAAACATAACACCATTTGTTTGTAGAAGTACATTACTGAATTTGTGTGGTGTAAATATTTGGGAATGTGCAAAGTTGAAAAACTACTAGATATCGCACCTTCAGAGTTGTTTAAACTTTCAGTTTTGCAAAAAACGAAACTGACAAAGTTTAAAAATAAAATTTGAGGCAAAAAAATGACCATGCCCTATTTCAGAGCATGCTGATCAGCAGCCCCTTACTGTGTTTTTGGAGGTGCACCGCATCTCTCCTTTCTAGCTGTGTTAGACCAAGGGCAAAACTGATGAGGACAGCAGATGAAGTAGCTGCCATGTAGTGTTTTGGCTCAGGCAGGCATGCCCGTGCAGGGGACATAAGGAGCCAGAGCTTAACCCTGCCAAGGGCTCACCAGGGGCCGCAAGCTAATAAGAGCATGGCGTAAAAATTGGGACCCTTGATGGGGGATCAACAACCCCAATCAAGGACGGGAATGAACCCCTCTTCACCAGAAGCTGAGGGCAAAGTGTGCGAAAAGCTGAAACGCATGAAGTACAGTCCAGTCTGGGCCAAGGTGCCATTCAAAATTGGGCCAATATGGAAGGGGCAAAGAGGATGTTATGCCCCCCCATTCGGTCTTAAACTACAAGACGATGGCAACACACCCACTATGTCTTAGCTGCACTGAACAGTTTTGAGTATGAGGCGGTAATAATTCATGTGTAAGGAGGAGGAAGTACGTGCCACACCTAGTCAGAGGCAGGGTGGAGGACTCCAGCTACTCTCCTTGGGATGCCTGACGGTAGGGCCGACCAGCAACAATTGGAGTCCCCCGACAAGGAACACGGCGCTCGCACCCTGGTCATGCCCCACGGCTGGCCACAACCAGATGTACAAGATAGCCGGCTAAGCCTAACTCAGGACAGGGTTCAGACCCCTGTAAGGCAGGGACTACACTATATAACACTGCATTGCAATGGTATCACCTTACCACTGATGGGCATGTCAATGCGTGTCTTTCAAATTGATTGATTTATGACCTGACTGATTTATGACACAATACCTGACATTATTGATTGATGGCTTGATTTTTTTGCCTGATTTAGGTGTGACTTGACTTATGACTGAAGTGATTCACGACAGCCCTCTGAGCTAGCCTTTGTTGAAGTGATGATTAAACTGCGGCCTGTATACTCAAAGATATTATAGGTTTGTTACTTGACTAACCTCAGAAGAAGCAGCCAGATTGCCTGGGTTATATAGTGTTTCCACACTGACACTTATTGTTTGGGCAGCCCTGTGTGACAGCAGGGTAGCATAACCCGCTGACGTCTGATGTACCAGTCATGCTGGGTGGGACACTGGCCTGCAGAGAAAGGGGTTGGGAAAGTGAAAATATGACTTAGGCAAAGCTTAGGACTTTTTTGACAAGTGCGAATATACAGGGACAACTGTCACTACAGCAATCCCTTATCAGTTGGTCTTGGTCATCCACTGCCTTTAACATTGATGGTTTTATTTAGATGATTGAATTGTTTGTTACTGTATGTACAATATGACCTATAGCAAATAATACAAATTAGAGCATAGGCATGTGGAGAGCTCCATTGGAGACAATGGAGTGTCTTAGGGCTAATAATAGCTGGTATAGGCCATCTGCTCCAACATTCCAATGTGCGTCTATGTGATTCTGCCTTTTTAATTTAGAACATTCTGCCCTCAATGGGTGAAATGTTCTAATAGTTTTATAGCCCTTCTGCCTTGGGCTATACCGGTTGTTAAAGGCCCTCTCCTTCATTACAGATTCTTGTCTCAGGCCTTTTAACAACCGGTGCAACCCTCAGCACTGTGCTATAAAGCTGTATTATGTCTGTGACCTTTATGATACTAAGGCATTCCCTAATGGTTTGAATTTGTATGGATACATCAATATATACTGTAAACAAAAAAACAAACTCTGCATCACATTAAAAACATATTTTCATGATCCTTGCATGAGACCCCTTCAAGAGATGGATCCGAGTCTGTTGTCCTCCAAACCTCGTTGTACAGGAGGGGTGACAGTGCTTGAACAGATAGCTGTCACTCGTTCTGATGCTTCACTGACAGTTCCGTCTTTTTGCACATTGAAAAAAAAAGCTGCTGTTTTTCAGAGCATATCTCGCCCACTGCTGGCTGATTGATGTGTTAAGAAGCTAATTTGTTTATGGGCTAATCCATGCACACCAATAAACCAAACAAATCTAAGCATCAATTATTGGCTTGATTTAGTGCACATCTACAACAAGTTTTACATTAAACTCAGCATGATGTTGAATAGTTCACTTTCTTAAATTAATCAGGGAGAATATGCACAATTAGTGTTGAACTTTTTGAGTTAAGTTATGTTATGTTATGTTATGTTAGGGTGTTCTTCTATAGCGCTCGACTCACCCAGGGGGCATCTCGGCTCGTTCTTTAAGCGAAACCATGAATTCGGAAGGAGAGGAGAAAGATTGGGAAGGTCAGTTAAAATAAAAAGGTTTTCAGATGTTTCCTAAAGTCCAAATAGGTGGTGCTTTTGCATAGGGCCAATGGGAGCTGGTTCCAGTACTTTGGGGCAATGTAGGAAAAGGCTCTACCCCCGGTGCGCATAAGACGAATACGACCAGTGAAGTTCCCTTAGAAGCGGAAGTAAGGGGGAGCCAGGGGGACGATTTAATGTCATCCTTGCTGCAGTGTTTTGAATCACTTGCAGCTTGGCTAATAGTGTCTCACCTACTTCCGCCAGCAAGGCGTTACCGTAGTCCAGCCGGCAAATAACCAATGCTTGGACCATGGTTCTACTATGGTTCTCCAGCAGAAAAGGTATTATCCTGCGCAGAAGACGAAGGCTGTAGTAGCAGGAGCTCACTGTAGCTGCAATGTGGTCCTTCATAGTAAGAGATTGGTCCAACTAATAATTAATAATTAATTAATAAGTGGCTGTTAGTGTGTGGCAATGTGGGCAAAGTGTTCGCTAGTGTCCGTGCTGAACTCCCATTCTAGACAAAACTGCCACTGTCTCCTATGGGTTGAATTGCTATCTCCAAGATGCTCGTACTTCCCAAACTCTTATATTTTTTCGCAGTTCTTCCCCACAGACTCCCATAGAAAATATTTCAGGACTTACGGTTGTCGCTTGTGTCCCTGGTAGGGGCAGCTCCAGGGTCAGAGTGGTACTCTCAAAATTATACCTCCCCCTGTCAGAAGGCGGCTTAGGGTACCTAACTATGAACATTATTATGCAGTGGCGTAGTTTCAATGGCCCATGCGCTGCTTGACAGGAAGCAACCTTGTTGAATTGGATCCCTGGGCAGTGTCATTACGTCAACCAGCTTTGCCGTAATGGCTGTACGGTTCCAAAACAACATTGCAGAACAAGCATTGGCATAGCCAATAGGTCTCGCCTTTGGGACCTTATAAGTGTTTAGCCATGCAATGGTTGATGTTGTTGCACCAAGGATATTATGCCGCATAACTAAATTCTTAAAAGGTCCCAAAAGCGAGACATATTGGCTATGCCAATGCTTGTTGCTTCTGGAATGGTATTCTTTAACACCACCCTCCTAATGAAATCAGACTTCTGTCCTATTGATTTATTGAAATAATCACTTTCTGATTTCGCAACTATACCTGATCAATTAAACCAGGTGGGTTGATTACTTCTACCAACCACAGGCTTGAATTCCTTAGTAAATTAATTCCTCAAGCCCTCAAACAAAAGTGTGTGGGACTCCCAGATCAACACCAGAGGGGACACACCTGATACCAAGGTCAAATCCAGACTAAGCAAATGCCCCAGAGCTGCCTCCACTAACATGTAGATTGAACCAACAAGCTCTTGGGACTGTGCCAAAGTACACCATTTAACCCCTACACTTTGGGAGATCCATAGTGAGAATTAGGGCATTGTGGTCACTATCATGCCTAGGTGTAACTACCATGACCATAAAGTATTTCCACAGCCCTAAATCTAACAACAAATAATCAATTTGACTGGTAGGATGAGTGGGCTTATATGTGTGGTTCCCATCTTTATCAGAGGGGGTACTACTATTACAAGCAAGAATACGATGTTTTAAGAACAGGGCGTTTAATTGTATGGCAGGGACCATTTTTTTAAGGGGGGGAATATATAATTTGAGAATAGAGAAAACTCTATCCTCCTCTTCAGCAAGATTAATAATGCTTTTGTCAGGGGCTCAAATTTACAATTCAAATCCCCATCCACAATTTTAAACACTTTTTATGGTAAGGAGGCTAAATGCGTGGACTGAGGTTCTGTAATTCTCGAGTCTGACTCCATTTTATTCTGTGCCACCAATTTGTGTTGCCCTCACGTAGGCCTGTAAAGGTAGCCTGGCGAACAAAGTGGCCTGGCTTTCTTAGTTCATGTATACATTAACTAGGTTTCTTTTGACTCTGAAATGAACTGTAAGAAACTGAACTCTTCACCTGAAACTGACCTCGCAAAGCCAATTTCCCTGATCGATCTTTGTCTGAGATTGCCAATCAATGTTCAGGACATCGTTAACTTTTTAGTTTCCTTGCACATGCCTTATCTTGTTCAGCATCTGTTACTGTACTTTTTTTATGTTTCTTCATTACATGGGTTATGCTTTCAATTATAGGTTTGTCCGGCTTGTGGAGATTGAATTTGGGACATTCCTAATAATTAACTTTTGGGTTGGGATACTGTAAATTGGGTTTTTGCTATGTGATACTTTGTTTGAAAATGTATCTTATTGGCTAGTATTTTGTGCAGTGGGTGTACATTTATAATGTGAATATTGGGTATAAAAGGAGACGTCTCGCCTTAGTAAAATGAGCAGTCTCCTGAGAATTTACACCGTGATGTATTTCTAGGATCACTGTTACTAGCTGCAGCTAATAAACTTGGTTTCTGACGCCATCCAGAAGTATTCCGTGTCTTTGAATACCAAGACAGGTGAACTCGAAGATCTTAGGCGTGCCCCTGACGCCGCTGGGTTAAACCCCGGTTCTTCAGGACAATAACTCAATGATTGGGGATTCCCTTATATTTCCCACAAACCTGGAATAAACATTATAAACATACACAACCAAGGAAGGGGGAATGTAAGTTTAACACATATCACTAGAGTTGATTGTGACTTCATTGGCTATACACACAAGTGTGGAACTCACTCACGTCATAAGACCCCCTGATGGCCTACCTTTGCCCTTATTACTTGCAGCCTTGGTAAAATTAGTGAACTGATTTGAAAAGCCATGTCTCCTGGAAGAGTCAAAGGTCTTGCATATCTATAAAAAGGCTCCAGTCTGTACAGTAAAGCTTGGACCCAACCCTGCTAAGTTCCATCATAGTATCTTAATCGGCAAAGAAGTTCAATAGTGCCTACCCCCTCAGTAGGCCCTTCCCTTATACTTGCCCCAGAATTGTAATGAGAGTAGATCAGTGAACAATGCCCTCTCTAAATTCCCTCCCCCTCTGAAACTGTTACTATGGTGGGGTTCATCTAGGCCCATGAGCATATAATTGCAAATATTGCTTTGGTCCCCATTACATCTACCAGCTAGGCTATGTGGTGGTCTTACCCCATCAAAAAAGCAAGAAAAACCCAGTGGAGAAACCCTGTGTTGACTCTATTACACCCCCGTCATAGTTCAGGGGATCAAGGAAGCTACCAACTTGACTCCCAGCATCGTCAATCTGTGATACTGAATGTACCATGCACCCCTCTCCCTCCCACAGTGATTCTTCCAAACAACCCCCAAGTGTGGTTACATCAGGCCCGATATGACTGTCGTGCCCCCCGGAATGCATAAGTCAATCAACCCATTCAAGCACAGAGAACCGGTTATAACCTGCAACGTTGTAGCCCACAGGATTATATTGGTGTCCAATGGCATTTAACAAAGATGGAGGGGGATTCACAGAAGTGTTCTGCCTGAAAGAACGATCTTGCCCAATAAAAAAATCTGGGTTTCTAAAAGGGGCAATAAAGATATACCTGAGCCTGGGTTTCTAAAAGGGGCAATAAAGATATACCTGAGCCACCACCAGGCTTGACCACATGGTCAGATAACAACCTACACACCACATGTGGGCTTCTAAAGTCAAGAATAATGCAGTTCCCTTAATGATCCAATCCAACACACCCTACGGGCTAGTAAGGTGTTGTTCACTGTAGTGAGATGGCACTCCCTGTTCCGCACAAGCCAGTCCAGAGATGTATTTAATAGTTCATTGTGTGCTTCTCTCTCGTCCTCTCGCAACTGTGGTACTCCTGATAAAGTTTCCACATAAGGGCATTAAGCAGGGGGTAGATCTATTAATGGACGTTTCTGCTTTTACGTGGGGCTATGTGGCTTGTTGTGCTCAAAGCCTACCCCATCATGTTGCATCTGATCGCCCTCTTCTTTCTTCGCAGTAGATTGACATTTTAGAGTGGGGGCTCCAGTATGTGGTGCGGAAGAGTTGCTCTGGCATAATGTGTTGCATTGAGAGGTACTGTCAAGAGATACTTCATTTCGAGGGGCAATTGTAGAAGAGACGGCATTCGGAGTGCCCTCTTCTCGGTTCAGAGCTGCAGGCTGCAAAGCCTAACAGCCAGCGAGTGGCAATTTGCTAATAGTATCAAGACTTTTCTCAATTGCTGTAAGATGCGCCAGATGGGGCCAAGTCCTGAGTACAAAAGGTCCTTCACATTAACCAATAGCTCTGCTAGAGTCTGAGCCATCCAGGTAGGTTGTAAGTCAGCACGCAGTGTCAATCCTGGTCCAATGGGCTGCTCACAAAATGCAGGAATCAAGGATGAATAAACTTGTGTGCCAACCTCAAAGACTTTGCTCCGAACCAGTCTTTTAGACATCTTGGTGTTAACCGGGGTCTTACAATACTCCTCCCGGCTCGCCACAGGGGAAGGCATGGCAATTAATGGACGTTGTGCTCCTAAATTACCGCTTCCCAAGACAGGAGTGCCTCCGTTAACCGTGGTGGTAAAAGGGCTTAGGTCATGAGTGTTGGACAATAACGGCAAAGGCAGACCAGATCTGCTTCCTAGGGACAGTCTCCTCTCTGAGAGTTGCATTTAAGTAGAGAATATATAATATAGCCCTCTGCAACATCTGATCATTTGAGGAGATTGAGGGGAAATAGCTAAAGAATACAAAGCCCCTTTCCTTTTGCCCATGGCTTTTTCACAGAAAACAGAAAAGTCCCTATAACCTAGTAAAAAAACTGCAGGCCTTACGCCCAACAATGTAATGGTTTGCTGGTTAAATTACGACGAAACAACAGAACGAACTATCCAGGCATTACCACAGTGCCATTCATATAGTAATCCAGTCTTATCAAACGTCGATACTGATCAAATCGGAAACACCAAAAGATTGGGTACTGGACATTAAAATATAGCTTTTAAAGGATGTGCACTCACCCCAACTTGAGGACAGTTAGTAGGGGGGGTGGCCCACCCTAGCCTCATCCAGCCGCATCCCTTGCCACGGAAAAACTGAAGGCGCCCTGTAGCGCTGCACGGTATCCTTGCCCCTCTTCTGGGGCAGCAAAGGTGTCTGGGACCTCTAGTCCCCGCTGGCAAACAGAAGCCCAGTAACGGTGATACTGGGAAATACAAAGGGATTAGGTTTTTTCCCCCAACAGCATATCGATTAAGTCCTTGCATTTGCCTTGGATCCGTGGTGAAATATCATGATAAGGGTTACTGGAGGCTTTGCTGTGTGCAATTATATATATGTGAAATATCTGATCTTTTCTACAGCATAATACACCACCTCTTTCTTCGTTGCCTTATTTTAGGTATGTTTGATATCAGTCATTTAGTTAATTAATCTCAAAACTTGTGAAAGTCGTAACACTAATAAACTTCAGAATGGGCAAAATAGTCTGTGTTTATTGGGCATCTATGAGAGAGGGAACAAATGTCTTTTATAAAAGGCATAATGGGGTGGGGCACGGTGTGCATGTGTGTATTACAATGGGAGATGAATCTTTCCTTAATAGTTCTATGTACTGCCCCCTTAAAGTGATATGTAGTGGAGTTGGTCAGATGTTTCCATTCCCTCAAATTAAATCCATTAATCCATACAATACAATATTCAGGCTTCCAGAACAAGATTTCTTTATTTCTCTACATTAACTCCCCTGGCTTACCAATATATGGATTATCTGATGTTGACATTCTATAGGCCTGCGGGCAGAGCTATATTCATGGGGCAACTCACTCATACCAAGGCATCTGCAGTGAACTCCAGCAGCCCAGAAGTTGACATCTTCCTAGACGCCACCCCTCCAAAAACAAGTGCGTGCGCCTCGCGCTAGAGGGAGGGGTGGGGGAGTGCGAGAGCACATAAGTGTTCCCCTTGCGGGAGCGAGCCAAGGGCACCATGTGTTTCTAAGTTAATTACAAACATATGGTGTCAAGCTCGCTCCCAAAAGGGAATCGCCAAACGTGCAAGAGTTGCCATTGAAGGCAATGGAATGCGTGCACGTTTTTAGCTGAAAAGCAGAAGCAATAGCTAAAGGTCTTTTGCCTATGCAGAGCATGCGCGCTGCATAGGCAAGAACTAAAAAACAGGGCAACCTCCTGATCACAGCAGCTCACAATGGCTGGTCAAAATATATACTGTCCAAACACCAGTTACCACCGTACGCCCTGGACCTCCCACTCGAGATGACTCCTGGTCCTTACACTCATCTCAGGTCCCTGGAACTGACGGAATGACTAGCAGCCGGTCTGACCACATGGGGTGATTTATTTGTGGACTCAAAGCTATGTGATTTTGATATTTTGATGGACGATTATGGGGTATCGCCAGGCACTTTCTTGTTATATGCAAGGTCATCGTAACAAGAGCTTCAAGTATGGGAAAACACACGAGACAAACCCACTATAACTGCTATATTACAGAAATTATTAACACATGGTACGGGTAGAAAGGCAATCACAGCCATTTACAACTTCCTCAGACTAGAAGCAATGCCTCTATTAGCGCCATTATGCAAATTTTAGGAAACAACCCTACCAACTAGTATTACTGACAAGCAATGGACAGAATGCATTGGGCTTTCCAAGATAATATCCATGAATGCTAGACTGGAAATTTACACAATTCAAATATCTTCATCACACATATTTTACGTTTCCTTCTCCTTGCCCCATCTCTTGCCCCTCCACCTCTCCTATCAGCTGTAGAGCCACCTTACTTCTGTACCACGAATATGCACAAGTAGGATGAGCAATGAAATGTCCACATCCATGCCCTCAAGCTCTTACCATTAAGATCCTTCTTTAGAGTTGGGACCGACCACCCCATCCTCCTTTCTCTCCAGTTTAACACATGCATACAGGCCAATCGTAACCAATGTTACCTGTCTTCTCTTCCCCGCTCTGTGGCTTGATCGACTGGGTTCAACGCAGGGACTCGCTGCCTGACTTGTTTCTTTGGCATTTAATTGTCCCACGCCATTTCTCGCTTGCCCACTGCCACTCTCATTCCCTTTCTGGATATCTATGATCTTCAAGCACGAGCGCTACCCATTTTCCTTGTGGCCTTTGCTCCTGCCCCCTCCCTCATCCCTCCTCCTCTCCCTTTCCTGGTACATGATGAAAACAGTGGCTGCTCTTTCCAGAAAACTCAAAAAGTCTTCTGGAAGCTTGGCCCATCTACCGTTGCACACCTCCCCCAAACCCTCTCCACTCTAATTACTGACAGTGTCTCGCCTTAGACGACTCCACATAAAAGAGCCTCTCTGCAGGTTTCATTTATGCACTTTTTACGTTTGCCCATGTAAATAATGGCTGGGTAATCAGTGATAACTGCGTTTGCCGAGTGTTGATCAGTAATTTAAGTGCACGTAGGCAGTGCATGAGTGTGCAGAGTTTGCTTTTAGTATATGCGGTTCCTGAGTTGTTGCTTTTTTATTGCCTGGGCAGCAAGCATGGGAGGCGTGTTGTGGCATCCTGGCCACAACACGCCTGTTGGTGGGGTATAGAATATTTCAGGAAATATGTATATGGTACTTTATTTAAAGTTAGAACAGACCACAGTCCATAGGTGGAATTATTTACTACTAAAGGTTGTGGAAAAGCCACACCAAGGATTGCCAGATGGCAGTAAAAACTGCAGGAATTTCACTTTAATGTAGAGTACATCCCAGGTGTCAAGAATATCTTAGCAGACTGTTTATCTTGTTTGCCCATCAAGGAAGATTGTGACTCATGTATTCCTGATGAAAATGCAGAAAAAGTTATATCAGTTTGTGTGGTATCGAATGGTTGTATTAAACAAGATGAGTGGAAAAATGCTTGTGCTGTTGATGAGGAAATTCAAGAAGTTATCAAATATAGTAGCACGCAATGGCCATTCAAGAAAAATTTAGATAAGGAATTGTTACCTTATTTGTATGTAGCCAATGAATTGTCAGTTATTAATGACATGTTATTTCGTGGTGTACAATTAGTGGTACCCAAGGATTTGCGTGAACAGGTACTATGCTTGGCCCACGTAGGACATCCCGGTATGTCTAGCATGAAAAACAGATTACGATCTGAATTTTGGTGGCCAGCCATTGACAGGTCTATTGAGTCGAAAGTTAGATCTTGTATGGAATGCGCTATTAGTGATAAGTCACAGAAAGTTGTCAAGTATGATAAAGCTACTGTTTCAAGACCAGAAAGTTTATGGGAAAGAGTTTCTCTGGACATTGCTGGTCTGATATGTTTGTCCAAAAGTCAAATGTATGTAATTGTCCTGATTGATCAATTTTCTCAGTGGCCAGAAATTAAGTTAGTTCATCATGTTGATTCACACACAGTTATTCAATTTTTAAATGAAGTGTTTGATAAAGAAGGATTTCCCAAGTGTTTGGTTACCGACAATGGGATCCACTCAAATGGAAGATTACTTATCAAAACATGGTATTTTTCATATAAGAACATCTGTTTATTATCCAGAAAGTAATGGAATTGTTGAAAGATGGATAAGAGTCCTGAAAGAGGGTGTACAATTGGCTTATCTAATGGTAAGAATTGTGCTCAGGGCCTGAAAGATTTAGTGTGGAATTATAGGATTACTCCTAGAGTGGCAGGTGATATGTATCCATTTGAGAAAACGAGGGGAAGGAAGGCTGTTTGTGACTTAAATCAGTCATGGATGTTAGAGATGAGAAACAAAATTGACCAATCCAAAGTGCTTAGAAGGTTCAATGATACGAGTCGGGGGTCATCCAAGGAAAAGCAATTGCCATCTCAGAAATGTGAAGATTTGGTGTCTCAATTTACTATTGGAGATTGGGTTCGAGTAAAGAAGGGAAGATTAGTAAAGGCTGATGAATCTAAGTTTTCTAAGCCCATGAAAATAGTTAGAGTTGGACACCAAGTTGTGGAACTAACTGATGGTAATGTGTGGAGCATGAGCAAGGTCGTTAAAGTGCCAATATGTTTATGGTCAAACTTAGACACTTCATCTGGTTCACATAATACTTCGTCGAAACAACAAACCCATAATGATAATAGAGATTCAGCTTCTTTAAGATTGAAATTCAGACCAGCCTGGTATAAAGATTATGTCATGTCATAATACATTGAACTAAAATCGATATTCTGGTTTGTCATTTGAGCATTCATTCACAAGGGTAACATCTAAATATGCTTTATATCTATGCTAATGTTTGTATAAATGACATTTGTTGTTTTTGTTTAACCATCAATTTCGTTATTTGTGAAATTATAATAATGTGTTATACAATGTTTCTGTTAACAATGTAACTTGTTAAACTTGTGTTGACGGAAGGGGATGTGTGGCATCCTGGCCAATGCTGACGTGTGGAACCATGGGCCAGGGTTCCACATGACTCACATTCCATTAGAAGTCAGTTGGCCCAGGCTCTTTTACCAAATGGTTTAGTGTATTTATTCTTAATAAATACTTATCCAACATACCTTGTTTTACCTTCTTTTAAAACGGAACACGTGTGTGGGTACTGTTCCCCAGTACTCCCAATCCCAACTCAGCCCTTCACATAATTCAGCAGCGCACCACTCCTCTGCAAAAAACCAGCACTGCGCCTACTCCTCGACTAGTGCACGCCCAAAGCTCTGTATGAGATATTTTTGAATTGTCACGAAATGCTGTTTGCCCCACTCTACTTTATTTTAGTAGTAGGTAACCCCCTGAGATGAGCATGCAAAAAGAAGCAGAACTTTATGGAATGTGTCCCTTTGCCTCCTCCCCCTACTGCCTAGTGTAGCTGAAGATCCAACTCTAGGACTGAATCAGGGCCCTACTTATATCCATGTGCTGTAACTGTGTATTTCATCATTACAGGACTGCATCATTGTCCCATCTGCCTGCACCTTAACACTCATGGGTTGTGCGGCATCCATGGTTTTTTTTAAAAATGCTGCAGTATACTTTAATACGCCTCTCCACTGTTTTTTAGCACTGTTTCTTATTCTCTTTCCCATCGGCTTTTTATGTTATTTAGCACTGTTCCTTATCTCACCCATCTATCTCCCCTTCACTGGTTCCCCACCCGCCCTCTTCACTCTTCCCTTTGCTCCCTCCCACTCTCTCCTCCCCTCTCACTTTTAAGAACCCATAAAATTCTGTAGTTTACTTTGTCTGGCATATATTTTCTTTCGTGATTTTTTTTTTAGGATCCCAGCAAATGGTTAATTCCAAACTCAAACATAAAGGCACATTTGATGTCTGTGGGGGAGGGTATCCCTAAAAAAGGATACATTAAATCCATTCTGTGCACCACAATACGTGAAACCACCAAACGGATCTTTAAGCACTCGCCCAGCCCCCTCTAAACACTCCAGGTGTGCCGAGGCTACCATTGTGCATTCCTTCACTGCAACGCTGGCTGTCAAGAGACTCGCCTTGGCAGGCGCACAGGACAAAATACATTATAGTGTTATCACCTTTATGACGCTAGGTAATTATTTGTTAGGTAACCTTCACAATTAAGCTAGATCGTGACGGTAGACAGCTTTAAGTTCATATGATTTATTTAGGACGGTTTCTTTTGTCTGTGTGTGTTTTTTTGTGTGGAAGAAAGTCTTGCGGTTTATGGTGCATTTGTGCGTTTGTTTCTTCTGCGACGTGTGCATCCCCCTAACCAGTGATGGGAAGTGCTCAGTTGGGAGAGTGTTCTTTTTCAGTGATGTCATATAATTCAGAAAATATGTGAATCTTTTTGGGATTGCCAGCACTTCAGCGTTAGCACAACATGCATGTGCTTTCTTCAGGCACCAGCCGGTGACACCACCTGCTTCAGTGCAACACGTTGTTTAGTTGGAAAGACAAAAAGACGCACTTTTCCAGACGCACTTTGCAGACCCAACACAAGGGCAATGGAATCTAGAATGTTCCCTCTCAGTCATAAATCTTCTGCTCACTGGGGATGTAGCAAAGTTGGCATGAACTCCTGTGCGATATGTAAATGACATTTCATTTAAAGTAAGAGTCTGCATTCGATTCTTGGCTGCTGGTGTGTGTAACTAAGGTTTTTTCTTGTAGACTTAAGATTGTGGTGTCAGATATCATATAAGCATGATACTTCCAGAAAACACTCAAGCTGCCTTGCTTTTAATAAGCTAGTTAAACACTGTGACACTATTATTCTTTTTGCTGAGTACGCATTTTGAGGTGAATTAAATTGCTGTGTACCATATACAAACATACGTGCACACTCGTGCATGCACCATATATTCAAACACTAAGTGCAGACTCACAAAGATGCCATTGGATCTTACTCTTATTTTTGGTGTTCCTCGTTATGTTCTGATGTACTGGTGGAGATGGAGCAATGGACTCTTAAGAGGCTACAAAAGGCCTGCTGTGGGTTGAAGTAACCCCGCTTCTGTAGCTCTGCCCCCTCTTGGCTGTGCTCCTCCCTGTGCGCAATTAAGAACACATTGATTCACAACTAACATTTCCTATTCAAACCTCTGAATTCCACTACAAACAACATATATCCACTCCACTGCATACAAAAAACATAAGTGAAAAACATTGTCATTTGCATTGTCAGCACTACCACAGCATCACTCAGCACCACCACAGCATCACTCAGCACCACCACAGCATCACTCAGCGGCACCACATCATCACTCAGCGCCACCACAGCATCACTCAGTGCCACCACAGAGTCACTCAGCACCACCACAAAGTCATTCAGCTGCACCACAGCATCACTCAGGGCCACCAAGGCACCACTCAGGGCCAACACAGAATCACTCAACGCCACCACAGCATCGCTCAGCGCCTCCACAGCATCGTTCAGGGTCACCACAGCATCACTTAGCGCCAACACAGCATCACTCAGCACCACCACAGCATCACTCAGCGCCTCCACAGCATCACTCAGCACCACCACAGCATCACTCAGCACCACCACAGCATCACTCAGCACCACCACAGCATCACTCAGCATCACTCAGCTCCACCAACCACAACATCCCTCAGGGCCACAACAATATCACTAAGCACCACCACAGAATCACTCTGCACCACCACAGCATCACTCAGCACCACCACAGCATCACTCAGCAACACCACACCATCACTCAGAGCCACCACAGCATCACTCAGCACCACCACAGCATCACTCAGCACCACCACAGCATCACACAGCACCACCACATCATCACACAGCACCACTCAGCATTGCCTTTGCACTAGTATACCACCACAACATCATTACTCAGCAAGACCTGAGTATCATTCAGCATCACCTCAGCATTGTCTCCGCACCAGTCGCCACCACTACCACCACTACCACCTCAGCATCCCTCAGCACCACCTCAGCCTGCCCTCGGAGTCTGGCATCTGTTGATTCTCCCCTAGCGTCTGGCCGCTGGGAGTGTTATAGTACAGGTAATAGTTCCCAACCCTCACCCTCCGATTGTTTATGCCCCCTAAAAAAATCTTTAACAACCAATGGAATAGGCAGAAACAAGTTGCCAGCATTGCAAGACCAAAAGAAAACTGAGGAAATTGTTTATTGTAAATACTTTTTTTAATATGGTTGTTCAGTTGTACATAATGCCTTCTTGGTCATATATAAGGTAACAAAAATGCTTCTGACACTTTTTTATTAAAACTTTTTAGCATGCTGCACAGCAGCCACACTTCCCTACAGCACAGCTTAAAGACATTGGAAAAGTCAATAGCTCTGGCTAAACAATTATAAGGCCCCAAAGGCCAGACCTATTGGCTTTGCCAATGCTTGTTATCGGAAGACTTAGGGTAACACAGAATTGTAGAGCAACTGTTATTACCTATTGACTTTCGATGCATTTCTCCCTTCCAAAAGAAAGTCAATGTGTAAAAAATAAGTCATTTTGAAAAATGACCCATAATTCTCATGCTAGTATGGGTACTCCCAATTTGGGATATGTGCAAATATCTACTATTTCTAAACTCTATACTTTGTTCAAATTTCAGAAATACATAGGTGTCTTTCATGCTGGTTTTTCCATGTGTATATTTTCCCAAATTAATTGCTATATCCCTGGTACAGAATAAAAAACCATTGCAAGATGCTGCTTAGTTATTGGCTCTGGGTGCGTCAGGTTCTTGGTGAACCTACAAGTCCTATATATTCCCACTACCAGAAAGGTATAGTGGATGTAATGGTATATTGCTTTCAAACAGCTGTCATAATTAGAAGAAGTTAGAGTTGAAAACATTGACACAAATTGCTGTTTTTTTCAACTACTTTTCAATTTTTCCTCTATTCAATGGTTAGTTTCTATAAAGAAACCTTGAAGGATCCACACAAATGACTCCTTGCTGAATTTAGATGTTTGTCTACTTTTCTTAAATGTATACCCTTCCAGGATCCATGATTGCTTTCATACCTATTTCTACCGTTAACTGGAAAGAGGTTGAAAGCACAAAAATAGCAAATTTGACCCAGAAAAATTGCAAAACTCTGTAAAAAATGTTGGTTTTCTGACAAAAGTCTGCTCGTCCCTGAAAGCTGGGAAGATGGTGATTTCAGTACCACAACCCCTTTTTTTTATACCATTTGCAGGGAATAAAACAGACGCTTTTATCTGTAGCCCCTTTTTACCATTTTTCAGAAAAATGCCAAAATGTTGCTGTATTTTGGCAAATTGCTGGGTCCCCTCCAGGGTAATCCACAAACCCTGGGTACCTTTAGAATCCTCATGCTGTTGGAACAAAAGGATGCAAATTTGGCATGGATACCTTATGTGGTCAAAACGTTACAGGGGTCTAAGTGCAAACTACCGTAAATAGCAAAAAAAAAAAGGCTTAGGCCAGGTGGGGAAAAGGCCTAGCAGCGAAGGGGTTAATATTTTAGATTTCTAAACTTGAAAACAACAGGGGGTGAATTCCTTTTCATTGCATTTATTTGGATAATAAGCGGTTGACGCGTTTCTAATCCAATTACAAATTCTAAGGGTTCTCTTTAGGACCAAAAGCTCTTCATGAGATCGGCCGATCTCATATGTTCAGCACCAATCATGCACTCTGTTATTGAAAATATTGTGAAGTTCTATCTCAGGCAGTGGTGTCACCTGCAGTCATTACCATCAGTGTTTTATAGAAAAATATCTTATGTTTCTTTTTCTCCCACGGTGAACACCGTATTAATTTTCATATGAGTCTATCTATTCGTGGGCTTATCTGGATGGGACGGCGTCTTCCTGCAGCAGGCGTGTGTTTGTCCTAGGGAGGACAGAACTGATTTTTGCTGAGCTCAGTGCCTCTGGAAACAAAGACTACAAAGAGAAAATGGAGTATAAGTGTTGGGCCTAAAACCCCAGAACTTTAGATCACGTCTGGAACTAAGAGGACCCTGCCTAGAAGAAGAGCTGAAGATCTCCCAGGAGGAGTACTGCCTCTTTATCGTGTGTTGCTTTGTTGTGTTGGCCTGCAGTTGCTGCTTCTGTCTGTGGGCAGAGGAACGGACTGAAACATTTGCCCTTCTGTGGAATCCTGCTTAAAGAAGATCTCCAAGGGCTTGAAGCAGAGCTTGCCTCCTGTTGTGAAGTCTCAGGGACATAGGGACTGCAGCATTCTTGAACTCCATTGTTGTGAGTTCTGACCTGCCTTTGAGTTCCAACAGTTAGTTCTGGGCCTTAGGATGTTGTGCCTGTTGTAAAGAACAGCAACAAACTTAAGAAACATCACAATTGAACCATTACCCTTCCAGCACCTGTTTTTCCAATGCAGCACCACCGTGCAGTAAGCATTTCCATGTACCTCAGCCATGCAGCCGAACAATCGACGCTGTGCCTGTCAGGGGCTGAAAAATCCGCTGCATGCTGAGTCCAGTGCACCGATCTCCAAAGTCCGAGATCACCAACTCCAATGCAGTCCCTGCAGTGTCGCTGAAAGAATCGATGCATAGTGGGACAGCGGCTTTAAAAAAACACGACACATCACCTGTTTTGTTACCACATTGAACTCCAGCACATCCAGATTTCCACACATTGCACATGTGTGACAAGTTTTACAACCGCAACACCCATAGACCAGAATTGTCTTGGAATCGATGCTTCCCTTCCCCTTACAGTTCAGATTCCACACAACACTTCTCCTGTGGTCAGCAGAACTGGTGCATTGCATCCCCAAGGACTCAGGAGCAGATGCATTGCTATGTTTTTCGACGCTTCCCTTCTCTGCGGCTGTTTGGCCTTGTGTGTTTTGACGCATCTAAAGGTACATTGTGTAAAATCCGCATCCATAGATTTCTATGGACAGAACTGCTTGAAACATTTGAAAAGTTATATTTTGATATACGTATGTTGGATTTTTTATGTTTTGGTCTTGGTTGCTATAGATTGTTTATTTTTCTAAACTGGTGTGGTGTTCATTTGTAGTATTTTCACTGTGTTACTGTGTTTATGTACAAATACTTTACACATTGCCTCTAAGACAGGCCTTGCTGCTCGTGCCAAGCTAGCAAGGGGGTGTGGAGGGGTTATCTTGGGTGTGTAATTCTCTTATCCGGACTAGAAGGAATGGTTCCTACTTAGACAGGGTGTATGCCAATGCCAATTACAGACCCCCAATTCTAACAGGCAATATATACCTTTTTATGGCTAGCTAGAGATCGGTGTAGCAAGTTCCAAATATCACCAAGCAACTAACAGAAAAGTACTTGTGGTCAGCCCCTTTAAGCCATTGTCTAGTTTGGTTGAGTCTGTTTTAGGCACTTGGTCCCTGTGTTGTTCAAAATTTGGGATCATCCGATATAATTTTATGGTGGTTCTGAAAGCCAGTAAGAGCTCCATTATCCCTCTATTTCGCTGCAAGGAGGTGTGAGCTCCTGGTGAGACCCCCAGAGCGAATCTCTTGGCCCAAACGTGAGACACAGAACTAAGAGCAAGAAAATAAAACCAGAGGGCATCAGCAGGCCACACACCAATGCTAGCGTCCAGATGACATTGCAACTTTTCTAGATCTTCTGCTGAGGCCACTCATTTATATTTTCGACTCGAAAAGGCTTCCATGCCTGTGCTGCTAGAGCAACATATTGTGTGGTTCCCAGCTGCTTTTTTGCCTATGCCACTGGGGCTGTGAATTTTTCTTGTTTGGCTTCTTGCAACTTCTCTGCCAGTGCCCCTGGTTTCATACAGTTTTTAGCTCCTGGCGCTTCCCAGACAGCACCTCCAAGGCTTCGCGTTTCATTTTCTTTGGCTTCAAGCGGCTCCTGAACAGTGACATCTGGGGTGCACATTTCTTTATTTTGGTTCCTGGCAGCTTCTCTGACAGTGCCACTGTGATCATTTATTTCTTTTTTGCTGGCTCCGGGTGGCTTCTATGCCTGTGTTCCTGTGACTTTTTTCTGGCACCATGTAGACTCCTGCATTTTTTCCTTTACTTCATTTTTTTGACATTGGCTAACTCAATAAGTCTTACTCACAAGTGAAAATATAAGGCACACCTATTGGCTTTGCAACTGGCTATTCAAAAATTAATTCGCGTCGGTGTATCAGAAATATATTACAGGTATCAACCTCTCTGTGTTATAAGGGGCCCTTCAGGCCTTCCTGGATTTTCCTGTCATGGTTCAAGAATCAGGAGTCTTAAGAATCTTGATGCACAAGGAACCAGGAAGCAGACCGGGTCTCATCAGCGCAGTCTGGAGTGCAATTGCATCTCTACCTGCATGCGGCTCATCGAAGCTGCTTTGCCACGTTCAGTAAAGCTAGAAAAAGTTACCTCGCGACCGCCAGATTAACAAACCATCTTACTGTCTAACAGCTTTTGATAGCAAAGAGTTAATTCTGCCTAAGTAAGGATTTGGCGCTGTAAGAGAGCTGGTGGATTGTGGTAATCGAGTTATTCTGACACTGGAGCTTCTAATGACTCGTCTCTGGGGATATGTTTAGACCTCAGGCTGTCATCGGCTCTGAAGGAGAGCCTGAAGATCAAAGCAGCCTTCAGCGCACAGGCCCGTCAAAGGCCGCCATTGTACGCAGCCCAAGACTTTAGCATTGTTTGCGGATGCTGCTCGACCATTCCCATACACATAATTATCCAGATTAGTGAGGACAGAAGGGCCTTGTACAATTATGTTTACAGTTTTGCAATCTGATATTGAACCCGAATGAAACAGCAGTGTATCGCTGTATCGCTGAAAGAAAATAAGCGCTTCCTTGCCTGCAAAAATAAGATTTTGTTGAAAGACTGCCATTTGATATACATTTTTAGTATTTCCAGAAATCCCATTTTATTACATCAGATCACACAAAATAATCCCTTAACGTTTTCAGCATCGTACACATCTGCTCTGCGTAAGTCAGCACTTGAGATCTGCTTGCTGCGGAAATCTGTTTTCTTCATTGAAGTGGTAACTCAGTTAACGTTTGGGCTTTTGCCCTGGAAAGCAAACGGTACGATCACGTTACATGGCCCTTTTATAGCATTCTGCATGGCAACTGTAATTCAATATTCCTTAGGGCACACTGAGGAAGACAAATCTGAATATGCTGAAGTATTATTTATTTTAAACAATGCATTTTTCACATTTTCATAATAGAACAAGTATGAGCTGAATTACGACGTGTGTGGTTACAATACTTCCTCTGCTCATACATATGGTAAGAGTATGTCGAGTTGTAAAATAGAGCACTTCGCAACTTTGCGTTTTTTGTTTATAAAACTTCGCCAGATTCGGAACCTTTAAATCTGACTAGGTTGATTTCTTTTTTTTTTTTTAAACAGCAAAATGAGACTTTGTGCACCAGCAGGGATTGTCTTGCTGCCGAACACGGCTGAAGCTGAAGAATGCACCTCAAAAGATGCAGCTTGCAAACAGGTTCCCGAAGTCGGAGTACACCCACTTACCTTTTGCAGAAGCCCCAGGACCGACTTCCTGAAGTTGGAAATCGGATATACGTGGCTCGTCTTTGGCGGCTATTGTGCTCCCGGGGCGCAACTAGACCCTAACTTGGGGGGGGAGGGGGTCGAGTTTAACCCTAGCACTGGTCGCACGCACACTGTTTGACAGTCTTTTCTGGCGCCCCTCCCCCATTTCCTCCTTCTCCATGAATTCCCTCAGTGCCACTCATCAATAATGCACCTCAGCTCTTTATAGCACCTTTCTGATAAACATTACATTTTTTATAATTGTACTCATAGTTTACTCACACTCAGTTCAGTGATCTGCATGGTTCCCGTTCTTTGTAGCAGGCACATTAACCCTCTGCGCTGTGTGTGTGGCAGGAGTGCCCATGTGGGTGCACGGTGAGCGATGGGACAGTGTGAGAGTAGGGTAAGAGGAGTGACTGCAGAGTGAGTGAGGTGACCATATGAATTTGGGTGCAGATGTAAGTGCAGAGTGAGACGAATGAATGCATGGCTAGTAATGAGCTTGTTTGAGTGAGATTGCAGATTGAGCAGTGAGGGGGACAGGTGAGTGAAGTGTCACATGAGTGCAGAGTGAGTAGTGTGCTCGTGTGACTGCAGGTGAGGTACAGGGTGAACAGTGCAAGTGCATTTTAAGTGAAGAGCGATCACTGTGAATGCAGGATGAGCGGGTGAAGGGTATGAGTGCATGGTGATCAGTGTGAGTGCATTGTGATCACTTTGAATGCATTGTGATCGCTTTGAGTGCAGTGCGGGCGTGACAGTGAAGGGCAAGA
Source organism: Lissotriton helveticus (assembly GCF_964261635.1). Lineage (NCBI taxonomy): Eukaryota > Metazoa > Chordata > Amphibia > Caudata > Salamandridae > Lissotriton > Lissotriton helveticus. The sequence goes on from NC_136061.1 coordinate 2,130,057,591, forward strand.
GTGAGTTGCCTGAATGCAGGGTGCATTACCAGACACTTAAAGTCATTCAGCATGTTATTGAAGGCTGCGTAGGGTTGCAGATACAAGTTAAACTATTGCTATTATGGCATTAATCAGGGATAGAGGGTGGAGGAAATAAATAATGTGCTGATCCTGCAACAAAATTCCAGTCTTATGATTACGGTTGCCAGCTCATTATTTTGATGCCCCAGATGGTACAAAGATAAGCAGTCTCCTAAAGACTTATTTTCAGTACTTATCTGTGCATACTTCGAACAGTAAATATAAATAGAAAGCACTTTTAATTGTGTTCTAGGGCTGCCTGAATGATCCATGGCTGATAATTAAAGGGAACAAAGACAAACAAGTCACATTACATATGAATACATACTTTTTTTTATTTATAACCCTATTTAGTGTCAAAACAAGGTCTTTGCAGGCTCTTTAAACAACACATGGCTGGCATTTTTCTTTGGCAACCCTACTTTACATTCCTTTTCATGAAATACATTCTCACACTATGGCAGTAAATGTAAAATACAAATGTAAGGAACAGGCAGAGTGGGGTCCAGGGGGTACTGTAACCAGAAAAAGAAACAAAGCCTCTGTAACCAGTTTACAAAGGTATGTAAATATGCAAATGGTCTTTCAAAGACCTGTGAAAAACTTGGGGGTGCTGGCGCTAAGGCTCCAGACACTGCTCAGTAGAGCCCACAGAAGCTCAAGCTGCAGCAGCTCAGGCTGAGACATACGATGGGGAAGGGGGGGGGGGGGGGTTGGCGTTGTGTGACTGGCTCCCCCAGTGTCACTCAGTGTTGGTAGCCCAGAGCGAGGAAAGTCATTCTCTAAAGGCCAGTTGCGACAGTCCACAGTCCACAGGACATCACGGTGCGCAGAATGGGTCACAGTGATGCAAATTTTCATAGCAGACAAAGGCGGAAATTTTACCTAAAGGGGGACGTTTTCTGAATTTGCAGGATAATTGGATAACACCCGAAAAGTTTTAACTTTAGACCCTAGTTTATAGGAGTTTGGGAGAACTAAAATATGACGTTGTTATGAAATTGCTGAAGATTAAAAATTAGCAAAGACACAAAACATATCCCCTCCCAGCCCCCAGTACCTCAATGTCAATTTACGGGTTTGTTTTTACAGCAAAACCTACTTTTGTACATTTTATCAGCTTAAAAAAGTTGTAGTTTTGTGAATTTAGAGAAGTTGGTGAAATGTTTTCATCTATAATGTAGAAACTGGTGCAGAAGTATGATGCCAGACTTACACAGGCCTTTGGTGCTACTTATGCATGTAGGTGGACTGGTAATAGTGGGGTGAAGGGAGAGTTGTGATTTTGACAGGATCAATTATGTTTAGACCTGATTCATGATAATGCAGTCTGGTTCAACCTGGAGGAACACACCAAACGCTACCCTCATGTACCTACATGCTACAGGCTACTGCCCTTATATGGAGTTAAAGGCCCGAGTGCAATGGTAACAGCATACCTGTTTTTTGTTCAACAGAATCAGTAATATGAACAGGCCTTTTTACATTTTGTACCAGGAGTTGGTGGGACTAATATGGTTGGCACTACCAGGAAATTATGATGGCGAAATAGGCTTAGTCCTTTGAATGTTTATGGGGCATATTTCACTGGAGACTGCCAGCCAGGTGTGATCCCTGTTAGTCCCTTGGCATGTGTTATGGGTCATTCAGAATTAGAGCCAATCCTGCTGTGGCAAACTGCCCCTATAATAAAGGGCAGTGCAGCGCAGAGAGACGTTCAAAGGAGCTGACAGCCCCAAAATGAACTTTAAAGGCCAGACACTAAATCATATGTGTGTCTGGATTTGGACTATGAAGATGGGAGCATGAGCCCCATACTTTGTTGAATAGAACCGTCTCATCAGGAGAGGGAGAATTGCCAAGACGTCTTGTTGCTGGAACCACAATTGGAGCCCAAGGTCTGCCAGAGCCCAAGGTCTTCCAGACTTTCATCTTAGTGAGGGGCCAGCACACAGGAGACAAGAACAATTGGCCTATGCCTGGATCACCCACCTTCTGCCTGCATGCCAAGACCAGTACACTGTGTGAGGAGGAGGAGAGAGCCTGGACAGAGTGAGGCTCATTGGGGATCTTGACAATTGAGCAGAGACGGTAGTCTGCAAACCCATCAAGGCTGCTATGAAGTAGTGGGTCATTGCCTGCTATTGTGGATCTCATTAGGGCTGTCGCCTATGTCTGTGGCTCCCCTGTTTCAGAAAGTGGCCACTGGTACTGATCCAGCGAAAGGCCGGTGATGAACACTTCACAGTCAACAAAAATTTCAAATGGGCCCATACACACATTCATGTTTCCTGGCTGTTTCGCTGGGGGTCAAGTTTTGTAATTCACTTTGAACTTGATTAGTTAACTCACCGCAGACTCAAAATTATTCGTGAGAAATGTATTCAATGTCTAACTAATCTTCACAGATCAACACTCTTTCTTTGGTCGATGGACCATTAGTTGAGTAGTTGATGGTGATATTAACAATTTACTAACTAACTTACAGATCTTAGTGAAATAACCACAGACTGGGTAAGATTCAATGAGTTTTATTTAAGCCTCAGTCATAACTGAACATTCATTGGTACAAATTCACAGTGCAAACTCCATCAACTTTTATGGGAGAAAAAAATCATTTAGCAATACATTCAATTCACAGAATCATTCAACAAATCAATGCATTAAGTGTGGATAGACGAAGAGACAAAAGGCGTGATAAATCATTCATTTGCAAAAGATATGCAAATTTAAGACAGAATAATATTTACCCAATGGTGATAATGGGAAAACCAGCCTTCTTGCCAAAAGACGGGTGGAGGTCCCCTGATTAAGAATCAGGAGACAAAGACTATAGGTCAGGATCAGGACAGGGCAATACTTACTAAACTTCTCTACCGACCTGATGAACCAGGGAGGATCCCTCTCTGACTCTCTCCCTCCTCGATATTCTTCCAGAATTTTCAATCTAATCAGGTTGTCCTTCAGGTATGAATCTTTCCAGTCTCTTCTCTCCTTCCTCATCAGCAGCAACTCTCGCCTCTCTCGTGCTCTCTCAGCATCGATGTCATAAATCCTCTGCTTCTCGCTCTCTCATTCTAAACTTAAGTCACTCTAGTCATGGTATTTTTCTGCATGTCCCACCTTCAAAAGTTACAAATCTTGATGAATATGAGCTCTGATTGGGCAGGGACAGGGGAGTTGTCATCACCTCATGCTGACATGTTTAATTTCTTAAGAAACTCTTTTGTCTAACAAACCCTTCCCCCTTAGCCCATTCATTATTCTGTCTTATTTCCTCTTGCATATATCTAATGTTGTAAATCAAATAACATTTGGAATGCAGTTCCACGGTCAAGATGAGGTTTTACACAACTTTTCGTCCTTGACTCTTGGCAGTCTGTCCGCGACACAGTCGGCGGGTCACATCATGGTTTAACGACGGATGCTTATCTTGCCTCCATTTTCGCTGCCATCTTTTTCTCTTGCATGTAACAACAGGCCCAAACCTACACAATTAATAAAGGAAACATAAACAGATGTTACTTTCTCAAATATGTGATTTTCACAGTTCACCACCCACTTCTACTCTACCCCATGTCATTATCTCTTTCTTTAAGCAAAAGCATTAGCAGCAACAGCTCTCCTTAAAATCGGGCAAGCATATGCCAGGCATGCGGTGCCTCAAGACCTAATGTTAGTAACGCTTGCGCATGCGTGAGAATTTTCCCTCTCTGTTAATCACGTGGTTATCTACGCAACTCTGGTTAAACATGCACAAAAGCGTTTTCCAGTTTAAAGCGGGTTTTAGTCACGTTGCATTTTATTCTTCGTTACTTAAGCGTGCATAAAGCTCACTTACCATATGTAGATGTTGTGCGTGTGCTAATTTCGTTTTATTTACTATTTTTAACAATTAGTACTGTTAATGAGGGATTTCCCTGAGCAAGTTTCTTTTTCTTGAATTCTTGCTCCATCAGTACTGCTGGTCCTTTGTTAGTTGCCACTGAGTCTGTTCATACTGTTGCACGTGAGATTGTGGGCATCACCTGTGTCTGTGACCCCCGTGAGCTAGGAGAGGGCCACTGAGACTCTTGGGACCATCGCCTAGAGAATCTGACATGATTTGGACTCACACCCGTATCTGTAACCCTCGTATGCCAGAAGAGCCACTAAGACAGTTGGGGCTATTGCTATTTCGGAGGAGTCCCTGTGACCATTGGAGGGACTTGGGAACAATTCCAGAAGCCACCTGCAGGACCGCTGCTGGATCAACAACTTACCAATAGGAAGCACCAAGAAGAAGGAGTCAGTGTACCCAGATGTGGTTGTCTGTGACTGCCTCACTGCACCGACCGTGCTATTTGTACAAAGTTTGCAGAGCAAGCTGCTTATTGTAGAGCATAGAGGAGAGCAGCACCCGGCTCCTAGACTCTTATGAAGGGTTAACCTTTGACTGTTCGACCTGCGCTGCCACTGAGAGTCAAGTGCTGATGGGGTAGCACCTAGCCCAGTTAGTCAGTAACCATAGTAGGTTAGGCCCTGGGAAATTAGGAGTAAAAGGCCACAACCCCAACAGTTGGCCCGAGTAGTTGCTGCTTGTCTGTGGCCCCTTGAAAGGGGATCTGACACCCACCTTGCCCATGAGCACTGGAAGTTGTGATGTTGACAAGTTGCATATCCTCATGTCACTGTTTAGGCCCTCGAATCTCATGTGCTGTGATGTATCCTCCACATAGTCTTATCAGCTGTCACTAATAGACAGAAAGAAGAAAATGGTGGATCCTTACAGCAAAGGATGGTGGTGGAAGCAACAGCACAGTGGCAATGGATGGACCTCTGGGGGCTCGAGGTCAGGCTTTGCGGTACAGAATATTGTTAATAACAGCACTTGTCACCCACTCCCCATCACCATCTGCATTACCAGAAGTTCTCCAATGGTCCCAGTCCAAAGACATTGTTGTCATCTGCACCCAGGAATATTTACTTGAATTCATCTACTACCCCCTACATGACCAGACACTCCAAGAAGGCCAAGATGTAAAGGGGTTAATGTAGCACATACTTAGGCAGATGTAATAAACCGAATCCTCATATAAACAATGACCGAACATACCAAGACCCAGGTTTTCATGTCGGTGCCATAAGGATTGCAAAGGCAAATATTTGAGCATAGCTTTTATTACCATTTCTAGTAATGTTGCCCCATTTCAGTTTATTTTACTGTGTTCATGGCCTAATTCAACATGGAATTGCATGGTTGGTGCCCTGTTTCATGCTGATTCATGTTATTTCTGCTTGATGTATGATAAATTACCCCTTTTATATCAATGTTCTTTTTCCCTGCTCTCATTCTCCCTGTTCCCCACTCTTTTTCCTCTAGGTTTTCTCAAGTAAGTAACATTTCATTCTGTGTACCAAAGGTTTGACCTGCTAATTAGCATGACATAACAGTTATCTGTAATTATTCTCTCTGTATGGATCTTCATTTGCACCTTACCACCTCTACCTTCCATAACCTCAGCTTAGCCCAGGCTTTATTTCTATACAGAACAAAAAATGCATGCTCCCTCTCAGAGAAATTATTTTTATGGATGTGTCTGGTTGTCTAATGTATTCTTTGCTAACTACTGCGTTTGTCTGAATCTGAAGCAAGAATGGAGTAATGACTATCCATGAATGATTGTGGTTGACAGTGGTGTGGCCATGTACAAATGAGGGGCCTCCTTCTGGAAAAGGAGCTCAGTAATCTTGCCTTGAGCATTGATCACTGAGGTTGATATCATGGAGGTGAAATCCTCCAAGGCCAGATTAAAGCTGTAGTTCTCTCGGGCTCTTGGAGAAATTATGACCTTGAATGAAAGTATAGATTTGGCAAGAGCGTGTGATTTTTCGACATTTGGAAAATATATTTGTAGACAAATAGCATCTCATGGGGCTTCAAATGTTCAGTAGTTTTAGGCTGATAATGGCCAGTCAGCAAGTTGTGCTGGCATGGAGTACAAAGAAAGTCCAAGTTTAAGTGGGTATAAATGTGAGAGGGTGATTAGGATATTACAGAAGAATGGCATCATCAGGTGGGTTTGGTAGACTAGGGCAAGCTGGTACTGCAGCTCGCCAGTTTTCTTCCCTCATCTAGCCTCATTCAGCCTTTCTGGCCACCTGAGACATACTATCTTATAAGACTGATACGCCTACAAAATGTTCTTTGATGATCTGGCAATGATCAGATTACAGAGCCCACTCCTTTTTTGTAGTCGTCCATTCACTCAGACTCCTTGCCCTTTCCCTGACACTCACAACAGTTCACCCCCAGATGTAAACCTCCATCACCCAATAGTATAAGGTGGAGCAGCTTCTCCTATCATAGCCTCCCTTTCACTCCGTGGAGCAGTGAGGCTAGGTGGCTGATAGGCATTGTGGGACGTTGGCCTGCTATTTGCTGTCCACTAATTAAAGTGGGCACCTTGCACCAGTCCAAGCAACACTTATGGTGATTTAAGAGGTCAAAGATAACCTTAGAAAGCTATCCAAGTGGTAGCTGTGGAGAGCTTAGTCTTGAGGAATGTTAAGCAGCTTATTTTAACAGAATGCAATCTTATTGTATTGGTTACATGAAAGGAGAACTACACAGTAGTTATAAGAATATATATTTATTGTTAGAACACCTTAAATACCTCACAATATCTGCTGCCTGCCGATACACACAAAGCACACAATACTATAGCACATAAACAAACGTAAGTAGCACTAATACACAGTGGGCTCCAGGGGGAGACCAACCCATATACTAAAATAGTGATGTAAGAACCACGACTCGAGTCAAGATAGTGTCTAGATGTTATAGAATCGTTGGGACCCTAAAGAACCACCCAAGGTGAGTAAGTACGGACCCCACGGAGGAGGGGTGCAGTGTGAGAACATGACCGCGTGCTATGTACAAATCAACGGGAGAGTCGCGGTTGCAGTTTTAGTGTTAAAGGATGCTTCCCAGTGGATTACGAGGAAACCCTTAAGAACATAGAAGGTTGGAGAGCCACCCCACCCGTGGATACCGAAGTACCAGAGTTACTTATCCCAGGGAAGCCGGGTGCATAGGGCTGAAGTGGCATCAGAAACCGCAGTCGTTCTCAATGGGAGTCTTCAAAGAAATACCACTGCTGGAAAGCTGTACAGTCCGGTGGAATCCACAGGTGGATTCTTGAAGAAGAAAATCAATGTTGTCCTTCAAATGCACCCACAGGCCAAAGGCACAGGAGTCGCGAGGGGACAAAGTATCAGCTTGCAGGGTACAGAGTGCGAGAAGGCTGGAGTCCTTTGTACAAAATGTGCGCAAAGGTTAGGGTTATCGATAGCTCAATGTACGAAGTTGGGGAACCCCAGCAAATATATGCAATTGCAAAAGTACGCAGTGCACAGGGGTTCGGGTTATGCGGTCCCCACGAGGGAAACTGACCTCAAATTTGGTGAGAGGGCAGGTCGACCTCAAGGAACATAGGAACCCACCTCCTGTGTTGCTGGATCTTCCGGAGTTTGCAGGAGCTCAGGATCAACAGTCTGGTCAGTTGTGTTACGGTGCCTGCAAATGCAGGGGAGTGACTCCTTTCACAACAAGGGAGATACTTCAGATGTCCTTGATGCTTCACAGGTCCTGCACAGAGCATGTATTGTGCATGGGCATAGATGTTGCTTTGGACAGAGAGGGAGACAAAGTCGGGGCCAGTCAAAGTCCAGCAAAGTCCAGAGTGTCCAGACGGTCGAGGTTCAGTGGTTTCTTGATCAGAATCTTGTCCATGTTGAATCTACGTTCCTACAGCCAGGTAAGCCTGTTGTACCAAAGAGAGAGGGTTGGACAGATTCAGGGGACCTTCACAGGGGAGGGTCAGGACAGTGGGACAGGTATGCCCATGTCCTTTGTCCAGTTTCGAGCCAGAGCAGGAGCCAATGGCTTCCAGGACTGATTTGAACTGGACTATGTACAGGGACACCAAGTGTTCCCCAGATGCAAACTTTCAGGCACTTTGGAAGTGCACCCATCCAGCCCCAGTACAATAAATCCTGTCTAGGAGGTGGTCACACCTCCCTGTGACAGGATACCTATTGTCCTGCATTCCCCTGCTCGAGCTTGGCTCAGCAGCAGGTGGGCAGAAATGTGCTCAGCTGCTCCTCTGCAACCATTTTGTGCTGCCCTGGTCGAGAAGGCTGGTACCGGAAATACCAGTGACCCCACAAAGCTCGCTTCAAAAGGAGTGAATCATACCTCCCACACCGGTTACCGGTGTGGAGGTATGATTCCAAGGTGTTTGATAATAAACACGACATGCTTTATTTCAGCCGTTTTCAAGATAGCATTTACCGTGGGGATATTGTGCACCTCTACATGTATGTCTGGCTTTGTTACAGACAACCCGGGAGAATGGTCTCCCCAGGCTGCAGAGGGGCTCTGCTCATGCAGGGTCACCCTCTCACATAAAACCCAGCACCCTGCCTTCAGGATTGTCAAGGTCTGCTATAGAGGTGACTTATAAGTTTTAAGTGTAGTGACCTATATCTAAAGTAGGTGGTACAAGCACCAGCGTACACAGGCTGCAATGACAGGCCAGAGGTTCCATTTTGCATGGCCTGTCATGGGTGGCATAATACGTGCTACAGCACATGGGAGGCCTCTGGGGTACCTGTGCCCTGGGTACATGTGTACCATATACTAGAGACTGACAAGGGTACCCCAGTTTCCAATCTGGAGTGTACCTAAGTACATGTAAACATTTTAAGGAGAAAGCAGATAGACTGGGGTCCTGATTAGCAGGATCCCAGTCAGACTAGTCAAAAACCAGCAAAACACCAGGCATGAATTGGGGTAACAATGCAGTCAGATCCTACCTTCCTACATAATCCCCCCAAAAACGAAAGGAGAAAAGACCTTGCCCAGTTGAGACTTTATTTCCTAAGTGGGCATATAAGGAAGGTCTGCACTAGCATGGATACCCTCTGTCTTATGAACCACCAAGGAGTCCCTACCCTGAAGGGTTTTGGACTCTCTCTAAAATGTGGGATAACTACCTGTTGTTTGCTTTGGTAAAAAAATATAGGCTGGTGGGGTGCCTGAGTAGAGAAGTGAGGCCCTAACCGGGTTAGTCCCCGCCTCCTGAAAGCACTGGTCACCAAGAAGGCCTTTCTTTCCATGGGTTAGTTATACCTGGCCCTAAGGGTCAACGTCTGGCTGCCTACACCTGGGAGTTGAGTCCCTCTGGTTGGATCAATGGAGGGCCAGGGAAGGCTTTGTCCCAGGTTTTCCTTTGCCCATCAGAGTCCATCTGGGGGATGTCACTACCTAAGGGTAAGAGGGATCCCTCAGAATGTTGAGGAATATTCACCTGGCTGTTGCTTCTAGACTGGGTTCCCTAATACGATGATGAGAGGGTTCCTCTGGACAGTAGGTCCCTAGGGGTCCACTGACATCCCTGACCTTTGCAGCCCTAGGCTGAATGAGGCTGGGTAGATAGGGGCAGGATACCTGCTCCAGACTGGGCACCTCCTTGGAAGGGAGCCCTGCCCTCAGTGGTTCTGCCAGGACAGGCCTGACTACCTCTGGGGCAGTTCCTTCACAAGGGGGAGGATCAGTTTCCTAAGGAAGCTGACCCTAACCTATAGTCTGGGGGGAAGAAGACTTTCCTTCATTCCCTGTGCTCTCTGGTGGAGTAGAGGGGGCCATTATTTCAGGCTCCACTACTCCAAATACTTCCTGGTGTTGGACTGAGGCCCTAGGGGTCCCACCAACTCTCTCAGGGAGGCCTAACATCTGTAAATGGGCCTTCAGTTGTACTTCAGCCCAGTCTGAAGTTTCTAAATCATCACTCAAGAGGCATTCTACAGGCAAGTTTGGGGACGCTGCCACACTCTTTGGACCAGTGACTAACTGTGGGCCAAAAATCCGTTCCGCTTGTGGAATTTCCGGATTTTCGTCAATTTTGCGAATCTCACGAAATTGCCGAAAATTCCGCAAATCCGCTCGCGGGCGGATTTTTTTTGGCCCACAGGAAGCACTTACAGTTAAGGCAGGTGCTCGAGTTGAAGCTAACTTTGTAACCATTTTAGAATGGCACCGGCACGCTGCCAGAGTTGAAGTTGCTTACTTGCAAGTTGCAACTATTCTCTGCCGGCGCCATTCTAAAACGGTTACAAAGTTAGCTTCAACTTGGGCACCTGCCTTAACTCTGTAAGTGCTTCCTGTGTGCCAAAAATGAAACCTCAACAGGAAGCACTTACAGATATAAATAAAGCAGGTGCCCGAGTTGAAGCTCAAATTCAGTAACGTTTTAATCAGCCCAAAACATTAGTGAGCTCGGTTGAGGCTGGGCAAGTGTGCTTTAACCCCATATCTGCAGTCGAAAATTAGCTGTAATACACGAGGGAGGTCTTTGAATCCCTGAGTTTCTCGAGCGCAACCCCGTGTAGTTCCTTTGACCAGGAGGCTGCTTTCTCCTCACCTGCTGCCCTGCTCGCTCTCTGACCTTATACACAAAAAGCATGTGAACACTCATAGAAGCACCGCCCGTTTGGCCCCGCACCACGCACTAGCGGTATCAAACGCCTTCCCGCCCTTTCCCAATCCCAACTATGATGGACAGCTCACTCAAGGGACCTCGGCGCCTTTTGGCGTGGTGGCAAAGTTACAGGCACACATGGTCAGTGGAGACAAATCTTCTGGCCCTTTACGTAGCTGCAGTGTAGGAAAAGCACTATCATTTACCCAACGAGGTAGCACTAACTGGATTAGCCAGTAGAAAGTACTCCAGTTGAGTAGAGGTATTGCACAAAACGGTGGCATCTTCGTGGATAACTATGCAGGGCAGGATTCATTCTGGCACGAGGCTCCTGTCACAAAAATTAAACCTCAACATGAAGCACCTACAGATATAAATAAAGCAGGTGCCCGAGTTGAAGCTCAAATTCAGTAACGTTTTAATCAGCCCAAAACATTAGTTAGCACGGTCGAGGCTGGGCAAGTGTGCTTTAACCCCATATCTGCCATCGAAAATTAGCTGTAATACTCGAGGGAGGTCTTTGAATCCCTGAGTTTCTCGAGTGCAAACCCGTGTAGTTCCTGTGACCAGGAGGCTGCTTTCTCCTCACCTGCTGCCCTGCTCGCTCTCTGACCTTATACACAAGAGGCATGTGAACACGCATAGAAGCCCCGCCAGTTTCACCCCGCACCACACACTAGCGGTATAAAATGTCTTCCCGCCCTTTCCCAATCCTAACTATGATGGACAGCTCACTCAAGGGACCACGGCGCCTTTTGGCGCGGTGGCAAAGTTACAGGCACACATGGTCAGTGGAGACAAATCTTCTGGCACTTTACGCAGCTACAGTGTAGGAAAAGCACTATACATTTACCCAACGAGGTAGCACTTACTGATTAGCCAGTAGAAAGTACTCCAGTTGAGTGCAAATCACAAAAAAATCCGCGAGTTCGCGGATTTGTTTGCGATTTCACACAAATTTGCGGACCGCAGATCTGCAAAATTCACCCATAGTTACAAGTGACCCCTCCCCTGCTGAGATTGACTATAGCCATGGGATGTTCTGTCCTCACACCATCAGTATTGGTCACCTGGTACTTGAACTCAGGTAAAAGCTGGTCTGGGGGCACTAGGGTTCCTGTCACCATTGTGACACTAGCCCCTGTGTCCCTATAGGCTACAGCTTTCTGACCATTGATCAGAGGCTCTTGTCTGTACTCGCCCAATGAATTGGGACTGACAGTAAAAGTGGCAAACCCCATGCCACTATTACAGACTAAAGTGGCCTGTGTGGGGACCTGGCTAGGTCAGGGTCCACCCCAGTTCCCCAAGAAAACCCAACTAAATATTTGGGTGCACTACCACCACCTGGGGGATTACTACCTGTAGCACCAGGAGGTGTAGAAGTAGTGTTTGGAGGAATATTTTCCTTATTGGGGCAGATGGCATAATTTTTCCTGTGGCCTGGCTTCTTGCAGACAAAGCAATACATTTCTTGTCAGTGGAGGAAGGAGTTTGGGGCCCACCCCATAAAAGGATTTTTGGGGCCCTTCAGAGGACTTATCTTTTGATTTATCCCCATCTTTCTCTTGAGTCTTGGAAGAATCTTTCTTCTAGTCACCACCCTGGTTCTTTTGTTTCACCCTGATTCTGACCTATTGATGGGCCTTCTTTCCCACTTCTTGGGGAGAAGTCAGATCTGAGTCCAACAGGTACTGGTTCAAAAGCTGGTTTTGACATTTATTAAGAGTTTGCTCCCTCATAATCAAATTGCACAATCCCTTGAAATCATTTACTTTGCTGCGAATAAGTGTGGGCTGAAAATCCGTTCCGTTCGCTGAGTTTGTGAATTTTTGACAAATTTGCGGTCCGTGAATCGTGCAAAATTGTCGAAAAATTTGCAATTCACAAGCTGGCGGATTTTTTTGCTTGGTCCGCTTCAAAAATACAATCTCGCGCGCGCGCCATTGACATACCGTGATTCTGAGTTTGCCGAGTTGTTTTTCCTCCCGGTTTGCGTGCGCAGCGCCATTTTGGATCCGGCTGCGTGATCGCGCAAGACTTTTCGACCACGAGTACGTCATAGCGGCCCGTCATCTTGCACTGCGAGAGTTTGAGAACGCGACTACATCATAAGGGCCCGCGATCGCGCATCGCGGGAGTAAACAATTGCGAACACGTAAATGCGACGCGCAGCTGACTTCCGGCGGGAGATTTGAACAGCTCGCTTTCCCAAACTTGCAAAAATTGCAATTCTGCACAAGAAATCTACCGCAGGCAGCATAAACCTTCTGAAAATGATGATTTGGATCAGAATAACTCAGATTGACATTTGGCTGCACTTTTTCGTGCAAGGCGTCCATTTTTGGGGGGGGTGGGAGGAAGGACGTGCCCCAGAGTCTCCAACTTCCTGTTCCTGTCCAGCAGGCTCCTCCCATTGCTTTGTCCATGTCCTGGTCACTTTTCATTTGGATCTGGAGCTGGAAGGATTACTTTTTGTGGCTGCTGCTGGATATTTGCATTTGAGGACATTTTGTTAGGATCACTTTTGGATTACTTTTGGATTTGAGATTTTACAAGTAAGTTGGTGTTGTTTGTTTGGGGCATTGCAGTTGCTTCAACTACAATTTTTAAACTTTTTCACAACTTAAAAAAAAATATATTGTGGGTAGGCACAGTATCCATTAGGCCCAGGGTTAGTCATGGGTGCATAATACAACTGTTTCTGTGAGTTGTGTTGAACTTAAATATCATTTATGTCATGGAATTGAATAGCTCACTGTTATATTTTGATTTGTTTTTTTATGTTGGGGTTCGTGTAAAGCCCCACCAGCCAGTAGGCCCAGGGGTAGTCAGTGGTGCATGGACCAAGTCTTTCTGTGGGGTGTCTTGAATTTAAACATCATTTAGGGCATGGATGGCATTGGATTGTGGTGAGTGTTGTGTGTTTTTTTATTTTTTAGGGTGGAGTTGGGGCCTGGCCATGTGGGTAGGGGCCATTTTGAGGCCTGGTCCAGGCAGGGCCTGGCCATGTGGGTGGGGGTCAAGGGGCCATTTTGAAGCCAGGCAGTGTGCCTTGTGCCATAGGCCTGCACCCAGTCTGCCCTGATTTCATCCATTATGCCCAGGGGTACTCAATGGTGCATGGACCAAGGCTTTCTGTGGGGTGTCTTGAATTTAAACATCATTTAGGGCATAGATGGCTTTGGTTTGTGGTGATTTTTGTGTGTTTATTGATTTTTTGTGGTGGTGTTGGGGCCTGGCCATGTGGATGGGGGCCATTTTGAGGCCTAGTCCAGGCAGGGCCTACCCATGTGGGTGGGGGTCAAGGGGCCATTTTGAAGCCAGCCAGTGTGCTTTGTGCCATAGGCCTGCACCAAGTCTGCTCTGCTTTCATCCATTATGCCCAGGGGTAGTCAGTGGAGCATGGACCAAGTCTTTCTGTGGGGGTCTCTTGAATTTAAACATAATTTAGGGCATGGATGGCATTGGAGTGTGGTGATTTCTGTGTGTTTTTCGATTTTTTTGGGGTGGTGTTGGGGCCTGGCCATGTGGGTGGGGGCCATTTTGAGGCCTGGTCCAGGCAGGGCCTGGCCATGTGGGTGGGAGTCAAGGGGCCATTTTGAAGCAAGGCTGTGTGCTTTGTGCCATAGGCCTGCACCCAGTCTGCCCTGCTTTTATCTATAATGCCCAGGGATACTCAGTGGTGCATGGAGTGGACCAAGGTTTTCTGTGAGGTCTCTCTTCTATTAATGTAAACATCCATTTTTTATTTGAAATAATTGCAATTTTTAGTTTTGGTCTTTCCGTTTTTGGGTGTGTTGTATTAATAATAAATGTGGGGTCTCTTGAATTTAAACATCATTTAGGGCATGGATGGCATTCGATTGTGGTGATTTTTGTGTGTTTTTCTATTTTTTGGGGTGGTGTTGGGGCTGGCCATGTGGGTGGGGACCATTTTGAGGCCTGGTCCAGGCAGGGCCTCGCCATGTGGGTGGGGGTCAAGGGGCCATTTTGAAGCCAGGCAGTGTGCTTTGTGCCATAGGCTTGCACCCAGTCTGCCCTGCTTTCATCCATTATGCCCAGGGGTAGTCAGTGGTGCATGGACCAAGACATTCTGTGGGGTCTCTTGAATTTAAACATCATTTAGGGCATGGACAGCATTGGATTGTGGTGATTTTTGTGTGTTTTTCGATTTGTTGGGGTGGTGTTGGGGCCTGGCCATGTGGGTGGGGGCGATTTTGAGGCCTGCTACAGGCAGGGCCTGGCCATATGGGTGGGGGTCAAGGGGCCATTTTGAAGCCAGGCAGTGTACTTTGTGCCATAGGCCTGCACCTATTCTGCCCTGCTTTCATCCATTATGCCCAGGGGTACTCAATGGTGCATGGAGTGGACCAAGGTTTTCTGTGAGGTCTCTCTTCTATTAATGTAAACATCCATTTTTTATTTGAAATAATTGCAATTTTTATTTTTGGTCTTTCCGTTTTTGGGTGTGTTGTATTAATAATAAATGCCTAGTTGCAAATATTAATTGAAGCACGACATATGCAACATGTATTTAACTGATGTTCCTCTGGCTTCCTTTGCTTTTAGGTGAAGAGAACCACGAATCATCCTCATCGTTCATCATCAATGCCAGGAAGAAGTCCTGCTGCGGTGTGTGCAGCAAAACGTCATGTCACGTGTGGCCACAAACAACTCTGCAACTCGTGCAACTGCGGCCTGCTGTTCTGACATGTGAAGAAGATGAGCCCAAAGAAAGGTGGCCGTAGCTCCTCTACCAAGAAAGTTGACAGTGCCACTACCAGTAAGAAGGAGCAGAAGAAGCAAGCGGTGCCAGCACTTACCAAGGAGCCTGGTGTGCCCACAGACACTTTTTTTAGGAGAAAAAACACAACGCCTGCAGCAACGGTGTCTGCCGGGCACCAAGCTGGGAGCATCACCTCAGCTTCATTGGTCTAAGTGCCACCACGCCAAGTTAGGCCCAAGGCCATGAGTGCCGCAGAGGCACCACTTTAATTGCTCAATCACCATCGACCAGTGGTGTTGGCGTTGACTCATCGCAAGAAAGTAGCATCCAATCAACGCAGGGTGTAACTCATCTGATGAGTGTTGAACAACAGCCGCAACCACAACCACAGGTGCAACAAGGAGAGGCGCAAGGAGAGGTGCAAGGAGAGGCGCAAGGAGTTGCGCAAGGAGTGGCGCAAGGGGTGGCACAAGGAGTGGCGCAAGTAGAGGCACAAGTAGAGGCACATGGAGAGGCGCATGGAGAGGCACAACTGCCCACAATGCTTGTTCCTGCAAAAGTAGGGGCACATCAGGAAATCGAGATTCAAGCGGAGGTATCATCCGAGCAAGCCACTCCGCCTGATGATCCATTGTCTTCCAGATCCCCAGCAAGAAAAAGGTCAAGGAGGGCTAGTACAAGTTCTTCTTCAAGCCCCCTTCCTTCTGATGATCTAGATGTTGATTGGAACCCACCAATGCAGTCTGAGAGGGAGGCACGCCATGAGCCGACAAAGGTAGATAAGCCTAAAAGGAAGGTTTCCGCAAGGCTTTCACTTATGGGTGATGACGACGAACAAGAAGTAGAAGTGGTGTATTCTGCTGCTGATGAACAGTCTGACGATGACGACCCAGTCATCACAGTCGTCACTCCAGCCCCAGCGGGCATGCAGCAGACAGACATTTGTACCCTATCTCGAATTGCTGCTGAGCGGGATGTGGGCGGCGTGGCACTGGTACCACCACCAACACAGGTAACTACTACACCAACACAACCTACAGCTTCCATATTTTCTCGTCAGAAGGGCCGGCAGGGACCTCCATTCAGCTCGACCTCCATTACCTCTAGTAGTGGTGCTGTAAATGGACAGCAGAGTCAAATTCAGCCACACCCATCCTCCACTTCATCTGTTATTGAAAATAGCACCTCCACCACCACCAGAAATCTCCAGTCCCCAGTTTGGGACATCTTTAGTATTAGCAAAAAGGCGGAAAACCTAGTCATTTGTTCGATTTGTAAACAAGTAGTTAGTCAGGGTAAGCTTGGTACCAACTATGGTACCGGAGGCCAGAGAGGTCCTCTAAAAAAACACCACATTATCCAAAGGGAGGCGCACCTAAGTAACATCCGGAAAGCCAAAAGTACACATCCAAATGTAGACATTGATATTGCATCTGATGACGAAGAGGAGCTGATCGTGCAGGGGGGAGGTGAACAACCGAGAGGCATTTTTTCTGGTACACACAGTACCCCTGGCAGCAGCACTGCAGTGGTAGCGCCCACACCCTCCTCTACCCCAACAACATCAAGGAGGCACAGTAGTCTGGTAGAGACACAAATACAAAAAAGTACATCAATGAGCCTAACTGGGTTGAAGAGGTCTGGATCCTCCTCATCACATATGAAAACGGCCCAGACCACCATTAAAAGCATGTTTTGGTTGGAGGCGCCATTTGAACGCAACCACCCAACGGCACATCTTTATAATGCAATGCTGGCTAAAATGTTAGTGATGGACCTTCTCCCTTTTTCTTTCGTGGAAGGGGTGGGTTTTCTAGAATTTGTGGCAGCAGTCTGCCCTAAATGGAAGGTTCCTAGCCGTTCCTATTTTGCCAGAGTTGCGGTTCCAGCACTACATCAAGATGTGCTGGAGGTGATTGGGGCAGCTTTGCAGAAGAGTGCTGTTCACACTATCCACTTGACAACATACATGTGGACCAGTTGCCAAGCCCTTGATTACATGTGCATCCCTTCACACTGGGTCTCTTTTGCAGGGGTTAGAGACAAGTTATATGCAGGTGTTGACAGTGACACAGTTTTTAAAGCTAGTCGGAAACATGCAACAGTAGCCATGTTTGCCATGGAGAAATCTCATACTGCAGTAAACATTTTGGAGGAGTTTAACAGTAAGGTATTTGAATGGCTGCATCGAAGAAAGTGCATGATTGGTTATGTTTCCACGGATAATGGCAGTTATATAGTTAGGGCCATGGATGATGGTGGCTGTTTCAGAGTGCTGTGTTTGGCGCACAGTATTAACATTGTTGTTCAAGATTTCTTGAAAAAAGAAAACAAAGTCAGCAAGTTACTGACCACCTGCTGAAGAATCTACACACATTTCAGCCATTCTTTTAAGGCCCGGAAGCAGCTGAGGAACATTCAACGTGACCGTAGAGTGCCAGTCAGAGGACTCATCCAGGAGGTGGTAACACGTTGAAACTCAACCTTCTACATGCTTGAGCACAGACCCCCCTTTCAAACTCCGGACAACACATACCCGTGAAAAGATGTCCATTTGGTATCTCAATACCAGATCAATGGTTAAACATCAATTAGAGGTATTTTTTCTTCTAGATACTTATAAGCCCGACATTTTGTTTTTAACCGAAACTTGGTTAAATGATGAATCATCCCCAGATTTGTTGGCAGCCATTCACAACGGCTACTATGCTCTTCAGGCCAACAGAGCAGAGCCGAAAGCAGGGGGACGGGTGGCAGCCATAATATTAAAAATCCACAAATTTATGTCCCTTTCCTCCATCAAAATCCCCCCTGTAGGCTGTCTTTTTCTCAAACTTCATTCACCAGCCTCCCCACTTGTTTGTGCGGTGATCTACAGACCCCCTAGCTATATGCCCACCTTCCCTCTAGTCTTTGGAAACGCTATTGCGGAACTCACCATAAATCATGCTAGACTTTTAGTTATTGGCGATTTCAACTTTTGGCCAGGTGACACACGTGAGTACCCAACCTCTGTAGCATTCACAGAACTACTAAGGGGAATGAACCTTATACAACATATTAAGGTAGCCACCCACACAAAAGGGCACATACTTGACCAGGTCTGGTCCTTGAATCTGGAGATCCTAGTTCTACAGATTACTCCATGTACCTGGTCAGAACATTATTCCATCTCTTTTTCCCTCCCCATCCCCCCCCCCCTGCCAAAACCCCTCATCCAGGGTCTTTCCAGGTAAGGAACTGGAGTCGGGTCGATATTACTGAACTTTGTTCCTTCTTTGCCACCGCTAGACCCCCTAGTCCCCCATCCAACAATCCCCAACCATCTGTCCACGCTCGGGCTGACGACATCAATGCCTGGCTGGCTGCAGGCAGAGATAACTTGGCCCCACTTAGGGAGGGTTGCTGTAAAAGACCACACGACGCGCAACGCTGGTTTACCAGCCATCTAAAAGAGAAGAAACTGTCCCTGCGCCAATTAGAGCACAAGTGGAGATTAAATTATTGCCCCATAAAGAAATCCTCCTTCGTAGTGGCACTACAGGAGTATAAAGCTGCCATCCTAAAAGCAAAAGCAGATTATTTTTCTCAAAAAATTCTTAGATCTGACAACAAAGCGAAGGAAATTTTCTCCATTGTGGATGAGCTCGTCAAACCCGATCAGATCACCACTAAATTGGCCCCTTCCCAACAGCTCTGTGACTCCCTCAACACTTAATTTTTTGACAAAATAGCTACGATCAAAGCCAGTATCCCCAAGACTGTTTCCCCCCCGGCCCGCCCTCAGGCATATCAAAACCCGCTCTCGTTTGACTTCTTCCTGCCCATCACCTTAGAGACATTTTTTTCCCTCCTAAAAAAAGTTTGTTCTGGGTCCCCCACTGACAGTTGCCCTCCCCACATTGCCATGCGAGATTTTCCTTCAGCTTCCTGAAATCCCTTTGTCCCTTCTTAACGACTCCCTCTCTACTGGCATTGTTCCAAACTGTTTTAAGATAGCTGAAGTACGACCCATTTTGAAAAAAACAGGCGCAGACCCTGCGGTTCTTAGCAATTTTCGACCCATCTCACTTTTACCGTTTCTGGGGAAAATCCTGGAAGCCTATGTCACAGGCTGCCTTAGTATGTTCGTGGAGTGCTCGCACTACCTGAACCCCCACCAGGCAGGTTTTAGACCCGAGCACTCCACCGAATCTATCATACTGGCAGTACAGGATGAGTTAAGAAGAGGCGTGGACCACAATAGCTCGCAGGCTCTGGTCCTGCTGGATTTGTCAGCTGCCTTCGACATGGTCGACCACAAGCTTTTGGTCGAACGCGTCGAAGGCGCCGGCATACGAGGCATCCCTTCAAAATGGATCTCTTCATTCTTAAGCAATCGTTACCAAGCTGTCCGCCTATCCGACTTCACGTCAGAAAAAAAGGAACTCATCTGTGGGGTCCCCCAGGGCTCCTCCCTCTCCCCGCTCTTATTTAACCCATCCGGCCACTAATATCAGACTTACGGAGGAGGGACGTAGCTATTTTTAACTATGCTGACGACATCCAGCTCGTCTTTACCATTGACCCGTCTGCCCCTGCTATTGAAGCCTTTCAGTCCACCATGACCTCCATTAGCACATGGATGAACTCAAGTCAGCTTAAATTAAATCCAAGTAAGACTGAGCTGGTACTTACTAGTCCCCCTTCTAACCCCTGGCATCCTAGCTTTTGGCCACTGGCCCTGGGCCCTCCACCTTCCCCTGTCGGTACGGTTAAAAGCCTGGGGGTCTCAATTAGCAGTGACTTGACACTAAAAACTCAGATTAGTTCTCTAGTCTCTTCCTGTTTTTTTCATCTACGCAGGATTAAAAAATCAGCAAATTCCTCTCTTTCGAGGCCCTTGTTCAGGTTACCCTGGCACTAGTCATGTGGCAAATTGACTATTCCAATTCTTTGTATGCCGGGATCCCTGCATATCAACTGCAGAGGCTTCAGCTGGTTCAAAACCAAGCGGCCAGACTTGTTCACGGCCTACCTAAATCGCACCAGGCTAAATCCCTTCTCAAGGGCCTGCATTGGCTCCCCATTGCCCAACGCTGCCTCTTTAAGATCGGCTGTCTGACCCACAGAGCTTTAGCATCTCATGGGCCACTCGTCATAGCCAATAGAATTCAGCGCTACATTCCCCGCCGCACCCTTCGCTCTGCTAATGCCAATCTTCTGACCCCCCCAGGTCTTTCAGCGTAAGAAACATGGGGGGCTCAGATTTGCGTTCCTAGCACCTCAATTTTGGAACTCATTGCCATCCACCCTACGCCAACTTGAGTCATATCCTATGTTTAGGAAAGCTCTTAAAACATGGTTGTTCTCCCAGACCTACGATCATTAATTTACACCCGTACTCTGTTCTCGCCTTTCACATACTCAGCGCCAAGAAACCGTCAGTGAACGTGCGCTACATATAAATTCTTTTTAACATATCATTTATCATTGAGCGTGTGTCTGAGCAGTGCTTGGTAATAAATGAGTATGTCTTTGCAAGGGGTTCTACTATGAAAGACATGAGGCTAGAGTTGGAGGAATGGGACCTAGTTAAAAGCCTGACAGACATGCTTCGTCCTTTTGAGGTCTTCACGCGTGAGGTCAGCAGGGAGGACTGTACTTTGGGCAAAGCTATCCCATTGTTGCGCATGCTAGAGCACCAACTGAAGGCGGTGTCCTCAACATTCAAAGGGGAGACTGACAAGCAACACGCATATCAGTTGGCGGAGAGCTTATTAACCCGCCTAGTTGACAATAAAAGGCTTAAAAAAATACATACAGAACAACATTACATTTGTGCCACTATTCTGGATCCACGGTACAAAAAGGCACTGGCCAGCAAAGCATTCATTCCTTTTAATGAAGCAGATGTTTCAAAGGACAAACATTGGCTAGCTCTGTCAGCCACTCGGTTCGAAAAAGAGCGGCAGGAAATTGAAGGAACCGGCAGAAGTACTGCTGAATCAGCAGGCCATCCGGCGTCAAGGTCCTCCACTTCTGTGGCCGAAGGCAGTCACTTTCCCTCACAGCCGTTACCGACACCAGCAACCAAATTATCATCTTTACCTGCACCAGGCCCAGCAATAATATTGTCGGAAGCGGATTGGATAACTCATCAACAGTTTGCTCGTTCCAGTGTTGATGCAAAGGCCTCAGATGGTACGCAAAGTTCAGCACCCCTGGATGACCTTGAGTGGATGGTGCAGGCCTATCTGGATGACCCAACAGAGGTCTACATTGATCACAAC
The DNA here is from genome assembly GCF_964261635.1 of Lissotriton helveticus. NCBI lineage: Eukaryota > Metazoa > Chordata > Amphibia > Caudata > Salamandridae > Lissotriton > Lissotriton helveticus. The sequence continues at coordinate 2,130,079,178 of NC_136061.1, forward strand.
CCATTGCTGTATTGATATGGGAAAAGGGGTCAATGGCCACTGATCACCAAGCTGGCTCTGAATTATTTGTCTTGCCCACTCGCAAGCGTGTCTTCTGAACGTGTTTTCAGTGCTGCTGGTGCCATGGTAACTTCAAAAAGGACCCGCCTCTCGCCCAAAAATGTGGAAAGGTTAACAATGATCAAGATGAATCAGCACTTCATACCACCAGATTACAAAATACGTGAATCCACGCAGGAAGAAGAGGACACCGACTTAGGTGACGGAAGTTCTTCTCTGTTAGCTGACCTACTCCCATCTCAATTCACAGAGTTTGAGGACGAGCTCTACTTCCCTGACACCTAGGCCTGAAACTAACTTCCTTTTTTTTTCCGTCCTGACTCCTTATTCACTTTTACTTCTGTGTGTCTTTCTTTGTTTTGCAACTTTTACCACAACAAAATTCTAATCACAACAAATCCATCAGCAGCACTGTCTTCGTCTTATTTCCTTATTGAAGGTGCCGCTGTCTGCAATCCTGAAGTTCACAAGTTCACAACTGAGTCATGCTCCTCTATCCTCCTCCTCCATATTCCCCCTATCCATTTCCCTCAAGGCAGATGGCTGGATTACGCAGAATGAAGAAACTGTCGCTTCATAGACGAGTCCCCTCAAAAGAAGTGGGACTGGAATTACTGACTATATGCTGATTGCTGACAGTTACTTCTGAAATTGACACGAGAGGCTGCCCTGTGGGCCTTCACTTTAAGAACAAGATGCGGACAAAAAGTGGAACAGGTAATGAATAATGAGATGGCATGCAGTGGACTGCACTGGCTCTCTGGCTCTGATGAAAGCAATTGATGTTTGTTTGTTGTGCATGAATTTAATCATATGGCTTCTGTTATTATTTAATCTTTTACACACTAAATGTACCTCAAGTTTACTCTGTTTTTTTTACCTTGTTTAATTTAAATTGTACTTCTACTGCAGGGGCCACTAGGTTGCATTTTTTAATATGCAAAATGTCCTTGGACTCACTTTGTGTGTAGACCGCGACTGCATGAACAACATTGAGTTTGCCAATATACCATGATGATAATGAGTCTTGATGATCAAAGTTACATAATATCTTTTTTCTTTACAGTTACCCACTGGGATGGATGGATCATCATCGTCGGTTTACGGAACAACTATGGCCATTTTGTGAGTGGCAAACAGGTAAACAAGTCAAGAACAACTAAAGCAGAACTACACGTCTGTCTAGTCGTGGTATGGAGTGGTCGAGCCAGTGTAGTGTTGTTATGCCAGAGTCCAGTCAGCAGTTCATGTAAATTGCGGCTATGTGGCTTGCTGCATACAATTAGATATGCTTTGTCTGACTGTGTCAAAGAGGTATGGTACATCAGGTTGCTTCACTCAGTGGTGCCTGCATTGACCGTCTGCATGGCCCTGGCCTGCTGTGTGCTAATTACTATCCTTGAAAAGGAGACTCAGAGTACGCACTTTAGAAATGATGCCTGTATGTAATACTGTCGCCTCTGAAACTGAAAGTGTTTTTTTTTTTGCACTACACACCGTACCTTATATTTTTTTCTCCGTGGTGTTTTAATAATATCACTTCCTGTTTTTCCATCAACAATTACAGGCCGGCTTTTACCCTGTGCGATGGGAAAAACGATTAACTCAGGGTTACCATTAGTGATCCGCAATTCCGCATCCGCCAGGCAGGCAGTGGACAGTGTGTCTGTCTGGTCACCAAGATTGATCGACGGAGCATCAGATGGAATGGAGGAGTACCGCGAATAAGAGGAATGGCTGGATGCATGCAACTTCCCCAATTTAACAGGAAAACTACAACATATAGTTATAGTATCCTCTTCACTTCTCCTTATCTTTTAAATAATGTTATTGTTGTGAACTTCTATGAGTGTGACTCTGTGCGTTTGTTTGCTCTCTGCTTCAAATTCCTCCATCCAGCTATTTGATAAGTTTCTTTGCTATTTTGAAAACTAATTTAATGTACTAATAAGTGTTTATTCTCTCTGAGGGCAGATAGGCAAGTGAAATTGCGTAATTACTGCAGCCCTGTACTGTCAAATTGTTTCTTCATAGTTAGTAAGTTGTATTAAGTACTACTTTTCAGTAACCTAACCATCCATTTAGCAAACAACTTCATGCATGCAGTAGTGCACTTCCTTTATGTCCCTTAAAAGATTTATGGATATCTTCGTATCCAAAGATTTGTTTTTCTTCATTTGTTGTTTGCACATGCTGTGTTTTTTTTCCTCTCTCTACAAAACTTTCCCAAAAACCCCCATTCCCATCCAAGTTTCAAACCCTAACCCTAACCCTGTGGTTTTCATTGAGGTGTGATTAAATTACAACAATAATTCCACACACTTGCTGGGGAGGATAAGGTCAAAGCAACAGAAAATCAATTTCAAGGCTGGTGAAGGAATCTGAGGATATATTCCTATTCTGCTTGACACACACCCATAAGTAACTATTTGCAAATCAAATCAGAATTTCATGTGCGCCATCAAGTGGATTGATCATCAACAACATCCTCCTCCTACACGTGACAAATCGAATGCTTACGCTGCTGTGTCCTTCAACTTCAGTACTATTTCTTGTAGTAGCCATACTCCACGCAACTAGTACTTATATTTTGAATACTTCAGCATTGCATAGGCCACAATTTGTGGCACTGTTATTGTGTAGTGTACTATCTATCGTACTGTTCTAATGTTACGCTCAGGCCACTCAATGATTCATTTCCTTTTTTTTTATATGCTGCTACTGCCAGTGTGTACCACTACTACTACCACCTCAACGATGACATTTCATTCGTCCAGGATTCCAGAGCCAACCTTAATCACCATTTGCCATGCAGCCAGCCCTGTGCCTAGCCCTATTCTCAAACGTGAATCACAGGTAATATAAGCATTTTGGGGGAAGGAAGAATAATGGAGTAGGAGGAGAGGAGAGACTGCCGGTAGTACTAGTAAAGTAGTAGGACAATTGAATTCACTAACTCTGTCAGTGGCACTTTTGTACAAATTTGGGCGATTAGACAATTTGAATCAACCAGCCAGTTAAGTTTCAGGAAAACAAACGCAGAGTTGAGTTAACCCCCCGTCTCCCCCACAAAACAGTAAAAACGTGTATGCTATGTTTACACCCTAACAAAAATAAACTATCCTACAAGACCTGACCCACCCCCCTCCGTAACCCCAACCAATGTCCATGAAATGTCCCGAAAAAAGTTCCAAAACCCCAACGCCCAATTCCCACCTTCCCAAAAGTCTTTAAAAAAGGGGCAAGGGACAGTCTCTCCTCTACTTCTGCCGGCGGTGTCCTGTGGCCAGGTGGTCACGCAGCTCTCTCACTGAGGTCCTTGAGCAGGGCTTTCTGCCTCGCCACCTCCTGCTCAAGGTTGGACACTCTGAGGGTCAAGCGGTGCACACAAGCCTTGCACCTGTAGGTACTGTGGGGGCAGCTGATTTTTATTACTGCTTGGCGGGGGCGGGTGGCTGCCGGACCATGGCCCCATACCGCTGAAGGCTTGCACTGACCGTATGACCCAGGGGCAGCTGAGGAGCATGCAGCTGTCGTGGGTGTTGTCGACTGCGACTACATATCCTCCTCCTCGTGGGCCACCGGCCGCCGATATTCAGCGACAATTGTCTACAGCTTCCGTTGCCGGGCCCGTCTAGCCAACTCCTTCCTTGTTAGTTTGGAAGGAGCATCTATATGAAGAAAGAAAAACATACTGTAACCAATGTTCTTTAAGATGAACACAAAATAATTCAGCAGAAAGTTGTGCCACAGTAGCACTAGCAACTTGCACGCACAGTACATAACATTTGTGGCATGTATCTATCTAACCTCCCACTTTGTCGGCCTCTGCTCTAACATTAGTGGGAGTTTCAGGAATTCTACTAGCACTATATGGACTCACTACATTAGACTCAGACAGTACACCAGTCTTCTTCTTCTCTCTTGTTTAGCGAAATTGGTACGTAAACTTGGGGAAGCCGGCATAATGCCAGCGCAGTCAACTTGCACCCGAGAAAAACAGACGCAAGCCATGATGACACAGACTTGCGTTACTGTTACCAGTCCAGTACATGCAGGTGGTGAAGCTACTTTTCTATTACGGGTGGCACTGGCCATACTCTGTTACAAGGGCTACTGCTCAATTAATTTAACTTTCACCCTGGCCTGCCCCTGACTACTACAAAAGGAAAATGAAGAAGATAATATGATCATCTATCCCTTCACAGGAACTCCCGCCGCAATGCTATTGAGAACTCAAGGGTGACTGTCTTCTACCTGGTTGACAAAAACTTAGTTCTAAATTCGTAAGTCTTCTTAACAGTAAAGTGTACTTGAACTGTACAACATATACACCCCTGCAGAAAGACCACTCTGCAATATCAATAATTAAGGATTATAATAGCTTACCACTGCCCGCCACTACCGTGGCATCCCCCAAGCAGTTCCTGCTGGCTGTGACACCGCATCCGAACCTGAAGGGCCCAGCTCCGCGCTGGCCCCGGCACTGGTGGATGGCTGTGCCGATGGTGTTACGCCTAGAAAAATACATTTAATATTTTTAGATGCCATATACACCACTCCCTATTTTGTCTAGGAATAAAAAAATGTTTACTAGTACTACATAAACAAATTTAATAACTTGTGACTCTCTAGTCTAAACTAAAATTTTCCCTTTCTTAAGGGAAGGGTGTTTTTTATTTATGCTTAGCCATAACATGTGATGCTACACTTTTTGGCACAGCTGATGAATGCTTGCTTTTTAACACACCCCATTTTTCTCATAACAAACAGAAGCTTCCCTTCTACGAACAGGAGCAAGATCATCATAATATCTTAGGCGGAGTCGTCAACGATTCATCCCCACCAATACTTTAAGTTCCAAGTCCAACCAGGTGAGGGCTGTCCTACAATTAATGTGTGAAATCAGCCACTTTTCAGCCGTTTGTTATATGACATTGATTTTAATAAATGTTTTTATATAATGCACAATTTTAATTTTTACAGAGTACACACAGAGCTTGTTGTTTTACTTTTAATAAAGCTTTAAAACTTACTTAGACTCTGTGGTTTTTGGTCATGAGTGAGTGAGCGAAAGGGTTTGCAATTTGCAAACATGAGTACGTGACTCTGAGAGGTCGGGACTCTGACTCCATGGTCTTCTGGGTTGTATAATCATTGAGGATCATCGCTGCATTCAGGAGCTAAATAATGACTCTCTGAGACACTAGCTAGTCAGTAAGGAGATTGTGGGTTCAACTTCTGTTATGACTGAGTTATGTGGAAAGTCTAACTGCGCCTATTATAATTTATAACCAATGCCTTATTTCTTGTCCATAGTTCGGTATGTGCAGAACAGTCCCTGCAACAGTAGTAGTATGTCCTCATATCCAATCAAAAAGTAAACTAGTATCTTATTCTTGGTGGCCATTGACATTTTATTGTTGGGAATTGTCAAAGCATAAACATTTAGAAGACTTCAATAGACATTATGGACAACTCAGACGACTGCACTCAGTGCCTAGAGCTATTGCTGAATAGGAGTTTTGTTTAACAGTACACCTTTTGCCAACTGTGCAAGCTTAGCTAGCTACACAGACAGGCTAATAATAATCTAGTAGTAGCACAGAGAGTCACAGTAGAGGCAGGACAAGAATTTAGAAACAGTCTAGATGAAAGACGATTTAGGAAAAAATAGGATTATGAGGAACGTTTGGAATAAATAGGTGATGTAAAAGATAGGGAAGTATAATTAATAATATTAACAGGAAAACTTACTGGGGCCAGCAGAGGAGCCCTCGACGGACCTATCCTGGCCTTCCTGTTGTTGTTCCTGCTCCGCCGGCGCTGCTACCTCCTCCCTTGTCCTCTTACCCCTGTGGGAAGCTGATGTACAACATGAAAGAAAGACACAAACATGGATTATTGTTGTCAACCAAATCAAACATTTTAAAAAAACAATAACAAATTATTTCGGGGAAATAGACAACAATTGCACTAAATTTATTGACCTATCTGATGTGGTCTATAAGGATATTACTAGTATTGCTAGATTCACGGACCGTCTACTTGGAAAGATATGTAACTCACTAAACCAACTACAAAAAGGTTCTACTAGGACTGTCACGCAGCACTCTGCAGCTCGCAAGGTGACAGATACAGTCCGTCATGATTGCAGACCACTAAAAAGTTTCCTACAAAATAACCAGTCACAATATACTCAAACTATCAATCCACCACCACTATCTCTTCTTAGTGGCAGGAGTACAAAGGAAGGACTGGACTTGAGTCTATAGTGTCTAGCAATACACAGTTCTGTAAAGTACACTCCTACATAATCACTCAAGCCAAATGAGCACAAAATTAAAAACAAGTAAGCCTAGTAGCACCGCCAGTGAGCAGGCGAGCATCTGCAATCACAGAAGCTTTTGAAACATAATTTACCTGCAATGTAATCTCTAGTGTCTAGCATTACGCACTTCTGTATAGTACACTCAACATAATCACCCATGCCAAATGAGCACAAAATTGAAAACAAGTAGGCATAGTAGCAGCTCCAGTGAGCAGGCGAGCACCTGCAATCACAGAAGCTTTTGAAACATAATTTACCTGCAATGTAATCTGCAGCATTCTTGCTCTTCGGAAAAAAGAAATATTTGCAATATCATAACACAGAGCAGAAGACAACAAGGTAGTGATTAAATAGCTACTAGTACTCAACAAGCCAAGGGATCTCCAAGCCAAGCAGGTCGAGAAGGACGTGTTCCCGGTCCAGGATGTCGGACCACTGGTGCGTCGCCTGATTGTAGGTGCGCCGGACCCCAGACTCCCGATACATGACCCGGCACACCTTCCCCTATAGCTGGCGACGCTCCCGGAGCCCGTACCCGGTACCAGCCCTGCCGCCTCCCGCAATGGTCTTGGGGAGGTGTCGCTCGACGAAGAAAACCAGTGCGGCCACCTCCACCGCGCTAATGATCTCCCGAGCAGTTACTTCCCCCCCCTTAAGCGCCCGCAAGGGATCCGGCTACGGGGTACGGGACCCTTCCCCTTAGACTTGCCAGCTCCTTTTGCCATGGTACTGGGTGAAAAAAGAAGAAAAGAATAGGGAAAAAAAGTAAATAAAAGAAAAGAGAGAGCTAAACAATAAAAGTAGTTATTGAAGTAACAAAAAGTTGAGAAAAACACAAAATATAGATGTAGAAAAATAGAGGGATAGATAATGAGTAAAAAAGATTAAAAAAAAGTTCAAACAAACAAAGGATTGCAAAGATGAAAGCAGGATAGAAAAAGCATGCCCAGAACAATAGCAATAAATGAAAAACAAGATGGCTGCGCCCATTGCGACCACGTAGGTAAGTTTGTGTGATATTTTCCCTGCGAGCACGCAAAAACGGACGCGAACACGCAATTGCAGCCCGCATGTAGGAAATGCACAATGCGAGCATGCAACTGGCGCCCGGAAACTGAAATACGCAACGCGCACACTGAAAACAAGATGGCCGCACCCATGTACGACCGCGAAATTAACTTCGCGGTCGCCGCGCTGAAAAAACCCCGCAAACACGCAAAGTGCCCCGCAAACACACAAAAATAAAAAAAAATCAGCACATTCGCACAAATTCGCGGATTTTGCCGAACACGAATTCGCTTTCGCGCGAATTCGCGGACGGCAAATTCGCATATTTTGCCCATACTTAGCTGCGAAGCAACCAGCCTTTCAGAGCCTTAATGGCACTATCCACAAAGCCTACCCAGTCCTGATACTGTGCCTTCTGGGTGTCTCTGAACTTAATCCTATACTGTTCAGTGTTTAAGCCAAGCCAATCAATGAAAGCACTCCTCAGCACTGAGTAGTTGTCAGCATCCTCTTCTCTAACAATGATGAGCTTATTTCTACCTCTGTCAGCAAAGGAGAGCCACAAGATAGCCACCCACTGCTCTTGAGGGACTCTCTGAACTTTACAGGCCCTCTCTAAAGCAGTTATCAATTTATGGATGTCATCCCCAACATGTTAGGGAGGGACAATCTTGCTCAGGTTCCTATTGTCAAAAGAATGTTCCCTAATTCTAGGGACACTGTTGCTGCCACCATGGTACTCTAGTCCCAACTTTTTTCTAGCCCCCTGGACTACTAGGGACTCTTTATCAAGGGCCAATTGCTCTTGCCTGACCCTAAGCTTAGTATTCTCAAGCTCAAGAAATTGGTATTCCCTGTCATGAGTGTTCCCTCTTGCTAAATACAGAGGTCCCTACAGACTGTCCTGAGTGGTGAGATTCTGCAGAGGGAGATCTAGATCCCTTTGGTAAACTCTGCACACTTCCAGGAGGGGTGAAGAGGGGGCCATTTTGGCCTTGTTCAGGATATCCCTGAAGATTTGAGTTGCCAGGTGGGACCCATCTTGGTCCTCCTGGCCAGGGTTTGAGTCTAGGTCATAAAAGGTTTCACCTCCTGACCTGTCTTCATTTCCTGTCCCACCCACTCTTTTCTGTTCATCTGACCCCGGGGTGTTCCTAAGGTCATCCAACAGTAACACCTCAATGAGACGTTGAGTGTTGGCACTTCTCCCTGGCTTCAGCTTTCTAGAGGCACATGGGACTTTCCATTCTTGGAATGAAATCTCACTGTATCTAGAAGGCCGAGAGCCACTGGTGACTTCTCCTTTAGTAGACATACTAAGTGTGGTGAGGTGTGTGCACCTACCTAACCTAGTGGGAAACTAAACTCTCTCAGGTTGAAGAAAGGGTGTAGAACTTACATATCTAAGCTAGAATTATCAGTACCTAGTACTTAGTGGTTTTCAGTTAATCAATACAAAGATTCATCTGGTAAAACAATGCAGGCTTGAATTCCAACCGCTGTACACCAGTGTGGGAAGTTGTCTTGGTATATGCTGTCCACTAATTAAAGTGGGCACCTTGCACCAGTCCAAACAACCCTTATGGTGATTTAAGAAGAGGTCAAATATAACCTTAGAAAGCTATCCAAGTAGTAGCTGTGGAGAGCAGCCTTCAGGCTTAGACTTGAAGGAATGTTAAGCAGCTTGTTTTACTAGAATGTAATCTTATTGTATTGGTCAGGTGGTAGGGGAACCACACAGTAGTTATAAGAATATATATTTATTGTTATAACACCTTAAATACCTCACAGTATCTGCTATACACAGAAAAATACAAAGCATACAATACTATAGCACAGAAACAAACGTAAGTAGCACTAATACACAGTGGGTTCCAGGGGGAGACCAAACCATATAGTAACATAGTGGTATAAGAACCACGACTCGAGTCAAGACAGTATCTAGAAGTTGTAGAATTGCTGGGACCCCAAGGAACAACCCAACGTGAGTAAGTAGGGACCCCACGGAGAACGGGTGCAGTGTGAGAACACGACTGCATGCAACATACAATTCAATAGGGGAGTCGTGGTTGCAGTTTTAGTGTTTAAGGACCCTTCCCAGTGGATTACGAGGAAACCCTTTGGAACATAGAAGGTTGGAGAGCCACGTCACCTGTGGATACTGAAGAACCAGAGTTACTTATCCCAGGGAAGCCGGGTGCATAGGGCAGAATTAGAGTCGGAAACCGCCGTTCTTCTCAATGGGAGTCTTCAAAGAAACACCACTGCTGGAAAGCTGAAAAGTGTCAGGTAGAATCCGTAAGTGGATCCTTGAAGGAAGGAACCTGAAAGCAGAGGGGACAGAGTCTGGGTCACTCAGGATTTACCAGGGGCTCAGTAGAGGAATGCCCACCGATGTCGGGTGCTTTAGGTGCAAAGAAGGAGACCTTGACTCTGCAGCCACGGGGACCAGGAGATGTTAAAGATGGCCAGGAGCCAGATACAAGCTGTCCCACAAAGAATGTCGAGTGCTGAGGTGTCGGTGTCTGTGGGAGCACCAACAAGCCTTGGCAGCGGCAACCAATGAAGAAGGTCAAGGAAGGTCACGGTCTGGCCCAGCAAGGACCAGCAACTCACCACAGCAAGGGGAGACAGGGCAGGCCTGGAGCAACCAGTGGAGTCCAAGAAAATCAGTGTTGTCCCTCAAATCAACCCACAGGTCAAAGGCAAAGGAGTCGTGAGGGGATCTCTGTCAGTTTCACAATGAATTATCTTGTAGGGCACAGAGTGTGAGGAGGCTGGAGTCTTTTCTATGAAATGTGCACAGAGGTTTGGGCTATTGATAGCCCTATTCATAAAGTTGGGGAAAACCAGCAAGCATATGCAATTGCAAAAAGTATGCGGCGCACAGGGGTTCGGGTTATGCGGTCCCCACAAGGTATACTGGCCTCAAACTTGATGAGAGGACAGTTTGACCTCAAACAACATAGTAACACATCTCCTTTGTTGCTGGCGTCTCGGGAGTCCGCAGGAGCTCAGGATCAGCAGACCAGTCAGTTGCATTATGGTGCCTGAGAATGCAGGGGGGTGAATCCTTCACCCCAAGGGGGATACTTCAGATGTCCTTGATGCTCCACACTCCACAGATCCTGCCCAGAGCCTGCATGGTGCATGGGCACAGATAATGCTTTGGACAGAGAGGGAGATGAAGTCGGGCCCAGTCGAAGTGCAGCGAAGTCCAGAGTGTCCAGACGGTCAAAGTTCAGTGGTTTCTTGTTTAGAATCATGTCCATGTTGAATCTAGGGTCCTACAGCCAGAGAAGCCCTTTTGTACCTACTAAAGAGGGTTGGACAGATTCAGGGGACCCTCCCAGGGGAGAGTCAGGACAGTGGGGAGTATACTCCAATGTCCTCTGTCCAGTTTCGCACCAGAGCAGGAACCAATGGCTCCAAGGACTGGTTTGAACTGGACTATGCACAGGGACACCAAATGTGCCCAGATGCAGACTTTCAGGCACTTTGGAAGTGTACCCACCCAGCTGCAATACACTAAATCCTGTCTGAGAAGTGGTCACAACTCCCTGTGACAGGATGCCTATTGTCCAACCTTCTCCTTAAGCATGGGCGAATTTTGCAAATTCGCAATCTGCAAAATTGCATATTTATGGATTCGCAATTTGCGGATTTTTTTGTGTTCGCAAGTGTTTCTGCCATTTCGCAAGGGTTTTTTACCAGTTCGCAAACGCGAACTTACTTGTCGGGTAGCAACGGTCGCGACCATGTTGTTTCTACATCTGGTTCATCACAGCACCCTCTGTTTCACCACTGCCACCCTCTGTTTCACCACTGCCACCCTCTGGCTCACCCATGCCACCCTCTGGTTCATCACTGTAGATTATGGGGGGAAAAGCACACCTGCCCTGCCTCAACTGACATGAATTAATTTGGGGCTGATGAATGTGTCACTGAATTTGAGCTGGCACCTGCTTCCTTAGCTGTAAGTGCTTCTTCATTAATGATGAGTTTGAACTTTTGCACCTGCTAAGTGCTTTCAGTTTTGTAAAATTCGTTAGCACACCTGCCCTGCCTCATCTGACATGAATGAATTAGGGGCTGATTAATGTGTCACTGAATTTGAACTTCCAGTCTGGCACCTGCTTCCTTATCTGTAATTGCTTTCTGTTGCAGTGTAATTTTTTTTAACAGGACCTTTGTGGCATACTTGTAGCTATTCTCTGAGCCTGCTGTGAGGGTCAGAGCAGGGTCATAGAATAGTTGCAAGTAGGCAACTGAACTCTGGAGCGGCCCCTTAGGAAGCACTACAGGGAATGGTTACTAATGATAAGATTGAACTTTTGCACCTGCTGAGTGCTTTCAGTTGTGCAAAAATCGTTTTTCTGCAATTTCACGCGATTCGCGGGGCGCGAATTCGCGCGAGATCGAATTCGGAAGCAGTGAATTTGTGCGAATATACGATTTGGTTTTTTTGCGGCGTGTTACTTCGCGTGATTTTTTGCGTTTTCGCAAGCTGCTTGTAGCGCAACGTTGCGAAGTTACCCTAGCGGTCGTACATGGGCGCGGCCATCTTGTTTGCGTGACGTATTTCCATTTACGGGCGCTATGTGTAATCTCGCAAAGTGTGTGGCTCGCTAGTACAAGTTCGCGTGTGATCGCGAGGGAAATCTCGCGCGAACTTACCCACGCGGTCGTGAACGGGCACGGCCATCTTGTTTTTCATTCATTGCTATGGTTGTATGGTGCTATGTCATAACACACCATACTGCCGACTGAACCGGTAAGCAGCATCCACGCCTTCGGGCTTGCTATTAACCGTCCCTTCACCTACCTTGCTCTGACTCATGCTTTATTTACAGGCAACCCCCTGGCACCGCTCGGTTACACTATTGTAACGGGGTATTTCGCATCAAGCTCAATTAATGGTAAGACCCGATCGGCACTCTCACCATGCAGCCGGCTCCTGCATTGCATGCCGCTCATTTTCACGTGTTTATTATTATTATTTTTCAGGGCTTCTCGCTCTTAACCGGCCTAATTCCCGTTGCCCCCCAAATCAATTAGGAATTCGAACGCGGTAAGCACTCTCCCTTGCTCGTGACCCGTTTGAAACTCCACCCGGACCGTCCGGTTTTAATCACCGAGCACACAGCCTATTTACTCACACGCTGCTTTATTATGTCAGTACTCCGCTGCCAACACCACAACCATACGCACAACCCTATAATTCACAGTTGATACCCCCACGGCCCAAGCCTCCTTAGCGCACGATCTACCACTCTATGTGTAGTGACCTTTGTAAATGACATCAAGGAGAATGAGAGCTACTTGTCCGCATGGCCCACTTTTATAGTATGTATAAAATTCACGAAGTCACCGCGTCTGTTTATAAATAAGCTCACTCCAAGTCACTAATAATCTAATGTAAATGTACATATGCCAATTCTCCTCTTCTCTCCCCCTCCTAGGCATTTAGAGGCTTAATATACGTTAAGGCATTAATTAATGTCCTGATGATGGTCCTCATGATCTAAAGTAGTGGGACCGAAACGCCGTCGACCTGCCTTGCACCTTATACATGACTTGACCTATATGTAATGTATTGTAAATGGTGCCATATGATATTTCTGTATATATGAACTTTTGAAACAGAAAACGTCACTTTTTGCCTTACAAAAGCCCTCCTTTTTTTCCTCTCAGTGGAATCTAGGAGTGTCAGGGTACAGGCTTGTGCCCCACACGGGTGAATGTTGAAGGTATTCCTTCTGATTGTGATAGAGCGCGCGAGGCCACCCGACCAATAGTTTTCGCCGTTTCCGGCTTCCGGGCCCATATACTTTCAAATCACCATATACATCGATCAGGTGACTTCACGAGCTCTACCAATTTGTGTGTGTGTTCCCTATTATTATTTTTCAGTGCACCCGACTTACCATCCACCGATGCGGGTACCTAATGACCACAATGAATCAGGGAGCTAGCTGTAAAAGAAAGGCAGCAAAATACAAACCCAACCAATAGCATTCAAAATACTGTTGAAATGACCACGGACAACTGGAAGTTTTAAAATGTTTATCTAAAGTTCATTATTTTCTTGCATGAGGTACAGTAAAATAAGGCAATCAATAACCAAGATAACGTAAATTATATAGCTATAAAGAAAATAAAGTCAAGGTAATCATTCAAATGTAATATGGAATGCAAAATGGAAAAATACTATATAATCTCAGAAATGTTTAAGCATGGACAGTTTATACATGTGTAACTATAGGAGGGCCTATAAAGAGTAACACGCTTCGCTTAAGGTAAAGGGGCCTTTAAACAGTCTAGGCAATGAAGTTCTAGACCATATCAGGAAATGACAAACTGCAATGCAAAATATAATTTCTAACAAGTGCGAAGACATAGGAACAAACTTATGGAAATATGTAATTGACTTTCAGTAGTTGCGGAAAGACATGGAAAAATATAACATATGCAATGATGAACTTTATTAAAGCAAAAGTTAGAAATTCAGAAGGTGCAAGATTTAAGAGGTTCGGAGCAATATTTACCTAGAAAGGTGTGATAACCAAACCCTGGCCACGGGTCAGTTAAGGACAGGAAACCCTCAAGGAAGGATACCCCTCAAAGGACAGCAGGTGCAGAATGGACACCCCGGATAGGACAGGATACCCTCAGATTAGGAATCAGGACAGGACCTCAGGACAGGACAGCAAACCCTCAGGACAAGACCGCTCAGGACAAGACCGGAACCCACAGTTTGGAAGCAACGCCTGCGCTCCACCCGCTCTGCAGTTATCGATCAAGACCCCGATTGGGTCAACGAACTCCCAGCTAAGTGCTTCGCCAGCACTTTAAGGTTCAGTAGAACCTTAATCTATGGTCAAATTCGGACAGAGTGCTCCGCAGCGCTCTGTATCTTCAGTCACCTATTGAGTACGATGGGTCAGTGACAGGTCAGCTAAACCAGACAAGTCGGACGGTTCACTAGGTGAACCCAGGGTAGATATACAGTTTGGGGACAGTGTACCACCCCCCAATGTTGCAAAGTGTCAGAATCCCTCAATTTCGATTGGTCCTAAGGTAGAATTTGGGTAACACACCAATCACAACATAGTATTTCAAGCCTACATTTGCATAGTAGGGTACCGCCTAACTAGATTGGGGTTCCCATGAGAAGTTGTGCAGTAATACAATGGCAATTTTAACAATGTTGCACTGCGAGAACATGTGATTGGTTCAGCCGAGTTTTCAGGTCGTTTCTCAGGAGCATCTTGCTCATCACTGCCAACTGGCTGTGTTCCATCAGTCAAGGTCTGCTGTGCCTCGGCAAGTCGCGCAGGCGCAGAAGGGACCTCCAAGATGGTTCTCGGTACAGACAGAACCCCATTCCCCGCGGTACATGAAAAGTAAGCGAAAACAAATTAATACTTAATAATGTCATCATGAAAACACATCACAGGGTTTGTACTTTTCACTCATCATCACGAAATAAACTTATGCGTTTTAAATGTTAGCTACATTGATACAGACACATGAGCAGTGGCACGAGCAGTACCACATGATAAGCACAGCTATGAATTACGCATGCGCATAAATTTCCCTCCATTTCTGCAGACGCGTCAGGACACGTGAGTGTGGCTGACGCATGCGCAGTAACTAAAATACAAGCGGCGGCCATTTTAAAGTACACGGGTTAAAGGTATTAGAAATACACGTAGGCAAGCTTCACAAACTTTGCCTAAACAAAAATAAACGTTAGTAAAACATACTTATGTTACCTTATTACACATAAACGAGGTTCTTGACTTCGGCAAGCCGCAAAATATGCGAAGCTTTGCTTCATCAATCCCCTCTTTGATGATATTTACTATCATCACAAAAAATGGAACCAGATGCCAACTTTCTTTCACACCTTATAAAGTTCTATCTCTTCCAGCAATCGTTCTAACTTTTCTCTCTCAGTTTTAGTAGGGTGAGAAGTCTTCACCTTTTTGTATATCTGATCATTCACTTCCTCCAATTCAATCTCATCCACACTCCGTTTCAACCCTCTTGCATTTACCTCGTGTTTCTTGGTGCGCTTACGGCATTTACAACAGATAAAAATGAGAAATATAATAAGACCTATAATACCAATTGGCATCAGTATTTTGAATAGTAAACTTTTACCTACACTAGCAAGCCAATGACCTACATTTGAGAGACCATCTACCAGTCTCTTCCAGGCACTATCAACCTCGAGTGGTTTGAGTTCCTTTGTCAAATTAGTAATGTTTTTCACATATCTTTTGATCTGTACACTTTTATCCGGAATATAAGTGCAACAATGTTGCGCCTTCAACATCCGGCAGACTCCGCCCTCTTTCGCTAATAAGGTGTCAAGAGCAAGTCGATTCTGTAAAACCATTGATCTGATCGCAACCATTTCGGTATTGACCAGGAGAAATCCATGAGCTGTTTCAGTAGACAGCACATCTACTATAGTAGACAATTTGCAAATTCTGTGAGTGTTCAGAACCACTCCCACTCCAGGTATCAGTGCACTGAAAATACTACCCATAATTTCACCTATACTTTCTCTTTTACTACGCACTATGCCATTAGTATTTTCATTGCTTCCAGCTTTTCCATTCACATGGTATATTCTCGGGAAGACAATGCCAAAATAGCAGCTTCCATACCAGTGATCCGGCAATTTGAAATAAGCCTTGTCCCCACAAATATAATAAATTCCAGGAAACACAGGCTCTGACCCATTTTTGAAACCCCAACCTCCAATTACCTTGTAATTATGTTCGCATTCACTGGAACCAATGAAAACATTATTATAATAGCTAGTCTTCTCGCGATGAAGACATAGCTTGCCTTTCTTTTCAAAATCCAGCAACAGAGCAGGTCCCGCCCCACCATTTGAGGTGCCTTCCATGTTCTCTGCCCACTTTGGCCTTTTCTGACTTTCGTCATTAGCCTTCTTTTGTATTTTAATTCTTCTTTTCTCTGCCATGTTCAGGAACATCTTTTCCTGTTCACGCAAAGAACAAGTCAAGTTATCTTTGTGTGCTTCAGCTATGTCAATGTTACCTATAGTCAAGAAGTAGTCTCCCATATATCTTATGGTGTCGCTTTTGGTATGTACAGGATTCAAGTTCCCACGTATAGGAAGTTCAGAAAAGATCACGTCATTATTAGAGTAATAGTACTGTAACGGTCCTCTTTTGTAAAATAAACTAGCTAAAATGCTACAGGAGATTCCATATGTTAATGGCAAGTGATGGTATGTCACGCCTTCAGCCACAGAAGTAGGTAGCTTCATGCAGACATAGCAATCTTCAATTTCCATAGTCTCTACATAGTGTATTAACAAGTTTGCAAAAACATTTAAGTGTGTCCTGTTCTTAATTCCATGATAATGTAGTCCTCCCTCATCTGATGCTTCTAAATCTCGTTTTGTTTGTCTCAGTGCTCTCTCATGTCTTGCTACACTCTGGGTTGTCAACTCCTCACTGTCTGTATTTACAATTTCAGTAGGGACAATGTTAATATCTTTACTTACAGTGAAGGGTATAAAGATTGTTAGTCCTATCCAAATTACTATCAGTACTACTATACTACATATACACACCTTGCAGCACGTCTTGAAACGACTGCAACTAGGTCTACCATTCACAGTTGAATCAGACATTTCGGCTCAGAAGAAGTTTCTTGACCCCTCTTTGTGGGTTTACACAACTAGTTTACTTTGTGCAAATTCACGGTGGTTCGTCTTCTTCTTCAGCAGAGTACTCAAGGACGGGCTCTCCGTCGCTTACGTCAGTTATATCAAGATCTTCAAGTTCTTCCAAAACGAGTGTCCATTCAGGAGACTTGTACTTTTTGTTTTGTCTTTTTATTCGTTCACTCCTTCTTTTGGAAGAGTTTTCTTCTTGCTCTGCTATCCGCGCACTTCTCCTTGCTTCTGCACGTTTTTCTTCCACCGTCTTTATCCTTAGCCTTAATTTCTTTACGAACCTAGGCTCAAGGTTGTTTCTTTTCTTAAGTCTCTTAGTTGGTACTTGAACTTCACCTTCTTCTCTTATCCTCTTGTTCTCTTTCGCTTGTGGCAATTCTGCTTCACTTTCTTCTTCTTCTTCTCTTATCTCGCTAGTTCCAGGGCTAGCATCAAATTCTTCTGCCTGGTTGCTAATCTGGCCCTGTTCAGGAATATTTTGTTTTTGGCTTTCGATTGTCTCTGTTTCTGTTTCTGTTTCCTGAACCCGTTCTTCTAACCCTATCTGATCCTGTTCAAGCACTTCGATCTCTTGATTTTCTTCTGCTCGAACTATTATTCTATTTCTAAGCTGTTCCTTATCCACATCAGGAGTTAGTGGAGGTGTATCGAACACCTGTTCTGTCCCTGTCTGACCTTCTCCTTCCTCAGTTTTGATGTGAATCTCAGGTGGCTGAGGTTCTTCGCCTGTGCCTTGCTTTTCCTGACTAGTCCACTCTCTACCTTCACTAAGTCGTTCTCTTGTTCTGATAGGATCTTCGGTCAGATCAATCATCGGTATCCATTCTTCTGGCCATATGCTTGGCAGCTCGTCATCAGCTACTCCTGGCTCAGCTTCCTGGACCTCTTCAGCAGGCTGGATTCTTGGCAGTTCGTAGTCAACTACTCCTGGGCCAACGTTTGCTGTTCCTGCAGCCTGACTGGTGCTGGGCTGCTCGTTGTCAGCTGCTTCTGGTCTGGCTCCTGCAGAGTCCTCTGCTGGATGCCCTTCTTCTTCAAATCCTTTGTCTGGCAATACCTTCTGGGTGTGGCCAGCGTGGATCCACTGGGGAACACCTGCGACCTTCACTGCAGTGGTTGTTACCAGGATTACTTGGCGTTTCTTTCCCCACCTTGGTGCCAGACAGCTTGATCGAGTGTGCTTCTTTATTTTGACCCAGTCTCCTGGAACCAAGCCGTGGAGAGGAGTCGTTGGATTGAGGATGCCGTCGTCTCCAATCTGGCGAGAGATAGAACGCACTTGGTCACCCAATCTTCTGCAGTATTCAAGCACCAAATCATCAGTAATACTCAACAGTTTGCTTCCTGGCACCCATGCTTGTCTCATCACTCTTCCCATAATGATTTCATGGGGACTTAGGCCTGTCTTGCGGTCAGGAACACTTCTCAGTCCCATCAGGACCAGGGGCAGAGCCTTCACCCAGGTCATGCCAGTTGCATCAGTCAACTTTGCTAGTCTGTTTTTGATAGTTCCATTTACTTGTTCCACTATTCCAGAAGCCTCTGGATGATATGCACAGTGTAGTTTCTGCCTTATTCCAAAGGCCTTACAGAGTTCAGCCAGTATTTCATTCTGGAAATGTCCACCCTTATCTGATTCAATAATGAATGGCACCCCGAATCTAGGTATCAGCTCTTTTAGTAAACACTTCGCTACTGTCAGTGCGTCACTTTGGGGAGTAGGGTAAGCTTCTACCCATTTTGAAAATACGCAAACAATGACAAGGACATATCGTTTCCCTTCACAACGGGGCATGGTGATGAAATCAATCTGTATCCTTACAAAGGGACCCCCTGATCTCCCAATTTTGCTCAGCTCAACCATTGTCCTTTTGCCTGGGTTCATCTGTTGACATGACAGGCACCTCTGGCAGAGGGACTCTGCTACTTTCCTGAACTTCTTACTATACCAAGTCTGTTGAAATACCAGAATCATGGCATCCCTACCAATGTGTGACCCTTCGTGTATTAATCTTGCCATTGTGCCAAGCAAGTGTCGGGGTAATACAGGCATACCAGTTGGGCCCAAGATGACACCATCCACACGTCTCGGTCTACACCCATCCTCCTTCCATTTCTCTCTTTCTTGCCAAGGAGCCGACTCCTGCCATTCTCTCACTTCATCCCAAGTAGGCACTTCCTCAAACACCTGAAGTTGGCAGCTGGTTCCTGGCCCCCCTCGTTTTGGATTTACGATATACCGATCTCTGGCACACCATTGGGCCACTCGATCAGCATAATCGTTTCCCAGTGATACTTTGTCCATGCTCTTCTTATGAGCACCGCATTTTACCACTGCCAGTTCCTTGGGTAACTGGATGGCCTCTAAAAGGTCATGCACAACCTTTGCATTCCGAATGGGAGTACCTGAGGAAGTCAGGAATTCCCTCTGTAGCCACAATTGGCCAAAGTCATGCACAACTCCATAACAGTACTGACTGTCAGTATACACTGTTATGCGTATGTTCTTCCCAATTTTGCAAGCTTTTATCATAGCAATCAATTCGGCTACTTGTGCAGACTTGATGTTATATAGGTAACCTGCTTCTTCAATTTTTGTTAAAGAGACTACTGCATAAGCAGCACTCAGGCCTCCTAGTTCATGTCTTAGACAGGAACCATCTACAAACAGCTCTTTATCATGCTCAGGCAATGGCGTTTCTTTTATGTCTGGGCGGGGTTTTGTGCTGAACTCTGTCAGATCAATGCAATCATGTTCATCATCATCTCCACCTTCCATTTCCAAGGGGTCGGGGAGTAAAGTGGCAGGGTTCAGAATACCGCACCTAACAATGCTTACATTTGCTGCACCCACAAGAATCCTCTCGTATTTAGTCAGCCGACTAGGGGTGAGATACTGCGTTTTAGTTCTGGTCAGTAGAATTACCACTCCATGTGAAACATACACAGTCACAGGATGTCCCATGACTATGGACTCACTCTGTTCCAAACTTGCACAGGTAGCAGCTACTGCTTTTAGACAGCCTGGTAACCCAGCAGCTACTGGGTCCAAAGTGGCAGAGAAATAGGCCACAGGCCTTCTGGTCGTGCCATGTTCTTGAGTCAGGACTGACAATGCGCAATTATCGCGAGTGTCACAGAATAAGGCAAATTCTTTGGAATAATCAGGCATTCCCAGCGCAGGGGCTGTACACAGACAGTTTTTCAGTCTTGTGAAAGCCATTAGGCTTTCATCGTCCCACTCTACAATATCCGGCATTCCTCTCGTGGTCATTTTTATCAAAGGCCTGGCTAAGGCTGCAAATCCCAGAATCCATTGCCTGCAGTAGCCTAGTACACCCAGGAACATTCTGACATCTTTTTGAGTACGGGGCAACTGCATCTTTTGAATTATTCTCACTCTTTCTGATGTGACTTTTCTGACACCCTTTTCTATTTGGTGTCCTAAATATTTTACTGATTTTGCACAGAACTGTAGTTTGTCAGGGGCCACTTTATGCCCTTTCTCACATAGATGATTTAGGAGGGCAATGGTGTCAACTACACAGTCCCTATGACTTTTAGACGCCAGTAGAAGGTCGTCTATGTATTGTACTAAGACCGAATTCCTAGGTAAGATCAAAGTCTCTAGACATTTCTTCAAGATCTGATTAAAGATAGAGGGGCTCTCTGTGTACCCCTGAGGGACCCTGTTCCAGCAATACACGTGACCTTCGAAGGCAAATGAGAAAAGAAATTTGCTGTCGAGGTGCAGGGGTATTGAAAAGAATGCATGACACAAATCAATCACAGTGAACCACTCAGCATCCCAAGGAATCTGGTACAATATCACTGCTGGGTTCGGGACAATAGGGCAGCAAGGAACTACAATTTTGTTTACCTTTCTTAGGTCTTGCACTACCCTATACTTGCCACTAGGCTTTTTGATGCCCATAATCGGTGAGTTGCATGGGCTGCTCATCACTTCCTGTATGATGTCTCCTTCTAATAATTTTTGTATTTCCAGAGTGACACCTGCTTTCACTTCAGCATTCATTCGGTAGGGCTTAGTGTTAGGATATACTGCATTGTCCTTGATAGCTATCTGTATGGGGTCCACATCTTTCATTAGTCCCACATCTTTTCCAGTGAAATCCCACGCCTCTGGCTTTACCGCTTCCTGGAGTTCTTGGGGAAAATCCTGCAGGGTCAATCTTTTAATTTCTGAGTCAGGTCTAAGTAACAAGAGTTTATAAATGCCATCTTCATCCGGGGTCTGTATTTCAACACCCTTTGGTGTGCAAAAGATGGTACAGTTCATTTTGCACAGCAAATCACGACCCAGTAGATTCACTGGACTGGTGTCACAGACGACAAACCTATGCATTTGTTTAAAATTTCCAATTGAAATCTCCATTGGTTCGGTAACAGGGGTACTAATCAATTGATTAGATACACCCACTACTTGGATATTTTCTCCCGAGAGGGGTAGGTTTGGAACGTCCACTGTTCTTACAGTAGAACGGGTAGCGCCAGTGTCCAACAGAAAAGTGACATCATTTCCGTCAACCTTTCCTTCAATGTATGGTCCAGACTGGTCTACCGGCAAGGAAGCGCCAAGTACGCACTCCTCGTCCTCCCCTCTCAGGCCCCGTCAGTCCTGATCATTACAAAGGAAGGTATCATTTAGCAGATACTGCGAAGTTGCTGTATTTCTGTTCTCACCGCTTTCCCAAACTTCTATCTCCTCACCCTCTGCCTGTTTTCCCCTGTATACCTGCTTGGGTGCTCGAGGCACCTGAACTATTTTTACCTGAGGTTGAGTCTTTCTTGGTCTTTCTTTCTGCGTCTGTGGAGTTAAATCAGGTGTTTTTGCATTATCATCTAGTAATTGGGGACACTCGTTTCGCCAGTATCCAATTTCGCCGCATTGATGGCAGGGAAATTTTTTCATAGCCTCTTCCCTGCTAAATTTTGGCCGGGGCTTTCCTCCACCCCCTCCCCCAGGATTTTTGTTCTCAGCATTTTTAATCATGTTACTCAATTGTTTTTCCTGCTGTTCTGCGAGCTTCACCTGAGCCCACATCACTTTTTCCTTAAGGGCCTTTTTCTTTTCTGCCATCTCGTCCTCGCAGTACTTAGCGTACCGCAGGACCTCATCCATTTTCTTAGTATGCCAACAGATTTTATTATCTTTTATCCACTGACAAATTTCAGGTCTTAAACCATTTACAAACCTGTAAATAAAGTGCGTCATGTCCTTCAAATCGATGTTATCAATACCACTGTAAGTTTTAAATACCTGTAATAACCTCTCATAGAAGGAGTGCACTGTCTCGTCCCTTTCCTGTGTTGTTCTATCTATTTTTGTCCAATCAGTTTCTTTTGCGGGCACCTTTTCTTTCAAATGCTGAATTACCTGCTCATATTTTCGCATGACATCCTTTGATGGCTCCCCTGTTTCCTTATTTCTTGGGTACTCCTCACTGGGCCAGTCTATGGCTATTTTACACTGGGTCCATAAATCTACCGGAACCACAATGTCGAAAAACCCATCCAGGTCTTTCCACAGACATTTCTGTACCTTCACGAACCTCTCCACCTGCCTGTACCAGTCTACTGGTTTCTCCCGTAATTTTGGGAAATCGTTCGTAAAGGACACAATATCCTGTCTAGACCAGGGGACATGCACATATTTCCCTCCTGGAACTTCGCGCATGGGGCATAACTGCTCAGGTTTTTCTACCTCCCTTAAAGCAAATTCAGGAGTCACTTGTCGGGAGCGAACCTCTTCCCTCTTTTTCGCCCACCTGCTTCTCCATCTTTCCACATCTCCCCATTTCTGCAGTACCCCCAATAATTCTTTAATCTGCAACTTTTTTCCTGCCACATTCAGGTGCTCTATATCTTTGTCTGAGAAGTCTGCTCTGTACGGTTTCTGTAAGGGCTTGGATTTTGAGATATCTACCCCCATACTAACTGCTGTTTCGGTCAGTTTTTCGTGGAGCACTCTGGCGTTCCTTGTAAAGCTTTTACATATAAACGACAATTCTTCTTCAGAGTAGGTATTCAATCGATCCAACCCCACATTTCCTGCCATTAATTCTTCTATTTCTACCCTCAGCTTGTAGAGGTCTAAAGGTTTCGTTTGCGGAGTCTGTTTCTCTAATTCACGACTCCAACTCTCAATTTCATCCGGAGTTACCAGAGAGACACTCCTAGTACCTGTTGCTGACTCTAATTTAATTTCTTTCACATTAAAAGGGTTATGCCTCTGCTGCATTCCCTTTCCGGTCGGTTTGTTTGGCAAGTCCAAGAACGCAACTTCAGACTCGCACTCACTGGACTGATCATCTATGATTATCGGTTCCTGTCTCGGGGGTGCCATGACTGGGGTCATAACTGGAGTAATCGGATTTCCCTGACCATTTCCGTATAACGGGACCACTGGTCCAATAGTTACTGGAATAGTCAATGCCTCAGGACTGGTATTTAACTGGGAGATTTTCTGAATTATTTCTGTCCTTTGTCTAGCTAGAGCCTCTTGCTCCTTTTCCACTAGTATCCTTCTTAAAGTCGTGTCATGTAATATCTGTGGGGTCAAGGGAGGAGTAAAACTCGGGGCAGTAGGATGCGTTTCACTTGGTCCCCCACCATAATTTGGTTTCGGGAATAAAGTTCCAGTGTTAAAGGACCTGCGCTCTTCCCCATATGGAGGTTGAACAAAAGGCAGTCCTGAATTCGATGGTTTCTCTTCGCTTTCATACAAGGGTCTGGGAAAGAAAACTTTCGTAAGTGAATATTTTTCTTCCTGGCTTGCGGGCACTTTGGGATATATATCCCTTGTTTCCGCCGGTTCGGGTTTCTCAGAATAGGGCAATACTTGACCACCCCCTCCCAGTCCTAGGAATCTGTCTTCTTCCTTGAGGAAGTGGCGTCGGGGAGCATCTCCTACACTGGAAGGTCGGGTTCCCTCGTTATAAGGTGGCGGACTTCTGGTACAGATGTCATCTATCAGTTCATCATCTGATTCCCCCGGGGCCCCCCAATGTTTACACTTTTCAGTACTTTTCTCACCCGCTGCAGGGTTATGACATGCCGGCATCATGGGAAACAGACCCTCAACAATCATGCTCTGCCTCCACTGTTTCATCCTTTTATCCCTGGACTCCTGTTTCAGTCTGGGGTACCACTTGGTCAAACCCTTGTCCATTCGGGGTCTTTCTCTCTCAAAAGCCTCAATCTCCCATTCCTCTAATGCCTCATACTGCGTTAGTCTCGGTCTGGGATGCAGTTCATTCATCCGAGTTCTTAAATTAAATAGGATCCTACCATTGAAAGTACCATCTAACGGAAAAGCCAATACTCCGTCATCTTTTGTGTACTTCACCCAATTCTCCAACCACACACAGGTATTGTACCCTCGGTCAAACATCATGAATGAGGCAGGAGTATTAGGTGGTGGGACAAGAACACCTTCTCTAGATTTAATCGGTTTGTCCGTTTTGAAATAATTTTTCACCTTACTTACAAGGGACAATTTTCTCTTGGTTCTGTACATAATATCGTATCTATTAGTCTTCCACTGATCCCTTTCAAACCCTAGGTGCCTTGGATCAGGTCGAGTTCCTGTAGTCTGCGAGTGCCACATATGACCTCTACGCTAAAATTTGTTTACAAACTACCTCCAATCAGAACGCGCTTCGAAAATCCGTGCGACCAATGGGTGCGCGACTCTGAATATTCTCCGCCAATGGGTGCGCGGCCCCTTCGTGGGACAGTTCCCACGCTCTGTCGCTCACCCCTCCTTTACAATCTCAGCTCCGCTACCCGCCCGCTGCTTCTACCAATCCCAGCGCGGCACAGAGTGACGTCAGAGGCGCTTCGCGACTGACTCCCTCCCTTCACAAGGTAACGGAAACTTTCTTTCTTTTAAAGTGCTCAGTGCTTGGTTATTTTACAACAAATACACATTCGCCACAGTGCTCAAGTGTCTAGACAGAGAAAGAATTGTTTTACTGCAAGTAAACTACTTCCATTTACTTTTCACTCGCTGCGGGCAGATCTCTTCCGCCTACCCTTCACTCTAGCATCGGTGAACCTGTTATTCCCCTAAACTCATCCACTTCTTTCCGGGATATATTCCGAGTTTAAGGTTTCTCAGCGGACCCCTCTGCTTTCACGCTAGCTCCGAGGAACCTGCTACTCTTCCGATGTGACCCTTACTAGGTTACGCCACTATGGGAATTTTGCCAATGAACCCCGTTACTGTCATTTATTCACACATGTATTCAGAAAACCCTAGTTAGTGCTTCCCGGTTATCCTAACCTGCACCTAACTTTCCTCGAGCCTGTGACCTCAGGACAATGGATTCTATTCACCACTTGCCCTTTCAATTCCCCGGGGAGTTCGGACAACAAGAAACAATACGGTTTACAAATGCATGGATTAGTACATATAACAATATAAGAACAAGAATAATAACAATACAAAAATTCATGAGTTTCAGCAGCGTATTCACAAGAGAATGATCAGGTCTCTTAGAACAGCCACTCTTCTAGCAGCATCAATATACTAGCAGCTTCCGACTCAACTAGTCCAACTAATCCCTGCCTTACTCTTAACTAGTCCCTAACCATCCTCTGCCTACCAGTAAAACTGATAGAGCGCGCGAGGCCACCCGACCAATAGTTTTCGCCGTTTCCGGCTTCCGGGCCCATATACTTTCAAATCACCATATACATCGATCAGGTGACTTCACGAGCTCTACCAATTTGTGTGTGTGTTCCCTATTATTATTTTTCAGTGCACCCGACTTACCATCCACCGATGCGGGTACCTAATGACCACAATGAATCAGGGAGCTAGCTGTAAAAGAAAGGCAGCAAAATACAAACCCAACCAATAGCATTCAAAATACTGTTGAAATGACCACGGACAACTGGAAGTTTTAAAATGTTTATCTAAAGTTCATTATTTTCTTGCATGAGGTACAGTAAAATAAGGCAATCAATAACCAAGATAACGTAAATTATATAGCTATAAAGAAAATAAAGTCAAGGTAATCATTCAAATGTAATATGGAATGCAAAATGGAAAAATACTATATAATCTCAGAAATGTTTAAGCATGGACAGTTTATACATGTGTAACTATAGGAGGGCCTATAAAGAGTAACACGCTTCGCTTAAGGTAAAGGGGCCTTTAAACAGTCTAGGCAATGAAGTTCTAGACCATATCAGGAAATGACAAACTGCAATGCAAAATATAATTTCTAACAAGTGCGAAGACATAGGAACAAACTTATGGAAATATGTAATTGACTTTCAGTAGTTGCGGAAAGACATGGAAAAATATAACATATGCAATGATGAACTTTATTAAAGCAAAAGTTAGAAATTCAGAAGGTGCAAGATTTAAGAGGTTCGGAGCAATATTTACCTAGAAAGGTGTGATAACCAAACCCTGGCCACGGGTCAGTTAAGGACAGGAAACCCTCAAGGAAGGATACCCCTCAAAGGACAGCAGGTGCAGAATGGACACCCCGGATAGGACAGGATACCCTCAGATTAGGAATCAGGACAGGACCTCAGGACAGGACAGCAAACCCTCAGGACAAGACCGCTCAGGACAAGACCGGAACCCACAGTTTGGAAGCAACGCCTGCGCTCCACCCGCTCTGCAGTTATCGATCAAGACCCCGATTGGGTCAACGAACTCCCAGCTAAGTGCTTCGCCAGCACTTTAAGGTTCAGTAGAACCTTAATCTATGGTCAAATTCGGACAGAGTGCTCCGCAGCGCTCTGTATCTTCAGTCACCTATTGAGTACGATGGGTCAGTGACAGGTCAGCTAAACCAGACAAGTCGGACGGTTCACTAGGTGAACCCAGGGTAGATATACAGTTTGGGGACAGTGTACCACCCCCCAATGTTGCAAAGTGTCAGAATCCCTCAATTTCGATTGGTCCTAAGGTAGAATTTGGGTAACACACCAATCACAACATAGTATTTCAAGCCTACATTTGCATAGTAGGGTACCGCCTAACTAGATTGGGGTTCCCATGAGAAGTTGTGCAGTAATACAATGGCAATTTTAACAATGTTGCACTGCGAGAACATGTGATTGGTTCAGCCGAGTTTTCAGGTCGTTTCTCAGGAGCATCTTGCTCATCACTGCCAACTGGCTGTGTTCCATCAGTCAAGGTCTGCTGTGCCTCGGCAAGTCGCGCAGGCGCAGAAGGGACCTCCAAGATGGTTCTCGGTACAGACAGAACCCCATTCCCCGCGGTACATGAAAAGTAAGCGAAAACAAATTAATACTTAATAATGTCATCATGAAAACACATCACAGGGTTTGTACTTTTCACTCATCATCACGAAATAAACGTATGCGTTTTAAATGTTAGCTACATTGATACAGACACATGAGCAGTGGCACAAGCAGTACCACATGATAAGCACAGCTATGAATTACGCATGCGCATAAATTTCCCTCCATTTCTGCAGACGCGTCAGGACACGTGAGTGTGGCTGACGCATGCGCAGTAACTAAAATACAAGCGGCGGCCATTTTAAAGTACACGGGTTAAAGGTATTAGAAATACACGTAGGCAAGCTTCACAAACTTTGCCTAAACAAAAATAAACGTTAGTAAAACATACTTATGTTACCTTATTACACATAAACGAGGTTCTTGACTTCGGCAAGCCGCAAAATATGCGAAGCTTTGCTTCATCAATTGTACTTTGTTGCATTCTAGTAAATTTGAAGACCTCTGTCCGGCTGGACATGTCGTTGCAAATATAGAATCGATTCTGTCTATATTTATTGTTCACAGCATCATGTGTGCATAGGACCGCTGTTGTTCATAAATAATATGTCATAACACAGAGCAGAAGACAACAAGGTAGTGAGTAAATAGCTACTAGTACTCACCAAGCCCAGGGATCTCCAAGCCAAGCAGGTCGAGCGGGACGTGTTCCCGGTCCAGGATGTCGGACCACCGGTGCGTCGCCTGATTGTAGGTGCGCCGGACCCCAGACTCCCGATACATGACCCGGCACACCTTCTCCTATAGCTGGCGACGCTCCCGGAGCCCGTACCGGGTACCAGCCCTGCCGCCTGCCGCAACGGTCTTGGGGAGGTGGCGCTCGACGAAGAAAACCAGTGCGGCCACCTCCACCGCGCTAAAGATCTCCCGGGCAGTTACTTCCTCCCCCTTAAGGGCCCGCAAGGGATCCGGCTACGGGGTACGGGACCCTTCCCCTTAGACTTGCCAGCTCCTTTTGCCATGGTACTGGGTGAAAAAAGAAGAAAAGAATAGGGAAAAAAAGTAAATAAAAGAAAAGAGAGAGCTAAACAATAAAAGTAGTTATTGAAGTAACAAAAAGTTGAGAAAAACAGAAAATATAGATGTAGAAAAATAGAGGGATAGATAATGAGTAAAAAAGATTAAAAAAAAGTTCAAACAAACAAAGGATTGCAAAGATGAAAGCAGGATAGAAAAAGCATGCCCAGAACATAGCAATAAATGAAAAACAAGATGGCCGCGCCCATTGCGACCACGTGGGTAAGTTTGCGTGATATTTTCCCTGCGATCACGCAAAAACGGACGCGAACACGCAATTGCAGTCTGCATGTAGGAAATGCACAATGCGAGCATGCAACTGGCACCCGGAAACTGAAATACGCAACGCGCACACTGAAAACAAGATGGCCGTGCCCATGTACAACCACGAAGTTAACTTCGCAGTCGCCACGCTGAAAAAACCCCACAAACACGCAAAGTGCCCCGCAAACACACAAAAATATAAAACATCTGCAAATTCGCACAAATTCGTGGATTTTGCGGAACGCGAATTCGCTTTCGCGCGAATTCGAGGACCGCAAATTTGCATATTTCGCCCATACTTAGCTGCGAAGCAACCAGCCTTTCAGAGCCTTAATGGCACTATCCACAAAGCCTACCCAGTCCTGATACTGTGCCTTCTGGGTGTCTCTGAACTTATCCAATACTGTTCAGTGTTTAAGCCAAGCCAATCAATGAAAGCACTCCTCAGCACTGAGTAATTGTCAGCATCCTGTTCTCTAACAATGAGGAGATTATTTCTACCTCTGTCAGCAAAGGAGAGCCACAAGATAGCCACCCACTGCTCTTGAGGGACTCTCTGAACTTTACAGGCCCTCTCTAAAGCAGTTATCAATTTATGGATGTCATCCCCAACATGTTAGGGAGGGACAATCTTGCTCAGGTTCCTATTGTCAAAAGAATGTTCCCTAACTCTAGGGACACTGTTGCTGCCACCATGGTACTCTAGTCCCAACTTTTTTCTAGCCCTCTGGACTACTAGGGACTCTTTATCAAGGGCCAATTGCTCTTGCCTGACCCTAAGCTTAGCATTCTCAAGCTCAAGAAATTGGTATTCCCTGTCATGAGTGTTCCCTCTTGCTAAATACAGAGGCCCCTACAGACTGTCCTGAGTGGTGAGATTCTGCAGAGGGAGATCTAGATCCCTTTGGTAAACTACGCACACTTCCAGGAGGGGTGAAGAGGGGGCCATGTTGGCCTTGTTCAGGATATCCCTGAAGATTTGAGTTGCCATGTGGGACCCATCTTGGTCCTCCTGGCCAGGGTTTGAGTCTAGTTCATAAAAGGTTCCACCTCCTGACCTGTCTTCATTTCCTGTCCCACCCACTCTTTTCTGTTCATCTGACCCAGGGGTGTTCCTAAGGTCATCCAACAGTAACACCTCAATGAGACGTTGAGTGTTGGTACTTCTCCCTGGCTTCAGCTTTCTAGAGGCACATGGGGCTTTCCATTCTTGGAATGAAATCTCACTGTATCTGGAAGGCAGAGAGCCACTGGTGACTTCTCCTTTAGTAGACATACTAAGTGTGGTGAGGTGTGTGCACCTACCTAACCTAGTGGGAAACTAAACTCTCTTAGGTTGAAGAAAGGGTGTACAACTTACTTATGTAAGCTAGAATTATCTGTACCTAGTACTTATTGTTTTTCACTTAATCAATACAAAGATTCATCTGGTAAAACAATGCAGGCTTGAATTCCAACCGCTGTACACCAGTGTGGGAAGCTGTCTTGGTATATGCTGTCCACTAATTAAAGTGGGCACCTTACACCAGTCCAAACAACCCTTACTTATGGTGATTTAAGAAGAGGTCAAATATAACCTTAGAAAGCTATCCAAGTAGTAGCTGTGGAGAGCAGCCTTCAGGCTTAGACTTGAAGGAATGTTAAGCAGCTTGTTTTACTAGAATGTAATCTTATTGTATTGGTTAGATGGAAGGGGAACCACACAGTAGTTATAAGAATATATATTTATTGTTATAACACCTTAAATACCTCACAGTATCTGCTACACACAGATAAATACAAAGCATACAATACTATAGCACAGAAACAAACGTAAGTAGCACTAATACACAGTGGGCTCCAGGGGGAGACCAAACCATATAGTAACATAGTGGTATAAGAACCACGACTCGAGTCAAGACAGTATCTAGAAGTTGTAGAATCGCTGGGACCCCAAGGAACAACCCAACGTGAGTATGTAGGGACCCCACGGAGGACGGGTGCAGTGTGAGAACACTACTGCATGCAACATACAATTCAATAGGGGAGTCGCGGTTGCAGTTTTAGTGTTTAAGCACCTTTCCCAGTGGATTACGAGGAAACCCTTTGGAACATAGAAGGTTGGAGAGCCACGTCACCTGTGGATACTGAAGAACCAGAGTTACCTATCCCAGGGAAGCCGGGTGCATAGGGCTGAATTAGAGTCGGAAACCGCTGTTCTTCTCAATGGGAGTCTTCAAAGAAATACCACTGCTGGAAAGCTAAAAAGTGTCAGGTAGAATCCGTAAGTGGATCCTTGAAGGAAGGAACCTGAAAGCAGAGGGGACAGAGTCTGGGTCACTCAGGATTGACCAGGGGCTCAGTAGAGGAATGCCCACCGATGTCGGGTGCTTTAGGTGCAAGGAAGGAGACCTTGACTCTGCAGCAACGGGGACCAGGAGATGTCAAAGATGGCCAGGAGCCAGATACAAGCTGTCCCACAAAGAATGTCGAGTGCTCTGGTGTCGGTGTCTGTGGGAACCCCAACAAGCCTTGGCAGCGGCAACCAATGAAGAAGGTCAAGGAAGGTCACGGTCTGGCCCAGCAAGGACCAGCAACTCACCACAGCAAGGGGAGTCAGGGCAGGCCTGGAGCAACCAGTGGAGCCCAAGAAAATCAGTGTTGTCCCTCAAATCAACCCACAGGTCAAAGGCAAAGGAGTCGTGAGGGGATCTCTGTCAGTTTCACAATGAATTATCTTGCAGGGCACAGAGTGTGAGGAGGCTGGAGTCTTTTCTATGAAATGTGCAGAGAGGTTTGGGCTATTGATAGCTCTATTCATAAAGTTGGGGAAAACCAGCAAGCATATGCAATTGCAAAAAGTATGCGGTGCACAGGGGTTCGGGTTATGCTGTCCCCACGAGGTATACTGGCCTCAAACTTGGTGAGAGGACAGTTTGACCTCAAACAACATAGAAACACATCTCCTTTGTTGCTGGCGTCTCGGGAGTCTGCAGGAGCTCAGGAT
Organism: Lissotriton helveticus; assembly: GCF_964261635.1. Taxonomy (NCBI): domain Eukaryota; kingdom Metazoa; phylum Chordata; class Amphibia; order Caudata; family Salamandridae; genus Lissotriton; species Lissotriton helveticus. The sequence goes on from NC_136061.1 coordinate 2,130,110,882, forward strand.
CAGCAGACCAGTCAGTTGCATTATGGTGCCTGAGAATGCAGGGGGGTGACTCCTTCACCCCAAGGGGGATACTTCAGATGTCCTAGATGCTCCACACTCCACAGACCCTGCCCAGAGCCTGCATGGTGCATGGGCACAGATAATGCTTTGGACAGGGAGGGAGATGAAGTCGGGCCCAGTCGAAGTGCAGCGAAGTCCAGAGTGTCCAGACGGTCGAAGTTCAGTGGTTTCTTGATCAGAATCATGTCCACGTCGAATCTAGGGTCCTACAGCCAGAGAAGCCCTTTTGTACCTACTAAAGAGGGTTGGACAGATTCAGGGGACCCTCTCAGGGGAGAGTCAGGACAGTGGGGAGGATACTCCAATGTCCTCTGTACAGTTTCGCACCAGAGCAGGAGCCAATGGCTCCAAGGACTGGTTTGAACTGGACTATGCACAGGGACACCAAATGTGCCCAGATGCAGACTTTCAGGCACTTTGGAAGTGCACCCACCCAGCTGCAATACACTAAATCCTGTCTGAGAAGTGGTCACAACTCCCTGTGACAGGATGCCTATTGTCCAACCTTCTCCTTAAGCATGGCGAATTTTGCGAATTCGCAATCCGCAAAATTGCGTATTTACGGATTCGCAATTCGCAAAATTCGCGAACTCGCGCACATTTTGTGGATTTTTTTTGTGTTCGCAAGTGTTTCTGCCATTTCGCAAGGGTTTTTTACCAGTTCGCAAACGCGAACTTACTTGTCGGGTAGCAACGGTCGCGACCATGTTGTTTCTACGTCTGGTTCATCACAGCACCCTCTGTTTCACCACTGCCACCCTCTGTTTCACCACTGCCACCCTCTGGCTCACCCATGCCACCCTCTGGTTCATCACTATAGATTATGGGGGGAAAAGCACACCTGCCCTGCCTCAACTGACATGAATTAATTTGGGGCTGATGAATGTGTCACTGAATTTGAGCTGGCACCTGCTTCCTTAGCTGTAAGTGCTTCTTCATTAATGATGAGCTTGAACTTTTGCACCTGCTAAGTGCTTTCAGTTTTGTAAAATTCGTTAGCACACCTGCCCTGCCTCAACTGACATGAATGAATTAGGGGCTGATTAATGTGTCACTGAATTTGAACTTCCAGTCTGGCACCTGCTTCCTTATCTGTAATTGCTTTCTGTTGCAGTGTAATTTTTTTTAACAGGACCTTTGTGGCATACTTGTAGCTATTCTCTGAGCCTGCTGTGAGGGTCAGAGCAGGGTCATAGAATAGTTGCAAGTAGGCAACTGAACTCTGGAGCGGCCCCTTAGGAAGCCCTACAGGGAATTGTTACTAATGATAAGATTGAACTTTTGCACCTGCTGAGTGCTTTCAGTTGTGCAAAAATCGTTTTTCTGCAATTTCGCGTGATTCGCGGGGCGCGAATTTGCGCGAGATCGAATTCGGAAGCAGCAAATTCGTGCAAATATACGATTTGTTTTCTTTGCGGCGTGTTAGTTCGCGTGATTTTTTATGTTTTCGCAAGCCGCTTGTAGCGCAACGTTGCGAAGTTACCCTAGCGGTCGTACATGGGCGCGGCCATCTTGTTTGCGTGATGTATTTCCGTTTCCGGGCGCTATGTGTAATCTCGCAAAGTGTGCGGCTCGCTAGTACAAGTTTGCGTGTGATTGCGAGGGAAATCTCGCGCGAACTTACCCACGCGGTCGTGAACGGGCGCGGCCATCTTGTTTTTCATTCATTGCTATGGTTCTGGGCATGCTTTCTGTATCCTCTGTCAATCTCTGCCATCCTTTGCTTGTTTGAAGTTTTTTTTGATCTATTTTACTTATGATCTATCCCTCTATTTTTCTAGCTCTATATTTTTGTGTTTTCTGCTATTTTTGGTTAATTTTATACTACTTTTTAAAACTGTTTTCTTTTCTTCTTCCCTATTCTATTTCTTATTTATTATTTACCTACCTTTCTGCCCAGACCATGGTAAAGGGAGCCGGAAAGCAGCCCGAGAAGGGGAAGGGTCCCGCACCCCGTGCCCGGCTCCCGTGCAGGCGTTTGAGGGGGGAGCTAGTAATGCCACGGGAGATCGTAAGCGTGGAGGAGGTGGCCGCACTAGTGTTTTATGTCCAGCGCCGCCTCCCCAGGACCATCATGGCAGGCGGCAAGATCGCTAGCGGCTACAGGCTCCGGGAGCGCCGAAAGCAGTGGGAGAAGGTGTGCCGGGCCATGTATCAACACTCTCATGTCCGGCGCACCTATAACCAGGCCACCCACCGTTGGACAGATCTCCTGAACCGGGAACGCGACTTGCTCGACCTGCTCGGCATCGAGATCCCCAGGCTTGGTGAGTAGTAGTAGCTATTTCATCACTACTCTGTTTTCTCCTGCTCTGTGTGTTATTATATTGCAAATTTTTCTTTTTTACCAAGAGCAATAATGCTGCCGATTACATTGTAGGTAAATTATATTTCAAAATCTTCTGTGCATTGCAGGTGCACTGCTCTCCTCTCAGCAGCGTTGCTACTATGCTTATTTTTTTTCGATTTTGTGTTCATTTCATTGGCCTGAGAAATTATGTATGAGTGTAGTTTAAAGAACTGTGTAATGCTAGACACTAAGGGTCAGATTTTCAATTACCGGCGCATCCCTGCAAAGTAGCAGGGATGCGCCAGTAATTGTGCGCCACGCCATCACCACCCATGGTGCGCCGTATTTACAATGCGGCGCACCATGGGCCCAAAACGTCACCGAAGCGTTACCCATCTGTGCCGTAAAGGCAGCGCATCGCTGGAGTTGCGTCGCAATGATGGCGCAGCTCCAGCAATGCTCTGGGGTACCCTATCTCCCCAATGCTGCGTCAAGCCGTACGTCTGCTTCAAGCAGGCGCAGGGTTTGAGTGACGCATCATTGTCCTAAAAGTGACTGATTGAAATCTTGTAGATTTCCCTCAGCCACTTTTAGGATGCGTTCCTGCGCAGGAACACCCTCCCTTGCGCCAGAACGCCCCCTGATGGCGCAGGGCTTTACAACGTGATGCATCTCCCATATGCGTCACGTTGTTAATATACGCCGCACCATGGCGCCTCTTTTGTTCTGCCGCTGCGTCACTAAAGGCACGCAACAATGGAGCAAAAGAGCCGCAAGGGGCTTGTAAATCTGCCCCTACAGACTCAAGTCCAGTCCTTCCTTTGTACACCTGGCAATCAGAATAAATAGTGGTGGTGGATTGATAGTTTGAGTATTTTAATGACTGGTTAATGTAGTAGGAAACTTTTTAGTGTTGTCGCTGATCTGCAATCACGATGGAGTTTGTCTGTTACTTCGCGTGCTGCGGACTGCTGCCTGCCAGTCCTAGGCGAACCTTTTTAGTAGTTTGTTTAGTGAGTTACATAACTTTCCAAGTCGACGGTCCGCAAATCAAGCAATACTAATATCGTAGTAGACCACATGAGATAGGTCAATATATCCCGTGGAATAGTTGTCTATTTGATATTTCGCCAAAATATTTTGTTATTGTTCTTTTGAAATGTTTGATTAGGTTGACAACAATCATCCGTGTTTTCGGGTCTTTCTTTCTTTCATGTTGTACATCAGCTCCCACCAGGGGCAAGAGGACAGAGGAGGAGGGGTTATCGGCTGCTGCTGCTGTTCAAGGCCAGGATCGGTCAGGCGAGGGCTCCTTTGCTGGCCCCGGTAAGTTTTAATTTTAATATAGAGTACCTATTTTTTCCTAGCGTTCCTCATTCCATTTTTTCTAAATCGTCTTTGATTTTCTTGTAGACTGTATCTAAATTCTTATGCTGCCTCTACTATGACTCCCTGTGGTATTACTAGATTATTCTTATTAGTCTGTCTGTGTAGCTAACTAAGATTGCACATTTGGCAAAAGGTGTTAAACGAAACTCCCATTCTAGTCAGCAATAGCTCTATGCACTGAGTGCAGTCCTCTGGGATTGTCCATAATGTCTTTTCAAGTCTTCTAAATGTTTATGCTTTGACAATTACCAACAATAAAAAGGTGAATGACCACCAAGAAAAAATAAGATACTACTTTACTTTTGGTTTGGATAGGAGGACAATCCATACTACTACTGTTGCAGGGACAAATCTGCACAAACAGAACTATGGACACTAAATAGTGCATTGTTTATCCATTATAATAGGTGCAGGTAGACTTTCCACATACCTCAGTGATATCAGACTTTGAAGAACCCCCAATCTCCTTACTGACTAGATAGTGTGGCAGAGTCATTTAGCTCCCGAATTCATCGATGATTGATCCCCAATGATGATTATCCAACGCAGGACAAGAGTACGGAGTCAGAGTCCAGAAGTGTCAGAGGCACGGACTCATGCTTGCAAATTGCAAAACCTTTTGCTCATTCACTCTTGACTAACCCTGGGCGTAGTGTGCGGAGTGGGGCTCCGCGGAGCTACGCGAAGTGGGCACACAACTACGCCCACCCGCGCACTCCGCGTAGCCCCACTCCGCGCCGCCCGCCTCCCTCCCGCCCTCCCTAAATACATCAATAAAAGTATAAAAAGCTATTAAAAACACTTACCTTGTCTGCCGCGTCCCCGGGGCTCCCTCTCGCCGTCCCGCGATTCGCGCCACCACCGACCCGGATACTAATGCGCATGCGCGGGCGGCCGCGCATGCGCATTCCTCATGAGAAATGCGCATGCGCGGCCGCCCGCGCATGCGCATTAGGACCCGAAATGGCGGCGAGAATCGTGGGACGGCGAGAGGGAGCCCCGGGGTCGCGGCAGACAAGGTAAGTGTTTTTAATAGCTTTTCATACTTTTATTGATGTATTTAGGGAGGGCGGGAGGGAGGCGGGTGGCGGCCGGCTACGCACCGTCTGCGGAGCGCGCGTAGTGCCGCCTGGCTACGCCCGCTACGCAAAATGCGTAGGAGACGGCACTCCGTGCACTCCGTGCACGGAGCGTAGCTGGCCGCCCACCCTTACTCTTGACCAAAAACCACTGAGTCTATTTAAGTTTTAAAGCTTTATTAAAAGTAAAAATATTTATTAAAATCAAGCTTGTCATAAAACATAAACGGTTGATCAAAAATGGAAAAGTGTTTAGTGATTTATTTCACACATTTATTGTGGGCGAGCCGAGCCCTCACCTGGTTTGAACTTTAATTTTTCTTTTTGGTGCTGAATCGTTGGTCACTCCGTCCTAGTGATGATGATTTGTTCTTAGAAGTGAAGCTTCTGTCTGTTATGAGAAAAATGGTGCGTGTTAAAAAGCAAGCATTCATCAGTTGTGCCAAAAAGTGCAGCAAGACAACACCCTTCCCTGGAAAAAGGGACATTTTTACTTTAGAGTAGACAGTCACAAATTATTAGATTGGTTTCTGTATTCACATTTCTTCATTCCTAGACAAAATACTAGTGAGTGGTGTATGTCTAATATGACATCTAACATTCTTAAATGTACTTTGTAGGTGGAACATCTGGTGCTGGGCCCAGCGCGCAGGTGGAGGAGGACACTTCTGGGGAGGAGGCGGTGCAAGTGCCGGACGAAACTGCTGTGCGGGTTGCCACGGTAGTGGCGGGCAGTGATAAGCTCTTATATTCCTTACTTATTGAGATTGCAGACCGCATAGTGTGCTCTCTGCACGGGTGTAGTATATATGTTATACAGTTATGTTACTATACTGTTAAGCAGACTTTCAAATTTAGAACAAAGTTTTTATCAACCAGGTAGTAGCCTCCTCTAAATGTACTTCAACTTAGCGGTGAATTTTTGTTCGAGAATCCAAATCAGATCTGAGATGAACTTGATGGATGGGATGAACGAAAAGCGAAAGAAGGGTTTAAGTAAGTGTGGAAGGACGAGCAAGTTAAAAGTAATGATGACTGACAAAGAAGAATGATACGTGTTTGATTGGTGCCCGAGGTGGCTGGGAAGGAATATGATGCATGGCTGGGTAAAGGATGAAGCAAGGATGGGTGGAAGGAGAACAGCCTGGGTTGGTGAAACAGAAACTGTATGTGCCACAATGTAGCCTAACAAATGGCAAAGTATTGAAAGTATAACTAGTATTTGCGTTGAATTTCTTTGACATTGGCTGCTACTACAAGAAATAGTACTGAAGGTGAAGGAGACAGCAGCGTAATGATTTGCCATGTCTAGGGGGAGGATGTTCTTGATGACCAATCAAGTTGATGGCGCACATGAAAATCTGCTTTTATTTGCCAATAGCGACTCAGTGTCAAGCTGAGTAAGAATATATCCTCGGATTCCTTCACCAGCCTGTTGCTATGACCTTATCCTCCCCAGCAAGTGTGTGGAATTATTGCTGTCATTTAGTCACACATCAATCAAACCCACACAGCCCGGGGGAAGAGGGTTAGGGTTTGGAAAATGGATGGGAATGGTTTTTTTTGGGGAAGTTTTGTTGAGAGAAGAAAAAAAAAGCACAGCATGGACAAACAATAATTGAAGATAAACAAATCTTTGGGTACAAAGCTATCCATAAATCTTTTAAGTGACATGAAGGAAGTGCATGCACTACTGCATGCATGGTTATTGAAAAGTAAGTAGTACTTTCGACAACCGTGAATAAAAGAATGCGACAGTACAGGGCTGCAGTAATAATTATGTTTTTTCACTTGCCTATCTCTGCACTCAGAGAAACACTTCTTACATTAAATTAGGTTTAAAAAATAGCAGAAGTAAAACCTATAGAATGGCTGTAGAGATGAATTTAGAAGCAGAGATCAAAGAAATGCATAGTCACACTCATAGACGTTCACAACAATAACATTACTTAAAAGATAATTAGAAAAGAACGGATACTGTATCTGTATGTTGTTGTAGTTGTCCTGTTGAATTTGGTAAGTTGCATGCATCCAACCATTCCTCTTTAGCCGGACTCCTCCATTCCATCTGACGCTCCGTCCATCAATGTTGGTGACCAGAAGACACCCTGTCCACTGCCTGCCTGGCGGATGCTGAATTGCGGCTCGCTAATGTGAAGCCTGACTTCATCCTTTTTTTCCCATTGCACAGGCTGAACCCCGGCCTGTAATTATTGATGGAAAAACAGGAAGTGATATTAGAACACCACTGACAAATAAATATAAGGTATGTACGCTGTGTAGTGCAAAAAGTCACACATTGAGTTTCCTAATAGACAGTACAATATTTTTGAAAGTGCGTACTCTGTCTGGGTCTCCTTCTGAAGGATAAATAAGTATGGGCGAATTAATTTAGCGGATCTTTCCCCTCAAGCTAGGTGTACTGTAAACTGTGTTTTAGAACAAAATTATACCTTCCCAGCAGTGCTCCCAGACCCAGTCGCAAAAATGTAGAAGACCCCCAATCAGATCTCAAAAACGTGCGATACTGCTACCTGTCGGAGGCCTAGTAGAAAATGGTGACCAAACGTACTTTGAAAGTAAAGTAGGCCCAAATCCCCCCTTACCCACCATGGATTGTATTCAAACCACTTGCAAGCAAGCAAAAGTATCCATACATAGCATTGCTCCAAGACTCGCAAACCCCCCTACAAACACCAGGAACCCCCACAAACAGCCCCCCGAAAACGGTGGAGTCAGCGAAATCTCAGAAAATGCAAAAACTTTTTCCCCAGGGATTGTCTCCAAAACACTTTCTTTCGGGTATTAGACCTTCCCAGCAATAGCCCCAGAACTGTCAACCCAGGCGAAAACAAGTTTAACACCCCCAACAAGCCAAAAGGCAAAATCCGGGAAAAGCCACACTTAGAAAACTTTGGGCCTACCTGGAATTCAGGCCAAATGTGCTCTGTAGCTAGGCCCTAACTCCCCTTTTCCACCATGGATTTCCTGTAAAACAAATGCAATCAACATTAGAATGTGCCAGCAGTGCTCACAGACCCCAAAACCCACCCCAACAACCTAAAAGCCCCCCAAACAGCACCCCAAAGACAGGCAAGTGATCAAAAGCGCAAAAACTTTTTCTGCTCCGATTTTCTCCAAACCACTTTTAGCCGGTATTACACCTTCCAAGCAAGGTTCCCAGACCCGTGAACCCGGGCAAAAACAAATTTCACCCTCCCAAAAAGCCGAAAAGCAAAACCGGGAAAAGCCACACTTAGGAAACTGAGGGCCTACCTGGAATGCAGCCCAAATTAGCTCTGCAGCTAGGCCTTAACTCCCCTTTTCCACCATGGATTTCCTGTAAAACAAATGCAATCAACATTAGAATGTGCCAGCAGTGCTCACAGACCCCAAAACCCAACCCCAACAACCTAAAAGCCCCCCAAACAGCACCCCAAAGACAGGCAAGTGATCAAAAGCGCAAAAACTTTTTCTGCTCCGATTTCTCCAAACCACTTTTAGCCGGTATTAGACCTTCACAGCAATGCCCCAGACCCGTCAACTCACCCGCAAAGAAGTAGAACACCCCCACAAGTGCAGAGTCTTTCTTCATTGGGCTTAATCCAGCCATCTGCTTTGAGGGAAATAGGAGTCTGGAGGAGGAGGATAGAGGAGCATGTTCTTGTAAACTTGTGAACCTGAGGAATGCAGACTGCGGCACCTTCAAATCAATAAGCAAATAAGTGAAGACAGTTCTGCTGATGGGCTTGTTTTTGTGATTAGGTGATTAAAGTTTTTTTTATATAGATTTTGCAAAACAAAGAAAGACAGACACACAGGAATAAAAGTAAATAAGGACGAAAAACAAAGTTAGTGATTCATTGACTCATTTTCAGGGCTCGGTGTCAGGGAAGAAGAGCTCGTCCTCAAACTCTGCTAATTCAGACGGGAGTAGGTCAGTTAACAGGGAAGAACTTCCCTCATCTAAGTTGGTGTCCTCCTCGTCTTCTTCCTGCGTGCATTCTTGTATTTTGTAATCTGGTGGTATGAAGTGCTGATTCATCTTGATCATTGTTAACCTCTCCACGTTTTTGGGCGAGAGGCGGGTCCTTTTGGAAGTTACAATGCCACCAGCAGCACTGAAAACACGTTCAGAAGACACACTTGCGAGTGGGCAAGACAAGTAATTTATAGCCAGGTTGGTGATCTCTGGCCACACATCTGTTTTCCCATGCCAATACGCCAATGGGTCATGAGAAAGATGGACCTCTGTTGAGTCATTCAGATAGGCCTGCACCATCGACTCAAGGTTCTCTAGAGTTCCTCCACTTTGCTTACTTTTTTCTGGGACCATTTGAGAAGCAAACCCAAGCTCAGTTAGCCAATCCTCTTCTTCACACAATATTACTGTTGTGTCTGGTGCAGATGATACGGTTGCTGCTGTCGTTAACGGCTGAGAGGGAAAATCACTCACTTCTGCCACAGCCACAGATGCAGAATTTAATTTTTTTGACTGCGGATGGCCTGCTGATGTACTGCCTTTTCCTTCAATTTCCTACCGTTCTCTTTCAAACCGAGTGGCTGACACAGCTAGCCAATATTTGTACTTTGTAACATCTGCGTCATCAAAAGGAAAGAATACTCTGCCTGCCACTGCCTTTTTGTACCGTGGATCCAGAATAGTAGCAGAAATGTAATGCTGTTCTGTCTGGATCTTTTCAAGACATTCATCGTGAAGTAGGCGCTGTAATAACTTCTCCGCCAACTCCAATGCTTCTTCCTTTCCATCTTTTTCAAACCTAGAAGACACCGCCTTCAGTTGGTGCTCTAGCATGCTCAACAATGGGATAGATTTTCCCAAATTACAGTCCTCCCTGCTGACTGCACGCGTGAAGACCTCAAAAGGATGAAGCATGTCTGTCAGGCATTTAACTAGCTCCCATTGCTCCACCTGTATCCTCATGTCTATCATAGGTGTACCTAGTTTAAAGAAATACTGATCGACTACCGCATACTGCTCATACAGACGCTCAAGCATGTAGAAGGTTGAGTTCCAACGTGTTGCCACCTCCTGGATGAGTACTTTCACTGGCACTTTACGTTCATGTTGCAGGCACCTCAGCTGCTTCCGGGCCTTAAAAGAATGGTTGAACTGTGTGCACATTCTTCGGCAAGTGGTCAGTAAATCGGAGACTGGACTTTCTTCACTCAAGAATTCTTTAACAACCAGGTTTATTCAGTGCGCCAAACACGGCACTCTGAAATAGTTACCCTTATCCATGGCCTTAACTACATTGGCGCCATTATCCGTGGAAACATAACCAATCATGCGTTTTCTTGGGGACAGCCATTCAAAGACCTTTGTGTTAAACTCATGCAAAATGTTTTCTCCTGTATGAGTTTTCTCCATGGCAAACATGGCTATTGTTGCATGTTTCCGAGCAGCTTTATAAACTTTGTCCGTGTTAACACCTGCGTTTAGCTTTGCTTTAACCCCTGAAAAAAAGACCCAGTGTGCAGTGATGCACATGTAATCAGTGGCTGCGCAACTGGTCCACATGTCTGTTGTCAGATGTATAGTGTGAACAGCACTCTTCTGCAAAGCTGCCCCAATCACCTCCAGTACATCTTCATGTAGTGCTGGAACCGCAACTCTGGCAAAATAGAACCGGCTAGGAACCTTCCATTTAGGGCAGAGCGTTGCCACCATTTCAAGAAAACCCACCCCTTCCACAAAAGAAAAAGGGAGAAGGTCCAGCGCTAGCATTTTAGCCAGCTTAGTGTTATACAGACGCGCCGTTGGGTGGTTGCGTTCAAATGGCGCATCTGAAAACAACATGCTTCTAATGGTGGGCTGGACCATTTTACGGGATGATGATGACTTCTTCGACCCAGTTACGCTCAATGATGATAAACTTTTTCGCATTGGTGTCTCACTCTCTCCCACACTCTTAGTTTGGCTCATATATCTTCCAGGGGGTGTGCTGCTGACAGGGGTACTGGGTGTATTTGAAGAAATTGTTGACGCTTCTTCCTCCTCGTCATCAGCAGATGAAACATCAACGGATACAATTTGTTGACTTGCAATTCGGGCTGCCTTGATCTCCCTTAGGTGCGCATGCCATTTGACAGTGTGCTGTCTCTCAAGATGACCTCTCTGGCCTCCGGTACCATAGTTGGTACCAAGCTTACCACGACTAACTCGAACCTTACAAATGGTACAAATGGCTATGTTTTCCCTTGTTGGGCTAACACTAAAGAAGTCCCAACTGCGGACTTCAAATGTCTGTGGGGGGCGGAGGAGGCGATACTGGGAATGCTGCTAATGCCAGATGAAGTGGAGGATGTGTGTTGCCAAAATTTAGTACGTTGTGCACTTACAGCACCACTAATTGAGGAAATGGAGGTCGAGGTGGATGGAGGTCCCTTCTGGCGAGAAAATATGGAAGCTGTAGGTGGTGGTGTACTAGTTAACTGCATTGGTGGTGGTCCCATTGACACGTCGCCAGCATCACGCTCAGTAGCATTTCAGGATAGGGTAAAATGTCTGTTTGCTGCATGCCCGCTGAGGCTGGAGTGACATCTATGATGACTGAGTCGTCGTCCTGAGAGTCTTCATCAGCACATTCAGCAGGAGTATACGCCACTTCTTGTTCAGCGTCATCATCACACTCCATAACTCTGAGACTTTCGGGGACCTTCCTTTTACGCTTAGCTACCTTTGTCAGATCATGGTGTGCCTCACTCTCAGACAGGCCTGTTGGTTCCCAATCTTCATCCATATCATCAGAAGGAAGGGGGCCTGAAGAAGATGTAGACACCATCCTTGATCTTTTCCTTGTTAGGGATCTGGAAGACAATGAATCATAAGGAGGAGTGGCTTCCTCATATGATACCTTGGCTTGAATGTCGATTTCCTGATGTGCCCCTACTTCGGGAGGAACAACTATTGTGGGCACTTGTGCCGCTCCATGCACCTCTGCTTGCGCCTCTCCTTGCGCCGCCTCTCCTTCCACATGTACTTGGGCTTGTACTTGCACATGTGGTTGTTGTTGCGGCTGTGGTTGTTGAACACAACCTGTGTTGATTGAGGGATGATGCTACTTTCTTGCGATGAGCCAACATCACTGGTCGATGGTGATTGAACAACTATACTGGCTGCCTCTGCAGCACTCAAGGGCTTGAACCTAAGTTGGCGTGGTGGTGGTGGCACTGAGCCCAATGGAGCGGAGGTGCTGCTCCCAGCTTGGTCCCCAGCAGACCCCGCTGCTGCTGCAGGCGTACTTTTTTTTCCCCAAAAAATGTGGCGGTCGTCACACCAGTCTCCTTGATAAGTGGCACCACTTGCTTCTTCTGCTCCTTACTGGCACATTTCTTGCTAGAGGAGCTATGGGCAACTTTTTTTGGGACCATCTTCTTCAGATGCCAGAACAGCAGGCCGCAGTTGCACAAGTTGCAGAGTTGTCTGTGGCCACACGTGACGTTGTGCTGCACACACCGCAGCAGGACTTCTTCCTGGCACTGATGAGGAACGATGAGGCTGAAGATTCGTCTTTCTGCACCTAAAAGCAAACAAAGCCAGAGGAACATCAGTTAAATAAATGTTGCATATGTAGCGCTTCAATTAATAGTTTGCAAGTAAGCATTTTTTATTATACCCACCCCCCAAAATTGAAAGACCAACAAAATGCACCACTGACAGAGTAACCCTGGGCATAATGGATGAAAGCATGGCAGACTGGGTGCAGGCCTATGGCACAACAAAGCACACTGCCTGGCTTCAAAATGGCCCCTAGACCCCCACCCACATGACCAGGCCCTGCCTGGACCAGGCCTCAAAATGGCCCCCACCCACATGGACAGGCCCCAACGCCACCCCAAAAAGTCGAAAAACACACACAAATCACCACAATCCAATGCAATCCATGCCCTCCATGATGTTTACATTAAAGAGACCCCACAGAAAGACTCAGTCCATGCACCACTGAGTACCCCTTTGCAAAAGGCCCCAACAACAGCCAAAAAAATCGAAAAACACATAAAAATCACCCCAATCCAATGCCATCCATGCCCTCAATGATGTATACATTCAAGACACCCCACAGAAAGACTAGGCCCATGCACCACTGAGTACCCCTGGGCAAAAGGCCCCAACAACAGCCAAAAAATCAAAAAACACACAAAAATCACCACAATCCAATGCCATCCATGCCCTAAATGATGTTGAAATTCAACAAAACAGTTGCATCATGCACCCATAACTAACCCTGGTCCTACTGGATACTGTGGCTACCCACAATATATTTTATTTAATGTTCTGAAAAAGTTCCAAAATTGTAGTTGCAGCAACTGTAATGCCCCAAACAAACAACATCAACTTACTTGTGAAATTTCTAATCCAAAAGTGATCCAAAAAAGTTCAAAAAGGCCTCAAATCTAAATATACAGCAGCATCCACAAAAAGTAATCCTTCCAGGTCAAGATGCAAATCAAAGTGGCCAGGACATGAACAAAGCACTGGGAGGAGCCTGCTGGACAGGAACAGGAAGTTGGAGACTGTGGGGCACTTCCTTCCTCCCACGCCCCCCAAAATGGACTCCTTGCAAAACAAAGTGCAGGCAAATGTCAACCTGAGGAGTTATTCTGATAAAAATCATAATTTCCAAGGTTTATGCTGTCTGCTGGTGGATTTCTTGTGCGAAATTGCAAATTTTGCAATCTCGCAATTGCGAGATTGTCGCTGCCCGCCGCATCTACGTGTTCGCAAGTGTTCACTCCCACGATGTGTGATCACGGGCCTTTATTACGTACTCGCGTTGACAAACTCTCGCTGTGCAAGGTGGCAAGCCGCGATGAAGTAATCGCGGTCGGGGAGATCCCGCAGCAAGATCCAAAAAGGTGCAGCACACGCAAACATGGAGAAAAACAACTCCTCAAACACTGAATGACGGTAAGTTAACGCTGCGCGCCGCAAAATTGTATAATATTGCATTTGTCAAGCACGACCAAGCAAAAAAATCCGCTTCGCGCGAATTTGAGAATTTTCGGCAAATTTGCGAGAGTTCGCGGATTGCGAATTTGCAAAAAATCTGCAAATTCCGAGAGCGGAACGGATTTTACGCCCATGCTTACTTCTCCTGCTCGAGCTTGGCTCAGCAGTAGGAGGGCAGAAATGTGTCTCTGGTTGGCAGAAACCATTTTGTGCTGCCCGGGTCGAGAAGGCTGGTACCGGAAAGACCAGTGTCCCCACGAAGCTCGCTTCAGAAGCTTGGAATTATACCTTTCACACCAGTTACTGGTGTGGAGGTATGATTCAAAGGTGTTTGATACCAAACACAGCATGTTTTATTTCAGCCGTATTCAAGATAGCATTAACTGTGAGGATATAATGCACCTCTACCTATATGTCTGACTGTGTCACAGACAACTCATGAGAATGGTCTCCAAAGGCTGCAGAGGGGCTCTGCTCATGCAGGGAAACCCTCTCACGTAAAACCCAGCACTCTGCCTTCAGGATTGTCAAGGCCTACTATAGGGGTGACATAAGTTTTAAGTGTAGTGACCTATAGATATAGTAAACCTATATCTAAAGTAAGTGGTGCTAGCACCAGCTTACACAGGCTGCAATGGCAGGCCTGTAGTTCCATTTTGCATGGTTTCCCATGGGTGGCATAATACATGCTTCAGCCCATGGGAGGCCTCTGGGGTACCTATGCCCTAGGTACATGTGTACGGTATACTAGGGACTGACAAGGGTACCGAAGTGTCCAATGTGGTGTGTACCTTAGTACATGTAAAATATTTTAAGGAGAAAGCAGATAGACTGGGGTCCTGATTAGCAGGATCCCAGTCAGACTAGTCAAAAACCAGCAAAACACCAGGCAAAAAGTAGGAATAACCATGCAGTCAGATCCTACATTCCTACAGGCATGTAATGGCTGTCTCTCCAATCTGTTGCAGCTGCAGCCTTGATTGTGGTCTCAACCTTCATTGTGGAAAATGCTGTTGGAAAAGTATCTCAGTCAGCCAGACTTGGGGGTCAGGAGATGAGAGTGTATATCTGCCCACTTCTACTAGCATCTCAAGAACTCTTAGTGTACTGGACTATCAATAAAGACAGATAAATTACAACCTCACATATTGCTTTTAATAGATCACAATGTAGGACTTAGTATGGTCCATGATAAATCCTTCTGTATTACGTCACCATTAAATAAATAGCTTTGTCTTGAATCCCCTCACATTATAATTATGTTCTTCTAACGACCAATTGTTTGGGCTTGTATCCTAATAATGCTAGAAAAAGATGTAGAATCACCAGGTTTATCAATACAAATTAGATTGCCACAATAGGATATGCTTATATCGTTATGGTGTTTTTGTTTTGGTAAAAGGTACAAAGTTCCACGTACTCCAATAGCGGTGGATATTTGAGGCTAATCGCTAATATGTACCTTTAATTTTGGACCCAGAGTGAAGGCATTTCAAGTATAATCAATCAACATCAGTTAAACCTGTCAGACGTGGGGTGGTCTTCCTTCAAACGTTTTGCCTTTGCCCTTCAATTTATATCAGAATTTGTTTTGGCTTTGTGCACTTTATCACTGCTAACCAGTGCTAAAGTGTTTCACTCACTCCCTAAAACATAGTAAAATTGCCTTACACTCAATTGGCATATTTCATTATCTTATACGTCCCTAGTAAAGTGGTATACTATATACCAAGGTTCTGTAAATAAACTACTACTATTGGGCATGCAGCACTTATTGTGCCATTCACTTAAGTAGCCCCTTAAAGCATGTCCCAAGTCTGCCATTGCAGCCTGAATGTTGTTTAAAACTGCCAATTCGACATGAGAATAACCCCCTTGCCTAGTCTCAAACATGCCTTTTTTTGTATATTAGTCCCCAATAAGGTTAGCCCTACGCAGCCCATGTGGCAGGGTAAATTGTAATTAAAAGGCTGGACATGTACTATTAAGTTTTACATGTCCTGGTAGTAAAAAACTAAATACATTTTTCAGTACTGTGAGGCCTACCTCTACCATATGATAATATTACTTTGCCTTATCAGATTTAATAAGTGTTCACTTTAGAAAAGGAGCAGGTGGAGAATTCATGTTTGGTGCCTAAGAAATGGTGATTTAAAATCCTCTGTAATAGTTAAGACAAGACTAACTCAGCACTCTAATAATCATAATAATAGATCTTGCATATAGGAAATTATCATGCATACAGATACACAAAGCAAATAGTCGTCCAAATGATTTAAAATATTTCTTGGTTCATGATACTCTGTTCTTTTAAGCTATGAACACTTTTCATCCCTCATGGGATTTTTTCAGGGCTAAGAAGACACATGCAGTATATACACACTTTAAAATCATCATATATACAAACAAAAAACAAAAATAACAAAAAATTCCAAAAGAACCCTGCAGGACACAAACTTATTCATTCATAATATGGACTTCATATCATTTAGCATTGTGTTCAAATCTTTCTTAAAACCACAACAATGGCATGTATCAGTTCTAAAATACACAACCATTGTATACCTGAGCCAAATTTCTTGCAGCTTAGGCGTATGGCAGGCAGTACTTACAAGGAATGCAGAGGAGACTTCCAATGAGACTGTTGCCAAACGGGGCTCCGGGCTCAAAACTCGAGACGAAGCAGCATTTGGTTCCACAATCCGGGTTTAAGTACAGTGCAACCCTGAAATGGAAACCTGACCTGCTTCATTTCAGCATGACCCAGAAGTAGAAGACTATGACACCGATCATATCAGGATCTGTAGTGTTTCTCTTCTCCTGCTATTGGGTGAGTGAATAGTTCCAATATCACCTTGTTTTCCCCCATATACATTCACACCAGTGTAGTTCAGGGGTGGAGCGGTGGTGTGTGATGCCCCAGGGCTAGTCGTGACAATTCTCCAGATATTCTGCTCTTGGGGGGAAGAGAGGAGTTTGTGTTCTTTTTATAAATATGGTTAATTGAATCATGTACAGAATTGGGACATGTCATGATGTTGCAACTTTTATTGATATGAAATACACAAAACAAATGGATAAGTTTGCGTCCTGCAGAGTTCTTTTGTATTTTTTGTAATATTTGTATTTTTTGTTTGTATATATAATATTTTTTAAAATGTGTATATATTGTATGTGTCTTTGTGGCCCTGAAGAAGTCCCATGAAGGACGAAATGCATTGGCTATTGCTACAATCAAAAGACGTTTTTAAGAAAAGAAGATAATGAGTAAAGAAATCTTTTAAATCATTTGGATGACTATTCGCATTGTGTGGCTCTATGCGTGTTAATTTCCTATATTTAGCATAAGATTTATTGACATTTGTCGCTATTTGAGTGCTGAGTTACTCTTGCCTTAAGCCTTATTGTGGACTTCTGGGAGCTTATGGTGGCTGATCTCCCAGACTTGTGCACCTATTTAATTTTCTAATCAACTGTGAATTAATTAGGGTATTAAGTTCGATAATTGCTGCCTCAACCATCTTCTTGTAAATCAATTGTTGTCCTCTACAATTGTAAAGTTGGATTTTAAGTCACAATTTTAAAAAAATGCCACTTTTGGAAAGTTAAGACAGTTGTGGTGAGATGCACACCTTCCTTTCAATTGTATATTCTATATTCGTCCCCAAATTTTTCCTATTAATTCATTTCCATTCGTTTTTCACCTTTGTTAGGCGTGCAAAACTTCTCCGCGCTCCGCCCAAATTGCGCTGCAATTATGAAACCAAACTGCAGTGAAGCCTGTTAGACCCCGTTAAGCTGCACAGCCTTTCGAATAAGTCCAATAAATCAAACTTATATTTTTCTTCTTCTTTATCCTTATTTTCTCCATACTTTTATCAATCCTTTTATCTTTTAGTTTCTTCAATTTATTTTACTCATTTCGCTTTCTTCTCAACACCTTCTTAAACAACACAGGAGAAACGTGTTTCCACAAGTCACCATTTATTCCAGAATATCCAATGCATTTCGGGATTTCCCTTCGTCAGGGGTTTATCTGAGAGAAAAAAATATGTACTATCAATACAATCCGACTTCTTAACATTAGTGCACAAACATTAAACTAAATATCATTAATCAATGCTACCTGTTAAAACTACCATCGATTCAACATTGTTCTCTTTACTTAAAATATTTTAACAGTATTCAACATTTTATTGCTCATTTCCTCCTCATTTTGATGTATCACGGAACTCCTTTTTTGAAAATGGAAACTGCAACTTTCTTATGCGTTTCTTGTTACTTCCCTCCATTGAGACAACTTAAAAGTTGATCAAAACCCCCAGGTTCCACTATCTGCTTTCTATTCCAGTCTCAACTGTAAGATTCGTTCCATACCCTGCTTACCGTGACTCGTGTTCGTAAGCTGTTTGCCTTCATCATTCTAATCTGCTTACATATTTTCTCGAACCTTATTCCCGCCACCTCACGGTCTAACTGCGGTTACCCCCGCACTCTTGTTACTTGCACGACTACGCACTGTTTCTACCATTTTTATCCTGACGTCCCTTCCCCCGGTGTTCTGAATTAGTGCTCCGCCCAAGATATGGACCGAAATTCAACCCTCCCGCTCTACGACATGTTTGTTAATACTTCAATTGGAGTCCATAAACACATACACTGTGTCATGCTTTCTTCGTAAAACTACATCACCCAGAATGCTTTCCTGAGGCAATTACCAACCCCGGACTAACACTCCTCACTGTCACGGATTCTCTTAGTTTTAACACTATGTGATGTAACACTAAATTCTTTCAATGCCATGAGCAAATAAATACAAATGTCAAATTGATGTATCTTATTAAAAACGCTCCCTACATAACCATTGTTTGTGTCCAATTAGTTCTCCAAGTCATATTGTATGTAATCTCAGTTTTATGTGACACGAAAACAGCTCTCCTGAGTGTTCCATGCGGTTCCCCATGTTGTTAAATGCGCTTCTTCATTTATCCGTGTTTCTTGTTCTCTGTGGGTGCAATCTCTCCGTTGGACGGTAGATTCATA
Organism: Lissotriton helveticus; assembly: GCF_964261635.1. NCBI lineage: Eukaryota > Metazoa > Chordata > Amphibia > Caudata > Salamandridae > Lissotriton > Lissotriton helveticus. Next base: position 2,130,129,717 of record NC_136061.1, read on the forward strand.
CATAGCAAAGACAGTTGTGGTGAGATGCACACCTTCCTTTCAATTGTATATTCTATATTCGTCCCCAAATTTTACCTATTAATTCATTTCCATTCGTTTTTCACCTTTGTTAGGCGCTGCAATTATGAAACCAAACTGAAGTGAAGCCTGTTAGACCCCGTTAAGCTGCACAGCCTTTCGAATAAGTCCAATAAATCAAACTTATATTTTTCTTCTTCTTTATCCTTATTTTCTCCATACTTTTATCAATCCTTTTATCTTTTAGTTTCTTCAATTTATTTTACTCATTTCGCTTTCTTCTCAACACCTTCTTAAACAACACAGGAGAAACGTGTTTCCACAAGTCACCATTTATTCCAGAATACCCAATGCATTCGGGATTTCCCTTCGTCAGGGGTTTATCTGAGAGAAAAAAATATGTACTATCAATACAATCCGGCTTCTTAACATTAGTGCACAAACATTAAACTAAATATCATTAATCAATGCTACCTGTTAAAACTACCATCGATTCAACATTGTTCTCTTTACTTAAAATATTTTAACAGTATTCAACATTGTATTGCTCATTTCCTCCTCATTTTGATGTATCTCAGTTCTCAGTTTTATGTGACACGAAAACAGCTCTCCTGAGTGTTCCATGCGGTTCCCCATGTTGTTAAATGCGCACGAGTCACGGTAAGCAGGGTATGGAACGAATCTTACAGTTGAGACTGGAATAGAAAGCAGATAGTGGAACCTGGGGGTTTTGATCAACTTTTAAGTTGTCTCAATGGAGGGAAGTAACAAGAAACGCATAAGAAAGTTGCAGTTTCCATTTTCAAAAAAGGAGTTACGTGATACATCAAAATGAGGAGGAAATGAGCAATAAAATGTTGAATACTGTTAAAATATTTTAAGTAAAGAGAACAATGTTGAATCGATGGTAGTTTTAATAGGTAGCATTGATTAATGATATTTAGTTTAATGTTTGTGCACTAATGTTAAGAAGTCGGATTGTATTGATAGTACATATTTTTTTCTCTCAGATAAACCCCTGACGAAGGGAAATCCCGAAATGCATTGGGTATTCTGGAATAAATGGTGACTTGTGGAAACACGTTTCTCCTCTGTTGTTTAAGAAGGTGTTGAGAAGAAAGCGAAATGAGTAAAATAAATTGAAGAAACTAAAAGATAAAAGGATTGATAAAAGTATGGAGAAAATAAGGATAAAGAAGAAGAAAAATATAAGTTTGATTTATTGGACTTATTCGAAAGGCTGTGCAGCTTAACGGGGTCTAACAGGCTTCACTTCAGTTTGGTTTCACTTTTAGAAAGTTGCCATTTTTCTGCCCTAGCTATTTTGTTCCTGCTGCCTGCTCCTGAGTCACATGACTGGATGTAGCTGGAAGTTGGACTTTGTTTATTGCTCCCAGACAGCCACACAGTAGAAGGACTAGGTGTGCCTAGATGGGCCATCACTGGCAAGAAGTGGACGATGCTCAGACTATTTTTGTTAAAATTTCTTCTAAGTCCAAAGGTATGTGCCGGCCCATGCTCCATTTGAGTCGGCCATAATGTTTGACTTTGAACCGCTCTCACGCAACTAGACGTCTGTGGTTAGCACTTTGATCTTTTAGGCGCTAGTTTTTACCTTAAACTTAAAAAAATCATAACTCTGGTTCTATTGATTGGATTTTTGTCCTTTAAATGACAAATAATTTATTAAAAGTTATTCTATTTTCCTAAATTGGTGTGGGATTTTTCTTGTGTTCTCACTTTATTACTGTTTGTGTGCTGCATAAATACTTTACACATTGCCTCTAAGTTAAGCCTGACTGTTTTGGTGCCAACCTACCAGGGTTAAGCACAGGTTAATTTAGTGACTGCTGTATTTCATCCTGATAGGGATTGTGGCTGTTGCTGGAGCAGGTTTAAAACCCCAGCAATGGGATCCAGTAGTTGTGCTAATGCAGTACCAAACAGTGTTTTGTGTAACACAGAAATCCCACATAAATAATTGGACAACAGAGTTGACTTTTTAAAGCAATTCTCCTTAGTTTTCCATTTGGCTGGTTTCTCAATTTGTCTAAATGTATGTATCCTACCTCCTTTTTGTACCATGGGGATAGAGCTGCTCAACATTGACACCCTCACCGAGGCTGAGCTGCAGAGGATCTGAAAAAATAAGTGGCTGAAACCAGGCGAGAAGGCCACAAAGTTGAATCTCTAGACAGCCCTCAGAGACTATGAGGAGGTCCGTCAGAGCTTCAGGGGCAACTATAAGCTCCCACACCAGTCTTTGATGGATGCCCTGGGCTATTCTAGCAAGGCACTTAGTGGCTGGGTGAGGGGGCAGTAAAGCTGACACCCATGTTTGACTGTACAACTTAATCTTCAGAGAGCACATGCTCAATACTTCCTTTACAGAGCTGCACCAGCACTTAGTGGATAGTAAGCTCACTGACACCAAGGAGCTTGCTAAGGAGTTGGACCTCTGGGTCAGTATCAGTGTCAAAGAAGATATATGTGGAGGGGGGGTACTTCCAAATGTATGGTCAGGGGTCCCACCAGAAGAAGGAAGGGAAAGAAATACAACTAGGAAATTCTCACAAGGCCACCAAATTAGTTCACAGGCTAAATGGTACCCAATTTCAAGCTGTCCAGAAGAAAATGGGTTTGGGGATAAGAAGGCTGGTAAATGTGTCCCTAAGTCCTATAAGTGTTACCAGTTTGGACATGCCAAGATAGATGACAAATGCCCCAAGAGGGCCCTGCCCACTACAAGTAGGCATACCTATGGGTTGGCCAGTATTGCTCTTGAAGAGATGGCCCAGTTAGTGTAGGAGAGACAGCTGAGGTTACCTTAGTGTTGTTGTGTAGTTCCTATAAACCCATATAGGATCTGCACATTTAGACAACATACATTATAGGATTGGTGTCAGACTAATTTTAGACACCCCTACCGGGTATGTTGGCCAGTATACCAGCTAGCCTACAGTGCCACTAGAATCCCCTCTTACCAAGGAGAGAATAATTCTTGGCAACTATTGAACATGACAACCCCAATCCAGCAGAATCGTGGAAACAGTGTACTACTTTTCGCTCAGTCACTCATGCTCACTTCATCTCAGAGAGGTACACAGAATAAACGGTGGGGACTTTTTTCAATAAGCATTTATTGAACCAGCATCATTCTAGTGTAAAATAGATGTGCTGAAACATCCTTTAGACAGTAACAGCAATGAATGATTATAAGCACTAACAGAGTAAAAGGATGGTAAATTTCTACCATGATGCTAAAACAATGAATACAGGCAAGTATATAAAATACATGACAGTAAAATGTGTACTCCTACAATGCAACCCTAACGAGACGTACCTAAGTGTACCTAGCATGTATGTGGGTGTAAAGCCAAGAATCCCTCTAGGATAAAGTAAACCCCATTACCTGAATTGAGAGACTGTTGGACCCTATCTTGGTCCCACAAGGGATGTCAGACCACTGCAAGCTGGAGTGTCTGCGTGCAGGAGCCTCAGCGTCTAGTGTCAGTGTGTTGGTATGAAAGTCTTTTTCATCTCTGCCTACCTCAGCAAGATATGGTGTATATATACCCAAAGTGGTACACCTTGGGGATATACCTTGCTGTGTTATGTCTGACTAGGATGACAGGAGGAATGACCCTTATATATAGTTATTATGCAGGAGATGGTAGGCCTGCTGTCCTGCTGTGATCCCAAGAATCCTCATGCATAATGAATGAGGATTAGCTCTTGGCATCTTTGTACATTACCATAACTAGGTGAAAAGTCAGTACTAAGAACTGTTATGTAGGGTAATGGTAGGGAGGATATAGGTGAAAGGTTAGGTGACTACATAAGCCTATATTGGGGTACCTATATGGAACATAGCAGTGTCCCTAGGTGACAAAGAGATGGTGCTCAAAGTCCACAAGCCTTCAAATACTTTCAAGTATAGGCAGTGGGTCACCGTCAATTAGCAGAGGGTGAAGGCTCAGAGAGACACAGAAGTCAGCATGACTATGGTCAGGTGTCATCTGGCATCCTCAGGTCCACTATCCACTAGGTAGTAGTGGCAGGAAACCGCGAGGGCCACTACCAAGTGTTTTTTCTGTACCCTTTGAATGGGGCAGGGCTCAGGTTCTCGTAGGCTAGCTGTGGGACCTGCCATGTCTGTGAATTGTTTGGTAGGAAATTATCTAGAGCACCCTACCTGGAAGTAAATGGAGTTCAGGTTAAACCTGGAAATGTTGGGGTTACCTCAGTGGGTCTCCCTGGCTGCCAAGGAGGAATTCAAGAAAGCCCGGAGACTGGGCTACTGAACAACAGACCAGAGACTCTCTGGCAACATACTAATCTGCTGATTAAGATGATGGACTTAATTCTACACAACAATTTCTTTCTCTTTGACGGGAAGTGGTTCAAACAGAACAAGGGTGTTGCTATGGGGTCGAAATTCTCCCCATCCTTCGCCAATCTGTTTTGGACTAAGATAAAACCCCCCCTGTTCTACTCAGGACCATGTAAATGGAGTCGCCTCACTTAGAGAGCACATTTCAGTGCATTCCACAGCTGTACTAGATTCATTCTCTTTTTTGATAACATCCCTGCATGGACATTCTCGCACGCTTGAGCTAACACAGCTATGCTATCAAACTGTTATGTCCAGGATCAGCCGGTTTTACTCCGTTCTGGGTGTTCTTTGATGACATTACTTCTCCTGCAAGCTTTACATTAAGATTACCCCCTTCTTTTTCTCGGGACCATGCTTCACTTAGACATCACAATTCAGTGCTTTCGACCTCGTCACTAGATTCACTTATCTGTTACCGTTTCTCTCACAATATTGGATCAATAAAGTTTTGCCTTCCTGCATTGAGATGTTGGGTCAGTGCACGGTCTAGTTGTCGGGAACCCGCGCGAGTACTTAAACACTTCTGGGTTTCATCGCGGTCCCCATCATTATTCTCTGGAGGCGAGCCACGGAGGACACTTTCTGAAACGTATCCAGTAAGTGCTACAGACAGGAATGATACTGAGCAGACTCTCTCCGCCAATATAATCACATTCCGAGCTTGTCTTGCAAGCTATATTATGACTGTACTTCCGTTCCTTTCAGATAACGAATTTTGACACATTTACTTTCCCTCTATCACGTGGATTTGACGTGAAGCCAGGGGACACAGCTTATCATTCTAAATCAAGTAAGTCTGGATAGGGTCCCCACTTTAGCCTCAGTAAACTTTCTTTACTGTTTCGCCCCGCCCTTTAAGTCAGTTTTCCAGCAAGTGGGTGTAATGGCCTTTTCAGTTGCTTACAAGGGGGGAGACCTTCACTTTCTTTTGGGAGCAGCAGCATCTCTACCGACACTGCCAAGAATCATTAGCCTACCTTTGGAGCGCCGGAGCGCAGAAGACCATGTTTGACCCCGCAGACCACCAGAATCATCCGCGCCACCGCACCGGGACTACGAATCCCGGCTGCCTTAGCGGCGGCGCCCAGCACTGACGCGACTACAGCGCCAGGAGGGGCTACAAAGCTATCGAGCCCTCGGTGGAGTGGGGGAGACCTTCACTTTCTTTTGGGAGCAGCAGCATCTCTGCCGACACTGCCAAGAATCATTAGCCTACCTTTGGAGCGCCGGAGCGCAGACGACCCTGTTTGACCCCGCAGACCACCAGAATCATCCGCGCCGCCGCTCCGGGACTATGAATCCCGGCTGCCTTAGCGGCGGCGCCCAGCACTGATGCGACTACAGTGCCAGGAGGGGCTACAAAGCTATCGAGCCCTCCGCGTCGTGGGACGCGAGCGGGACGCCGGGCGAAGCCCGGGCTAAGGGCGGGCCGTCTGTGGCCATCAGGGACTGCAGGAGGCTGGGCTGGGCCTACCCTCTTCCATTGTGGCCAGGACTCATTGGACCCTGCTATAGTAAGCAGCAATATGTTCACCTCACCCTCTTATCTGACTCCATTGATTGCTAATGCTAAATGACTATTTCACCTCCTTGACATTAACTTAATGGACCATAGTGGCTTAGTTTCTTTCTGTATCGATACCTGCTTACAGCATGACCACGCGCATACCAAAAGTAAAACCCTCTACTGCAGGGGGGACAACAATAGGACCCCATGATAATTATTTCACCAGGGCCACTTTAGAAATAGACAGAGAAATTGCGCCGGCCGAGCGACGTGCCGAGCGCCGGTTATCTGTCGAACTCCTCAAACACAAGTCCTCATCTTTGGGTCCAATGCACTTAGTTACCTCACCACAAAATAACAATCAATCAGAAAATGTGGAGTTTGAGTTATCTAGTATTGAGAGTATTCCTCTAATTTTGCAGGATAGATCTCTCACAACACCTACCAATGATATAAACAATGATACAAATATAAACGACCCACCTTCCTTATCTAACTCATTAGTAGAGTTGGAAGTAGCCTCAGAGACAAATATAAACGACCCACCTTCCTTATCTAACTCATTAGTAGAGTTGGAAGTAGTCTCAGAGACGCATTCCCCGACAGTAGTTATTGTTCAAAAACAAAATAGACGCAGTAAAAGGCAACAAGGAGCACAAGGTTCACCACCAAAAAAAAGAAGGAAGAAGGGTGGGGACAGAAAAGTGGGTAAATGTCCAAAAATGCCTTTACCACCAACAGACTTAACGAGGGATGTATCAACAGATCCAGTGAGGGTTATACCATCTGGTCCTATATCAAGCTTACTGCCAGAAGGTTCGTCCTTAAAAGGTCTAATGGAGGCTATGGAACTCCTCTTAAAATCCCTCTTGCTACCGCTCACAGAGAGAGTTAAGAGGCTGGGTGATCAAATGAACCGTTTATTGGAAGTCTCCAAATTGAACGAAGAGGCTTCAAAGCAATCTACTTCCTAGGTAAACAGTCCGCTAATTAAATGTCCTACACAGAGACCAACCAGGCCCCAAGCGGAGCGCCCCATACCCAAACCAGTGATTCCCCAGACCGCTCCTTCTAGATCGAAGCTGTCTCAACAGCAACACAGACAGAAGACCCAAATAGGTTCTTCAAAGTTCCCTACTGCTAAAAGTACAGTTCCAACTAAGGCGCCCACAACAAACACGGCGCAACTCAATAGCAGACAGTATGTAGACTTACCGCCTGAGGCATCAAATTACGTTATCATTCTTACCGGAGTCCCAGTTTTGGCAGAAGGAAGTATAGAAACCGATGCTAACCTTAAAAACAAAGCCATTTATTGGCTACGCACTAACAGACCTCTCCCACCACACTTAAACGGAGACATAGTGTCTGTTAGACGATGTAACTGGGTAGGTCCCTGACCAAAAGATATCGAGGGGGATGTTGTGATAATTAACTTTAGGGACCATAGAGTTATCACGCATATAAGCGACTGGTTCCCAGGGAGAGGTGATGGCAGTATTTCATCCCGCAATCTGAGCTATTTCTATCCTAAAGCTCTGATGACCCCTCTAAATTTTCCACCAACCCTGAATAGATTCAATCCTTCGCAAACCTCTTATCGCAATTCCCAAATCATAACATCAAGATCCGGGGTCAATAACTTTCCCCCATTTTTCCCACCCCAATGTTCCAATAGGCCCTTTTTCCCTCCTGTTAGCAGGTACCATCAGATAAATTCAAACGGGCGTTGGAATATTCCGTTATACAATCCATTCGATCCCCTCTCTGGTCTAGATGAAAATGAATGACTTGTCCTACCTGATTCCCAAATAGGATGTATGCACGATCAACCAATTAATCGTATAACAATCCATGAAGCTTCTACTGCTACATCTATCCCTATTACTAGGGCATTTGAGCCCCCCCAACTAACATCGGGGGATAATTCTTTACCACAACCAGATCCGTCTTTTAGCATAGGGGACCATCTCGTGCCTTCGCAGCCTGCTACAATGGGAAACATTGTGGGTGTCCCTACGGTTAACAGGGCTATAGGAAGTACTATTGATAATAGGGACATGGGAGGCTTAAAACAATCTAATATCCACTTAAGAATGATATTCTGGAACGTGGCAGGACTATGTTCAAAGATTGATTTACCCTCTTGGCTCTCTGAAATACGGCAATATAATAGTCTTTGCTTCCAAGAAACTTGGTTGACCACCTCTCTTCACCTTCAAGGTTATAAAACATATAACTCCCTTGCTCAACCTTCCACCTCTGGCAGAGCAAAAGGTGGTCTAGCAATTTATATTTCTAATGATTTTCCAAGTGTGGGTATAAAGGACCTAAGCCATGCCCCCAACTTGCAAATTCTTAAAATAACACCTAACAAAAAAATTGCTTATAATATAGTCAATTTCTATAATAAACTAACACCTCAAGCCGTACTCCCTGTCCTGGAAGAAATTTTCTTGCTCCTACTGGCTGAACGGGAAAACCTTAAAAGTAAACCCTTTAATTTGTTCTGGGGAGGGGACTTCAATGTTAGCCTATGTAAGGATAATGGCTCAAAAAAATTTGAAATTGTGGATGAGGGTGGCTCTAACTTAACCCACTTTCCACATACTAGTACAGGGAACCGTCACACGGAGATCCTACTTAACCTGGAACTTGGATTTGCAAATGAGCTTGTAGCTTCTCCAGTAGCTTTCTCCCCAACATTCAATGGTAGAGGTTTCTCCAGCCTGATTGACTTTATTTTAGTCTCTTAAACCCTGAAAGAGCAAATCCATTATTTTTGTGCTGGAACTAACCCCAATAGTGACCATTTTCCTAACACCATGACTATCATAGTACCCGATTCGCGTACGTGGGGCAATCGACCCACCTTATTAACACAAGAAGCATTGAGGGTGGACAAACTACATGGGTATACTATAAAATGGGAAAATACCGATCCTGTTGAAACCACAGCTAGAGTCCTTAGATGTACACTCCCACAGGTAGAAATATGTCTTAATCCTGATTCTGCTCCAAAACAAATACTAGCTAGTTTTCTTGTTATCACCAACACAATTAAAAATGAACTTCTACGTAAGTCTAAGGGCAACAAGAAACCTAAAAAGGGCTGGTTTAACCCTGCAACCAGGAGTGCCTTTTCTCTCTTAAAAAAAGCACTCCGTAGGGATGTCAGAGTTATCCCAGAAATTACTAAATTGAGAAGGGAGTACAACCAGGCATTAAAAAACTGCAAATTAGAGATCAAAAAAGGCTTATGGGATAAACTGCACCAGAGCTGTGTCTTGAAGGATTCTACTACATTTTGGCAAACTGTTAAAACTCCCTTTTTAAATGATCCGAACTCAATCCCCCGAATTGAGGTGGCAGTGGATGAAAGCGCTTGGGTCTCCCATTTTTCGAAAATTTTTGGGCTCACAGATGGTTCCATATTGGAACACATTGATCCACCAGTTAGAAGTAATCTTACCTTTGCACACGAGGAGGTAGTTACGGCCCTGATGGGATCTAAATGCGGGAAAGCTCCAGGCCCCGACGGGGTTCCAGTTGACATCTTTAAACACAACCTAGATCTATGGTCCCCAATCCTCACTAGGGTCTTTGAAGCAGCAACTAAAATAGGCCCAATTAACTCATGGAAAACCTCAATTCTGCTCCCCATATTCAAAAAAGGGGATTGTAATAATCCCTCCTGCTATAGACCCATCTCTTTACTGGACACAACCGGAAAGGTTGCAGGGCGCCTAGTCCTCCAAAGAATTCAAAGCTGGGCTGCAAATAATCAAATATTGTCAGATCTACAGTATGGATTTCGTGAGGGCTTGGGGACTGTAGAACAGGAGCTAAACCTTTCCCTTTTAATGGGTAAATATGTGGGGCAAAAAAGGGAAAGCTGCATCTGGCCTATGTTGACCTGTCGGCGGTGTTCGACTGTGTCTCTCATAGCAAGCTGTGGCAAACTCTCCTTAATATAGGCGTAGATCCCCCATTAGTCTACTTCATGCAAGATCTTTACTCAGACGCTTCAGCTAAAGTACGATATGGTCCTGGTGGGGAGCTTACCAAACCATTTGCTGTGGTGAAGGGAGTCAGACAGGGATGTGTCTTGGCTCCCTTCCTTTTCAATCTCTACACAAATGGTCTGGAGGTGTCAATGTTAGAAGGAAGCCAGGACCTCCCCATGATTGACCGTCGTCCAATTCCCGCGCTGCTTTCTGCGGACGACGCGGTCATCATGGCGCGGACTCCCCGTCAGTTGCAATCCCTCCTTAACAGGTACTGCCACTTCATGGCAAGCTTAGATCTCAAGGTCAACATAAAGAAAACATTTGTTATGCATGCGGGAAAAAGTACAAGTCAACCAAAGGGTATTTTTATCAATAACACTAAGCTAGATTGCACAAACTCATACCCCTATCTGGGAATCCTGATTGACAACAAATCAAACAAGAAAATTGTCTTTCCTCAGAACCACCACCGCTTTGGTAACATTTGCACGGAATCTGGGACATCGCCCTCCACGGGAGATGCTCAGATATACCAAGCAAAATGCTGCTCAGTGGCACTATATGGAGCAGGGGTATGGGGTTTTGTCACCACAGATAGCATTCAAAAGGTGGAAAATCGCTATATAAGATACCTTCTGGCTGTCTCCAAAAGTTCCCCGATTTACGGTTGCCATTTGGAATTAGGCCTGGATTATCTATCTGATATCATTGCTATCCAACCAATCCTACTATGGCAGAGTATATGGCAAACAAATGAATGCAAATTGGCCCGCTCCCTGATCACTGACCGCTTAGCTTTAGAAAACTGGAAGAGTATAAAATAGTTGGCCTACGCCTGTAACTTTTTCATAAATATGAATCTTGAATCCTATTTTTTACATCCAGAAACTATTGTGGATATATCACGACTAAATTTGAAATCTTTATGTCTATCACATCTTCGTGAGCTTCGACTGACTAAAGAGATCTCTATGGCCTCATATGTTCATCTTTTAGCAGTTCAAAGTTCTCATGGGATTCAGCCTTATCTCCTACTTTCTATTACAGACTATGAGAAATATTTACTGACACGGTTCCGTTTCAGTATTTTCCACCGACTAGTGACATTCCCTAAGATGAATGATTGGTCTGCCAACCTGTCTTCCTGTCCTTGCGACGAGCAGTCTGAGCAATCACTTTTGCATGTGACCTTTTTTTGTAGCCTTTATGAACATCCACGGAAACAATGGATTATACCTTTAATAAAATATATGGGATTGCGCCGTTGTCGCCCGGCAATGCCTAGATACTGAATTTTCCATCAAACCTATTGCCTGTTTTTTAAAATCCTGTATTAAATATCGTAAAGATTATGATTAATTACATATATAAGTATTTGTGGTGCTGCAACCTAATAATATCAGAGACTATAATGTGTATGGATTCCTCACACTAGTATTTACACATTATGCTCCCAGTAACCTGTCTCTTAAGATACCCTTTTTAAACGTATAAAACTGGTCTTGCTATATAGCATTTTTATGTACTTATCATGTAATATTTTAAATGGTTTTTACTGTGTACAATATGCTTGCTATCTTTGTACTTTTATGGATATGTTTTCTCTATCCGAATAAAGTTTTAATTGATTGATTGATTGACAGTTGCTTACACATCCTAAGCAGGATACGTCAGTTGAGTCTCTATCACTTCTTATTTTCAGATTTATCACATTTGAACACACTCCTGTGTGTATTGCTGTGGCTCCATTTAAATCCTGCAACCGTTTTTTCAGGAATGACATGGTTCTTTTAACAGTGTGAGCTTCTCATTTCTTGGCTCATACGTTTTAACTTTCCCATTTGTTGCTGCTACAGATCACCCTAAAGATTGAGCACGTTCCCACACACCCAGCAGTACAGACCTGCTGTGTTGGAATTATCACGGCATCTCGGTGAGTGTCGCTTCACGATACAATATTTTCTCCATCATCCTTCTACCATCCACTTGCCCTGACTGGATAGTTCCAGTCTGTATCATGAGTGCTGAAAACTCCTTCCATTTGAATCTCTTCCAGATTACGCCGCCTTGCTTACATCTTTTTTTCAAAAAGGGAGTATGGCCCATGCGGACAGAAGTGGGGTGAGGGCCCAAATACTTTATGAAAAGAACAAAGAAACCCACACTTCATTATATTTCACACCATTTTGATTCAAGATGGAAAGGATAAACAGAGCTTAATATGTTTATCTTGGCGATTAGTTGCGCCGTTTTATTCATCAATTTTATCAAAAATAGATATCAATTCAGTCAAGAGAAATATCAATGTCTTGAACGTACTGACCATGAACGTACAACAACAAGTTCAAATCAAAAAATTACGTGATTAAACAATAACTTGATACAACATACATATAAATTGTGAAAACATTAAATAATGTACAAAAAACATGTGGTTACATTTCACATGAAAGGGGAAATTATCAATGTTTTTTTCGGTAACACAATATTTGGAATTATTTGACCAAAAAGAAGCCTTTCAATAGGTCTGCAAAAAGAACAAAACGACCTCTCGGTAGAAATGTTAGTAGGCTAAACGTTCCTAACAGTTTCATTTATTATTCAAAACTGAGGACTTGATCCTGTCCACCTACGCGTTTCGAGTTTGGGAGGTTTCTTCTCAAACTCTCTTCAGGGCCAAATGAATTCTTTTCCCCATTTATTGAACCTAATAATGAAGACACAAAAAAGTTTTTTTGTGGATGCTCGTTACACATTGCTCCACTCAACCTGCCCAATCCTTCTCTTATGTACAAATTAAAATGACACGTACCTCTGAGGAATTGAGGTAATTCGGTTCATCCAAAACACTTATGTAGATTTGTAGGGTCTGTGCGTTTTTCTAAAAAAACAGGGATTGTTTTATGAAGTGCCGCTTGTAAACATTTGTTTTAAATGTACGGTAAGCAAAGGCTTTATGCTCATACCTGGGTGTAAGGGTTACATCAGCACAGGTATCGTTGTGTACCTCATTTCAAGTGATTCTTACACCTGGTGATCTTGCTCCCACACAGTGGTTCTAATTCTTATTCTCCCCGCAGGACCCTCTTTTATTTTGTGCCTCACTCCATGACCCTCCAGTACTCTGTGGTTTTGTTCCCCCATTGCTGTTTTGGTTTTTAATCCTCCCCGCACAGTCGTCCATAATTTGTTGTCTCTCCTGAGGCAATTTTCTGGTCCATTTTGTACTGTACTGTGAATACCCACTTGATTAGCACACTATCAACAGTTACTCTTGTCCTTATTGTCATCATTGATAGTTGGTCAGTTCTCCCAAAGTACTGTTAATTAAGGCTCTGAAATCAGGCATTGTCGTCACTATTGCTTCAACAATTAATGTTTAGACAAAGCACTTAGAGTCACTTTGCACAGGGCCATTGTAATGTATCTTAGTTTAAGGCGCAGAGTTTTCCACCTTCCTTTTACACCTATGAAACGGTTGGTTTGATGTATAGGGTTTTCACTTCTAATGGGTGATATGCACCAATGTCACCTCATATAGGAGTTTGTCATCCTCTTACAGTCACTCTCCAGCCACTGTCACCCCATAATATGTGTTTATGCCACTATTTGTATCATTCCCAGCCCTGAAGAGTCGGGGTCCACTTGTTCCTGACGAAACACGTTTCGGCTGGATGTTCTATGCTGATTGATTTACAACGCAAAGAAAATTAAAAGAAACAATAAACAACTCCTCTGCGAAATTTATTTAATTGATCTTTCCCATGGACTTACATTGAAATGGATTTTCTAATTACTCCGGTACATGAGTACCCAGGACTTGGCAGAATTTATTGAGAGAATGACTTTCAGTATGGTGAGTCCAAAGTACCTATGCATGGGCAATACGTCTGCTGGTGGTTCCCCACTGCTAAAGGTTCTTCCTACTGGGGATAGCTCATGAGATACACCTGTCAGGACATCTGGGGCAGGACAATAACTTTTCCAGGCTTGTCTTTTCTTTTATTGGCCCTGGATGAAGACATTCTCAGACATATTCTGCAGGACATGTCTCTCCTACCAGGCCAGTGGAAAAACAGGGAGTAATCTCAAAGGACCCCTGAATCCCTTACCTGTCATTAGTGCCCTCTTTGAAAGGGTGTGCATCATCAATGTTGGATCCTTGGACATCAAAACAGCTGCAGGCAACAGATTTATCCAAGTGTTGGTGGACCATGCCACTAACTAGCCAGATGCAAGAAACCCTGAGATATGTGACTACATGTGCAGTGGCTAGGTCCATGATGGAGATTTTCACCCAAGTAGTGTAGTAGTGGGCCTCAGCCAGGCCTACCAGTGCTAGGGGTTCTCCCTTCTCTGCACAGAGTCCTCAGACCATAGAATAGAAGTTGGAACAGAAACTGGAATAGAAAACAAAGTATTTATTAAACCTCATGAGGTGGAACTACATTCACACAACACCCTTCGGTAATGCATGAAGTAGCACACTGACTGGAAGGAGCTGGGTCGTTTTATACCCACACAGGGGCTCAAAAGAAGGCGGTACAAGCTGCTGTGAGCACATGTTAAACAAAATGACCGATTGAAATACAAAATGGATTCCACAAAACGGACAAGATAATCTCTAAATACAAGATGTCTTCTGCTAATGCTTAATCTAATCGCTGCTGAATTACAACAGTAGGGTTCCCCAAGGCAGTGGTGTCTGACAGGGGCATCAACTTCATGAGTGGGAAGTAACTTACAGGTGTTTCACACCCATTCATCATCAAACCACTGTGATTGTTGAAAAAGTCAACAGACCCTAAAAGGCATTATTATGGGCCTACTAGAGCCCATGAGATGGAAATGGGATGTACTCTTCCAATGCCTTTTCCTTTCCTACAGGGAGGTACTACAGTAGGGAGTTGGGTTTAGCCCATTTGAACTCCTCTATGGCCACCCCATTAGTGGACCTCTCAGTTTGGTGAAGAATGGGTGCAAGCAAGCTTTCAAGAATCCCCCTCCACCCACAGGATGTGGTTAATTACATGCTGGCCCTCAAATCCAGATGAACGAACTCCGGAAGCAAACTTCTGAGAACTTGGAAGCCAGCCAGGAGGTCATGAAATGCTGATATGACCAGAAGGTCACTCTGGTAGAGTTTCAGCCTGGCCAGAAAGCATTAGTGCTGGCACCAGTGGAGACCAGAGGCCTCCAAGACCATTGGACAGGTCCCTATGAGGAGATAGAAAGGAAAGGCTAAACCACCTTCTTGATGGACCTCAAGACCACCAGAATCCCCTTAAGAGCACTCCACATCAATTACCTAAAACCCCACTATTCCTCACAGGCAGCCACACATTAGATGGATTAAAGGTGTCTGGATGGGCCATCACTGGCAGGATGGGGTGGATGCCCTACTTGCAAATCATTCGGCTGTGCCCTGCCTTCACACAAAGGACTTCACATTATGCTTGTTGTCAGGCAGAGTTGGGCAGGGAAGGCAAGAAATTCCAAGCACTTCAAAGGGAAAGCTTTTGAAACGTGTCGTACTTCAAAGAAGGCAACAAGTATAAAAATAGGACCCTCAAACTAACTGTTCAATTTACTTTCTGGACCTGTGGAAGGACAATCAGTGGACAGTGTGCTGCTGCGGCCTAATGTATACTTCAGAAGACAGCTTTGCTGCACCTGGATGAACTGCCCTGCTGCCGGAAGCCTGCCTTCAACCCTCAGAGACCTTCCCTGCTGCTTGAGTCCTATTCATTTTCTTGAACCCACAACTACCAGAGGGACTCATAGTGCTAGCTAGCTGACCTGCTGATCAGGGTCTCAAGAACAAAAAAAAAGGCTTCAATCATCATACTTCTACCATCCACTTGTTACCTTCAGCTTAATTTGCATTATTGCAACATTTAAGTATGGGCAAAATGAAGGGATCTTGTGGTGCTTCCAGTGCGTTACCACCACCTCCACTCGCTCTACTATTGACAATTATTTGACCCGGGCTGTGGACATGGTAATGAATGAAATAAGGAAGGTAGAGCTGCGCCTTTCTCTCACACCTGAGGAGCTCGCCTTAGCTGGACCCCTGCACCAGCCTAGTATTCTAAGTCCAACAGCACCTCCCTCCCCCGGTTGAGTACATCTAGCGCCTTGGTCATAAGTCTATCTGTTGGTCTACCTGGTCATGCCCGCCCAGTGGAGAGAGGACGATCTATTAATGGTACAATGGCTTGCCCAGGGGGGTGCGTCTTCAGTAAACAGGAAAGGGAGCTGACTATCACCGTGACACTGATTCAGAGAGTGGTCCAAAACCAATGCGCAGGAGGAAAATGTTTAAAAATAAATACCCAGATGCAAAAGTCAAAATGGCCCCACATCTTGAACCCGCACCTGGACCCTGAGTGAGTCCTGACATTCCAAATGGTGTCTTTCCAGTCTTGAACCCTTAGAAGTGGTGCTTAATGTGCCCAGATAGCTAAAATCCAAAACTTAGGCTTAAAAGAACTGAGAGGAAACCGGGCTCATTGATCCACCCAAGGAGCATCGCTGTACAGCCTGAGTTTGCAGCAGTTCCCCCTACGTTCTTCTCCGCAGAAGCAAATCTTATCCAGCAGTTCTTCGCGGAAGGGGTATCCAGGCTCCAAAGCTCTCTTTCGCTACATTCTACAGCCTCATCCCACTAGAGATTTTCCAGTTCTGAAAATGAGGCTAAATCAAACATGGAAATGTTCACTGTGACTTCATCCAGCGACGCTCTAAGGACAGCGCCTCCTCTCCACATGCAGCAATTTTTGTTGAAGTTTCTTCTAAGTACAAATGTAAGTGCCTTTGTGGCTCAAACCACTTCTTGTATCTGACTTATGGCTTACCACTTCATTGCGGTCAGCCACATTCTTTAAACTTTGACTGGGTCTCGCACAACTAGATGTCCACAGTTGGCCCTTTGGTCTTATAGGAGCTTATTTTTCCCTTAATCTTTAAAATTTCATATGTCAAGTTTTACTAATTGGGGTTTGTTGTTTTGGTGTCTACAATGTATTAAAATGTACTCTTTATTTAAGTGTTGTGGGATTTTTCTTGTGTTGTGTGCTCACATTATTACTATTTGTGGGCTGCATAAATACTTTACACTTACCTCTAAGTGAAGCCAGACTACTTTTGTGCCAAGCTACCAAAGGTTTAAGCACAGGTTAATTTAATAACTGTTGTGCTTCACCCTGGCAGGGTTTGTGAGTGTTGCTTGAGCAGGGTTAACACTCAACCAACCATTTAGTTTCACACAACATCCCATATATTTTCCCTCATTATTAACTTTCGGGCTATAATTTCCTTTAATTAGTGGAATCTTGAGTGCCATGGCTTGCAAGAAGAGCAATTAGGCTGAAGTAAGTGACAAATACTTAATTCTCCACTCCTTGGCAGTTCTTCAGAAACCTATTCTGCAGGAAAAGCAAGAGCAGTGGTTGAGTTATAATAGAGCCCACGTGATCTCACGCACCAGCCCCTGAGCAGGAGGGCCCATGACGCTCGTGTTGGTACTGGAACACCTCAAAATTAGCTGAGGCTTCCCACTGCTCAGGAGCCCAAAAACAGCCAGTGTGACCTCGCGCACTAGTCCTTGAGGAAGACGAGGGTCCATCTGGAGCATGGCTAAGAGCCCTTACGTTTATTGCTATCCTCAAAGGTACTGTGCACTTCTCCTTACTTTGTGTATAATTGCCCCGAGGCCTGAGATCTTTTATTGTTCCCTTCAGCTTGATTTGCATTATTGCAACCTTTAAGTATGGGCAAAATGAAGGGATCTTGTGGTGCTTC
Organism: Lissotriton helveticus; assembly: GCF_964261635.1. Taxonomy (NCBI): domain Eukaryota; kingdom Metazoa; phylum Chordata; class Amphibia; order Caudata; family Salamandridae; genus Lissotriton; species Lissotriton helveticus. The sequence goes on from NC_136061.1 coordinate 2,130,147,451, forward strand.
CAGTGCGTTACCACCACCTCGCACTCGCTCTACTATTGACAATTATTTGACCCGGGCTGTGGACATGGTAATGAATGAAATAAGGAAGGTTGAGCTGCGCCTTTCTCTCACTCCTGAGGCGCTCGCCTTAGCTGGACCCCTGCACCAGCCTTGAATTCTAAGTCCAACAGAACCTCCCTCCCCCGGTTGAGTATATCTAGCGCCTTGGTCATAAGTCTATCTGTTGGTCTACCTGGTCATGCCCGCCCAGTGGAGTGAGGACAATCTATTAATGGTACAATGGCGTGCTCAGGGGGGTGCATCTTCAGTAAACAGGAAAGGGAGCTGACCACCACCGTGACACTGATTCAGAGAGTGGTCCAAAACCAATGCGCAGGAGGAAAAATTTGAAAAATAAATACCCAGATGCAAAAGTCAAAATGGCCCCACGGAAAAGGCCTTGTAAAGAGGATGTCCACTGCCAGCTTTTGCAGCTGTTGAGAATATTTGGGCTCAACTAAGCTGTAAGTTATGCGATCTACTGGATGTTAAAATGCGCCCTATCATTGATGGCTTTGTTCAATTGGAAGCTAAACTAGTAGAGCTACCCATATCTAGGGCAAGTACCTGCTCCCAGGATACCCAATGCACTTCTATTTCCCCTTTAAATCATTCTTTCAACTATAGGGGTGGAGGGGCCGTCGATAACCAAGCCTCTGTTTCGGATATCAGCCCAGCTTCTATTAGTGCAGATAGGAACAATGAAGTGCAGCCCACTAGGGATATACAAGCTGTCCCAAAGAGTGTTTTTTCCAGACTTCCTTTCCAACCAATAGTACCCTTGAATAATAGATTCACAGTGTTGTCTGGACTGGAGGACAATGATTGACATTTAAGTAAGGAGAGCGAGTGCTTTGACTCCCTGGAAAAGGGCAGAGTATCTCTTAGGTGTATTCTCGCTTTTCAATTGACCTCCAACTTAACTCAGATCAATTCCGCAAAAGGTCCAGTAGTGAGTGTATCAATGATAGAAGATGGTGTAGACCGTGCTTGTATTAAATTCTTAAGCAGGAATATTGCAGGTTTAGCTTAAACAAATTTGATCGAAGACTAGCAACTTTTTATTTTAAATTAGGACTTTGTTTTTATGCAGGAATCTTGGGACGTGAAAGAGATCGCATTCAATAGTTTTACTTGTTTTAGTTTGCCAGCGGTACCGTCTCCAGTGGGAAGAGCCAAAGGGGGCCTGACAGCTTGGTTCAAAGTAAATATTGGTTGTTCGATCTCTCCCCTTTTCTTGACCAGGGGAAGGCGCAGGTTTTTGGCCTTAGCTGGAATGATAACTTTGTGATCCATGTGGTTAATTTCCAAGGCCTCTTCGCAGTAATTGATATGCTGATGGAGTAAGAGGCTGAGGCAGAATGCCGACAATCTGTTGGTGGCAGGCGATTTTTACTGCAAATTAGGGTATTTACCATGTTTATCAACAACCACCTTTGATCCCGTTATTCATGAAGCTGATTGCAATGTGATAGATACTTGGGGCAGGCCCTATTTCCTTTACTGGCAGAACGGGGCTTGGTCAATAAGATCGCTAACTCCATTGGTTGTGACATTCCAACCTTTACAGGGAGGGGGGTGGGATGCACCATAGACTACATCTTTACATCTTGGAGTATGCCCTCTATCACTAAAAATAGTGAGGTCCTTGCACAGACTTAGAGCGATCATAACCCGATTGCTGCACAACTACTGACTCCACTTGAGAACTATAAGTCCAAATTACCACCGCCCCAGGTTTTAATATTAAATGATGCAGGGCGTATATTTTTCTGGCGAACTGCAAATTTGAAGCTTATCATGTCCCAGGTACTTTGTAATAGAACGGCTTTGGTGAATTGTTGCAATTTGGTAATTAACAATCCGGCCCTTATCTTAACTCATTTTGTAAACCTCTTATTGTGGATAAAGGAGAAGCTGTCCAGACCTATTACTCAGCCTTGTCACCAAGCCAAATCATGGTTTGATAAAGAATGTAGGACAGCAAATGTATTCTTACGTAGGGCTCTAAAGCAATCGCATAGATATCAGAGTGTCATTATAGCTAGCAGAAAAACCTACTAACAAGCAGTAAGGAGAAGGAAACAGGCAATAAAGGAGGAGAAATAGGAATCTATTGTTAGTGCTTGCCAACTGAAAGACTCACAGACCTTTTGGAAAGCTGTGAGATCTGTTGTATCTCCTCTACAACACCGAAATAAAGTAACGGTCCACATCTTGGATAAGGCTTGGTTGGTGCATTTTGCTGTGATGTATTCTATTGACTGTGGGGTCGAGGATATACTTCGGCCACTGGTCCCACTGGGTTTAAAACTGGGGTTTTGAGCCCTAGAACCGGATGGTATACCTCTTGATTTGTTTGGGAAGGACGCAGGGTTTTGGACTCCTGTTCTTGCTTCTGTTTTTAACTCTGTTAGTAGTTTGGGCGTGCCCAGGTCATGGTGCACATCTATAATAGTCCCCATTTTTAACAAAGGAAACGTGCATAATGTTACATGCAACCGCCCAATATCCCTCCTAGATTCCACCAGAAAAATCATTGGGAGGGTAGTCCTGAATCACCTACGCAACTGGATTAATTAAAAAAAAGAATATTCGCTCCAAGCCAATATGGGTTTAGAAAGAGGCTTGGGACTATCGAACAGTGCCTCAACCTTCATCTAGTTGTGGCTAAATATAAGTATGCAAAGGGAGCCTTAACACATTTGGTGTTTATGGACCCGTCCAGCGCTTTTGACTATGTATCTAGAGAAAAGTTGTAGACCATTTTAGAGAGTATGGGTGTTGATGAGGGGCTGGTCTCTTTTTTAAGACTTTTACATCACGACCTAACGGCAACAGTTAGATATGGCAGTGCTGGTGAATGTACAGAACCTTTCAGCATTAAGCTGGGGGTGCAAGGAAGCGTGCTTGCCCCAATTCTTTTTCTCCTATAAACAAATGATTTGGAAAAAACTCTGATTTCTGTCGGGCAGATGTGCCTTTTATGGAGAAAAACCCTTTACCAGTACACCTATATGCTGATGATTCGGTGCTCTTAGCAAGGACGGACAACGGCCTTAATAGGCTAATTTAGAGCTATGTCAGTTTTATGAGAAACCTAGGCTTAGAGACTAACCTTAAGAAAACTTTTACCATGGTATGCGGGCCCAGAAATATGAAAACCCGTACTCTAAATATTGATGGTAAATCACTGGAAGGGCTAGCTCCTTTTCTTATATGGGCCTGGATTTTGATGATGGCTGTACTTGGGCTACTTGTACTAAAAACAGGATATTGCTCTTTACTCAAGCCGTTGGTACTACTTTCGCACTTGCCATGTCTATTGGCAAAGAAAAACCATTGCCACTATCTTAGAGAAATATAAATGGAAATGCCTGCCAATTCTAATGTATGGAATGAGTATTTGGGGATGCGGGGATGCAGGGATGCTTATGTAATACAGACGAAAGAGAATAGATTCTGTCATCAACTATTAGGCATCACTCCGTCAACCCCTCATTTTCCATTGCATCTGGAGCCCGGCTTGGAGTATGTCCAAGACACTTTTAATGCTACCCCCCTGGTCCTTTGGTGTTTAATCTGCTGCAATAAAGAAGCCAAACTCAATTGGGCAGTTATCAGAGATTGCTTATTTTGTGCTCACTGTCTAGCCATTCAATGGCTTAAATATAGTAAAGACTATTTTACAACACTGGGGTGCGCTCACTTGTTTGAGCACCCCGAGACCATCCTGAAAAAAGATAAAAACTGGGTTCAGGGCTGTTTTCTTAAGTATAAACAGGGGCTTTTTTCTTAAGCATAAACAAGTTACCAGGGAAATAACGGTACTGTCCAAACCTTCAGTCTGAGACTATTGCATTATTCAAATAGCGCCTACTATTGCCCCATACTTACTTTATGAGACTAATGTGTACAAGAGGACACTGTTGGCAAGGTTTAGGTTAGGTTCCTTCCAGTGATTAATAGGTTTTCCCCTAGGTCAGTTTTCTTCTGCCTCTATTTGCACCTGTCCATGTGATGAGTAATCTAGTCAAACTATTTTACATTTTTATTTTGTCAATTTTCTCTGACGTTCGACGTTCACAAGAAACCTAAATTAACTGCAAATCTGCTTTATTTTAACTGTTGCAACTTAATAACCACTGTGTATGCCATGCCGTTGCTAGCTTCCTGAAGAGTATTTTAGCTACAAAAAGGAGCACGTTGTTCTGATGAAATAGTTTTTATATTTTTCTCTTTTTTTAAGTGTTATTGGTCTCATATTGTAAAGTGGAAATTCTGTTCCTGGCAACTCATACCCTATCTATTCCATTGTCTTAGTAGATTTGAGGACTTCGGAATTAAGTTGTACGCACTGTCACTTTACGAATTGTACATTCATTCATATACAACCCCTTTTTAGGTTTCGCCTGGCGTTTACTGCGCAAGCAGTATCGCGCAGGTGAAAACTTTTGTTTAGAAGTATGGAGCTTTCTCCCACCTCTGTCTTCCATTGGCTAGCTCCATAAATGGAGGCTAGCCATTGGAAGACAGATCTGCCCGTCATTGCCGGAGCAGATTCGTGGGCGTTCCCGCGATTTTTACTCATCCCACCCCTTTCCCTATGTCATGCGGCGGTGGGCGGTGTTTTTTTTTTCTTTTTCAAGCCATGTTTTTGTCATTTGGTTGCTTGTGGTCTCCGTGTTATGTCGTGCTTGGCTCGTGGCGGTCGTCTCCGTCTTCCGTCTTTGCCCGGGATGTATGCTCTGGTTTTCGTGCGTGGCTGTCGTCTTTGTGCCTGTGCTCCGGTTTTCGTGCGTGACTGTCGTTTTTGTGCCTGTGGTCTCCGTGTTATGTTTTGCGTGGCTGCTTTCTTCTCCAAAGGCGAAACCGTTGCATTGTAAATGCTTGTTCTAATCGTTTTTAACATATGTGTTTCATATTTGTATGATTTTTTCATTGTATGTATCTTTTATGTTCTATTTTTGTGAGATCGAATAAAGACAAGGAATTGAATTGAGTTATAATAGAAAGATTGCATGCACACAGAGTATCCAGAGACTAAATTATGACTATTTTTTTGTCCATCTAGATTATTAGGGTTATATATAAACAGACAAATATTCCACAGTCTTTCACCACAGATAACATTAGAAGGAAGAAACATATTGCATGGATGCATAGATATTCCATTTAGTCCCCTTCCAGACTTCCTGAAGAAAGAATAACTCCTCCCTCCGTCCTTCCCATTTTTGGATGACAAAAGCAAAGAGTAAGTTCTTTTTGCTATTGTCGCCCTAAGTGGGAGGGGTGTCCCATGCTCACTGTGCCACTGGATTTAAGCTAGCCTGGCTGATGAAGGGTGATACCCGGAAACCGGTCCCAGGATGCTTGCTTCCGTTCCAGGGAGGACCTGGTCTGGAAGTTGAGGCAGGGCTGTTCCCATGGGAAGCTAGGTCAACACTAATTTGCCTCAGGGGGTGTGGATTTAAGCCAAGGAAGATAGCTGTATCTTAGGCGAGCTCCATGCTCCCTGGGGCGAATTCACCATGATCCATCATTAAATCCTCCTAAATACAACCCGTCCCAGTAAGCACAGTGTGGTGATACACCCCCCCCACACAACACTAGTGCAGGTCGTGGGGACAACGGGGCGGTCCCATGACTGGGTGGAGAAAAAGTGTATGGGGCCGTGCGGCCTAATGAAGATGGCATCTGAAGCCCTGCTGCATTGGTGACTCATAGTGAAGTGACCCTATCCCTGAGCAACGAGACCTAGTACAGGTGCGAATGGTGCACTCGACGTGCACTGAAGATTGTGCACTGACTGTGGTGAATGAGCTAGAGTCCTTGAAGCAGCAGAGGTGCTGGCCCTTGATGCGGGTCCTAGTGAACGCTGAGGATCCTGAGAGAGAAGTCAGTAGATGCCAGAGGCCCTGTGGTGGAGGTGCTGGTGCGAGACTAGCCCACTCACCTGTGTCCGTTCCTGCACTCATACTGGCTCCTGACGCGAGGGCTAAAGCCATGTTCTGCGAGCGTTGAGGACCGAGTGCCGCCGGTAGGTGCGAGCTGGAGAATCTATGGCTGTGAGACTGGTGGCACTCGGGGGAAGCTAAGCAAATGTTGCGAGTCCCTAGGGAAGTCTGTACGGAGGAGGACAGTTCTAGTGGGCCCGGCTGCAGGATAGCTGAGGTGAGCCCTGCCCGCTTACCTACGATTGCTGTGGGCTACAGGCCGTGGGACAACTTCTGGAGTGAGCTGGAGGGTCTATGGCAGTGAGTGCGCCAGCGGTGCAGGTGAAGGTTGTGGGTCACCGGGGAGTCTGCACATCGGAGGGAAGTTACAGCAGGCCCCACAGTGAGATAGCTGATGTGAGCCCCCTTACCTGTGACTGTGGTGGGGGCCAAAGGCCCTGGGATGACTTCTGGAGGAAATCCTGGACCTGCTTAATGAGTGGTTGGGCAGTGAGCGGTGGCCCTGCACTGTAACACACATGGTGATACAACAAAGAACAGAGATCCCCAAAGAAAATAATGCTTGAGTGATAGGGGCTGACGGCCGGCTCACAGGAGAGTGGTGGTCTGGGAGGGTCTGATCCTGAAATCATTGCCTGGAGATCCATCAGGACCCTGGTGATAATGGCCTACTGGATCATGCTGGAGTGCTCCAGTTCGAGAGGGGCTGGTCACACAGGGTCGCCCGGGTGTAGTGTGGGGACCTCCAACTGGGGAGCCTCCAGAGTATCCCTGAGAGCTGCTTGGCGTACTGGGCCTGAGTGTGTGTAATGGCTGGTGTCTGCATTGGTGGACCCCATGGGCGAGGTGGAGTCTGGAAGGAACTGGTGTATCTGGCCTTACAAAACAGAGCACGATCATGTCTGCCAGGCTGGAGGACCAGGACGGGAGGGTGAAAGGAAACAACACTAGAGTGGTCTGGGTTCTTAGGGCTCTGAGGGTCCCATCATGGGCCTGTTTTCGAAGACTTGATTATTAACAAACTAAAACGTCTGTCGACCTTTTCTCGTGGAGAGAGCTCATAGGGCACTAAGCCCGCCACCGAAGCCGGGGGCTCCTCTTTGCACCATAATTGCCCACATCATGAACTTCAGAGATCGGAATGCAATACTGCAGGCTGGGCGTGCACAGGGGGACATACACTTGGACAGCGCAGTGATCTGTTTCTTCCCAGACTTTGCCTTATAAGTGCAGCATCAATGAAGAAACGTTGATGAAGTAAAAAAGGCTCTGCACGCCAAGGAATTGAAATGTATGATACTCTACCTCTCTAAGCTGAAAGTTATCACGGACGGAATGACACTGCACTTTGGTACTCAGGTTGAAGTGTGGGAATGGCTGGAAGGTTGGAGAGTGATCAGGAAAGGGGCTGCTAATGACAGAAAGAAAGAGAGGTTCAAGTGCCCTGGCGAGAGAAGACCCCCCACCCCGTCAGCCAAAAAGATCCACATCCCCTCGTGAGGGGCAAGAGAGCACCCAGGAAGGGAGAATTTTGGGGTGATGACTGCCTAATGGTAATATATGTTTTTTTATAGATTTTTATATAGCGTGAACTAGACCAGAAGATATCGGGTATCAGAGAGCTTTACATGAGCACCAGTTTTGTTACACGAGGACACATTCATTTTCTTTGTTAGGCACGGAGAGATTAAGGGATTTGCCCAGAATCACAGGATGTTGAGCATCGTTGCCGAGACTCGAACCCAGTTCCCCAGCTTCAAGGTCGACTGCTTTGGCCGTGAGGCCATGTCTTCTCCCAATATTGGCAGTACAAGGGAACTTGGAGATGGGAGGCTTGGAGGAGGGGTGGATTGCAGACATAGAGGTGCCAGAGGAGCTGGATTTGCCTTCAGCGGAGATACGCTGATTTCATGTTTAATTATAATGGATGTTTAAATTGTAATAACAATACTTAGATGACAGGCTGTTGATTTGAGGCTGCAGCACTCCCCCATTACTAGATGTTATGTTTGGGGCAACAGGCACTCTGTGAGTTGGGGAAGTGGGTAGTTCAATGTCCCGAGAGCAGGGTAGCAGGTAGGGGGGTTATGGGTTTTATGCTTTAAGTTAACACTTACCAAGGCTTCACACAACTATGTTTGTTACGTTTGTTGTGATGGGGGAGTGAGGCTTCTGACACACGGGTTCTCCCCTGGGTATTGAGGGGAGCACTGACATCCAGCAGCAATTGAGGATGCGCACTCCAAGTGACAAAGATGATGGATGCGAGCGAGGTATCACAAGGGTTAAAAATATAGTCCTTGAACTTTAATGGGCTGGGGTGTGGCATCAAATGTACATTGACCTAGCTGCATTTGAGATGCCATGGCCCAATGTAGTGCTTTGGGGTTGCCACTTTAAAGTTTTAGATAGAATGGGGTATGTCCTAAAGGCTCATGCAGGATATACACCCGACTTTCGGGGAGTGGGAATCCTGATCAAGAAATCTCTACCGCTCGTCTCCCGAAGGTTATGGAGCGATGATCATGGACAGTACATAGCCCCCAATGGGACGTGGAAGGGACTGATCTAAACATTTCTTTGAGCTATGCCCCACCTTGACTCTTGTAACGACTCTTCCTGATCTGGGAAGCCTGTTGTTGGAGCTTCCCCCGGTAATTCTGCTGATGGGTGGGGACCTAAACGCTGTATTGGAAATGAATATGGCTAGAGCTGGCCACGTGGACGGGAGGGAGGACAGGGCCCCTTGCCTCAGTTTGTGTCAGCAGTGGGGTTGGTGGATCTCCGGAGGAAGTCTTTCCGGAATAGATTATCTATTGACCATCTGATCCCAGCCGCTGCAATTCACGGCAGCAACGGAATTGGCGAGACCAATATCGGCTCACTACCCAGTGGACATCCGGCTATCGGGCCCATCAGTGGATTATTAGATGCCACCTCGGTAGGAGGCCTGGTGTCTCAAAGATAAGGAGACCAGAGACAAGATATGTAGATGTTCTTACCTGTACTTCGAAGAAAGTCAGGGGTTGGTGGACTTTTTGAATGATTCTATGGGAGGCTTTTAAACTGTGATATGAGGGGTTTGCCCAGGATATAATAGGGGGCAGGAAAAAGGAATCTAAGTGGGAATTTGCAGACCTCAAGAGAGATAGATTGGAGATTAAAAGGGTGGGGCAGGAAGAAGGGGGAGAAATAAACAGACACCAATTGTTGTTCCGTCAAAAGATCTAAGAGCCTTGACAGAGGATCTAGCCCGTAAACATGCCCTGGCAATGCAGCATCGTCTCTATGATGTTGGAGATAAAGCAGCCAAACTGCTTGCATAGCTAGAAACTCAGGACAAAGACAGGTCATGAGGACTTGAGGTGATAGATGAGAAGGGGGGCATTCATACAACTAACGCAGCAATAGCAGACATTTTTGCCTCTTATCATGAGGCTCTTTATGCCTCCTGAACTTCCATGACTGACGCTGACTGTATGGAAATTCTTCAAAATGTGACCTTTTGGGTACTAATGAGGGATTAACGTGAGGCCCTGGAGGCTGACTTGAATGAGGAGGAACTGCAGTGGGCATTGTGGGAGCTACAGTTGGGCAAGGCATAGGGGCCCAATGGCCTACCAGTTGTATTGTACAAAGGGTTAGCAGAGGTGGTGCTCAAGCCAATGCTGGCAATGTACCGAGAGAGGCTCTCCACAGGCTGCCTCCCCGCCGAGCAGAGGATGCCGATGATAGGGGTCCTACCTAAAGAAGGGAAGCCCCCAGCTAACTGCGGGTCATACAGCACGATTTCTTTACTTAATATGGAAGCAAAAGTATTGGCCAAATCTTTAGCGACCAGATTGCGGGAGGATCTGCCCTCAATAGTCCATCCTGACCAATTGGGATTTATTCCCAGTAGGAGCACCCAGCTTAACTTGAGGCGTCTCTATGGGGTGCTCCATCTCACTGAATCATGCCAGGAAATACAGACTGTAGCGATAGCCTTGGATGCGAGGATAGCATTAGGCTTGGTGAAATGGAACTAAATGTTTGCGGTGCTTTAGGGGCTTGGCTTTGGTCCTAAATTAGGGGCGTGGGTCAAATTACTTTACCCAGCCCCCATGGCCAGAGTCAGGGTGAACGGTACGACCTTGCGTAGCTTTGAGCTCCAAAGGGGCACTCTGCAGGGATGCCCACTATGCAGGAGAGGCCGTGGGAGCGAGGGGTCCTTTTTTTCATACTATTGGGCCCAAGTGACGGCAATCATGGAAAAAGTGGTAGAGGTGGAGGTCCTTGAATCCAAATGTTTACTCCTGGGAATAAAAAAGCAGTAGGATTGGCCCAGGTATAAAGAAATCTGGCTTAGACTAGCAGCCGGAGAGGCGAAGCAAAACATAGCGAAAGCATTGGGGGGCCAAGGCCACACCGATAGCCACTGATTGGTAGGTGGATCTGGATTGGGGTGGCGTGGTGATATAAAAAACTATGGATTAAATCCCGATCTGTGACGGTGGGTGAATGTTTGATTTGTTCAGCATTCCGTCCATCATTTGTTCTGTTTGCATTTTTGAAAACTGTAGCACATATATGGAGGGCTTGGAAGCAAGTATGTCGACACTTACATGTGAAACTCTACCAATAATTCAGAAAACTACATGTGAGTTTAAAGTAACAAACGAAGAAATTATGGTAGACCGCAATCCAATTGAGTGCGCAGGACATCAATATATTCTATCAACCGTATGGTCGGCACATTAGTTGATAAACAAAAACTTATCTCCAATCAGTGTGGGAGAGGATGTAGCCTTACTGCTAGAGCGGTCGATGTGGAAGTGCGCAACCGGGTTCGAGTCTCAGCAACGACGCTCAACATCCTGTGATTCTGGGCAAATCACTTAATCTACCTGTGTCCGACAAAAATGAATGGTGCTATGTAAAGCGCTCTTATACCCGATATCTTCGGGTCTAGCTCGCGCTATATAAAACTCTAAAAAAAACACAAATCAACAATGGTAAAACTTTAGCCTTTTAACCTCATGACTGCATTTAGATCATCACAAAGGATAAAAGCCATGTATCCCATCCCCTGGGGTAAACCAAACACTATCGACTTCGAACCTTGCATACCTTTCTGTAACAAGTATATTGTTAAAAAAAAAGGTTAACAGATTCTACTCCGTATTAAAGAGTAATGAACTATGCTTCAACAAGGAGTGACAGGAATGTGTCTGAGTGCGTGTATATGCACACGTGTCAATGTGTAGGCCGGTACACTTGAGATAACTAATTACATGATGAGGGAGAGGCCAACTCCTCAAGTAACATTTTGTTGTACAAGTGAACTAAACTGATCATCTGTTTCCTCCTTCTAATGAAGATCCACTTTTACAACTGCTTTAATTTTTTTAGTAGACACAAAGAAACAAAATCGTAAATAAAATACATGAATATAAACATATATAGAGTGGCTTTGGGTCAACTCACGTCATCCATGGGTCTGGTCATGTGCATGGGATAATCAGTCCGCCCACGTAAGCCATTGGCTCTCTTGTACATAAAGTGATAGTGTTTTGTCTGATCACATGTGCAAATCATCCTAAAAAGAAGTGGAACTCAGTGACAGGGTTGGTGGGTCAAAACTTTACATTGCCTGTGTTTTTTTTCTTTTCATTCTCTAGCCTTCTTCTTCACTTCTAACCATTCGTGTGTTTAAACCACCTTTTCAGTTACACTCATTCAAAACCAATATTAACTTTTCTTTGTGGCAATAAGATGATGATGTCTATTAAAACTAAAGGTTTTGTATATCTGTTCTAAGCATGCCTGCTTACTTGGAAACACCGTACTGTTCAATTACAATTTGAATTGTTATTTTTTTCCACTTTTAACTTTTTGCTAAAAGCATAGTTTCTGCTTTTCTCCTTCCTTTTATTTTAGTGGCATGTGTTTGTAATATATATTTTTCTAATTTAACCATCGCATCAGTTTCCATGGCCAGACCTGTTGGCCTTACGATTGTTTGATATTTATGCACCAAGATGCAAAGGGCAACGCTTTGTGCACTTTAGCAGGCAGCATCTACGATTTAATAGGCCGATTTATTGTAAACAGCTATTAAATTTTACAAGGTACAAAGCATTCTAAATGTACTCATCTTTTTAAACTCTGTACTGAATATCTTGGACACGAACTCATATGAGATTACATTACACTGCACTGCATGGTTTAATTCACATGAAAAATGTCTGCTGCATCCTTGCCAGAGAAGCACAAATCTTTCCAGACATGGTGGCTCATTTTCATAGAGAAAAAGGCTCTTGTTCATTGAACTTAAAATCGGCAGTCAATGCCAAAATACAAGTAAAGCGATTTAAAAAATATTGTGCCCTTATTTTAGAAATGATAATAATCAAATAAGGAACACTAACACAAAAGTCTTAGCATGTACACCCTCGTAGCTGAGGTGTACACAGCACTCTACTGGAAAAAACATTTTGTATTATTAATAACTTTTTCGGCTTATGTGCCAAAAGCTGAAAAAAGAGGCAATTGTAAGACTCTCTTTCATACTGCCAAATTTGGAGCAGAATAACAAAATAATGGGGCAGGGGAGCAACTTTAAAAAGAGGGAGTCCTAAAATTGCGTTATACTTTTAACTTGGAAAGCCCAAAAGCCACATGTGGTAGCTGCTGCTTAGAACCGACACCACATTTAGTCATCCAACACAAAGAAAGTGTGGCAAAGCCAAACACCTGGCTTTGTTGTTAGTGTAAGTGTATGTAATTTATAGGCAGGTTTGTGTGAGGCTGCATGGTTGGACATATCAGCGAATTAAAGGGGCGAGTAAATCTGTCGAGTGAGGCTCGACTATGTGGGCGGCTAAAATATTTATGTCTGATGGGTTTTGCTAAAAAAAATCTTTTGATTTCGCATAAAGAGGGAGGTTATTTGCTGCAGTCAATGCTAATTCGAATTTAAATCTTCTACACATCAAATGCCCCAAGAAGCAAGACTGCCTCACAAATGTGGATTTGCCTTCACACCAGATGTGCTTAAGATAGCCTTTCTAATATGCACTAGAATGTCACATTTTGTACACCAGATATATGACTCTAATATGAAGACAGTCTACCAAGTATGCGTCAAACTTTTGCCCAAAAAAGCCGTACACAGTACACACAAATCTCACTAACAATGTTCAAATATCTTTGATGGAAATATGCACCAGAGCTCAGTGCTTTCACCGAATGAACAGCTTTCAAATATGTAAACTGTTCCCTATATGAGACTCACTTCCTCGAACCAAAACACATGAAGTATCATGGCTGATCTGGGTCTTGGATTTCAGCCAGCCTCGTCTAGGGTGGATGTGGGATGCTGGACCTTCTGAGATAGGTGGGCTCAGGCCCCACCCGTTGGCCAGAGGCTCCTTGCAGGTTCAGTGGCCTCTAACTCTGAGGGCCTAGGCGTTGGATCTAGCGCTCAGAGCGGCGCTGAAGCACCCCTAGAATTATCATGCTGGAATTCGGAAGGTGACTAACCAAAAAAGATGCCTTTTAAGTTTGTTTTAATCTGGTCACCTTTGCTGTACGTTCAAAGACAGAGGTCAAATGTCAGGCTATGTCTTCTGACAATCTGCTTATATTTATAACGTGGAGCTTCGTGTTTACTTTTCTTACGGGCAAAGTTAGAGGATTTTGTAAAGTGCACTCTATGACAGTGTTACAGGGAGTGTGGAAGCAAACGCTGTAGGATATCAGTTTTGTTTCTGGACACACAATATTTCAAAACCTGTAAATAAACAAATACTTAAAAAAATATCAGCAGTTTGAATAAAGGCAGAAAGAAGAACATTTTTCTTTGCAATTCTGAAGTGTGATGGAAACAAAGTTTTTAATAGGATCAAAACAAATCAAGACACTTTACTTGGTGATGTGCAAATGGTAAATATTCACCCATAACCTATTTTCAGACATTATCGTTTGTGCACTATCAGCCAGATTCATGAACCAAAATTGCGATCGCATTAGCTGCGAATTAGCTATTGCGATCGCAATTGTCAGAAAAGGAATTCATTATTGGAAAAATACCGATATTGCGAAATCGCAAAAAAAATTAGCCAATTCGCTAATAAAAACGCAGAATCTAGGAGGAACCCCTATAGCGAATCGGAATTTGCGAGAATCCATGGATTCTGCGAATTCATTAGCGAATTCGCTAAATAATCGCAAATGCCATTCATGAAAAAAAAATTGCGAAATTGATGACAATAGCTATTTGCGAGGCGCAATTTAAGGAGAACCAAAAGCAGGTGGTAACCATTAAGGAAAAAAAAAATTACAAACGAGCCACAGGTGCAGTCCTAAACAAACACACTTAAGGAAACACAGTAGTAGCATGAGGACTCCCACAATGCCAGGACTCTACATGGTGGTCAGGCGGCGCAGGCTCCAGGCTGCAGCACGGAACAGACGCAGGATCCAGGAGCGAATATTCCGCCTGCGGGTCACCCTGCTGGGCCAAACAGCGGAGCAAATTTACTCCAAGTACCGCCTGAATGGGCCAATGATCTTAAAGCTGATCCGGGACCTAGACCCCCTGATGCAGCACCCAGCAAGGAGGACCAATGCCGTGCCCACCCATGTCCAGGTCTTGTGCTGCCTGCACCTACTGGCCTCCGGAAGCTTCCAGGGGATAGTCGCTGTTGCTAGGGGGATATCCCAGAGCACCATGTCCCGCTGTCTAAAGAGTTTCCTGGAGGCAATGCTGACCCGGCTACAACACTGCATCTCATTCCCGACAACCCAACAGGACTTGAATGAGACCAAGCTACAGTTCTACAACTTGGCGCAATTCCCACATGTTATAGGATGCATTGACTGTACCCACATCCACATCTGCCCACTAGCACAAATGGAATACATGTACCGCAACCGCAAGTCCAACAACTCCCTCAATATCCAGATGGTGTGCAACGCAAAGACCTACATCACGGACATAGTGGCACTATACCCGGGGAGCACACATGACTCCTTCATTTTCCGGCACAGCGGCATTCACACACGACTGGCCAGGGGAGACATTGGCGAAGGACACCTACTAGGTAAGTACACATGCCCCCATATAGTACACTGTGATCATGTAGCTGAGCAGGACATGCACTCACCCTCTGCTCCTTTCATTCAGGTGACAGCGCCTACGGTCTCCGTGAGTACCTCCTCACCCCGTACCTCAACCCTGCAACCCCACAGCAACGGCGTTACAATGCAGCACACATCCGCACTAGGAATTGCAGTGAGAGGACATTTGGGCTTTTGAAGAGCCGCTTCCGCATACTGCATAAGACTGGTGGGGCCCTAAAATACGAGCCTGAGATCTGCTGCCGCATTGTTGCCGTGTGTGCAATACTCCACAACATTGCTACCAAGCGCAAAATACCTGTTGAGATATCTGGCAGTGAGTCGGAAGGGGACAACCGCCCACCAGCACATGCGCGTCATGCACGCGGGGAAAATCCAGCTGAAGGACACAGACGCCGCAACCAAATCACAATTAACTGTTTCTAGTGCACCCACTCACCTCACCCAACACTTCACTCATGCATGACAAATGAAATAATGACATGAGTCTGATGTACTGTTATTCACTCAATATTATTGTTGTTTTCACAATAATATTGCATTATTTTCTCAAGATACATTTGAGTTATTACTGTACGACGAACAAACTGGGTTGGAGTGCGCCCAAAGGACATTGAGGGCGATGTTGTAATTATTACTTTTAAAGACTCTAGAGTTATTCCGCACATTAGGGACTGGTTCTCTGACTACAATAGGGGGACGATTACACCTAAAGTTGTGAGTTACTTCTATCGTGAAGCCTTAATGCCCCGTAAAATATATCGCCCTAAACAGTGCTATGACAACTACCCTTTCCCCCAGCATCTAAGACCATCTTATAACCCCTATCCCCTCAGGCCAAGACCCATGGAAAACAGATTTCTTTCTTCTTTTCCACATGGCTTTCCCGGATATGGTCAGTGTCCGCCACCTACAACACATCAGTGGAATATCCCTTGTTACAACCAATATGCACCACTTTCTGGCCTGGATGACAACGAATGACTTTTTGCTCCTGATGATAGCTACGAGAAGGGGAATGTAGCTGGCACCACTTTTAATGTAGTACCCTCAGGTTGTATCGTCCCGTGTATTAAGTTAGATGATAAGGGGTCAGAAAACCGAGTAGCTTTTTCGGACTCCTTAACTATATTACCATGTGTAAATCAGTCAAATAACACAGTGTCATTTTATAACCATCCCGAAAATCGAGCCACATCCCCCGTAATCCAGATCCTTAGTTGGAATGTGGCTGGTATTACCACTAAAATAGCTTTACCACCTTGGCTTGACGTGGTTAGCTCTTTCTCAGTTTTATGCTTTCAGGAGACGTGGGTGCAAACCCCGGTACATCTCTTGGGTTTTCAAACCTTCCATTCACCGGCGTCAGAAAGTAAGCAAGGAAGAAATAGGGGGGGGGGTTGTGTATATATGTTAATGTAGTTGGGGGCTTGAGGGTTCGGAAATATTTCCTTAGGGAGTACTACCAAATAATTGCCATTCAAATGGGTATATCACTGAACCTGTTAATAATTAACATCTACAACAACATGTCATTACAGGGTCTGGAGAGAGCATTAAATGAATTGTCCAACACGGTTGTGTCTATTAAAGAACAGTACGGGGGTGAATGGGTTATTGCGTTTATGGGCGATTTAAATTGTTATTCCTGTCAACATGCCTCAATGGGACTATGTGAGTTTTCTTCCACCCCTGATAATGAAATTGATGATACCCCAAATCACTTAATGCACTCTAAAACAGGGGAGGTATTAAATAACTTTTTAGCACATTTTAATTTAGCCTTTGCAAATGACTTATGTTTCCCACGAAACCCTTCAAACCTTCCTTTCATGGAAGAGGTACAAATTCTTCCATTGATTTTGTACTTTTTTCCAAAACATACGCTTCCCTGATATCCTCTTGGGATACACTTGACCATTTATATGGTGACCATTACCCCTTAGCTCTTTCTATCCTCCTACCATCTTCTACTACTCGCCATTATTCTCATCCCATAACTTCTGAGCAACCAATCACATTAGGGGCGACAAATGGCTATACCCTAAAATGGGAAAAAATTGATCCTGCAAGCCTCCTTAAGAACCTCTTGCAGTTGAGATGGGACGAGGTGCACATTTGTCTATCCCCTATTGAACACCCCCAAAAAATCCTTAAAGCGTTTTTAAAAATCCAAGAAAGTCTAAAAAAGCTACTTACTCGTCAGTTCAAGCCAGGCCATTTTACTCCAAAAGGATGGTTTGATAAAGATTGCACGCGAGCTTTAAAAATTCTGAAGAAAGCCTTACAATCTATACCAAAGTCACCATTGGAGATTCGTCAGGCTAGATCTCGGTACCGCCTTGCCATAAAGAGTAGGAAGAAATCTTTGAAAGCGGAAGCTTGGCAGGCACTGTTGTCAACTAGTGAAAGCCGTGATTCCTCAGCTTTTTGGAAATTTGTTAAAGCCCCACATCCGTGGGTCAAAATGCCCGAGAGGAGGTTAGATCTGGCAATTGATGGAGATACTTGGGCTGCATATTTCCAAAAGCTGTATAGCAAACCTAGTCTTTCTGACACATTTCCAGCGGATCCCACTCCTTCTTTCAATGGTACCATAATGGGCCTGAGACAGGGATCTCCTAATATTGTTTTCCTATGTGAGGAGGTTACTCTCGCCATTAGAGTGAGCCCTTCTGGAAAGGCCCCCGGCCCAGACGCCATTCCAGTGGATGTCTTTAAGGCCGAAATAGACTTTTGGGCCCCGTTATTAACTTCTGCCTTGAACTGCGCAAATGCCTATGGCCAAATTCCAACTTGGGCAGAGGCCATTGTGGTACCCATATATAAAAAAAGAGATAGGCATGTACCCTCTTGTTACCGTCCTATCTCCTTGCTTGATGCGCTAATGAAAGTTGCGGGACGTATCATCTTAAAACGTATCCAAAGCTGGACAGAGGAGGCGGATCTACTTTCTAGATTTCAATATGGCTTTCGAACTGGTAGGGGCACAGTCGAACAGAGTTTGAATTTATACTTTCTAATGTCAAAATACGTGGAGGCTAAAAATGGTAACCTCTTTGTAACATTTATAGATTTGAGCTCTGCGTTCGACTGTGTCGACCATGACCAGTTATGGAGAGTTCTTAAGCAACTGGGGTTGAACTCATCCATTCTTAACTTTATCATGGATTTGTATAGAGATGCGGTGGCTAGGGTGCGGTATGGACAGAGAGGGAAATGTTCCCCTAGATTCACCATTGCTAGAGGTGTGAGGCAGGGGTGCATATTAGCCCCCCTGCTCTTCTCTCTTTACATAAACACTGTTGGCGACCATATGCGGAGGGTTGAATGTGACTACCCTAAGGTGGAGGGTCATGCCGTCCCAATCTTGTTATATGCCGATGACGCGGCTATATTGTCTCAAACAAGGTTGGGGCTGCAAAGGGCTGTTACGAAATTTACTCACTTTATGCAAGAAAAGGGTCTGAAAGTAAATATCGGTAAGACCTTTTCCCTGGCTTGCAGTAAGGGTACCAAGAAAATCCGATGTCCGATATTTATTGAAGGACAAAAAATAGATACCGTAGAACAATTTCCTTATTTGGGTATCTATTTTCATAGAAAGGTGACCTGGCAGTCTGCTGTAAAAGCCAGGACGCTTGCCTTTACTAGAGCGACTGGGGCTTTGCGAGATTTTGCTAGCAAAATAGGGGGGAGACCTGTCAAGCAGCTTATTACCATCTATAAAGCAAAATGTGTAGCAACGGCAATCTACGGGGCTGGACTCTGGGGAATTGACACTATAACATCTATCCAGAAAGTTGAAAACCAGTTCCTAAGGTACTTGCTAGGTATCCCGAAGTCAACATCTATTTATATGATCCATATAGAGCTGGGGCTACCGTTTATTTCTGACGTAATTAAGACTGAGCCCTTCCTCTTATGGCACAAGATTTGGACCACCACAGAGACAGCTTTTAACCGAGAAATAATTGTTGACAGCCAAAAACTAGATGGGGCTAAACATATAAAATGGTTGTCATACGTTAAAAGGTTTTGCTTTGAAATTGGTCGCCCAGAGTATTTCACTGACCCTCTGAGCTTGGAGCACATTACCCGGAAAGCTTTGAGAAAGCTCCTAATGGATCACCTAGAGGCAAAAAGATGGACTATTCAAAAATCTCATAAAACTGTCTTGGCTTTTCAAAGGATTACCTTGTCCCAGGGTCTACAATTATACCTTTTTTCTAACATCACTTGCTTCCCAAGAATGCTCCTCTCTAGACTCAGATTGGGCTCCTTTTTTCGGCTTATTACTTTCCCCTCCTGCAATGACTGGTCCCGAAATTTTCCCCCTTGCCCATGCGATGACATTTCACCCCAATCCAATATCCATTTTATATTGTTTTGTAAATATTACCTAGTCCCCAGAAAATCCTTATTGAAACCATTATTGAAGACCTGGGGTCTGCGGTCCTGTAAAGATGCTTTTGACCGATTACAACAACTGGAGAACAGGGACGTGATATTTACTATGGGAAAATTCTTGAAATTGCTGCTAAAATTCAGATATTCGTTAATTTAGGAATCTGTTACGATGGGTCATATGGATTTGCACAAATATTTATCGTTCTTTTATTGTTTTTATGGAAAATGTAACCCCTCTGTTCCTTGAAACTCATGCTTCTTTTATGGATTTACATTTGTATTTCTTAAAATTTCTAATGATAAATTGATTAATGTAATGTACGCTTTTATGATATCCTTGTGATAATCGAATAAAGCTTATTTTGATTTGATTTGATTTGCTACCAAGCGCAAAATACCTGTTGAGATATCTGGCAGTGAGTCGGAAGGGGACAACCGCCCACCAGCACATGCACGTCATGCACGCGGGGAAAATCCAGCTGAAGGACACAGACGCCGCAACCAAATCACAATTAACTGTTTCTAGTGCACCCACTCACCTCACCCAACACTTCACTCATGCATGACAAATGAAATAATGACATGAGTCTGATGTACTGTTATTCACTCAATATTATTGTTGTTTTCACAATAATATTGCATTATTTTCTCAAGATACATTTGAGTTAATACTGTACGACGAACAAACTGGGTTGGAGTGCGCCCAAAGGACATTGAGGGCGATGTTGTAATTATTACTTTTAAAGACTCTAGAGTTATTCCGCACATTAGGGACTGGTTCTCTGACTACAATAGGGGGACGATTACACCTAAAGTTGTGAGTTACTTCTATCGTGAAGCCTTAATGCCCCGTAAAATATATCGCCCTAAACAGTGCTATGACAACTACCCTTTCCCCCAGCATCTAAGACCATCTTATAACCCCTATCCCCTCAGGCCAAGACCCATGGAAAACAGATTTCTTTCTTCTTTTCCACATGGCTTTCCCGGATATGGTCAGTGTCCGCCACCTACAACACATCAGTGGAATATCCCTTGTTACAACCAATATGCACCACTTTCTGGCCTGGATGACAACGAATGACTTTTTGCTCCTGATGATAGCTACGAGAAGGGGAATGTTGCTGGCACCACTTTTAATGTAGTACCCTCAGGTTGTATCGTCCCGTGTATTAAGTTAGATGATAAGGGGTCAGAAAACCGATTAGCTTTTTCGGACTCCTTAACTATATTACCATGTGTAAATCAGTCAAATAACACAGTGTCATTTTATAACCATCCCGAAAATCGAGCCACATCCCCCGTAATCCAGATCCTTAGTTGGAATGTGGCTGGTATTACCACTAAAATAGCTTTACCACCTTGGCTTGACGTGGTTAGCTCTTTCTCAGTTTTATGCTTTCAGGAGACGTGGGTGCAAACCCCGGTACATCTCTTGGGTTTTCAAACCTTCCATTCACCGGCGTCAGAAAGTAAGCAAGGAAGAAATAGGGGGGGGGGTTGTGTATATATGTTAATGTAGTTGGGGGCTTGAGGGTTCGGAAATATTTCCTTAGGGAGTACTACCAAATAATTGCCATTCAAATGGGTATATCACTGAACCTGTTAATAATTAACATCTACAACAACATGTCATTACAGGGTCTGGAGAGAGCATTAAATGAATTGTCCAACACGGTTGTGTCTATTAAAGAACAGTACGGGGGTGAATGGGTTATTGCTTTTATGGGCGATTTAAATTGTTATTCCTGTCAACATGCCTCAATGGGACTATGTGAGTTTTCTTCCACCCCTGATAATGAAATTGATGATACCCCAAATCACTTTATGCACTCTAAAACAGGGGAGGTATTAAATAACTTTTTAGCACATTTTAATTTAGCCTTTGCAAATGACTTATGTTTCCCACCAAAACCCTTCAAACCTTCCTTTCATGGAAGAGGTACAAATTCTTCCATTGATTTTGTACTTTTTTCCAAAACATACGCTTCCCTGATATCCTCTTGGGATACACTTGACCATTTATATGGTGACCATTACCCCTTAGCTCTTTCTATCCTCCTACCATCTTCTACTACTCGCCATTATTCTCATCCCATAACTTCTGAGCAACCAATCACATTAGGGGCGACAAATGGCTATACCCTAAAATGGGAAAAAATTGATCCCGCAAGCCTCCTTAAGAACCTCTTGCAGTTGAGGTGGGACGAGGTGCACATTTGTCTATCCCCTATTGAACACCCCCAAAAAATCCTTAAAGCGTTTTTAAAAATCCAAGAAAGTCTAAAAAAGCTACTTACTCGTCAGTTCAAGCCAGGCCATTTTACTCCAAAAGGATGGTTTGATAAAGATTGCACGTGAGCTTTAAAAATTCTGAAGAAAGCCTTACAATCTATACCAAAGTCACCATTGGAGATTCGTCAGGCTAGATCTCGGTACCGCCTTGCCATAAAGAGTAGGAAGAAATCTTTGAAAGCGGAAGCTTGGCAGGCACTGTTGTCAACTAGTGAAAGCCGTGATTCCTCAGCTTTTTGGAAATTTGTTAAAGCCCCACTTCCGTGGGTCAAAATGCCCGAGAGGAGGTTAGATCTGGCAATTGATGGAGATACTTGGGCTGCATATTTCCAAAAGCTGTATAGCAAACCTAGTCTTTCTGACACATTTCCAGCGGATCCCACTCCTTCTTTCAATGGTACCATAATGGGCCTGAGACAGGGATCTCCTAATATTGTTTTCCTATGTGAGGAGGTTACTCTCGCCATTAGAGTGAGCCCTTCTGGCAAGGACCCCGGCCCAGACGCCATTCCAGTGGATGTCTTTAAGGCCGAAATAGACTTTTGGGCCCCGTTATTAACTTCTGCCTTGAACTGCGCAAATGCCTATGGCCAAATTCCAACTTGGGCAGAGGCCATTGTGGTACCCATATATAAAAAAGGAGATAGGCATGTACCCTCTTGTTACCGTCCTATCTCCTTGCTTGATGCGCTAATGAAAGTTGCGGGACGTATCATCTTAAAACGTATCCAAAGCTGGACAGAGGAGGCGGATCTACTTTCTAGATTTCAATATGGCTTTCGAACTGGTTGGGGCACAGTCAAACAGAGTTTGAATTTATACTTTCTAATGTCAAAATACGTGGAGGCTAAAAATGGTAACCTCTTTGTAACATTTATAGATTTGAGCTCTGCGTTCGACTGTGTCGACCATGACCAGTTATGGAGTGTTCTTAAGCAACTGGGGTTGAACTCATCCATTCTTAACTTTATCATGGATTTGTATAGAGATGCGGGGGCTAGGGTGCGGTATGGACAGAGAGGGAAATGTTCCCCTAGATTCACCATTGCTAGAGGTGTGAGGCAGGGGTGCATATTAGCCCCCCTGCTCTTCTCTCTTTACATAAACACTGTTGGCGACCATATGCGGAGGGTTGAATGTGACTACCCTAAGGTGGAGGGTCATGCCGTCCCAATCTTGTTATATGCCGATGACGCGGCTATATTGTCTCAAACAAGGTTGGGGCTGCAAAGGGCTGTTACGAAATTTACTCACTTTATGCAAGAAAAGGGTCTGAAAGTAAATATCGGTAAGACCTTTTCCCTGGCTTGCAGTAAGGGTACCAAGAAAATCCGATGTCCGATATTTATTGAAGGACAAAAAATAGATACCGTAGAACAATTTCCTTATTTGGGTATCTATTTTCATAGAAAGGTGACCTGGCAGTCTGCTGTAAAAGCCAGGACGCTTGCCTTTACTAGAGCGACTGGGGCTTTGCGAGATTTTGCTAGCAAAATAGGGGGGAGACCTGTCAAGCAGCTTATTACCATCTATAAAGCAAAATGTGTAGCAACGGCAATCTACGGGGCTGGACTCTGGGGAATTGACACTATAACATCTATCCAGAAAGTTGAAAACCAGTTCCTAAGGTACTTGCTAGGGATCCCGAAGTCAACATCTATTTATATGATCCATATAGAGCTGGGGCTACCGTTTATTTCTGACGTAATTAAGACTGAGCCCTTCCTCTTATGGCACAAGATTTGGACCACCACAGAGACAGCTTTTAACCGAGAAATAATTGTTGACAGCCAAAAACTAGATGGGGCTAAACATATAAAATGGTTGTCATACGTTAAAAGGTTTTGCTTTGAAATTGGTCGCCCAGAGTATTTCACTGACCCTCTGAGCTTGGAGCATATTACCCGGAAAGCTTTGAGAAAGCTCCTAATGGATCACCTAGAGGCAAAAAGATGGACTATTCAAAAATCTCATAAAACTGTCTTGGCTTTTCAAAGGATTACCTTGTCCCAGGGTCTACAATTATACCTTTTTTCTAACATCACTTGCTTCCCAAGAATGCTCCTCTCTAGACTCAGATTGGGCTCCTTTTTTCGGCTTATTACTTTCCCCTCCTGCAATGACTGGTCCCGAAATTTTCCCCCTTGCCCATGCGATGACATTTCACCCCAATCCAATATCCATTTTATATTGTTTTGTAAATATTACCTAGTCCCCAGAAAATCCTTATTGAAACCATTATTGAAGACCTGGGGTCTGCGGTCCTGTAAAGATGCTTTTGACCGATTACAACAACTGGAGAACAGGGACGTGATATTTACTATGGGAAAATTCTTGAAATTGCTGCTAAAATTCAGATATTCGTTAATTTAGGAATCTGTTACGATGGGTCATATGGATTTGCACAAATATTTATCGTTCTTTTATTGTTTTTATGGAAAATGTAACCCCTCTGTTCCTTGAAACTCATGCTTCTTTTATGGATTTACATTTGTATTTCTTAAAATTTCTAATGATAAATTGATTAATGTAATGTACGCTTTTATGATATCCTTGTGATAATCGAATAAAGCTTATTTTGATTTGATTTGATTTGCTACCAAGCGCAAAATACCTGTTGAGATATCTGGCAGTGAGTCGGAAGGGGACAACCGCCCACCAGCACATGCACGTCATGCACGCGGGGAAAATCCAGCTGAAGGACACAGACGCCGCAACCAAATCACAATTAACTGTTTCTAGTGCACCCACTCACCTCACCCAACACTTCACTCATGCATGACAAATGAAATAATGACATGAGTCTGATGTACTGTTATTCACTCAATATTATTGTTGTTTTCACAATAATATTGCATTATTTTCTCAAGATACATTTGAGTTATTACTGTACGACGAACAAACTGGGTTGGAGTGCGCCCAAAGGACATTGAGGGCGATGTTGTAATTATTACTTTTAAAGACTCTAGAGTTATTCCGCACATTAGGGACTGGTTCTCTGACTACAATAGGGGGACGATTACACCTAAAGTTGTGAGTTACTTCTATCGTGAAGCCTTAATGCCCCGTAAAATATATCGCCCTAAACAGTGCTATGACAACTACCCTTTCCCCCAGCATCTAAGACCATCTTATAACCCCTATCCCCTCAGGCCAAGACCCATGGAAAACAGATTTCTTTCTTCTTTTCCACATGGCTTTCCCGGATATGGTCAGTGTCCGCCACCTACAACACATCAGTGGAATATCCCTTGTTACAACCAATATGCACCACTTTCTGGCCTGGATGACAACGAATGACTTTTTGCTCCTGATGATAGCTACGAGAAGGGGAATGTAGCTGGCACCACTTTTAATGTAGTACCCTCAGGTTGTATCGTCCCGTGTATTAAGTTAGATGATAAGGGGTCAGAAAACCGAGTAGCTTTTTCGGACTCCTTAACTATATTACCATGTGTAAATCAGTCAAATAACACAGTGTCATTTTATAACCATCCCGAAAATCGAGCCACATCCCCCGTAATCCAGATCCTTAGTTGGAATGTGGCTGGTATTACCACTAAAATAGCTTTACCACCTTGGCTTGACGTGGTTAGCTCTTTCTCAGTTTTATGCTTTCAGGAGACGTGGGTGCAAACCCCGGTACATCTCTTGGGGTTTCAAACCTTCCATTCACCGGCGTCAGAAAGTAAGCAAGGAAGAAATAGGGGGGGGGTTGTGTATATATGTTAATGTAGTTGGGGGCTTGAGGGTTCGGAAATATTTCCTTAGGGAATACTACCAAATAATTGCCATTCAAATGGGTATATCACTGAACCTGTTAATAATTAACATCTACAACAACATGTCATTACAGGGTCTGGAGAGAGCATTAAATGAATTGTCCAACACGGTTGTGTCTATTAAAGAACAGTACGGGGGTGAATGGGTTATTGCTTTTATGGGCGATTTAAATTGTTATTCCTGTCAACATGCCTCAATGGGACTATGTGAGTTTTCTTCCACCCCTGATAATGAAATTGATGATACCCCAAATCACTTTATGCACTCTAAAACAGGGGAGGTATTAAATAACTTTTTAGCACATTTTAATTTAGCCTTTGCAAATGACTTATGTTTCCCACGAAACCCTTCAAACCTTCCTTTCATGGAAGAGGTACAAATTCTTCCATTGATTTTGTACTTTTTTCCAAAACATACGCTTCCCTGATATCCTCTTGGGATACACTTGACCATTTATATGGTGACCATTACCCCTTAGCTCTTTCTATCCTCCTACCATCTTCTACTACTCGCCATTATTCTCATCCCATAACTTCTGAGCAACCAATCACATTAGGGGCGACAAATGGCTATACCCTAAAATGGGAAAAAATTGATCCTGCAAGCCTCCTTAAGAACCTCTTGCAGTTGAGGTGGGACGAGGTGCACATTTGTCTATCCCCTATTGAACACCCCCAAAAAATCCTTAAAGCGTTTTTAAAAATCCAAGAAAGTCTAAAAAAGCTACTTACTCGTCAGTTCAAGCCAGGCCATTTTACTCCAAAAGGATGGTTTGATAAAGATTGCACGCGAGCTTTAAAAATTCTGAAGAAAGCCTTACAATCTATACCAAAGTCACCATTGGAGATTCGTCAGGCTAGATCTCGGTACCGCCTTGCCATAAAGAGTAGGAAGAAATCTTTGAAAGCGGAAGCTTGGCAGGCACTGTTGTCAACTAGTGAAAGCCGTGATTCCTCAGCTTTTTGGAAATTTGTTAAAGCCCCACATCCGTGGGTCAAAATGCCCGAGAGGAGGTTAGATCTGGCAATTGATGGAGATACTTGGGCTGCATATTTCCAAAAGCTGTATAGCAAACCTAGTCTTTCTAACACATTTCCAGCGGATCCCACTCCTTCTTTCAATGGTACCATAATGGGCCTGAGACAGGGATCTCCTAATATTGTTTTCCTATGTGAGGAGGTTACTCTCGCCATTAGAGTGAGCCCTTCTGGAAAGGCCCCCGGCCCAGACGCCATTCCAGTGGATGTCTTTAAGGCCGAAATAGACTTTTGGGCCCCGTTATTAACTTCTGCCTTGAACTGCGCAAATGCCTATGGCCAAATTCCAACTTGGGCAGAGGCCATTGTGGTACCCATATATAAAAAAAGAGATAGGCATGTACCCTCTTGTTACCGTCCTATCTCCTTGCTTGATGCGCTAATGAAAGTTGCGGGACGTATCATCTTAAAACGTATCCAAAGCTGGACAGAGGAGGCGGATCTACTTTCTAGATTTCAATATGGCTTTCGAACTGGTAGGGGCACAGTCGAACAGAGTTTGAATTTATACTTTCTAATGTCAAAATACGTGGAGGCTAAAAATGGTAACCTCTTTGTAACATTTATAGATTTGAGCTCTGCGTTCGACTGTGTCGACCATGACCAGTTATGGAGTGTTCTTAAGCAACTGGGGTTGAACTCATCCATTCTTAACTTTATCATGGATTTGTATAGAGATGCGGGGGCTAGGGTGCGGTATGGACAGAGAGGGAAATGTTCCCCTAGATTCACCATTGCTAGAGGTGTGAGGCAGGGGTGCATATTAGCCCCCCTGCTCTTCTCTCTTTACATAAACACTGTTGGCGACCATATGCGGAGGGTTGAATGTGACTACCCTAAGGTGGAGGGTCATGCCGTCCCAATCTTGTTATATGCCGATGACGCGGCTATATTGTCTCAAACAAGGTTGGGGCTGCAAAGGGCTGTTACGAAATTTACTCACTTTATGCAAGAAAAGGGTCTGAAAGTAAATATCGGTAAGACCTTTTCCCTGGCTTGCAGTAAGGGTACCAAGAAAATCCGATGTCCGATATTTATTGAAGGACAAAAAATAGATACCGTAGAACAATTTCCTTATTTGGGTATCTATTTTCATAGAAAGGTGACCTGGCAGTCTGCTGTAAAAGCCAGGACGCTTGCCTTTACTAGAGCGACTGGGGCTTTGCGAGATTTTGCTAGCAAAATAGGGGGGAGACCTGTCAAGCAGCTTATTACCATCTATAAAGCAAAATGTGTAGCAACGGCAATCTACGGGGCTGGACTCTGGGGAATTGACACTATAACATCTATCCAGAAAGTTGAAAACCAGTTCCTAAGGTACTTGCTAGGTATCCCGAAGTCAACATCTATTTATATGATCCATATAGAGCTGGGGCTACCGTTTATTTCTGACGTAATTAAGACTGAGCCCTTCCTCTTATGGCACAAGATTTGGACCACCACAGAGACAGCTTTTAACCGAGAAATAATTGTTGACAGCCAAAAACTAGATGGGGCTAAACATATAAAATGGTTGTCATACGTTAAAAGGTTTTGCTTTGAAATTGGTCGCCCAGAGTATTTCACTGACCCTCTGAGCTTGGAGCATATTACCCGGAAAGCTTTGAGAAAGCTCCTAATGGATCACCTAGAGGCAAAAAGATGGACTATTCAAAAATCTCATAAAACTGTCTTGGCTTTTCAAAGGATTACCTTGTCCCAGGGTCTACAATTATACCTTTTTTCTAACATCACTTGCTTCCCAAGAATGCTCCTCTCTAGACTCAGATTGGGCTCCTTTTTTCGGCTTATTACTTTCCCCTCCTGCAATGACTGGTCCCGA
Organism: Lissotriton helveticus; assembly: GCF_964261635.1. NCBI lineage: Eukaryota > Metazoa > Chordata > Amphibia > Caudata > Salamandridae > Lissotriton > Lissotriton helveticus. Next base: position 2,130,175,917 of record NC_136061.1, read on the forward strand.
AATTTTCCCCCTTGCCCATGCGATGACATTTCACCCCAATCCAATATCCATTTTATATTGTTTTGTAAATATTACCTAGTCCCCAGAAAATCCTTATTGAAACCATTATTGAAGACCTGGGGTCTGCGGTCCTGTAAAGATGCTTTTGACCGATTACAACAACTGGAGAACAGGGACGTGATATTTACTATGGGAAAATTCTTGAAATTGCTGCTAAAATTCAGATATTCGTTAATTTAGGAATCTGTTACGATGGGTCATATGGATTTGCACAAATATTTATCGTTCTTTTATTGTTTTTATGGAAAATGTAACCCCTCTGTTCCTTGAAACTCATGCTTCTTTTATGGATTTACATTTGTATTTCTTAAAATTTCTAATGATAAATTGATTAATGTAATGTACGCTTTTATGATATCCTTGTGATAATCGAATAAAGCTTATTTTGATTTGATTTGATTTGCTACCAAGCGCAAAATACCTGTTGAGATATCTGGCAGTGAGTCGGAAGGGGACAACCGCCCACCAGCACATGCACGTCATGCACGCGGGGAAAATCCAGCTGAAGGACACAGACGCCGCAACCAAATCACAATTAACTGTTTCTAGTGCACCCACTCACCTCACCCAACACTTCACTCATGCATGACAAATGAAATAATGACATGAGTCTGATGTACTGTTATTCAATAAATATTATTGTTGTTTTCACAATAATATTGCATTATTTTCTCAAGATACATTTGAGTTGTATTGCGTCATACATCTCCTGATTTGTTAGATAGCTTACTTTTCTCATCAGCATGGCCCTGCATGATGAGCATAAATGTCAATGGCGTCTCCGGCCAGTGGCTCCGATTGGCCTCTCCACATCTTCCTCCGTATTCCCCCGTGAGGCCGCAGTGGGTCTGCTGCTGCGGCGGGGAACTCTAACTGGTGGCAAAGACAGGCTGCTGTGGCTAGATGTTCCCTCACTAGCGTCATCCCCTCCTGCCTGGCCGTGGCCAGTTGCCTGCAGAGCCTGAACTGCAGTGGTTGCCTGCTCAAGTGCCCGTGCCACGTCCTGGCAGTATTGGACCATCTGAATTTGCATGGCCAATGATCTGCGGGACATCTGGGATGTTGCGTTGCCAATTATATAATTGGAGCGCGTGTACGCCGAGAGGCGTGTTAGGAGCTGGCGGTGGCGGCGCCGGGGAGGCCCCGCTGGGACAGCATGGCCTCAATGTTTGCCTCCACTGCTGTGGTCATGCGCTCCATCCAGTCGGACAGCTGGCCAACATTCCTGGCTGTATTGTGCAGCTGCAGATGTATTGCTGCAAGGTGCCGTGCCGGTTGTTGGTGGACGCGCAGCATGCGGCGCTCTATTGAGAGATCCGGCACACGCACAGTCACCCCCCTCCTGCCGGCGCATGGTGTAGTTTGGCGCCTCTCCCTGACCTGTCCGCTGGACTGGGTGGGCACAGTAGGTGTGCGTTGTGTTGGTGGCCTGGCGGGTGCTGGTGTTTCCGATGCAACTGGCATGGGTCTCACAGTTGGCATTTGTGGTGCGCTGGCGTTGCAGGTGGTGGTATGGCTGCTGGCGCTGGTGCTCGCACTGATGGACCAGGTTGAGTGGATGGATGTGCGTCACCCTCAGAATCCTCTAGATTCTCGGCAATTTGCAGCCCCTCACTGTCGCTGCTGGTATCTTCAGCGCCACCTGTGATGTAAAGTGGACGTTGATTAATAACATGTATCTTGCACATGGAAGGTTGCTACATGCATGCAGGCTAGCATTCCCTGACTGGCTGTTGGATTGACTCTATTAGGACATATCTGGCTGTTTGGGGATGAATGTAAATTGTGGTCAGACTAAATGTCCCACAATGCAATAGGGATTTTCTGGTGTGCATGGGCTGCATGACTGGGGTTTCTAATGGGTAGCTCTGGGGTCATGGCCATTGGTTAGGGGACAGGGTCGCAGTCGCATGGCACTTACCTTGGCTTTCTTGGGTGGGTCGGGAGGAGTCCAGACGGGTTACCCCCACGCATGCCTCAGGTTGCAATGTGTCATCAACAAGGTCCTCCAATGGTGTGTTGGAAGGGACTGTTGGCTCTCCCCTCCTGTAGCAACGCGCTCACCCAGCCTCTCCACGATCCTCTCCTTGGCACGACCTCGGATGTCGTACCACCTCTTCTTGAGATCGGCAATAGATTGCTGGGTGACTCCAACAGAATTGACTTTTGCGCGGATGCGCAACCATATTCGCCGTTTGTTGGCCTCTGGCACCCTCCTGGAGTCCTTCCCAAACAGTCTGTCATGATCACGACTGACTCCCTCAATCAAATGTTCAAGCTCCTGTTCGGAGAATTTAATTTTTCTCTTCCTCCCAGTGGCACTGGCCCCTGCTGCTTCCTGTGACATTGCTGCAGTGGGGTGTATTCTGAATCAAAGCTGGAGGTGGTGTAGAGTGGAGCTCTGGGCAGTGCTACTTCCAAATCAGCCTCAGTATTCAGAATGAGGGAGGGAACTGCCTGCTTCCTGGTTGTGATGTCATCACTGTGCTCGAAATGCGACTTCCCGTTTTTGTGATCTCGCTATTAGCGAGATCGCAATTTGCGATTTCGCTAATAGCGAGATCGCAATTTCAACACGGAAATCGTCCGATTTAGCGATTATTCTGCGATTTAGGGACTATCGCAATCGGCTTTTGCGGCCGAATGCGAATCGCTAATTATTTTCGCAGATTTTCATGAATCCCATTATGCAAATTCTAAATAGCGATTCAGTATTTCTCGCAATTTAGAATTCGCAGAAAATGGGTTTCATGAATCTAGGGGTATATTGTTTATCAATAAAACTGCATGTCAGTGCGAAATTTGTGTCCATTTCAATGGCAAATATGCTGTCTGTAAATGACGGTGCTCTGCCACACCATGCTTTGTTTATTTATTTAATTTTTGAACTTTCATATAGCACAAACTCAGCCCATGGGCATTGGAGTGCTTTACATGAGCACCAGTTACATGACACAAGTCATATATTTGCAGTAGTGTGCTCCAAAATTATATATCGCCTAAATAGTACACACTCCCCACTCTCCTTTTGAATGGGCAAGACTCATTTGGAATATTTGCTCTTTGTGTTACACTTGGATTTTTCACAATCTCCATGACTTCAGTAATGTAACATTGATGGCAGACCCCTCTGAAAATTCTTTAGCACAACTATTTTGGGGTCAGGTGTTAGGCCCAGCATGCTGCACAATGCTTATGTTGAGTGACTGGAACTAACAACTGTTAGCCCCTTACAGCTTCATTGCCAGTACATTAGTGCAGTCCCCCACAGTGAAGGCCTGGTCCCCTGGAGGAGCTGTAGACTCGCCTGAGCTTTTGAAGCAGCAAGCCACACCAGCTGAGCCAATGTTGACACCAAACACCACAGCTGGCGATCCCGACTACAAGCTCTAGAAGCATAAGTTAAGGGTCCAACACCGATCGCTCGTTGGTGTCAGACCCACCGACATCTGCCCCTGCGGTTCGCCCACCACATTAAAAAGCGGGCGGAGGCATCTGACGGAGGGACCGTCCGCTGCGCTTCCGATGGGCTCAAGGAGTCGGTCGGGGAGTAAGAGGGTCAGCAATCCTTCAATGATGGCTGAGAGCTGTGGCCATTCCGGCCTTGTCCACGAGCCAGGAGGTTTGTACGGTCCATCTGGTGCAAGGATGGGTTGATGTTTAATTTTATTTAGAAAATTACGCAATTTCTCTGCCTCTCTGCCTATCCAAGGGGCCAATAGAAATCTTTGCACCTACCTACAGCCATCTACAAGGGTGGAAGCTGGAGATTTCATTGCATTTGTTGTTTTTTTTCTACCTTGGTATCACATTATAGCTTGTTACTGTACTCTTCATAAGTGTGAATAGGACACTGGAGCTGGAGTCACCTGTCATGGTTCTACTTGCTCTGCATCTTGTTTTACAGCCAAGGAGGATCAAGCCAGGTGACCACTCACCTCCTTACAAAACACAGCTAAAGTGCAGTTATGGTTATGAAATAAAAACTCCCAAGCTGGGTGGTCTCCATGTGCCCGCTTTGTTATTTGCAGATGATACCATTACAGACACCCTCTTGGGCTGCGAGCATGACTCTCCCAAGCTGGGTGTTCTCCATGTGCCCGCTTTTTTATTTGCAGATGATACCATTTTAATTTCACAAACACCCAAAGGACTGCAAAACTTATTAGATACCTTCCGGTCTTACTGTGAAGCTAAAGGACTGGAGATTAACTCGTCAAAAGTCAAGTATATGGCGGTTAATCCCCATAGAACTTTTAAAAAGACATTAACTGTTAATGCGGAATCGATTGAATACGTTCTGAATTTTAATTATTTAGGCATTACAATTGACGCAAAATTAAATTGGAAGACCCGGATAGAGAAAAGCAAAATGATCCATTCTCAAAATGTAGCATCAATAATAAGGTGCCACAAGATTAGTTACTCGAAATCTGTCACTCCAGCTTTGAAGTTGTATAAGTGCAAAGCACAATCGGCCTCACTCTACGGGGCGGAGTTATGGAGCCATGTTGCCAAACATGCCTTTATGGTACAGAAGAATATCTTTCTCAGGACTATCCTAGCGATTCCACAATGCACACCCTTACTCCCACTCACAATGGACCTGGGTATTCATTGCGCTGATGACCCCTCGGCTTTACGACCCCTGTTGTACTGGGTTCGCTTGTGGTCAACTGATGAATTAGTAGACTACATAGAAGCCCTGAAAGAAATTATGAAAATAAAAAACAACACAAAATTGGTATGGTTAGACCATATTAAGGAGTGGTTGTTTAAACTGGGGCTGAGTCATTACTGGGTGGATCCTGCGGGTCTTACTCTGAGCTGCAAAAAATTGCTAAAGGAACGATACTGGGCGTTTGTCTTAAATTTAAAACTACATAACCCGGATTTGGGGATTTTATCTCTCAAATATCTGAGTATGAAGACAGAGAGTAGATTCGAACCCTTTATGGATGAGATTCCACCAGGCCTAGCCAAATCACTGTATTTAAAGTTTCGATATGGCATATTGCAAATCAAAGTTAACACCGCGAGATGGGTATGTCATGAGGGTAATGTAGGGAAGAAAGACCTGGCTAAATGTGAATTATGTAACAGTAATGCCAGAGAAGATGAAGCACATTTATTATTCTTCTGCCCTGCATACACATACCAGAGGAGAAAGTGGCTAAAACCTATCTGCCGCCTCTTGGGTTTTAGGCACTATTGCGAGGTGGAAAGAATTCTTAGGTCAGAAGCAACTCAACCAATGGTTTTTAGTGTGAGTAGATACCTCTTTTCTGTGGCGATAGTACAGAAGAGACAAGGTCTTAAGCTGTAATGCCATTTAGTTAGTTTTATGTATGCAATTGTCATAAATATTTGCACTTTTTACCTATTTTTCTATTAATAGGAAAAGGGAGTAATAATTCACATATAAATTAGGCTTTAATGAAATACTAATTTTTAAATTGTGATTGTAAATACTTCTTAAGAATGATGATTTGCATTATGGTTTTAAAATTACAAATGTTTTTATTGTTTTATAATCGCAAATCCCTTTGAATGAACCTCAATTGGTCTAAAATGAATTGTGGGAAAAGGGCCCGGTATGATAAATTAGTTCAGCTTTAATTATTGTATGTATATCTTTTATGGTTATATTTTAACCGAAATAAAGATTTTGAAATGAAATAAAAACTAAAAAATCCTAAAAGTCCCCAATTGTGGTTAGCCCCGCAAACATTTACTCACACACCTGTGATGCATAACTCACACTAAATGCTATGCCAAGATCGCACCGCTGATGTATCAGATGACTTCACAAATCACATAAAGGATCTTACTAATGACATCACATATTGCCTTACCATTACAAATGATATGACTATGGATGCAGTATGATCTCATTTGTGTGTATATTGTAATTCAAAGATATAGACTTAAGCACTCTTATTTTTGTTAAATTGTTTTGAGATCATAAGCACTGCATTTGGTTTGCCCTTTATGGCTTACATAATTATATTTTAGCTATGGTTTTAAATGAATTTCCGGTCTTTTAAAACATACATTGATTTGTTATGACCAAAGATAAAAATGAGTTCATATGAACTGTATTTTTTCCAGATGGAAAGGTAAATGTGTTGTTTTGGTGGTTTTGTGGATATATGTGGTGAGTCTGTAGTGGAGAATGATAATACCGTGTAATTGTGTTGTAGGCCAACTACCACTCTACATGTTCTTTAGCTTTGGGCAGCAGGGGGTTGAACACAGAGCCTGGCCTTAGGTCAAGTCTGCGGAAGCCCACCTTGTGACTAAGCACCGCTGGACATAGCCTTCAGTGGTGTTCATCAGTGGTTTGTTGCAGGTAACCAACCTCCCTTGCGGTCAACCCTCCTCTGTACATGTAGTTTGCAATTTAAACCCAACATTCCTGCAAGTCTGTCAATTGCTGACAAAGTTATTAGCAAATCAAATCTTTTTGACCTTCACTTTAACCTTCTCCCCCTTCCTGTATGAATGACAACTGGCATCCCTGCATAACGCTTCATTTGACATTCCATCAGAAAAATAAACATGTAAATTCCTGACAAATATTGTGTGGATGTGTCACAGGATGTTGATGTTCTGTTACATGTGTTTTAGACCTGGCATCCCTGGTGTGGTTGCCTTCAACCCTCCTGTTTTACTCACTTCAAGTTTGCTGGCTTTAGGATTCTGATCACCTTACCTCTGCTTACCAGCGCTAAAGTGCTTGTGCTCCCTCCTTTAAATGTGGTAGGATTGGTTTATACCCAATTGGCATATTACAGTTACTGGTAAATCCCTAATCTAATGGTACTACACATACCCAGGGGCTGTAAATGAAATGCTACTGGTGGGCCTGCAAAGGAAATGATGGCTGATGTACTGAAACGTTTTAGACACTCACCCCCAGCCACAGATCTGGGTTGAATCCATCATCATTCTTTAGCTCACTCCACCACCCCAGTTTAGACCCAGCGATATGTAAATCAGTCTTGACCCTGTTCATCATGGGAACAGTCCAGCACGTTCATGGAGACTCTGCTCTGTACATGGAGAGAAGTCTCCACAGTCAGGATGGAGAACTCCACCTACTGCAAACATACAGGAAATGACATACAGTAAGTTACATATAGGAAGAGGAAGTCCTATTCTCTCCTCAGAGAAGCCTCCTCTCAACATGCCTGAGGGGCTTTATGAGAAAGCCTCCCTCTTTACTGAGACAGAACTGACCATCATTAGTGAGGGGGGGCCTGCAAAGTACCCTCAGATTAATGGGGGACCAGATCACCAGCTGAGCAATGCAGCACATGCCCAAATCTGGTGGGACAGTGTCACGAACTGCAGAACAGTGGGCGTGTATAAGAAGTAGAGCAAAATTAACAGACAACGCTGGGAGTACCTGCAACACTGGGCCTGAATCAAGGCTCAGGACATCATGGGTGTGTCCTTCCAGCTGCATTCACAGTAGCCCTCCATGACACCATAGTACTGGAAGGCCCGACACGGTACTTGGATGACCCTCCATGCTCAGTTGTAAGAGCAGCAGAGAAACAGTAAGTATATGTCCTTCATTATTTGTAATAAAGTTTGACGTGAGTGGTGAGAGAGATGTCCTGTCATGTGTTTGTAACCTTTAGCATAACCTGAGTCATAGATGCAAAAATGGTACGGTCTATGCATCAGTATTTTATTCGGCTAAACGTTTTATCAAGGAATATCAAGGAATTCTGGGGCTTGAAATTCTCATTTCACAAATGGGTAGAATTGTATTACAAATGAATTTCTTAAATAAAAAAGCACGAGTGGCATAACAAGTGACACAACGACCTTTTAAAAGTTGAATGCTCTGCTGAGTTTTCGTCTTGAAACTGTTTATTGTTAGAATGACAGTTTGTGATTTTACTATGTTGTAGCAAGCATACTATTTGTTGTTTGAAATATAGTCATGGCTGATATTGTGTAACTTCACTTTACTTCATATAATACATACATATACAAGGTGTAAATGTACAATATCATGTTATTGTTCACATTATATATAGCAGTACTAATTAAGCACATATTTATTTCATTTATTTCCAAAGTTTTATATAGCCTGGCTAGGTCCGAGGTATTAGAGAGCTTTACATGAGGATCAGCGAGTTACAGGTTCCAAAATTACATTGCCAAGTATATACATAGAAAAAAAAAACATGAGATAACACCATAATGTTAGTTATTAGCACGTACACACGTCTTATGGGGAGTGAAAAGATAGAGGGGGAAGTGTAAACAGGATAAGGAATGCAGGTAGGAAACACAACGGGGAGACGAGGTAAACAATGTCTAATGACCGGTTGGATAGGTGCCGGCCGAGGGGTGAACCAAAGCCAAACTCCCCTATAGCTGCATAGGACAGCTCCACCAGGCATCAGCCAAGGTTGCTCGGGCACCGCGGTAAGTAAAGACAAGTTAAGGTTCCCACCCAGAGGACATCGTCAAAAGTCCAGGGAGAGCATCGGTTAAGGTGTTGTTGGGAGATATCTTTCTGAACTGGAGATCTTGTTAGGGTTCATTGCTTTGGGATTGGCGGTTTTGTTAACAATACTCAGTTGCTAGTCCTCATCTTAAGGTCAGGCAGACTAGTAATAGTGATTAAGTCATTGGGCGCCTTTTGGAGGCCATTTTGAAGTCAGGCTGTTCACCAGTAAAAACTTCTTGAATCATGAGCAGTGAAAAATAAAAAAAAATAATATGCCTCTTACTTCGAGGTATTTCTCTTTCCTTGTTGATATTTCTGTAGTGGAGATAAAGAAATCTGTAGTGGAGATAAAGAGACATGTTACGGGCTTCCTCCGATATCCGTCATGCAGATCGCGGTATACGTTTCAAAAGAACGATTTGCAGTATGCTGCATAAACAAAGCATAGGTACACATTTTGTTGTTACTGCATTTGTTAGGTATTTTTTTAATTATGTGTTTCAAAAAATGCATTTGAATGTATATGCTATCCTTTTAAACTGCTTGAATGTTTACGACAGTTTGTTTCACACTGATTGATTTACATTTATTTGAATTACTAGCGCATATAACACTGTGATCACGTTCATTAAGTGTCATGATCAGACAACCAAATAAAGGTAAATAGATTAGTGCCAATATTGGCATTTTTCAGTGTTTATTCAATTTATAGTGGCCTAGCATTGCTGACAAAAAATCTTCGAAACCTCCACCTTTTCGTTTTTAAACTTTCTAACGTGCCATTTTCAAAATAGTATTTTAAAATCCAAATTGATCATTAGGTTGGAATTTAAATTCCTATTACAATGAGTTGTTGAATCATTTTTCTAACTAGTACCAAACTGAAGTTGTGCACCATTGGGAGTTATAATGTAATAGAGTGCTTTTCTTTGGGAGAGCCAGCCTTTCTGCAGTGAAAAACTACTTTGGCGGAAAGGCCACAGCTCTCAATCATACCATTAAAAAATAAAAGCCCCCTCCAGGAATGACGTGGAAAGAAGAGGTGTCAATCACCCTCACAGTGCTTTGCCAAACCCAGCAATGTGACAAGATGCTGAGGGAAATCTGATCGGCCTCAGTAAAAAATAAAAATGGCAGGCTTAAATCTCCCCAACCCTTGAGCATGGGTGGGTAAAAAATCCTGGCTGCAAAAATGTTAAGGTCTATGCAACAGTATTTCATACAGGTTTACGTACATGTGCTACTTTTTAAATACCATGCACCCTGCCCTATGTAAAGAATACGTCAGGCCCTCTTTTTCCTCAGCTGATATTACAGGCCACTCTAATGAACCCATACAATTTTAAAAACCGCTGTTATAGCTTCGAAGCTTCTCCACAAACTTTCTGGCTCCTGGATAACCTTCCTTATCACACTTAAATGTTCAAAGATTCTCTTTTACAGTGGAAAGATGGTACTACCCACATATTTTAGGTTACAATGGCATTGTAGCACATACGCAGTGTTGTCACCCTATCTTGTGGGTCTGTGTGTTATCTTCTTTTTCTTTTTTTTGTATGCGGTCTCTCAATTACTTCCATGTCTACTGCATTCCTACATGCTTTACATTTTGATCATTCAGAGAGTGAGATTTCCTATCTGCAGTTTATTGACCTTTCTCAAAATTATTTGTGAGATCTCTGTCCATTCTCTATACATGTCAGTGTCTTGTAAACAGCAGCGGTCCGTGCAGGTAAGAGCAGTGGGGCAGTGGGGCCGGATGGGAGGGTTTTCGACAGACGATGACGAGGGAAAATTAACTATTTAGTTACATTTAAAATCCCTCCCCACCCAGCCCCACCGCCCCAACCTTCATGGGCCGTGGCTGCTTGTAAATATTTTTCTGATTTCTCCAGCATCACTGTTGGATTTCTTAATCATCCTAATGGATTCTTCTTTTGTTGTAAGGGTGATTTTATTGTTTACTAATAATTCTGTTGTTTCTCTCATGTGCACAGTCTCTTACTTTCATAATAACCTGTTTTGAGTACCTCTTCATCTAGAATCACCATTCTACCTCATTAACTTCCTTTTTGAATAATACCTTTGCACTGCGATTTGGCTCGGATTTAAAAACATAACCATAAGGGATTCTCCTATAAGTGAAGTTGATGATACCACTGGTCTTCCTGGTGGTTATTCTCTATTCTTGTGTATCTAGAGGACAAAGTAAATTGCTATTATAACTGGATCATTTTCTTCATGTACCCTTCATCTTCATTCCATACTTTCAAAATTGTCCTTGTATTCCTGTGTCGATACTACATACTCATTTCCTATTGGTTCTATCTGTTAGTTTTCTATTATTGTATAAGCTGTTTTATCTGTCACTGGAATATTCTCTCTTGAGAATCATTCCCCCACATACTTAGCTATAGTTATAAATAGTTTATCACATCTGCAGTGACTCCAAAGAATATACTCAGAGTCCTCAAGCCCTTATCCCAGCTGAGACAGAACTGCTACAGGAAGAAGTAATCTCGGCAAAATAACAGTAAGTGAAGATAGTTTGTAAGGTCACGGCAGTCTCAACTTTACAAGGCCACAAATGTCACAATCAGCACTGTTTCAATTTTCATTCCTGTGATTTCTGTCCCTCTGTCTGCACCTGGCCTTGTGCTTGTAACGGCTTCCACTCCTGTCCCTGTATCCACCCCCACGCTTGCCTGGTCCATTTGTGCCCCAGACTGTACCCTCAAGGTATCACCATATCTTAGGGTAAAGAACTCCAATGCATTGGAAGTTATTATTTTTGAACCCCTTGATTACTAGCCTACTACGCTAAATACTTAGGTATTGGGGGTCTTACTGAGACTGTGGCCATTTCATTATTAAAGACTGACTCAAGATCGTATAATAAATACAGTGCACAAGTCAACTGTTGGTTGCTTGGAGAGGTCTTGTGACTCCCGCTTGAATTACTACTGCTCTTGAGTCCAGAATCTTTATAGGCGTGCAACAAGTACTTCTGTTCAGCACATCTCATCCTGTAACCCATTTTCTTCATGACCTCTGGCACAGCAATCATCCTTGGTGACCAGAAGAGAAAAACAATAAGCAAAAGATGAGGCGATAAAACTAGGAAATAAGGTTAGTGCAGTAATCCATGTGAGAAGCAAATAGATAAATAACACCATCTGAAGGCAAAATGACTGACAAATATCTAGAACTGCGAAATTCCTGATATTTTTGGGAAAGCAAAAAATAGATCTTTTTGAGCATTCAAGCTCTATGAAAAAACAAAGCGGACTCTTGAAGAAAGAACAGGTTTCTTAGGAATTTAATGTATTAAAGCTAAACAAAATGTTGTGCAATGTGAGCGGAGATAACGCAAAAGACAGTAAATTGTCTGGTTGATAACTGATAGAAATCCATTGTTACTGATCTTATTGTTGGTGTATTTATTATATCCAACAAGGATTTGTCTCTCAAGAAGATGGATCAACCTTCAGGATGTCCAGAGGTGAAGTTGGAAAACAAGGACTTAAGGTGGAAATAACCAGACATGACCAGAAAGCTACCAATGTTCCTATATTCCACATCCTCCATCCCACTAGAGGCTCTTGTCAACGGTCAGTCTGAGATGTGCGTTGAGGAAGTTTTTGAGGTGATTGATGGACTCATGTAGCTCCTGCAGAAGTCCTAGTTTTCAGGTGAGTAGACCCTGACAACAAGTCTTCACAATGTATACAATCGATTACTATGGTACAAAAGATTTATAGAAATATTCACAAAACAATGAAGATCTGCTCATCAAGCTACATATAATATGAGCAGCTGTCAAAACCTAGTGAAGAATGAATCGAACCAGACTGTCCCCAAGCATCCCTGAATCTTCAGATTCATGGTACTATTTAAGACATACCAGCACTGTGAACCAGGACCCTGAGACACAAAGGAGAGAGGGTGGAGGATAGGGAGAAACACCGGACTTCTGGTTGACTGTTGACTGGTAAAAACTAGACTACTTCCTCATACAGGCTTAAACATAATACATTCAGGAATAGCAAACATGGGATGTTTGCAGGAAGTTTTGCTCTAAGTAGATTTGGAGAACCTTTATGTAGAAAACGTCTTCCTCACTAGCCAGCAAGCAAATGACAAGGCTAGAGCTCCCACGAAAGTCACAGAGCATTAGAACGATAGAACATTATCAATATGGCAACCACGACATTCTCAAGCTGGAGTAACCAATGCCAGCCTACTATTACACAATACCTGTTTGTACAAGACTTAGAGATCTGCAGTTGCACTTTGCCTGGCAACTGTGTGCGTTGGTAGGATTTTTGCTCTCATTTCCATTTTGCACATAGCTTACCGTTCATGCACTTTTTTAAAATCTTGGATTAACCCCACAGGTGGGGTTGCCCTGTAGCCTCCATGTGCTGAAGCATATATTAAATGTATCTGGCATTCAAACAGGTATTGTGTAATAGTAGGCTGGCATTGGTTACTCTATATGCGACCTCTTGTCTAAGGAAGGTTCTGTGATGGTGGAAAAACTTTCAGATTAATTATCAATTTCAGTAAATAAGGAATTAAAACCGAAGTCCAATTGCGCAACATTTTCTACAGAATCCCAAGATTATATTACAAAGATAAGAATTTAACTGGATCATAAAGCAATGATCATTGAGGGGAGATACTGTGAGGTGGAGAACAGAATATAAACAACCACAAATCATTATTCCTGATGTGGATGGATGACATTTGCTAATGTACTGATTGAGCTACACACAGCAACAGCACCCAGACACATTGAGCAGCCACTGAGACATAATGACAGCATCCTAATATTACTGTTAACACCAAGGCATATTGAGCAGTTACCCAAAATATGATGGGGCCACCCTGATTTTATTGGCAGGTCACATGCATAATGAACCCTTTTATGTGATTCATTGGCAGCATCTAGATGTGACTGTCATCATCATGCCCATTGAGCATCTCCATGCACCTACTGGCAATACCTCATTAAATATAGTTGCCAACTAAAGAAGCTTTTCATCTGCATCTGAAGATCTTATAGGTCTCTTAAAATGAATCACTCCATTGTGTGTACCGCTCTTCTCTCCCAGTTTTCTCATATCTGATGTAGTATTTTCCCCTTTGGTATTTGCCCTCTCCCAGCTGAGAGATACTAAGCTTTGTGGTGGCACTGGCGGCCCATCCTGTCCAATTCACCCTTGTAGCTTTGTATGATTTGGACAGTGGAATTCGTCTGGTGAAGTAGGTAACTTAACTGGTACTGTAGTTTAAGGGGCCAGCATTTAGCAGTTCTTGCTTTGGTTTCATTGTAAGATCTATTGATGTTTCTTGGCGGCTGAAGAACTCAATAAGATAGTCTTGTCAGACTGAGTACAGAGCTGCTTCTTTTGGCTAATTGATTGAGAATGGCAGATAATACAATCCTGGATAGTCTGGAAATCCTGGAAGGTGAGGAAATATCTAAAGCACAAGGGTGAACTGAGCTGCAAATGGAAGAGAGCAATGGGGTCTGCCTACTAGCAAAAAGTCAGGTAAAATGAATGTGGAGGAAGCAGCAGAAGTTAGTGAAAAGTCGACTGGGTTCTAACAGAGTTCGCTATGCTTGGCTGTGCTCCTTTAAACCTTCCTATGCCCTGGGCCAGTACCTTCTGGACCCTGTGACAAAACGTACAGCTGCAAGAACTGCAGCTTTACCATGAACCACGTACCAATGACACATTAGTGCATGTGAATCCCTCTTACTCTTTTCTTCTTCTGTCCTTCTGAACCACTCTGTTATTTTAGGGGTGAACTAGAACAATTCTTTTCACATTGCTGTGGTCTATGGCCATTGAGTACCCTGCCCCACTATCAGTGTTGCTAGCATGCCCCACTACGGAATGCAACATTTTTTCCTTCTTTGTGTAAAGAACAATTGAGCATTTCTTCACCAGCACACTCCTCCATATAATGCAGCATCCAGCACTTTTAACCTAGTTCAGTGTAGACAGGGATATATATTAATGTCCATGCTGTGCTCCATCCTCCCTAAGTCTGAACAGTTTTGGAGTGCTGCAAAGCTTTCTATCATATAGGCAGGATGTGTTAAGATGTCCAGATACTGCACTCCTATTATCCTGATTCCACAGGTAAGCCATCTGCCATTACTGTGCAAAACAGAGGATCAAGGAGACAAGCTGTACTTGACCAGATAAGCTGTACTTGATCAGCTGCACTGTCAATATTTTGTGACAAAGAGTTTGTCACACCCTGTAGACCTCTCTTGATCCCCAGTAGCCACAGTTATAGCCTTAGGATTTTGTGGAGTAGCCATAACACAATTGGGGCTCAAAGGCCCTCCCATCAGCTATAACATAGAGTGATAAGAGTGAGCATAGACACATGCAATAATGCCTGTAAGGGACCCAGCAGGAAATCCCTTTTGTCATTTCCCTGTGCCTGTAAACACACACACATAATCGTAATTCTACTAATCTTTAGCAAATACTACCCTAGTGCATGCCTTTGGGAACAATTAAAAATAACATAAGGGAAAAATTGTGAACAGACTTTGACCCCTGTTCTCATACAAGGGACAACAGAGGAACCCCTTTACAAAGTGGACTCTGTCTTGGAATTTTTGGATCATGGGCCATTCCCAGACACCCAGATCCTCATGGGAGTCTTATGATTCCCGATACCAGCTGAGGCTCTTTGAACCCTGTAAAGAAATATAATTTTGAAGCACTCTAGCTGCCTATGCCGAATTGCTGAGAGCAGGACGTTGGCCAAGTAACGAGAGCAGAACAGTTTTATATCTACTAGGATGTGGAGCTGTTCTGTTCCCTCACTATACTGATGCACTTTTGGAAGTCATGCGCCAATGCAGACACCCTTACATCTTACTGCAAGGCTGTGTGCGTTATGGGAAGCATAGGTTTTGTGACCAAACAGGTCCCTTCCAGTACAAAACCATACTTTAAGGCATATCCCACTTTGTATGTGTGTTGTACAGTGCAGCACACATGCAAAGTGGGTAAAATGAGGGTAAATTAAAACATCAACCAAATGCCCCCTTGACACAAAGTAATGCAAGGCAGAGCACCGAGCAGCTTGCATTGCTTTGGACTACAATCCCACCATAACACTTTACAATGGGTTTGCGTTAGAAAAAAAACTCACAACAAACTCAATCAAAACGTTGTAAAAGTTTGGCCTAAATAGTCAGAGGACATAGGGTAAGAGGTCAGAGCTCATAGGCAGACCCTCCAGATTTTTGCGATTTCGCGATTCACGAAAAAATCGCGAAATCGGCCGACTAGCGCGATGGCCGCGATATTTACTATTATTGCCGCGAAAATTATAAAAAAGTGTCATCAAAACAAACAATGCCCTTTTATTGGCTGTTCTTGCACACACGTCACTACGTGCCACCGTCCAGCCGTCGAATACCTGCTGCCTCCCCCTTGGCAAGATCCAATCCTTTAGCTTATGTGGCTTTGATGCGCAAATCTGGCTACTGGCGCCTCGCTCGGTCAGTCCCACGTGAACAGGACTTTTACGGAAAGAAAAAGCAATTCAAAGTTTGCCTAACATACCAAATGGGTGCACAGAACACAGCCTGCTGCAGACGGCCCTGCTGAGAAAATGTGAGAAAGTCTGTAGGTGCAGTGCTGGAAATGGCAAGCACGTGTTATGATGTATGCTGCTGGCAGGAACTGGAAATCATGAAGTTGTTTCAGCAAAACCTATCACAACCTGAGCCGGTTGTTGAGCCACGGTGTGTGGTGGGTGGCATGTGACTGGAGTAGCTGCAGAACTGTGTGTTCTCCACCAGACAGAAAGAAGGCTGTTAATAAGGTTTGAGGCTGCTATTTCTTTAGGCCGAAAGACATTCCCTTCAACTTCTAAGTTTGTCGAAAAACCTGTCTGATAGTGAGTGGTACGCACTGTGATGCCTATTTAGTTGCATTGTTGTAGGGGGGGTGATGGGGAGGGGGAGGGGATTAATGTGTTTACCATTAACTGAAAAGCAAATACGAGTGGTAACCTATCTATATGGGAATTCCAATGAAACTGCACCTAGACTGCAAATCTCTTAATTCAAACTAAGGGGATAGGATAACAATTATACAATTTCCAGAATTACATTTTGGGGATTCGGCTTTATACGGGAGCTATTTAAATTACAAAATGCATCACTCTCCCATGTCTTCGTGAGGAATTTACATAGAATAATAACTTAAGTGCATTTCATTACTAATATATATTAATTTATTTCGCATGTGCAGGGTTATGACATTTCACAAACTTCCTTTTTGTTTACTTATTGTTCTTATGTCATCCCTTGTACACGTTACCACTCGTTTTGCACTATACTTATGGAAAGTCTATTGAGCATCATAAAATCTGCACGTGTGCAATAGCACATTAACATACTCAAATAAATAGGTGCACATTTCGTACACGGCAAAGTGTGATAAGTGTGTTTGTAAACATTTATGAATGTGTGATTTTGTGGGTGTGAACTAAATTTCTAATGCAGGTCTCTGGCCACTCTTGGACATAAGCCAAAATGGTTTTAGGCCAGCGCAAAGCACAGAATCCAAGCAACTTTGCGCGCAGATCATCAGCGTCGCATTTGATACGGTGTCTCACAGAAGTTTACTTGAGCATTACAGGACATTGGCTTAGGAGGGTCTGCACTGTCCTGGTTCACCTCCTTCCTATCTAAGCACTCTCACGAGGTGCAGATTGGAGCTGTGCTTCTGTAGATCTGCAGACACTTCAAACATACCAGTTTCACAGTGGAATTCCCTGTTAAATCAGTTTACATTGATTTAAGGTCGAAAAGGAATGATTACGAGTAAAAAAAAAGTGCCGCAATAATGCCGCAAAATTTTCATTTCTGTGCCACTAAATTTCCATTTTTGTGCCGCTAAATTTGCAAATCTATGCCGCAATATCCTGGGGGGTCTGCATAGGCATGGATAACAACAGGTGGCACTCAGACTTTGTTCAAGATGCTGCTGAGTGCTGCCTGGTAAAAAGGGGCACTAGATTCCTGTCTCTGGGTTTTCTGTATATATTTATGTTGAAGGCTATTTGCTCATTTGTAATTGGTTTAGCATATTAGAGATTATTTATCTTTATACCATAATACATGTTCATGAAACTATATTCACACGTTTATAGATCGACAAAATTATTTATTTAAAATAATATTTTCAAACAAGGTCCCGTATATTTTAGCAATTGTGAGAACAACATCGGAGCTTATACTTGACCACTCATAAACATATAGAAAGTATTGACAAACGTGAAGTAACTCTTTCATAGTAATAATTACAAGAATTGCATCAGAAAGGAATTCATGATTCATAATAATATCAGAATTGAGGTAAGCATAACATTAGTACTCAAACTTAATAAAAACCCAAGAAACGTCTGTTTTATAGGCCTAGTTCACTCCTAAATTGTGATTATAAAGGTTTCTCATGAATCCTAGCCAAAATATTAGTATCAGTAGTAGCAAACGTGTAGATCAGAAGGATTGTATACCTGAAAGACAGTTGCAAGACCTAAAACACTTGTCAAATATTTCAATTGACCAAGCCAAGGCCTCCAAAAGTCTTCTTGCAATATTAACTTTGGATGAAGCCAAGGCCTTCAACAGAGTCAACTGGACATCCTTATAGAAGGTTCATGCTAAATTTGCCATGATCAGTACAAACGATGGTCACTTCTGAATTTTTCACATCAAACTTTAAATGTACCTTTTGGGATCATTACATACTATCCAATTAGGCAAAACTGCAAATAAAATGTACAATCCTGAATAATACATAAAATAGTTTATAAGATGCTCAAATAACGTATTTTCAACAAAAATGATAATAAAGTGATCCAAATAAAAGTGAAACATTGCAGTGCATGCAAGTTGTGATAAGGTGACTCTTTGTATCAGTCTTATTGGATGTAATAAAAGGTGCTGATCAGGAAACAGTAATTCACGAAGGATAAGCAATCTGAAAAACACAGTCCAATGATAAAGTCACAGTTGACATTTTGACCTCCCAAACAATAGCTTATAATGAGGTTTTGCCTGGAAGAAAGATGGATGCACACTAGGGTAAAGGACAAATAACAAGGTCACTAATGTATTAACAAGACTACAAAAATAAACAATATACCTAAACTAAGTGTTCTCAACTTGGTCCTAATGGAAATGCATCCTACGAAGGATAAGAAGAAAAAGAAGATAAATTAGAAACAAGAGGAATGGGGTAAAAGTAAATGGCCACACAACTATCTGCAGGTTCGAAAATGGGCTTGCTGGAGAAATGTTGAAATCAGCCTAGTTTCTCTTCACTAGAATGAAATAGAATAAAAAATAGTATGATGTACCAAACTATCATGTGTCCAGTAAGGGTTTCTGCATTAGATGCAGAAACTTAGCCGTACCCTTACCGAAGTTGAATACTACATTAGGGGCCGATTCCGATCTGGGTAGTAAAGCTCTCCGACTGAGCCAGATCCGGAGTGTTTTCCGACCGAGCCGGAGTCCTACAGTCCGACCGAGGGAGTACGATGCGGCTGTATGCTGCCACACTCGGTTTGATCGGACTCCCATATAAGTCAATGGGAGCCAGTCATACGACGCCTACATGTGAAGAACCGGGTTTTTCAGAACCCAGCGGCGCCAGGGGCACGCCCAAAGTCTTCGGATTCACCTGTCTTGGTATACAGAGACACGGAATACTTCTAGGTGGCAGAGATCAAATTTATTAGCTGCAGCTAGTAACAGTAATCCCAGCAATACAACACGGTGTACAACTCTGGAAACTGCTCAAATTCGTAGAGAAAAACATCACTTTTTATACATATTTTACCCATTATAAATGCACAGCCACTGCGACAAATACTGACGAATGAAATACATTTTCCCACACATTATCACATTGCAAAAAGCTCGATTTACATTGTACCAACCCACAAGTTAATTATTAGGAATGTCCCAAATTGAATTTCCACAAGCCGGACAAACCCATAATTGAAAGCACTACCCATGTAATGAAAAGTCATAAGAAAAGAAACAATTTAGATGCTGAATAGGATAAGATATGTGCAAGGAAACTAAAGTTAACGATCTCCTGAACATTGATTGGCAATCTCAGACAACGATCAGCTAGAGAAATTGGCCTTGCAAAAGGGTCAGTTTCAGGTGATGGGGTCAGCGTCCTGCAGTTCACTCACAAGTCAGAAAATGCCTAGTTAATGCGTACATGAACAATGAAGCCCATGCAACTTTGTTTGTTCGGTTACCTCCACGGCCTACGTGAGGGCAACACAAAAATGGCGTCACGAACAACTCAAACAAAATGGAGTCTGGTCCCGAGAATCATGGAACCTCAGTCCCTCCTTTTGCCATTACGTAGGCAATAACCTAAACTCATGTCAATCTGAATCCAGGTCTATGTCTATTCTCATCAGGTCATCAAGGTGTTGCTGTAGCATCATCTTATTATCCTTTACTTCTCTCGGGATAGGTCTTCTCACGCAGATCGTAGCACAAAGACTACAAATGGCGGGACCACACTGGATGCATAAACAACACGAGAAAAAGATAGCTAGCTAAAGCCATACCAAGGAACATCAGAATATTCCATCCCCATCTGGACAACAGTCCCCAAAACCATTCCATCAATGACCAGTTCCCTTCGTCTACATGTATAGACTCAGCAAACTTATGCAACTTCAAGATGGCTTGGTACACTGTCGGGGCATTATCTGGTATGAAAACACAGCAACTAGACCCATCAATTTACATACGCCACCTCTATCTGCAAGTATAATATCTAAAACTATACGATTTTGTAATGTCATAAGACGATCCGCTTGAAGCTCAGCTGTAATATTGCTAAGGGCACCTGCAGTTTCATTTATAGTGGCCTCAACCACTCTCGTAAGCTGACGAATATTCCTACTATTAGCCATAGGACCCCAAAAGGGCACGAAACCCTTAAAGAAGTCTCCAACTTCTTGTGCAACAGTGTCTCTCTCATCAATGACACCTCTACCATATCTTGTCTTATGGTATTGAAAACAGCAGTGTATGTAGGGGAAGCAAAAATGCCACATAACTCGTGCCTGAAAAATCAGGAGGCAACCATGTGTATGTTCTGTTGTAACAAATTACGTGCCTTTGGCTGGAACGAACGGTGGAGATTTCTGGGATGTATAGACATAGGTGTGAACACATACACTCTTACCAAGCTGAGCTCTCGGATTCTGACCATTACCTTGCAGACAAAAATGACCTCGGTGGGGTAAAATCCAAATAGGGGGAGACCTTTATAGTCTCTCTTTCTCTGTCAGGCTAATGCTATATCTAGTCTTGTTCCAACCGATATATGCTCGTACCTCATCCTTAGGGATAGCATTATACGCGTCAATATCTCTGATCATATCTACTATTCCCTGTATCAAGGCATTATTACTCGCATTATCTTTAACAGAACGTACAGGAGATGCTTCATTCGCATAGATAAACATTGCTTGGAGTGCCCATACTGACCCATTAGGCGAAAAAGGCAAAACTAAATATGGCATTCCCTTATCGGTCGTATGCGGCATAAGACCACACACCCAGCAATTCGTAGTATTTACAACTAACTGATGTTGATGCAACATCTGTATAAATGAATTGTTAACAAATTCTGATCTTCGTGTCTGCTCATGTTCAGGCAACGTGTGAAATTCATGTGGAGAAACAGTAGAAAAAGAAAGAGTAGGTTGGGACGTGGACGTAGATGCAAGCGTCTGTTGTGTAACATAGACAATCCAACCCACACGAGCCAATATAATATTCAAAAGCATTAAAAAACACAATATCAGAAAACATTTGCTACGGACCAATGTACACATTCTCATTTTAGAATCAGTTCTCTCAACACCCTTATCAGATTCAAAAGACTCCATCCTCTAACGTGCTGCTCATGGCTATTACCTTCTTTACTTAAGTGTGCGTCAAGATTGTATTAACGATCATGAACCACAGACCTTTCGTCAATTCGCGGCTCACCCCTTAAGGCTGTACCGCGACCTTGCAGTGGAGTCTGGATGGTGACTCAAAAAAGAAAAAAGGAAAAAAAAGAAAGTCTCTTGATCTGAAAAGGTGTAATTCACAACAGAAAATTCAAGTTTTATTTGTCCATTGATTTGTCCTTTCTTGGTCTCAGGTTATAACGCTCTTTGCCAGGCACAGTTTGCTCTTGAAAAAATGTTTCCGGGTCCGTCGTATCCAGTCTTAGATGAGAGGGCACAGCAGCTTGCAAAAGTTTGTCGTCTGCACTTTCTGACTGAGTCCACACCAATTGTGCATCAGTAAATGGTACAAATCTAGGAATTCTCTCACATTCGGAATCAGCTATACCTTCCCTTACCCACTTATCATACGGTAAGGGCAACAGAACCGTCTTACAATGGGTAGCATGTACCCATTTCTTTTTACCAGCTACTCTAACTGCAGTTCGAGTGACTAACAAAACTAAACGCGGTCCAGTCCACCTTGGCTCCAAGTTCTTAGTTCGTGAGAACGTAGTTACCAGGTTGAATCATGTGGCCTGGATCCGCAGTCACTGTCGGCAAACTGTCATAGACCTGTTGGTGGAGAACACGTAATTTAGCAGTCAAGTCATGTAAGTAATCCACCAACATAGAGTACTCAATGTCACTGTACTTTTTAGGCCTCTGCACACCCCAAACATTGGCTGGACGACCAAAAACTATTTCATATGGGCTAAGTCCCACACGAGAATGCACTGTCATCCTTGTTGACAAAAGGGCCAACGGCAAGGCATCTGGCCATATAAGACCAGAACTCGCTTGTATCTTAGCTAACTTCACTTTCAGAGTGCCATTATAGCACTCGACAAGTCCAGCGGACTGGGGGTGATTCGCAGCATGGAATTTCTGATTGATACCCAAACCCGCACACACTTTCTTCATGATTCGACCCACGAATTCACTTCCATTGTCGCTCCATACAATTCTCGGCAAACCATACCTAGGGAAGTACTCCTTGAGAGAAACCTTGGCTGTAGACAAGGCAGTATTATTCTTTAGGGGGTAAAGGCACAAACAACCACAAGGACATATTTCAAATTCCTGCATCTCTCCATGTGAATGTAATCTAGCTGTATCACTTCAAACGGATACGTTGGAGGAGCAAAATGACCAACTGGAGTTGGAGTTCCCTTTCCAGGATTATACATCAGACAAATCATACAATGCTTCACCACATTCTCGGCACATTCAGGAATTCTAGCATTCTGCCATACTGGAGCCAACAACTTACATATCCTTTTCAAACTAATTTGAGCCATTCCATGAGCCATATTAACCACTGGGAGCACATACGCATCAGGCAACAACCATCGCTGGTGCTCCGACAACTCAACCCAACAACCTGTCGAATCCAACATACCCGTACTTTCTCTCCACGTACTCACTTCCTTTTCCGTAGCTTCAGCCTGAATTGACTTCACACTTTCTATTGTGTCTTCGCACATTCCACCTGCCATAACCCAGTTAGCAGGGCCTGCAACATACATTCGACTCATCATATCTTTCGCCGTTTCTTTTGCAACTTCATCCGCAAACGCATTTCCTCGGCCCACATCATCCACAACCTTCTTATGGGCACTACACTTCACAATTGCAATCTGCTTTGGGAGAGTAAGTGATTCAAGAAGTTCATTCACTAATTGCCCATGCTGAATTTTCGTACCATGGGAAGTAAGAAATCCTCTCTCTCTCCACAAACGCCCAAAACTGTGAGCCACACCAAACTCATACTGGCTATCAGTATAAACATTCACTCGCTTTCCTTCTGACAACACACACGCTCTAGTTAATGCTATTAACTCTGCTGCTTGTGCTGAATTCTGTGCTATACGTGCTGTTTCAACAACTGTATGTAAAGTTGTGACAGCATATGCTGCAGTCGTCTCTCCATTCGGAAGCTTAAAACACTAACCATCTACCCATAGAGTACCATCAACATTCGAAAGAGGAGTATCTTTTAAATCAACTCTAGCCTTCGTTTCCTCCTCTGTCCGGAGAAAACAATCATGCTGTTCCTGAACATCTGTCTCTACAGAAATTGGCAACAACGTAGCTGGATTCAACACATTGCACCTTTTGCTGTGCACATGGCTAGCCAAAAGCGTCAACTCATAACCTGACAAACGCGCACTAGTAAGGTGCTGTGTCTTAGTCCTATTCAATAAAGTATCCACTGCATGTGGGACCATCACAATCAATGTATTATCCAATACCAAACCAGCAGACTGTCGGATAGATACAGCCGCTGCCGCTGTAGCTCTCAAACAACTCGGCAACGCCCTAGCTACCGGATCTAACGTAGCTGAAAAATACGCGCATGGATGCTGCTTGTCTCCAAATTGTTGCGTCAACACTGACAATGCACAACCTTCTCTCTCGTGTACATACAATGTAAAAGGCTTATTGTAGTCCGGGGTACCCAACACCGGAGCAGAACATCATGCATCACATAATTCAGAAAAACTTTTCTGACATTCATCAGACCAAGGAAGAGGATGCGGAGTATCTTTAAGGGTCAAAGCCAACAAAGGCTTCGCTAACAAAGAAAAATTTGGGATCCACTGTCTACAATACGAAGTGATACCTAAAAAAGCACGCACTTCTCTCTGTGTGAATGGCACACTCATTTGGGCAATCGCTTGAATTCGTTCTGGGGTCAATCGTCTTCCCTCCTTCGACATGAGATGACCTAATTAGGTTACTTCTTGGCGGCAATACTGTAACTTTGAAGGTGACACTTTATGATGAAGGTCAGACAAATGTCGTAACAAAGAAAGAGTAGCCTCTTTACAAATCTCTTCATCATCAGCAGCAACCAGCAGATCATCAACATACTGGATAAGAGTAGCACCAGAAGGCAACACAAAATCATCAAGCTGAGTTTTCAACGCCTGACTATAGATGGAGGGACTCTCACAATAACCTTGAGGAGCACGTTTAAACCGGAAGCTTCGACCTACTAAAGAGAAGCCAAAAATATCCCTACTTTCCTCAGCAATTGGAATACTAAAGAAAGCGTTCTTCAAGTCGATAACTGAAAACCAAGCAGCCGAAGCAGGGATGAGAGTCAACAAAGCAGTGATGTCAGGGACAACAGGAAACTGTGGCACGACAATTTTGTTAACCTCTCGATGATCGATCACAAACCGGTACACAGGTGGCTGAGAAGCATCAGTATGCTTAAGGACAGGCAGAACAGGACTGTTACACACATTACCTCTTGTTTCTTCAACTACACCCTTCTCAACCAAATCATAGATAATCGCTAGAAGAGCTCTCTCGCCACCACTAGATATTTTATATTACGGAATACGAGGTAGCCTAGCATTCGACTTAAGGGTAACAACATAAGGTGGAATCTGCAAAAGACCAACATCATTGGGACCTGTAGCCCAAAGTGTATCAGGAAGAGAAGGCAATTCCAGTGGAAGACAATCTTTAGACAAATACATCAAAGAAATCACTTTCTTACCCACTGTAAGATGTACTCCCGAAGGAGAACAATGCAATGTCGCATACAATCTTTTCAGCAAGTCCAAACCCAACAGATTCTCACCACAACCAGTCGTTCGAATAAGGGGAGCTACCAATTAACAAGGACCAATAGAAAGGGACAAAGGACTAGAAACAGGATTACGAACTGGGGCACCTGAAAATCCTACTGAAACATTGGTCAAGCCAGACAAAGGTGCGCCAGGAAGTTTAGAGCGCATAATAGAACTCTTCGTCGCACCAGTATCCAAAAGAAAAGGTTCTGCCACACCTGATGTAATCACTTCAACATAGGGTCCACTCTGGTCTACTGGAACTGACACTACTCCCTCACTTTGTCCATGGCTGTCCTAACTATCATTATAACCAGCACTCTCACTCTCAACACAATAGTCCTCAGCATAGTACTGGGCAGACTGAACAGTCGGAACATTTTGTCCGTCAAAATAATTCGCAGAATTCTGAGGGGGAAAGGAACGCTCACTCTGGGGAAACACACCACGTCCCCTACCCCTAGGAGCTTGTTGGAAACCACCACGACCGCTTTGACCAGATAACCCATTCATACGCTGTAGCAAAACCGGGCAACTGTTCTTGAAATGACCTTCCTCTCTGCAGTAAGCACACTGATTAGGTCCTGGCAAGAATCGTGGAGCGAAAGACTCGGGCTTCTGTAACAATCTCTGAAACTGTGGGGGTTGCTGAAACTGAGGCTGATTCGGACGAGGCGGATAAGCTTGCTGTAAAAGAACTTTCGTCTTTAGATCTCTAGTTTTCTTCTCTGCTTTATCCTTCTCATCTTTATCCCTATTCTCGTAATATTGTGCAGTAGCCAATATCTGGGCCGACGAAGAAACAGCCCATGAACTCTCAGAGTCCTTTAACTTATTAGAAAGTTCGGGAAGCAAATTAAAGACAAATTTGTCCACGAACAACCTTTGACCACCTTCAGTGCTCATGTCCTGACCGCTATGATCGATAAACATTTCCTCAAGCCTAGTAAAGAAATCAGACACACTCTTGTCTTTCTTTTGTTTGCATGCTGCTAACTTATTCCAATTCACTCGTAAGGGAGGCATCATAGTTTTCATTAAATTAATAATCCTACCAGGTAATTCTGCAACTAAGGGTTCAGGTTTGGCACCTCCTACCTGCCGACCATCTGCAGCAGCAATAATAACCCACGTATCTCCTAACTCTGGCGCATGATCCTCATGACGGATCGTCGCCCACAAAGGTTGAGGAACTGCATTACCCATCAACATATCTATGTCAGTTAAATTCATAATACACACATCAACTGTCTGAGACAACTCCTATTAATAACCAGCAGGATTTTTACGGGGATCAGGTAAGGTCTGCTTAAGAGCCAAGACCTCTGCTCTTTTCCGAGGGACATGTACCCACACTCGCTGAAAATGTGCCGGTACAGCCACAATACCCTGATTAGGATTAGCAACAACTTCCTCTCTCCATACAGGAGGAACCTCTCTCATAGGATACTGCTTCACTTTCCTCCTAACAGAGGAATCAGGTTCATACAATGTCTGAGGCGGAAGCCTAGATCTAAAAGCAAGTATCATCTCTACGGCGTCTGCAACATCAGACTCCACTATCGTCCCTTTAGCAAATTCTGACTGGACATCAAGCACTTCCTGCGGAATCGGACCCAACTCATTATCTTCCCATTCCCGACGAAGAAAAGTACACGTTACATCAAAAACATACCTTTGCTTAGGCGGCTCCCACTGAAAGAAAACATCCATAACCTCTTGCAAATTATACCTAGAAGCATTTAAAACCCATCTACGAGCCAATAGATCCAACACTGTCCGTTCTTCCGAACTAGGAAGCTGACTACGACTCTGCTTACGCTCCCAAACAGGGGTCATATTCAATGACCCAAACAATGGAGACAAAAGATTAGCAACAGTCTCAGTCATTTGTTTTCGAGCAGAAGGAGAAGAAGCAGACATAAGGACAGGAGAATAAGTATTTTGAGGCATGAGAGGCGTAGGGACAAAAGTAGCAGGAGTCGGAGATACAGGAATGGAAGGCAAATGAGTTTGAAATAAAGCTGATAGCAAAGCTGGCGACCCTAGAGGGGGTTGCACCATAGGAGGGAGAACATTCTGTAAATCAACGGGTGGCTGAACAACCAAGGGTGCAACAACCGGGGGTAATGGAGGTACAGTAGCACCCTGCACATAAGGGGGTGGCAATCTCAATAAATGAGACATCAAAGGATCTTTTTCAGGATCTTCAATCACTTTTGGAGGCGAAGGTGGCAAGGCCGGATAACATTTATCGATGGCCATGCAACGCTGTCTATCAGACTTCACTCGCACGCTCTTCTCCATCTTCCTTGAACTGCCTAGCAGCTTTTAGTACTGACATATTCTTATCTTTCCTATCTCTTTTTGCTTGCTTAATTTCTCGCTGTTTGGCTTCCTTACACCAAAGGCGGAAAGAGTCAAACATCGCCGGCCGGGCTTTCTTCCTGAATAGCGCAGCTTCAAAATTATCTAAAATATTTAATTCTAAACTACCATATTGGGGCCATCGTAAAACACAATCTTTCCTTGTAAAGCGGACCCATATTTCGTTATAGGTGATAGGACTCACTCCGTGTTTTGAATAGAGCTCCTAAGTCGGAGTTCCAACCGGAGGTATCGGACACGAATCCTCCAATCGGGAATCCCTGTTGCAACCACAACTAAAATATGACTTCTGCAACTGCAGAAGTTACAGTGCCGTGGTTAGGGGCACCTGGTTGTGCCCTAGTGTTGGAATTGATTTATTGCACGTGCCACAGGGGCAGGGCACGGAACCACCGCGCACGCTTGGTCGAATTCAAGAACATTAAAGCATAAGACAAATTGTGTTGAAATACGGAGTGCAACCTACCCATTTCCTTTGATTTTCACGAACTGCCTCTACGAGGTATGCACCCACAGAAGAATGGATTATGAGAAATTTACGGAGAAAGTAATGAAATATCCACAAGCAAGGGGGAACAACGAACATTATTAAGACAGTTTATTTCTGAGAAGGGTCAGCAGTGAATTGGAAAAGTAAACAGAAATATGGGACTATGTATTTTGCTTGTATACATTTATATGCTATGATTTTTTGAATATATAAGCGGCTGTTTATAAGTAGATGAGATATCATTATACAACTAAGCATGTTGGGAGCTGTAGTACGGGTAAGCCTATTCAGACGTTTCAATTATGTCAGGTGTGAGCCATGCCGAATCTACGAGAGGTTAGATCAGGTGTTGGGGGAGTGACTCGGGTTTTTTTCTTTAAAAGTCAGTGGGAGGGGTATCGCCATAGTTTTGCTCTGTTTGAAGGAAGGGAGAAGGAGACAGCCGGTTTTTGAAGGTACGAGCGGGTTTGTGAGGCAGCATGTTAATTAATGAGGGTGTGAAGTGGAAATGAGTTCTGTATGTCGGTAGTAACTGTTTCTGGCAGCGGGGCAGTGTTAGCTTAGGAAAGCAAGTGCGGAGTTAAAGAAAGACGAAGCACGTTTACACATGTATCTGGTGCACGATATATTTACGAGACGGAAGGGAGCTTACT
Source organism: Lissotriton helveticus (assembly GCF_964261635.1). NCBI lineage: Eukaryota > Metazoa > Chordata > Amphibia > Caudata > Salamandridae > Lissotriton > Lissotriton helveticus. Next base: position 2,130,204,660 of record NC_136061.1, read on the forward strand.
TTCAAGAGTGGGTAGTGGGAGAAGGGAGTTAGAGGTTGGAGTCAGATAACATAGGCAGCAGGGCAATCTAGTTGGGGAGGAGGTGTGAGGACGAGGGTGGAACACATAGGTGGAGGGAAAGCTAATGGGATCAGCGTGCAGGGAATAACATGAGAAGGAGGTTTACATGAGACTAGAAACAGCATGTGCATTATTTTCTGCTTGCAGTCAACAGATAATAAGGTCTGGCATTGCCGCATTACTACTTTTGATGAGAGAAACACGTGTTAGTATATGTTAACATCATACAGAGTATGAAGCATTGTACTCATATTGATTGTTGTTTATATTGATTTTTTCAGCTACCCCTGACGAAGGGCCCATGGAGGCCCGAAATGCATTGGGTTTTAAATAAACGGCTTTTTATGAATTCTGCATCTATACGTATTCTTGAGTGAAGAGGCACGGATGGCCCTTTGGGAATATGAGAAAATACAGTAAATAAGCAGTTCCTTGCCGGTGGATAAACCTAGAGAGAGAATTACAAGATGAAATTTGAGAAAAAATGATGAAATGAAGTTTATTAAGGATGAAAACAAGTTTCTAATGGAGAAAAATATGACTTCTGCAACTGCAGCAGTTACAGTGCCGTGGTTAGGGGCACCTGGTTGTGCCCTAGTGTTGCAACCACAACTAAACCATTTCCTAATTTCGCTAAGACCAGGCATCTTATAGCTCACTAATCTAGCTTCAAACTTCAAGGGGTTATCAACTGTCGATACACTTGTAAATATACGAGCCCCTCGGCTTCGATTATTGCAACAACCGAATCAAAACTAAGAAACAAAACAAAGTCGTGGGAGGGACCCGCTTATACTTAACCAAAATATCTGTCACGCCACCAGAACACCGTCTATCATCTCGCTTTACAAAGGATCAATCAAGGGTCCAAGACAGGGCGACACTCAGGGCAGCAATCCTTCGTAGCCGTTGGAAAGCGGGAAAACTCACAGAAAAGACCTTCGGTCCACGTCGACATGCAGGGGTCAATGAAGTGGCGGCCTTCCTCCAGAATTTCCTCACGTGGCTCCTCACGATCCTCGGGCTTGGACCGGTACCACTGAAGTCACCCCACGTTGGGCGCCAACTGAAGAACCGGGTTTTTCAGAACCCAGCGGCGCCAGGGGCACGCCCAAAGTCTTCAGATTCACCTGTCTTGGTATACAGAGACACGGAATACTTCTAGGTGGCGTCAGAGATAAAATTGAGTAGCTGCAGCTAGTAACAGTAATCCCAGCAATACAACACGGTGTACAACTCAGGAAACTGCTCAAATTCGTAGAACAAAACATCACTTTTTATACATATTTTACCCATTATAAATGCACACCCACTGCGACAAATACTGACTAATGAAATACATTTTCCCACACATTATCACATTGCAAAAAGCTCGATTTACATTGTACAAGTTAATTATTAGGAATGTCCCAAATTCAATTTCCACAAGCCGGACAAACCCCTAATTGAAAGCACTACCCAAGTAATGAAAAGTCATAAGAAAAGAAACAATTCAGATGCTGAATAGGATAAGATATGTGCAAGGAAACTAAAGTTAAAGATCTCCTGAACATTGATTGGCAATCTCAGACAACGATCTGCTAGAGAAATTGGCCTTGCAAAAGGGTCAGTTTCAGGTGACGGGGTCAGCGTCCTGCAGTTCACTCACAAGTCAGAAAAGGCCTAGTTAATGCGTACATGAACAACGAAGCCCATGCAACTTTGTTCGTTCGGTTACCTCCACGGCCTACGTGAGGGCAACACAAAAATGGCGTCACGAACAACTCAAACAAAATGGAGTCTGGTCCCGAGAATCACGGAACCTCACTTGGGCCCCCATTGACTGAATGGGTACGTCTCGCGCAAGGGTGCCCCATACAGTGGGTACGCGTTGGTGCCATCCGCACAGTACATGCCTGTGTTGGGGAGCATCTTGGGTCTACCCCTGTGTCCAAGACGTAGGGCTACAGGTGACAGGGGGCCCGACACGGACCCCCAAAGGCAACTTCCTGGATGTTTTGCGAGCCGGTCACTTCGGCTCGCACCGGCTGTCCGACGCGTGCATCGTACTGGCTCGGTCGTAAATCACATCCATTTCATGCCATGGTCAGCTTACGGTCAGGCCGTACGGAGCGTTTCGGACCCGGAAACGACTCGGTCGGTGATTTTCATGTAGCTTGCATCATACATGCTCGCTCGTACAGCTGTATGAGTCGGGCGGAAAACATTCATGCGGCTCGTAGTTTTTCCGGTCGAATCGGCCCCTATGTGGTTAACCTGTCTTTTTATAACATTCAAAGACTTATTCATGCCAATTGTAGTATTCAATAGTGTTCTTTTTGGGCAGGCTAGTGCATGAAGACTACTGATATGTGAGTGGTTCTGCTCTAATACCGACAGAATACTAAGCACATACTTATTTGTAATCGCATAGTCTTAATTTACAGTGCAGAATATTTAATGAATACAAACAATTTGAATACTACTGGACTTTACCCAGACTACTAACAACATTCTATTCAAGCTGCATGCTGAATGGTAGCTCGGTGCCTTATTTATTAAACTATTTTTGTGCCTTATTTATTAAACTATTGTGGTGTTTGTGTAGTGTAGTGTTTTATGATTTAGGGAAGTGCTGGGGCATCATGCAGGGTAGTGATTGAGTGTATGGACCGTACTGGGGGTTGGGGGAGGGTCATGCTGGGGGTAGTGTTTTAGGGTTTAGGGTAGTGCTCGGGGGTCGTGCAGGGTAGTGTTTGAGTGCGGTGACCGGACTGGAGGTCTGGGGAGGGGTGTGCTGGGGTAGATATTTAGGGTTTAGGGTAGTGTTGTGGTGTTTGTGTAGTGTAGGGTAGGGTAGTATTTTAGGGTTTAGGGTAGTGCTGGGGGGTCGTGCAGGATAGTGTTTGAGTGTAGGGACCGGACTGGGGGTTGTGCTGGGGGTAGTGTTTTAGGGTAGTCTTGTGGTGTTTTTGTAGTGTAGGGTAGTGTTTTAGGGTTTAGGGTAGTGCTAGGGGGTCATGCAGGGTAGTGTTTGAGTGTGGGGACGGGACTGGTGGTCGGGGGAGGGCTGTGCTGGGGGTATAGTGTTTTAGGGTTTAAGGTGTTTTCAACTCTGCAATTAAACCTACAGTGCAAACATTAGCAGAGACTTCAATGCTGGAAGGCCTATATGTGCTATGCAGACAATAAATCCCAAATTCAGTTTACTTTCAAACAGTTGCTTTTTTTATATGTTAACTCAAATCCGAGCCCTTCCTCCAGGCACCCGCTGTAAAGATGGATCTTTACCTTTACACCTGCACTTGAGCAGCCGTGAGGTTATATGCTTTGTGATGAGTTCCGAATTTATACGGCCAATATAGGCTTTAGATAGTTACCCCAGCGCAAGAGTACTAGTTGTTGGGAACTTCGCAGATTAATTAAATATCAAAAGAGGAACCAGGCAGGGATGACCCTCATTACTGTTTGATTTGTATAAAGAACCTTGGGCTCAATTAATTAGAAGATATGGCAACATCACTATTTTCATATCAGGGCTTCCAGCAGAAAACTACATTATATGCAGACAACCTAATAGTGTTTACTTCAGACCATACTGAGACGGTCCCTTATGATGGGGAATTAATTTGGAGTTTTGGTTCATTATCTGGATACCAGATGAATAACACAAAATCTGAAGTCATGACCTTAGACAATACTTCCAATGAAAGAAGGGAATTCTTATCACAAAAAACTCCCAGCAAGATACCTAAATACAACCATCAAAGACATTTATAGACTACCCATAACAGAGACTTTTCTTTTTCGAGTGTGGCTAAGGTTGCGAGCAGCATCTGCGGGACTAAAGGACTGGGACTGACCTGCAAACCCTTCCAGAACCGCTACTCCTCGCGTTTCGCTCGCACAAGGGTCCAGCAAGTAGTCATTTGGGAGCTTGACTACATCACCCACAAAGCAGAGCGGCACTCTGACCACCTCCGGCAACGCCCAGCTCAGAGACGACCAGGTGCTTTAAATCTGCACCGGAGAAGGACACTGCGGGAGACTTTTCTTTTTCGAGTGTGGCTAAGGTTGCAAGCAGCATCTGCGGGACTAAAGGACTGGGGCTGACCTGCAAACCCTTCCAGGACCGCTACCCCTAGCGTTTCCCGCTTTGCGGGAAACGCTCGCACAAGGGCCCAGCAAGTAGTCATTTGGGAGTTTGACTACATCACCCACAAAGCAGAGCGGCACTCTGACCACCTCCGGCAACGCCCAGCTCAGAGACGACCAGGTGCTTTAAATCTGCACCAGAGAAGGACACTGCGGGAGACTTTTCTTTTTCGAGTGTGGCTAAGGTTGCGAGTAGCATCTGCGGGACTAAAGGACTGGGGCGGACCTGCAAACCCTTCCAGAACCGCTACTCCTCGCGTTTCAAGGGTCCAGCAAGTAGACATTTGGGAGCTTGACTACATCACCCACAAAGCAGAGCGGCACTCTGACCACCTCCGGCAACGCCCAGCTCAGAGACGACCAGGTGCTTTAAATCTGCACCGGAGACGCGCATCATGGGACGCGCATCGCGGGACGAGCCGGGCGAAGCCCGGGACAAGGGCGGGACCGTCTGTGGCCGTCCGGGGCCGGAGGATGCCGGGACGGGCCACCCCCCTTACAACCTTGGTCGGACAGCATTACAGTCATCTGTAAGTAGGGACTCTGACATTGTTAGACTGTGTTTTCTGGGCTTCTTGTGTTTTGCTTTTTGTTATTGTATGGTCAGAGCGGTGCCAAAGCCCCGGTAATATACATTGGGTGTATAATACTGTATTGCTATGGCCACAGTTAACCCTAAAGCGTGTCCTGGGACTGGTAGGGCCGGAACCTTAGATGCTTTCCTGAAATTAGCGGAAACCGCTGTTGCAAAAGAAATTGAACTTGTGGAAAGAAGGTATTCTTTGGACCCATCCTGTCATATTGTACCCCCGATCACAGACCCAGAGTCGATTGATTGTTCTACTGTTTCACTTGTTCCTTTAAATTGCCAGCAGGCTAATGGGTCAGTTTTAGATGGGAGTTTATCCATTACTGGGGCATTGTCCTCTGCTAGCAGTTTAGCTCCTTCGCCCCCGGTAACACGTAATAGGTAACAGCGGGCCAGGCCTGTGAGCAAGTCCAAAGCTGTAACGGGTAAAAGAAAGGCTAGTAACGCCCCCAAAGGTATTCAGCAACAAGCTAAACAACCTAGGAAATTAAACTCTTCATCGGGGTTGGTTACGCAGCAATATAGGGCCCTACCCAAGGTCAATGATGGCAGAGCCCCAGCAAGAAATGAGCTGCTAGTAAAAGAAGTAGGGGCTAACCAGGGCTGTAATATGAGCAAGTTCATGACAATCATGGACGAACGACTCAGGTCCTTCATTTTTCCATTAGTGGCCAAACTTGAACTAATAGATGGTAGACTAAACGCCATAGAGAAACATTTTCTATCACATAAAAGCCCAACGCCAGAGAGGGACCCAATATCTGCTCACCCACTGAACACAATTACAAACAGAGTAAGTGCCCTGGTGGATTCCATGATAACATCCGGGCCACAAGAAATAGCCCAAGTTTTAGCACCTACTACGACCATTCCAGACTTAGGATCTAGGGAGGGAGCTAATCTAGGGCCTAGGGGTCCTGTAGGTAGATTAAGCCCACCAGAACAGCCCACTAAAAAAGTTTCCTCATTGCACCTCCCCCCGGAGGCCTGCCCATACTCAGTAATCCTGGCTAATGTCCCGAAAACCAAGGATGGACGCGAAGAACATTGGACTACACTAAAAAATAAAGCCCTTCATTTCCTGTCCGCTAAAACTGTGCTGGGCGATCATTTGCACAATAACTTTAAGATGGTGAGACGGGTACCATGGGTGGGAACGTCGAAGAAAAGTATGGAGGGGGACTGTGTTGTGGTGAGCTTTAGTTCCCCCAGACTAGTTAATGACATTCTGAGGCAGGCGGGCTCAGCCATAATCCATCATGACTATGTAAATGTAGTCCTGCTGCGTTTTTTTTACCCCCCTCATAATATTGGTGTTACTAGCAAGGGACACTCTAGTTTGGAAACAGTTCCCCATACTGATTCAATTCCAATAAGTAAGAGATATGAGGTCCTGAGCTCATTGGATAACAATGACTGACGCGAGGATGCAAACACCAGGGCTCAGGGTAAGGTATGTCCAGTGGATATAAACAGGGGGTGTTTAACAGTGGAAAGTGGGCTGCAAGACCCATTAGAACAGCAAGACACCCATATCCAGGGTATGGACACAGATGCAATAGAGATCAGAACCTGTACTATTGAACGACCGAAAGGGGTTGAAGGGTTGGATGGTGGGCATACCAAAACCCCAGAAGGTATCCGGACTATTGGTGGAATAGGGGAAGCTGAGGAAGTGGTAAGAATGGTGTCTTGGAATATAGCGGGCCTGGCATCTAAATTTAACAACAACAAGTGGCGCCACTATATTAGCAGGTACCAGATAATTAGTCTTCAGGAGACATGGGTGGTGGACAATAGAGCCTTCTATTCCAAATAGAATCACTAGTGTAGGGATAGAATGGAGCCCTTTCAGCGACCACAATCCCCTAGTATTGGAGCTGCCTTATTTGGCTCGGCCCAGAGGGCGACAGCCTGGCATTATTATTGAGAAGGTTGTGGACCAGGGTAGACGACTGAGGTGGTCCAAAATAGATGGGGTAGACTTCTACAAATCCCTGATGGAAAGCGGAAAATTAGCTGTTGAGAATTGTTTGGATATGGCAGTAAAAGGTCCTCCGCTACTCTTGGAATTTGGGCAGATTGCTAGCTTGATAGATGGATTACTAAAAACTAGGGCACCTAAAAGGATATGTTGTCACCCACGATGGTTTGATCGTGACTGTTCTCAGGCTTTGAGGGAGCTCAAAAGTAGTCTGAAAACTAGACCATGGGACCCCCAACAAGTCGCACTGTGCAGAAAAAAATATAAGTGTGAGACTAAGAGGAGGAAATTAGCCCTACAAGGGGAAGCATGGGCAGATTTAAGAGAAGCGGGGGAAAAAAGGGACATGTCTGAATTCTGGAGGATTATTAATAGACCAAGCTTCCAGGACGACAAGGTCCCCAAAATAGGGACAAACATTTTGCCGGACCAGTGGGTTGCCCATTATAGGGGGCTATATAACCACGAAGTAGGAACATTCGAAGAACATGTAGGGAAGGAAATTACTGCCGGGATCGAGGGTTTGACGAACAATAAAGCCCCTGGCCCAGACGGTATCCCGCCTGACTTATTTCTGAGCTGTGTGGAGCTGTGGGCCCCTATAATGACTAGGATTATAAATGCTGCAATTAGTTGCGGCTTGCCGTCCTCATGGTCAACGGCTATTATTGTCCCTATTTTCAAAAAGGGCAAAAGGGATGATCCCCAGTGCTATCGTCCGATATCCCTGATTGATGTATCTGCTAAACTCGTGGGGAGGGGGATCCTTAACCGTTTGTTTGAGTGGACCGAGGAAAATAACGTCATCTTGGACACTCAGTATGGTTTTAGGATGGGGAGGTCCACTAGTGACCAATGCTTGAACCTTTATATGCTGACTGCCAAATATACTAAGGCTAGCAATGAATCCATTTACATGGGGTTCATGGATTTGGCAGCTTCTTTTGATCACGTGAATAGGGACAAGCTTTGGGACATGATGACCTTAATGGGGATCGAGGTTGGTCTAATTAATATTTTAAGGGAGCTTCATAGCGACACCTCAGCGAAAGTCCGGTACAATATGGAGGGTGGGTTGACAGAGTCATTCCCTTGTAGAAGTGGGGTACGTCAAGGCTGCATTCTTGCGCCTTTTTTATTTTCACTCTATATAAATAATCTAAAGCAGTTTTTGTTAAAGTTGGGAACAGATTGTCCATGAGTAGGGTCCCGTCATATTCCTGTGTTACTTTACGCGGATGACGCGGTCCTACTGGCACGTACACCAAAGAGTCTGCAGATTTTGATTGACGGTTTCGTTAAATTTATGGGCTCTTTGGAACTGTCCGTTAACTTGGGCAAGTCTTATGTGCTGTTGGCTGGCAGTAAACCGTGCACCAAATCTACTTTCACGATAGGAAGCCACAAAATAGAAAAGGTTAAAACATTTTCCTACTTAGGTTTACTATTTGATGGGTCCTTAAAATGTAATGCCCTGGTGGAGGAGCACTGTTGCAAAATGATTGCCACTAATGGCGCAATTGCCAGTTATGGGCGTAGGGTAGGTAGATGGTGCCCTGAACAGGTGATGAATCTGTATGGCTCTATGTGTTGTCCAAAGTCACTTACGGGGCGGAGGTATGGGGCTTTACTAACATTTGTCAACTTCAGCGGGAAGAAAACAAATATTTAAGATCAATCTTGAAAGTCCCACAAAGCACCGCTGCGGTAATAGTACATAGGGAACTAGGGAGATTTGGTGAAGCTCAGACCAATCGTAGCATGGCTGAAAATTTGGGTTAACCCTGAGGCGTCCCTAAGTAGGGAAATTTTAAGTGACTTCCTTGGAAGAGATAAATGTATGTGAATCCCATGGCTCAACTATGTTAAGGCCACCCTAGAAGCCATGGGCTATGAGAATCTCTTTGTTGATCTGGGAGTAATTGTACCCCAGCATAAGGTGATCATAAAGAAAGCATTTTTAGCCCAGAAAATAACATTGAGAGCAGAGGCAGAAGGGACGAAAAAAACTGTGAGTGCTCATAACCTGGTTAAGAGCACTGAAGGAATGGAGCCATACTTATACATGATGTATAATGCCCAAGACAGGTTTTTAATGTGTCGTTTTAGGCTCAATTTATTACCATATTTATTAGCGTCTCCATTAGGGTTTTTAACTACAATTGAGCAGAAGGGAACCTGCGGCTGCGACAATAGGTCTCCGCAGGATTCCCTTCATTTTGTACAGTTGCGTTCTTTTTATTCAATGCCCAGGCATAGATTCTTGGTTGACATTTTAAAACAAGCGAAAATGAAACATGCTTGAGATGCCTTAATCTACCTACAACAAGTGACTGACCCTCTTACACTGTGCTGCATAATGAATTTTATTAGAGTGGCGGTCCGACTAAGGGTAACCAGAGGGGGAGATTGATTGTCAAGATTCTAGTTGTATTTTATTGTATTCAGAATGCCCTTTTTTCTTCTTAATGAATTAGTCTGTATTTCTAGTAGGATTCTAATAATGATTAAATTCGATTTTATAAGCTGTATGTATGTGCTTTTATGGTGATTTCGAATCATCGAATAAAGAATCCTTGACTTGACTTCACTACCCATAACAATATATGGTCGAGTAAACATGATGAAAATGTTCCTCTGATCTAAACTGACCTTTCTTTTCAACTGCATACTGTAATCAATTGGGTTATTGGTTGAGGGGGTGGAAGCCCCAACCAGGCAACAACCGCAACCCTTGTCAGGGTTAAACCACTAAAAGTCACTAAATTAACCTGTGCTTAACCCTCTGGTAACTTGGCACAAAAGCAGTCATGCAACACTGAGACAGTGAATATGTTTTGCGCCTCCTGCCAACCTTCTGAGGAACAGGGGTTTCCTATATGAAATGTGGCATTCAATTGGCCTTTATTAACTCTTTAGGCACAGTGATAAAGTCACCGAATAACAAATAAAATATACCAGCACACAAATAGTAATAAATGAAAAGATAAAGCAAGAGAAATCCCAAATCAATTTTGAATAAAAGAACATTTTAATAAACAAAATGATACCGGAACAGCAAAAATCCAATCATTTGAACTGGAGATATGACATCTTAATGTTTTAACTAAAAATAGCGCTAAGAAGCAGAAAGCATCAACTAAGGTTATCTGGTTGTGCGAGACTGAGACAAAGTCACAAATTCAGGCTGACATCGATGGAGCACAGGCCGGGCACATGACTGAGTTTGGCCCATTGGGAATTGCTCCTTATATCTTTGATTCAAGGTCTGTGAAGCATTGCTCTGAGAAACTTTGCGTCCCTTGACGTCCGTTCTGTTGAAGCTTTAAGCTGGACGGTGAGACTTTGCGAGGATTTGCGTTGCCACATGTCGGTTCTGATAAAGCTTTCAGCTGTGCGGTAAGGTTCTGCATCTCTTTGCATCATTTCCCATGAAGCTTTCAGCTGTGCGTCAAGGCTTTGTAGGGCTTTGTGCTGGATTTGATGGAACCTTAAGTAGGACAAGGAGTAGTCCTCTCTGATGCCAGACAAGGGTCCAGGTCCTGAGGAGGCACCACTAGGAGATCACTACTCACTCCTACAGTTCCAGGCAGGTCCAGTGCAGCAGATCAACTGGGCCGTTGCGGGAGGGCTTTGAAGCTTGTTGTTCCCATGTAGCTCAAAACAGAAGGTGAGCCAACTGACCCTTGAAGTCACATAAGTAACACTGGATGAAGGGAGCAGGTCCAGTATTCCTTCTCAGAGACATGGTAGTCCTCAAGCAGCAGGACAGTCCTCAGGGTAACAATTCAGGCCTCAATCAGTAGAGCGATCTTCTGAGGAACAAGATAGGCCTCAAGCAGCAGGACAGTCCTCTGGGGTACAAGGCCACACTACCTCTTGAATTGTCCGCAGGTACACAAGTGTTTTAAAGAGTTGCTCTGACAGTCCAATATTAATACCAGGTGCCAGCCTTTGAAGTGGGAGGAATCTGCTAGGCTACCCCCGCATCTGGTCTGGAAAGTTCTTCCCTTCCCCTACAAGGCTCCAGGAAGTTTGGGGTGAGAAAAGACTAATGTCAGGTTCCTCTGTGTGTGCTGGAGGTAGTCCTTCGAAATATACGTTAGGCAAAGCACAGCTCCGCTCCCGCAAGGCTGTTAAGATGGTTCATTCTGCGAAGCTGGTTAGGGCAGGAAAATTCTAATTTTCTAAAAGTGACATTTTCTGAACTCTGACTTAAAATCCAAATTTCCCATTAAAGGTTTTGAATTACAATTCATTTTAGTCTAAACAATATGGGCCCGATGTAGGTAATTCATATTTACCGACTCTTAAATACCGAATTTTACCGATTCGGTATTTAAGAGTCGGTAAATATGAAGGGGGGAGATGTAGGTATTACAGATTCTGTAAATACCGAATCATTAAGATTCGGTATTTACCGATTCTGTAATTACAGATTCGGTATTTCCCATTGATTCCTATGGGCTTTGAAGCCCATAGGAATCAATGGGAAATACCGAATCTGTAATTACAGAGTCGGTAAATACCGATTTTAGCAAGGGTGCAGGGGGTGTCACTTTGACACCCTCTAGCACCCCAAAGACGGGCATGTGAGCCATGTGGCACACAGACATGCCCTGCATGCACACCTGGATTCGGTATTTTACCACCCAATTGGATTGGGTGGTAAAATACCGAATCTGTAAGGCCTGTGGCACTCTCAGGAGGGCCACCTACATTTGGATATACCGAATCGGTAAAAATACCGATTCGGTATTTTACAGAATCTGTAAATTTACCAAATCGGTAAATTTACCGATTCTGTAAATTATATGCCCCTACATCTGAAAACCCAAATACCGGTCTGTAACACCCGAATTCGTCCGTTACCGACCGGTATTTTGGCTCCTACATCTGGCCCTATATTTCCACCTACTTCCAATCAAAGGTTAGCAGTTATTAAATCTAATAAGGTAGCCCAATGTTATCCAGCTGCAAATGTATGCCTTATAGTAGTGAACACCAAATGCAAATGTTTTCCACTACCACAACATGCAAAACTTAAAACACATGGCCTACTTTTGAAATACAATGCACCTGGCTCTATGGGCTTTTTAGGGACTTCCTTAGGGGTGACTTAAATAAATAAACAAGCATTGGCAAATCCAACAGGTCTCACCCATATATAAGCTATTGGCTTTGGCTTTGTGGTTTGCCATGCTGTGCACCAGTGTGGCTGCCATTCAGGATGGCTAAAAGTTAGTGGTGAACAGTGACCTAGAGTGGAGTGGGGTGGGGGGGAGTAGAGTGTTATAGTGTTATAGACTAGATTTGTAGAAGTACAGTGTTGTAGAATGGACTAGGAGGAGAAGAGTGTCCTAGAGTTGAGATGAGAAGAATAAAGTGTCATACAGTTCAGTGTTAGATAGCATCATAAAGTGCAGGGGGTGAAGTGGAGCGTATTGGACTACATTAGAGTGTGGTGGATTGAATTAGATTGGATTGGGGTAGAGTGGGTTGGACTGAGTGTAGTGGGGTGGATTGAAATGGGATGAGGTGGACTGGGGTGGATTGGAGTGGGGTGGATTAGATTGGTTTGGGGTAGGGCAGATTGGATTGGGAGGGGTGGATTTGATTAAAGTAGGATGGGCTAGAGTGGGGTGATTTAGAGTGAGGGGTAGGTTGGACTGGACTGGATGAAGGTGGATTGGAGAGTGGTGGATTGGATTGGAGTGGGGTGGATTGGATTACAGTGGGGTGGATTAGAGAGGGGTGGGTTGGATTGGAGTGGGGTGGACTGGAATTGAATGGGGTGGATTGGAGTGTGTTGGGCTGGATGGATTGGATTAAGAATGGTATACTGAACTGGTGTGCATTGGACTGGATTGGGGTAGAATAGAGGAGGGTGGAGTGCATTGGACTGCAGTGGAATGAGATGGATTGGAGTGAGGTGAACTGGATGGGGTGGATTACATTGGGGTGGAGTGGTTTGGAGTGGGTGGATTGGACTGGAGAGAGTGGACTCGATCAGGGTTAGGTGGACTGGATTGGGGTTACTTGCATTGGATTGGGTTGGATTAGAGAGGGTGGATTGGACCTGGGCAAATTGGAGTGGGTGGATGGATTGGGGTGGGGCAGATTGTTTATGATTGGAGTAGGGAAGACTGGAGTGGGGCAGAATCTTTTGGATTGGAGTGAGGCAGATTTGAGTGGGTTGGATTAGAGTGGGCAGATTGTTTTGGAATGGAGTGGGGCAGATTGTTTTAGATTGTAGTGGGACAGTTTGGAGTGGGGCAGATTGTTTTGAATAGGCGTGGGGCAGATTGTTTTGGATTGAGGGGAGCAGATTGCTTTGGATTGAAGTGGGGTGCATTGGAGTGGGACTGATTGCTTGGATTCAAATGGGGCAGATTGGAGTGGGGCAGGTTGTTTTGGATTGGAGTAGGGCAGATTGTTTTGGTTAAGGCTGTGGCAGATTCTCTTGGATGGGAGTGGGGCAGATTGGAGTGTGTATGATTGTTTTGGAGTGGGGCAGATTATTTTGGATTGGAGTGTGGAAAATTGTTTTGGATAGGAGTGGGACAGATTGGAGTGGGGGGAGTTTGTTTTGGATTGAAGTGTGGAAATTTATTTTGGATAGGAGTGGGGCAGATTGGAGTGGGATAGATTGGAGTGGGGCAGATTGTTTTGGATTGGAGTCGGGTAGATTTTAGTGGTGCAGGATGTTTTGGATTGGAGTAGGGCAGATTTGAGTGAGGCAGATTGTTTTGTATTTGAATGGGGCAGATTGGAGTGGCGCTCGTTCTTTTGGATTGGAGTGTGGCAGAGTGTTCTGGATTGGAGCAGATTGTTTTGGATTGTATTGGGGCAGATTGTTTTAGATTGGAGTGGGGCTAATTGTTTTGGAGCAGAGTGAGGCAGACTCTTTTGCATTAGAGTGGGGCAGATTTTTGGGGAGTAGAGCAGATTCTTTTGGATTAGAGTGGGGCAGATTCGAGTGGGTTGGACTAGAGTAGGCAGATTATTTTGGATTGGAGTGGGGCAGATTCTTTTGGATTGGAGTGGGGCAAATTCTTTTGGATTGGAGTGGGGCAGATTCTTTTGGATTTGAGTGGGACAGTTTGGAGTGGGGAAGATTGTTTTGAATTGGAGTGCGGACGATTATTTTGGAGTGGGGCAGATTATTTTGGATTGGAGTGTGGAAATTTGTTTTGGATAGGAGTGGGGCAGATTAGAGTGGTATAGATTGGAGTGGGTAGATTTGAGTGAGGCAGATTGTTTTGGATTCAAATAGGGCAGATTGGAGTGGGGCTCGTTATTTTGGATTGGAGTGTGGCAGACTGTTCTGGACTGGAGTGGGGCAGATTGTTTTGGATTGAGGCAGATTGTTTTAGATTGGAGTGGGGCAAAATGTTTTGGTGTAGAGTGGGGCAGACTCTTTTGTATTAGAGTGGGGCAGATTTTTGGGGAGTGGGGCAGATTCTTTTGGATTGAACTGGGGCAGATTGGAGTGGGTTGAATTAGAGTGGGCAGATTGTTTTGGAATGGAGTGGGGCAGATTGTTTTGGATTGGAGTTGGACAGTTTGGAGTGGGGCAGATTGTTTTGAATTGGAGCGGGGCAGATTGTTTTGGATTGGAGTTGGACAGTTTGGAGTGGGGCAGATTGTTTTGAATTGGAGCGGGGCAGATTGTATTGGATTGAGGGGAGCAGATTGTTTTGGATTAAAGTGGGGTGGATTGGAGTGGGACCGATTGCTTGGATTCAAGTGGGGCAGATTGGAGTGGGGCAGGTTGCTTTGGATTGGAGAGGGGTAGATTGGAGTGGGGCAGACTGTTTTGGATTGGAGTTGGGCAAATTGTTTTAGATTGGAGTAGGGCAGATTGTTTTGGTTTGGAGTGTGGCAGGAGTGTAGGGCAGATGGTTTTGGTTAGCAGTGTGGCAGATTTTCTTGGGTGGGAGTGGGGCAGATTAGAGTGTGGATGATTGTTTTGGAGTGGGGAAGATTATTTTGGATTGAAGTGGGGCATATTGAAGTGTGGAAAATTGTTTTGGATAGGAGTGAGGCTGATTGGAGTGGGACAGATTGGAGTGGGGCAGATTGTTTTAAATTGAGGCAGATTGTTTTAAATTAGAGTAGGGCATATTGTTTTGGTTAGGAGCGTGACTGATTCTTTTGGATGGAATGTGGCAGATTGGAGTGCGGACGATTGTTTTGGAGTGGGGCAGATTATATTGGATTGGAATGGGGCAGATTGGAGTATGGGAAATTGATTTGGATAGGAGTGGGGCAGATTGGAGTGGGACAGATTGGAGTGTTGCAGATTGTTTTGGATTGGAGTGTGGAAATTTGTTTTGGATAGGAGAGGGGCATATTGGAGTGGCATAGATTTTAGTGCAGATTATTTGGAATTGGAGTAGGGTAGATTTCAGTGAGGCATATTGTTTTGGATTTGAATGGGGCAGATTGGAGTGGGGCTCGTTCTTTTGGATTGGAGTGGGGCAGATTGGAGTGTGGCAGACTGTTCAGGATTGGGGCAGATTGTTTTGGATTGGAGTGGTGCAAATTATTTTGGTGCGGAGTGGGGCAGACTGTTTTGTATTAAATTGGGGAAAATTTCCACACTCCAATCCAAAACAATCTGCCCCACTCCAATCTGTCCCACTCCAATCTGCCCCACTGCTATCCAAAACAATTTTCCACACTCCAATCTGCCCCATTCCAGTCCAAAACAATCCACTGCACTCCAATCCAAAATAATATGCCCCACTCCAAAACAATCGTCCGCACTCCAATCTAAACCAATCTGCCCCACTCCAATCCAAAACAGTCTGCCTCACTCCAATCTGCCCCCTCTCCAATCCAAAACAATCTGCCCCACTCCAATCTGCCCCACTTGAATCCAAAACAATCTGCTCCACTCCAGTCTAAAGCAATCTGCCCCATTTCAATCAAACACAGTCTGCCCCACTCCAATCTGCCCCTCTCCTATCCAAAACAACCTGTCCCACTTCTAACATTTACTTTCTTGCGGAATTCAAGAAGCAAGGAGGCAGTCCTGATGTGCATAGGGAGGTCATTCCAGGGTTTGGATGCAATGTAGGAGAATGCCAGACTTCCCATTCTGCTTTTGGGGTACTGGGAGATGTCTGCGAATGAGAGTGAGACAGGTGTCTAGTGGGTTGGAGGAAGTGAAGGCGGTTGTTAAAGTATGTTGGTCCTATGTTGTGCAGTGCCTTGTGTGTGTGCGTGAGGAGTTTGGATTGGTATCATTTATGTACGAGGAGCCAGCGGAGCTCTCTGAGATTTGGTGTGATGTGGGTGAGTTATGCGAAGTTTAGCAGGAGTCTTACTGTGGCATTCAGGGTGGTCTGGAGTTGGTGGAGGAGGTAGATGCAGATTCTAGCATAGTGTGTGTTATGATAAGCGCCTGTGTGATGGTGCATCTGATATTCCTGGGTAGCTATTTAAAGATTTTGTGAAGCATGTGGAGAATATGGAAGCAGGAAATCTGGGGGCCCTCTAAACCTCCACGCGGTATTATATACTTAGGACTTATAGGTTGCTCCCTGTGGCCGTATAGAGTCTGTCATTGTCAATTGTAAGTGCAGCCTATTACATGTACCTTTTTAAACATAGCATTGGCCCTGGGTCTGGTTAGCAGAGCCCAGGGTACAGTCAGAGTCAGTTACCACCAGTATCATTTAGCAATGAATGGGGGTGAACAGCGCAAAAGGATGAATTTCTAACATTTACTTTCTTGCGGAATTCAGGAGAATATGGAAGCAGGACAAGCCGACTGTATTGCTCAAGTTAGCTTTGGTTATTGCGTTCCAGTTTCAGCCCTGCAGGTTGATGCTGGTGGGTAATTTGGTTTATGGTGTAGAGATTTGGAAGTGTATGATGGAGTGATTGGTCCATGTGAACGGTGAGGTGACATATTTAATGTTGTTGTTGAATCCACAGGGCAGTGGTCCCTCCTGAAGCCACTGTCAGTGGGTAGGAGACTACATCTGATCCTTGGTCCCATAGATTGGCATATGGCAAACTAGTAAGAAGCACAAAAATGTAACCTGAGCACCCTGCCACTGACAGAATTTTTTTTAACAAAGAAGGGGGTTGGGCCCTAAAACACACCTACACTGGGCCTCATCAATAATTGTGAACAACAAAATGTATAGGCGTGTGCTTTCAATGAGTTCAGCAAAAACCACCTTGACTAATAGAGTGGTTTTGTGTATTTATTACACTTTTGTAAATTGATTTTTTAAGCATAAACATTCAATATTTTGGATCAAACAAAGAACAGCAATTTTGAAAAGTGCATACAACATAAATACCAAATAAAAAAGCGGCGAAAATTACAAACACAATATTGCAAACCAATTTGAGATAACCATTCCTTAGATTGTACACAAAATGTGGCGGCAAAAGCAACTATCAATTTCAAGGACTAAGCCTGCCAACAACAGCTGATCGTCTAAACAACAGCTTTCCAGACTTTTCATGTTGGTGACACACCTTTTTGTGAATACATTTCAGGGACACGGTAACGCGAGGAAGCGCAGTGAGCGAGCCCGAACCACCTATGGTGGGTTCGGGCCCCACACACACACCCCACCCCACACACAACCCCAAATACACCACCCCACAGACACACCACCCCCCCCACACACACACACACAACCCCCCACACACACCCCACATCCCCCCAAAACACCCCCCCACACACACACACACACACCCACCCACCGCCACACACCCACACACACACACCACACACACCCACACTCATATAATCCCCACACACACACAAAAATGCAAATGTCAGTCTGTAACACAACTGGTGCTCATGTAAAGCGCTCTGATACCTGTGGCTCTAGTTTGCTCAACAAAAAAAGTTTGGCAAAAGCTGCATGGTAAAGCGTAAGGATGTTTTCTACCATTATTTATCAACGTAATTGCTTTCTTAGAATTACTCCTTGAGGACCCCCCTTTCTCCCTCCCCCCAATCATACTTATGCAGATGTCATCTAAAGCGCAGCCTCTTTTAGGCAATCTTTTATTCCCTGCAGTCCATCAGGGGTTAAAACATCTGAAATAGCAAGCAAGGATGAAACCACAGCATGAAAAAGTCTGTCAGACCAGCTGCTTTTGCATTGCGTTATAGATGATACACTGTATCAGGCGCACAACACCCAATGACATCAAAGGGCGTCAGCTCCTAACAACTTAAAACTTGGATATTTGATAAATAAAGCTCCCCCCTCCCTCAAGCGCCTTGAGACCCTCTGGGTGAGTAGTGCGCTATACAAATTTAAACTTGACTTGACTTGACTTGACCCTGTCGTGTGTGGCAGCCCGGGACCGCTCACAGCCGCACCCAAGCACTTCACAGGTCTTTAAAGACCTTTTGCATGTTAATAGGGCTTTGTTGTTGTTTCACCCCTTCTAAGAGCCCCTGTAGCCCGACTCCACCGATTGCCGGCAGACATCATCTCAAAGGGGATGATGGACGGAGCGCTTGTGCAAATCAAACACTCACCCCCAGTCAACTGATCTGGGTTTAATCCATCATCATTCTTTAGCTCACTCCACCACCCCAGTTCAGACATGACGATATGCAAATCAGTCTGACCCTGTGCCTCATGGGAACAGTCCAGCGCGAACTGCCAAGCCATGTCTTCCCTGGACTGGAAACAAGCATCCTGGGACCGGTTCTTTATGGGTTTTTCCTCAGAACCGGGACTGGGTCAAGCACTGTGAAAGACACAAACAATTACAAAAAAAGCGAGGGATTAAACAATGGTCCCTAATTTTCAATCAAACCTAATGTTCACTAAGAAAGTGATTACAGCTCTCTCCTTACCCTTCAGGCAGTGGTTTAAACACCAAAATATGGACCCAGCGGGGGAATTTGTCTCCTCTTTCTGTGGGTTTCTAAAAATGGTAGAAAGCAGAATTAGAGTTTGATAGCATGGTGTGACAGACCACTGCTAATATGGGTGAACTCCATTGAGGCTGCGCATTTATTGTGCAAATGCGGACTATGCGCATTGTGCAAAAGGCAACTATTGATGTAAAGGAACTTCATTAAAAATACACGTTTGTTGTAAAATACTGATAATTGCACACGAGTGACTGCATTATAAGAGACTGACTGTTTTGAAAAACACTCATATCAATCAATCAATCAGACAACTAGTAAAGCGCGCTACTCACCCATTAGGGTCTCAAGGCGCGAGTATTGACAGTTTACTTTCTCCCTCCCCCCAATCATACTTATGCAGATGTCATCTAAAGCGCAGCCTCTTTTAGGCAATCTTTTATTCCCTGCAGTCCATCAGGGGTTAAAACATCTGAAATAGCAAGCAAGGATGAAACCACAGCATGAAAAAGTCTGTCAGACCAGCTGCTTTTGCATTGCGTTATAGATGATACACTGTATCAGGCGCACAACACCCAATGACATCAAAGGGCGTCAGCTCCTAACAACTTAAAACTTGGATATTTGATAAATAAAGCTCCCCCCTCCCTCAAGCGCCTTGAGACCCTCTGGGTGAGTAGTGCGCTATACAAATTTAAACTTGACTTGACTTGACTTGACCCTGTCGTGTGTGGCAGCCCGGGACCGCTCACAGCCGCACCCAAGCACTTCACAGGTCTTTAAAGACCTTTTGCATGTTAATAGGGCTTTGTTGTTGTTTCACCCCTTCTAAGAGCCCCTGTAGCCCGACTCCACCGATTGCCGGCAGACATCATCTCAAAGGGGATGATGGACGGAGCGCTTGAGCAAATCAAACACTCACCCCCAGTCAACTGATCTGGGTTTAATCCATCATCATTCTTTAGCTCACTCCACCACCCCAGTTCAGACATGGCCATTTGCAAATCAGTCTGACACTGTACCTCATGGGAACAGTCCAGCCCGAACTGCCAAGCCACGTCTTCCCTGGACCAGAAACAAGCATCCTGGTACCGGCTTCGGACTCATAACCCTCATCAGCCAGGCTATCTTGAATCCAGTGGCAAAGTGAGCAAGGGACCCACGTCTGGGCATACCCTGCCAATTTAGGGCGAACAAAGCGATATCAAAGGGGATGATGGACGGAGCGCTTGTGCAAATCAAACACTCACCCCCAGTCAACTGATCTGGGTTTAATCCATCATCATTCTTTAGCTCACTCCACCACCCCAGTTCAGACATGACGATATGCAAATCAGTCTGACCCTGTGCCTCATGGGAACAGTCCAGCGCGAACTGCCAAGCCATGTCTTCCCTGGACTGGAAACAAGCATCCTGGGACCGGTTCTTTATGGGTTTTTCCTCAGAACCGGGACTGGGTCAAGCACTGTGAAAGACACAAACAATTACAAAAAAAGCGAGGGATTAAACAATGGTCCCTAATTTTCAATCAAACCTAATGTTCACTAAGAAAGTGATTACAGCTCTCTCCTTACCCTTCAGGCAGTGGTTTAAACACCAAAATATGGACCCAGCGGGGGAATTTGTCTCCTCTTTCTGTGGGTTTCTAAAAATGGTAGAAAGCAGAATTAGAGTTTGATAGCATGGTGTGACAGACCACTGCTAATATGGGTGAACTCCATTGAGGCTGCGCATTTATTGTGCAAATGCGGACTATGCGCATTGTGCAAAAGGCAACTATTGATGTAAAGGAACTTCATTAAAAATACACGTTTGTTGTAAAATACTGATAATTGCACACGAGTGACTGCATTATAAGAGACTGACTGTTTTGAAAAACACTCATATCAATCAATCAATCAGACAACTAGTAAAGCGCGCTACTCACCCATTAGGGTCTCAAGGCGCGAGTATTGACAGTTTACTGAAAGCTTTACGCAGACCACAGCGCTAGATGAAGTTATGAATTGCTAAAACTTGCCTCCCAGCTCGAACTTTGCTGCTTCAATACAAGTACTGACGGGGGAAGCTATCACATCATGATGACCCTGTGAAAACAAACATTTAAATTCCTAGTCTGGACAGAAAGTTGGGAGTTTTTCTACAGTGTTTCTATGCCGCTGCAATCCGTTTCAACAGTAACAATGTTGCACTCACTTTTATTCTAAAGGCATCGATGAAGGACTCATGATATTTCAGAAGCTGAACAATTTAGTCAATTTCCTGGAAAATAGAAACTATGTATCAGCATGTGTGTGTGTACGTGCTGAATACTCATTCTCCAGCACAGCTAGGCAAACTTTCTTAACTTGCCTGGAAATGAAGGATTACGCTGCAGCAGTCTCTCTCCAATGTGTCGGAGTCAAACAAACTTCTCAGTAGAAAGAACACAGATCACATGAGACCTAACTTGTAAATTCCGGTCACATGGGTGACGCATTGCATGATGGTGCTTGTAGTCTGGAAAACAGTGAAGTCTTTCTGAGCTGTATATCTCCAACATTTCATTGAGACCTGAGAGGAAGTGTTGAGTTTCATAATTAAGCATGCCTCTCTCTGGAGAAGAATTCTTTCAAGGTCGTCGCCTCGATGGGTAGGTTTAATGAAACTTAGTCCTGTCCAGCAAAAATCTTTATCTGAATGGCCTAGATGTTGAAAGTGAGTGACAAGAGGAGCATTGAGTACTTTGTTCTTTAGTCTGGAACGATGTTCAGTTATCGCTGTTTGATTTCTTGTGTTGTTTTGCTAATATGGACTAACTCGCACAGGCACACGATTGAGTAAACCAGGTCTTACAGGTGGAGAATTCTGAATATTTCCATCTTTGGGTCCCACTGGTGAATTTGGATCCCTCTAGCGTCGAACTGCAGGCCTGGCAGTTGCCGCACTTATGATGTCCCGAAACTGTTTGAAGATTGAAGAAGAAGCGTATTGATTCAACTTTTTTCTGGGGTTTGTCTGATGCTCGTATGACGCGTTGACCTATGCTGGCATTCTTTTTTAGAGCAAAAAGGGGTATTTGAAAATCTTTGTCCACATCTTTTATCAGGTGCCAGTTTTGGCGGACAATTCTTTTGAAAGAATTCGTAAGTGGCCAAATGACATTTTATATGTCCAAACTGAGTAGCCGCAAGGCGCCCTCATAGGTCACACTTTTTTGATAGTCAACAAACTAGGAAGGTTGAGTATTGGTTGTCGCTTGGTCCACTGGGTATGACTCAGATGCTAAGCATGGGCCAAGAGTGTGATATAGGGCTAGCACCTCAATCTTATTTTTTAATCTAAAGGGATTTTCTCAGTGCTACCGGTTTCTTAACACTGTTGGCGTCTGGAAGAAGTTAGAGATATTGTTCGCTTGGACCACTATGTGTTACACAGATGGTACGCTTAGCCCCTGGGTGTGTTACAGGATACGATTTGGACGTTAGGGAAAAAAAGACTTGGATCTGGGGGATCAGGTGTATCTTGTGTTTGGCCAAGTGGGGCCTATCAGGCGGGCAACTAGAGCCAAATTTCGGGGGGGGCTGAAAATATTTCGGGGAGGGGCTCATTCTTCCAACCACGGACAAAGTGGCTGTGAGAAGGGGTGACCACACAACAAAAGCCTCATTTACAACTAAATGGTCTTATAAAGACCTGTTAAGTACTCGGGTGCAGCTGCAATTACATGCTCGCCAGCCCGCGAAGCTGTGCCAGCCCGGGCTGACAGGCACGACGGGGGGGGGCTGAAGCCCCGTGAGCCCAGTGGGTGTTGCGCGCCTGGGGCCTATGGTTCATTGAGTTATTCCTTTTCTCAGTGAAAATGTTTAATTGTCTTTGTCTCAGAGCCAATATTGACAGATTATGCGGCTAACTTAGTCCTGTGTACCGCATAGGGATTCCACTGGTCACAGGATAGTGTGCGCTTGGAGCGGTCTAAGGTTTTTTTGACAAAGTCATCATTTTTTTCTTAATATAGAATTGAAATTGATGCAAGGTTTAGTTGATATTGTGATGATTTGAATTGCACTTTCTTCTGGGTTTTGACCCCACCTATGCATTGCTATTTATGTTTGTGAAATATTCATGTTGATGATTCTTTAAAAAGCATTGAACTCATAGTAAGTAGTTAGAACCAGCAATCCCCATGTATATATTGCCCCACGACCAGAGTATAACTTAAGATTCCTTAACCCCAGAAAAACTAGGGCGCATCTGTCCCTTAAAAAAGTACCCAACTTATCATGGAGTTGCCACTAAAACACATGCAAACCTGGTTACCCACACAGGTTAAAAAACGTAACACATTTTGCCACACATGGCACTCACGTTTACCTGGCAAAAGGAGGGAACTTTGACACTAACATAATCGAATACATGACGACACATATGCGGACCAAATACGTAGGACAAACTAAGGACATGAGAGAGGTACTATTACAACTATGGTCAATATTCAAGGAGGCCCAGACCAATAATCCTATCCCACACAAACTAAGCAAAGTGTCTGCACCTCCCCCTCCATATGCAGGTATGGTGGTGCTCTCCCCAGTGCCTGCTATCCCCACATTAGGATATACCAACCCGCCAGTAGAGGGATTTGAAGTGTCCGCTATCAAAGAACGAACTGTTAGGTTCAGGCACAAGACTCTAACTGGCCAGCAGGACCAGGCAATCCCAGCACCACGCCAGTCCAGTGCTTGATCTCCCTGGAGTTCGACCCCCCATCCGCCGTGTTCAGCCCATCGAACCCCTGCGACACAGAAACCGTGTACTCCAACTGGTTCAGGAGAACACACTTGAGTGATAGGTAGATTTGTAGTGGTTCTGGACAGTGATACAACTAGAGGGGGTTAGGAAAGGAATCCCAGTCCTCCGGGGTCCAACGACAAGGTGAAAGTCACAAGGTATGCACAGTTAGCCAAATAAAAAACAGGAAGCAAGTCTGAAAGGCAAATTCTGATAAAGAAAAATTGTGCATAGCTCAGAGCGAAGGAGGCAATTTGGGTTGGATTTAGAGGAAAGGCTCAAACTAAAGAGAGAGAGGGAGCTCGCATCATGGAAGCACAGAAAGAATGCAGATCAGCGCACCTGCCACCTGAGGAGGGCGGGGTAGGCACAGAGCACTGCTCGGGGAAGAATCTGATGCAGAACAAGAGGGGAGGCTTTCGGCTGGGACCCGAGCCTCACCAGATCATCAATGTAGGAGATTGGCTGGCCAGGAAATACGAGACCAAGGTGGCCTGGTGCAAGCTCAACTAAGGCGCAGGAGAAGTAAGATGGCACCTTTGCGGGCTCGCAAGGGCAGCAGTGACGAAGATGTCCACTGCTTCTTCTGAATGCATAGGATGGACAAACTGACCTCAAGGGAGATAGTGGCCCGAAAGGAAGGCAAGATCTTCACATGGCCATGTTGCCACATGTTAGCCTGCTGGTCAAGGGAAAGGACCATTACAATAGACCCTGACCGGAGGAAGGATCTTTTGAACCAGAGGACATGGCCATTGCAGAAGGCTGAATCCTGCATGGAGGGAACTTCCCCTACATACAGGATTGCCTAAGAAGATGGGACCGCTATGTTACGGAGAGAACAGTGGAGCTACTACAAGCCAAAATGTACCCATACTATGGAAGGGCATGTCAGAGACCATCTATGTGCCTAGCGCTTAAATGGATAAAGAAGGGCTAAGGACCAAATTTCCGCCCTTGCGGATAGAGCACGAAAATGGATCTTATGTTTTGAGAAGAACACCACGGAATTAAATCTAGTGATAAGCAATGTCTTAAGTCTGCAAAGTAGCCTCATCAGAGAGCAGACTAATACAGTGTCTTCGCTTGAGCTTGCATCCCATCAGTCACGCTGACAAACCCAGGGCATGACGGGCTGCATTCAATTCGTAGAGACACCAAATATGAATGGCTTTGGGGGAAATGTTTCCTGACTGCCCAGATGTAGGAGGGTTAATGGTGGGAACTATGAAACCTGAGGAGACCAGGCCTCATTTTCTGGGTAGAATGAGTGACCGATGGGGACAAAAGACAGGATAATCATGGACTGACAAGGCCAGCAAGTCGCATTCTTCTATAATATCTTCAAAAAGGGGCTGTCCACTGAGACAGAGAGTGGTTTGGACAATGTAGTGGGGCTAGATACCAAACCTGGAAGGTAATATAGGCCCACATATTGCACTATTAGAAAAAGAAATATGAGAAGGATAGGGAGAAACAGGAGCACCTAGAGAGACACAGCTAAGTTGGTCCAACACAATTCAAAAACGACCAGCCACGAATTGGTCCAACACAAATCAAAAATGACCACCCACGTTAGCTGTGAGGGTACAAGTGGCACCAACAACCTAGCTCTAACAGCAGAAGTCAAGGAGGTTGGCAGCTGCCACACCTTAGAGAATATTACTATTGCCACACACTGGGCCACATGGCTGACTGATGGCAATTAAAAGCATAGCATGAAAAGAGTCCGATAAGCCTGACCCATCCCCGCAGAATCTCAATTCACAAAACCAAGCCCAGGGTAACCGGAATGCACCTTACACTCAGTCGCAGAGAAGTCAGTCAGTCACCACACCACCACAATAGAGATCAGGTAGTTGGACAAACATGTGGCAACAGCCACAACAGACAGGAAACCCAGCCCAACAACCGCGCCAGGAAGGGGTAACTGCCTGGGGAGGCAATGTCTTTGCACAAAAGTGGAGCCCAAATGTTCAGTAAGTGAAAACCCCAATGGGAAGAATCCATTTCACGAGCAGCTGAAAATTCACCATATCAAAACTCAAAACTCGTCAAGCGCAAAAAAAATTTGGATTACTTGGCCAAAACTAAAGGGGATATAATTCTCATGCAGGAACCAAATTATCCCAGATTGATGCTGATAATCTTAAACAAAACTGGATCTCACTAACACTTTGCTCCCCTGCGACTCAAAAGAAAAGAGGGGTGATCACCCTGGTTGCTTAAAAATCAAACTTAGCCCTGGTATCCCATTCGGTAGACTCTGAGGGTAGACTGAGTATTGCACACCTACAAAGAGACGAGGACCATATTTATGTGGCAGATAGTTATGGCCCTAATACAGACATCCCTGAATTCTGGGAATAAGTATAAAAAAAACTTGAAAATACTCCGCAAGATGAGCTCCTAGTGGTTGGGGGGATCTTAACCTACCACTAGATCTCTTGTTAGACAGGCAATCCAAGAGTACATACCACCCCCCGCAGGCACATGAGGCATTGAAACAAATGTGTGCTAAATTCCACCTACATGACTCGTGGCGCCTCCAACACCCGGATGGTCGTGACTATACTTTCTATTCCCCTCCTCACAATTCTTATTCAAGAATAGATTATCTACTGATATCTGACTCACATACACACCTCATCGACGAAACTGATATAGCCCCCATATTGGTGTCAGACCGTGCAGGTATCCATATGAAATTGGCAGGCTCACATTCACTCATCCCCCCCAGGCGATGGCACTTCAATGATGAGATATTGTCGGTACCAGAGAACAAGAAAAGCATAGAAAAATGCATACGTGAATATTTCCAGATAAACTCACAGCCAGAAACAGATCCCGCCTTACTATGGGACGCGTTTAAGGCCACATTAAGGGGTTCGCTGATAGGTATCAGGGCTCGTATGAATAAAGAATTAAATTCCGAACTGGACTCCTTAGAGAAAACAATCAAGCAGCTAGAGATGCAACTCTCCCGTGATCTGAACAGTAAAGCTACCATCGACCGCTTGACTAACTTGAAATATAAATATAACGCCATTCTTAGTAAAAGGGCAGGAGTTTGGATTAATAAATTCAAGGCCTTAAGATTATGTGAGGGTAACAAAGCAGGGAAACTCCTTGCTTCCTATCTTAAACACAAAAGGAAGCAATTCCACATAACATCTATTAGGGACAAGTCCAATACCACCAAAACCAAACAGAAAGACATTCTCCACACATTCCAATCCTTTTACGAGGATCTTTATAAGAATAATAACCAATTCAACATTGAAGAATGTAATAATTATCTAAACTCAATTCAACTCCCACGTTTATCCGATCCAGACAAAGCCAAACTAGGGGCCCCACTGACTATAACAGAAATTTCTACCGCCATTAAAACACTGAAGAGCAACAAAGCTCCGGGGCCTGACGGCTTCACGGCGAATTTTTATAAGACCTTTGAGGAACAACTTAACCCACGACTCCTCAAATTGTTCCAATCCTTCTCACTATCAAACAGAATCACCCCCACTATGAGTGAAGCGACAATAATAGTGATACCTAAAGATGGGAAGGACCCTTTACTTCCTAAGAATTATAGGCCGATATCCCTTATAAATTTGGACTGCAAGATTTACGCGAAGGCTCTAGCATCCAGACTAAACGCCGTTTTACCATCCTTAATAAATAACTGACAGGTGGGGTTCCTGAAACACCGCCTTTCTAACGACAATACGAGACTCCTATGCCATGTGCTAGAGAAGTCGAAAATCTCAAATGCCCCCGCAGTAGTAATCACCCTGGACGCGGAGAAGGCGTTTGATAGGGTGTCGAGGCCCTTTCTCCGTCAATGCATGCACATATTCAACATGGGCGATGCTTTTATTGATATGGTCATGTCATTATACGCCTCCCCTTCGGCTAGGATTGCCATTAATAGTTCACTATCAGAACCATTCCTTCTTGAACAAGGAACTAGACAGGGTTGCCCCTTATCTCCCGCTCTATTCCTTCTGGCCCTGGAACCTCTCCTCCGCGACATACAACAGAACGTAGATATTAGTGGCATCACCTTCGGCGATAAAAGTGTAACAATCGCTGCTTACGCGGACGATATTCTGATAGTCACTGAGAATCCTGATACCTCTTTAGCCGCACTGATGAACTCTATAGAATCCTACTCTAAACATTCAGGCTATAAACTGAATCGTGATAAATCTGAAGTAAAACCCCTCAACATATTCACTAATAAGGAATCTTTAGGCACATCAGGTTTAGTCTGGCAAAACAATTACATCAAATATCTAGGTATAGAATTTGGAAGCTCCATTATAGAGACCCTACAGCATAATGAAAAACTCACTCTCGAAAAAATAAAAACTCACCAAGACGGCTGGTCACCCCGCTTCATCACTTGGTGGGGCAGGCTAGAGACCATCAAGATGATGATTACACCGCTAGTAAATTACCTAATCACCATGCTCCCCTTGATGCTGTCCCAAGAGTTCCATAATAGAATAGATACAATTATTAACAATTTCATCTGGAAAGGAAAAAAAGCACGTATCAGCCTGCAAAAGCTGAGATTAGATAAATCCATTGGCGGAGTCAATCTTCCAGACTTTAAGAGATATCAAATAACCTTTTTAGCGAAACAAGGATCCTATTGGCTGTCCCTCCCAGTGGACTATTCACCGGTGTGGCTAGACATCGAAAAAGCGCTCCTGGAAGGCATTCCTCCCATCTCGATCCTATCAATGAAAGCGAATCAGCTCCCATGTTCTAAATCCATATTTACCAACACCAAAATAGCTTTACTCAGGGTAGATAAACTGCTAGACTCATCGCTAAGAAAATCTAGATGGGAAGCGATTTGGAAAAACCCCTCAATCACTTACAAAGGTAAACCACTATTCAACCCAGCCTGGATTAAGAAAGGAATTATTTTCCCCCACCTACTCTACGATAATGGCTACCCTCTGCCCTTTACAAAAATCCAATCGAACTTTGGGATAGATAATTCTGACTTTTACATATTCCTTAACGTTAAAACAGCCATTACAAAAGCGGGATTGACATCCAAACAACCGGCTCTTCCATCACTCCTCTCCTCCCTTAATAAAATTGGTCACCAGGTCTCGAGACTATACAAATTACTGAGCCCGCAGTCATCGGCATTAAATACCAAAACAATGCAGTTCTGGTCGTCAATCGCCTCCTTCTCCATCTCAGAGCTGGAGTGGTCCACAGCGTGGAGTTCTTGCCATACAATAAGTCCTACATTATCACAAGCCAAGTTCTGGCTCATGCATAAAGTCTTCTGGACGCCGGCTCGTCTTTACGCACACAAACTCAGCCCTGACGCATTTTGCTGGAACTGCAAGCATGCAGAAGGAGATCTGGACCACCTCATCCTCCAAATTCGACTGCGTCTCAACGTTTTGGGATAGGGTATTTGACTTCATTCACAAAGTTTTTTATATCACACCTGCCAAAGAACTTCCCTATCTTGTGTTCGGCTTTACAAGGGAAACCCAAATTCCAGAAATAGACAGGGCCCTCCTCGACCTCCTCCTCACGGCGGCTGTGAAGGTCGTCCTAAACAATTGGAAAGACACCAAAAAGGCAAGTTATGCCTGCTGGCTAAACTGGGTGATTAACCTCCGAGGAGCAGATAACATCACTCTACAAAACACACCAGGGCGACCCTCACAAAGGAAACTTTGGAACTCACTGGATATCTACTTTAAAAACCATAAACCTCCGTGAATCATCATGCTCCTCACACTTTCCCAAAACTTCCAGGTGCCGATCATACTTTACCATAGCTCAAATAGCTCGTGACCCATAACCTGAACTGCTATGCCGCATCGTGGTGTCCCATCTAACATCTAACATCTAACATCTTACATCTTACATCTTGCATCTTACCTCTTACCTCTTACCTCTATCCTTTGCTCTCTCTTTTCTACTCTCTTCTTCTTCCTCCAATCTACTTCTATCCTTTCCACTTTCTATTGAGCTCTATGCTCTCAGGAGCCTAGCCTGGAAAGGCTTCATGGTTGAATATCACATTACCCTCGAGATCGTCCCGAACGACATGAACACCATCGGGGAACGTGATGCCTTTCTCTGCTAAATTCATATCATATGCTCTTTATTTGAATGATGTATAGTTACATGTAATGGTTATATGTACATGGCAACTTCTGATTTGTATGCTATAAAACCCTGAAATTTCCTATAAAAACTTTTGAAATTAAAACTCAAAACAAGGACCAATGAGACAATATTAGGAATTTCAAGCCTGTACTTGCCTTGTGGAATGCAGGGCTGCTCTATGTGCTTTCTTGATTGGATATCCTCACTAGAATCCATCATTCAGGGTGCCTGTGAGAGCTTAGGCCCCACTCTGCTGCTGATCTCCCAGGGCGGGTTGGCTGACCACATCTCGGAGGGCAGTGCGGCTCCTGTCCAGTCCTTCAAACAGGCATCCCCATAGCCAAATCCAATTTGGACACGTTCTTGAAACCCAACCCGGGATCAAAATTCCTTCATGGCATGAGGTTCCAACAGCAACCCCAAATAGCCTCCAGCCAATGGAGGCTCCCTTTCAGTTCCAAAACAAAGCTGTCCTCCAGTGTCGGGAACCAGGCTTTTCATAGGAATGAGCTATGGAAGACCCCATTACCTCCACAGCACTCACAAAAGATCCGACAGGTTGTGAAGCGTTGCATGGAACAGAGTCATTTTGGAGAGAGATTCACCAGAACAACTAGCTATCCCCGTCCATTACAATCATTAAGGGAGTTTCGACTAAATCTTAGCCTAAAACCCTGAACTCTCCATGCAGCAATTTTTTCCTTACTCTCACTCAAATCATCCAAATGTCCAAAGTCTCTACACAGGGTCATGTGCCTTCAAAACAACAAAAGAAGTGCAGGTTAAAAGTCCAAAGCCGCAGACAGGAACCGCAGGTCCAACACTTGGTCAGAGGGAAAGGGGGTACCTGGAAGAAGGCAGTCTGCAAAGTCCATCCCAACTCCGAGCGAGAATAGAATGCAAAATGTGCTCACCTCCATATTCTGGCAATAATCCAACACTCAAGGCCTTACATACACCATCTAGCAAAAACAGTAAGCCCAACTTCAAACACTGCAAAATGACATGAGCAGGGGTACATCGGCCATGGAACAACTTCCAGTCCACTTCCGCTTTTATAAAAAATAAAAAAAAGACAACAGATCACGTGAGATCTAGGAAGGCTCTTAAAAGACTGATAAAAAAGGACACAAAACTAGCCCAAAAAAGAATCTCTGGAAAAAGGGCGTAGCCAACACACCTGGTGCTACAATGGGCAAGCTGCATGCTGCAGGCCAGGGACTAGGGGTACACATGTGACCTCAGGTCACGTTTTTGATCTCTAACAGCATTCAGTTGCAACATTCTCCCTCTTTATACATTGCCCCAACATGTGTAGGTCAAAAGAAAATGCCTGCACCAATAAGCACCCCCTTGCACCCACTAGGAGAGCTAGGATATTGGAGGGCTAGCGTCGCCCTCAGAGCACTGGTTAATAACTAAGACCATCCACATGCCTAGCAAGATCACCCCGTAAAATATCTTTTCAGTCATAGAATCGGGGAATGCCCAACAACCCATAAAATGTAATGCGTCCCACTCTCCAACATAAACCATTAAATATAGATTCTCCGACTGGGGCCACCTTCCAGTGCTTAACTAAAAATGTGAGTCTTTGGAGTGTGGGGAGCACACCCTTAAAGAAAAGCATAGGAACTCTGAAGAGAATGACTGAAAATGGCACATGCAATAATGCAACTAACCAATGAACGCAGCTCTAATTCAACAGGTCAGCAATCGAATGTCCAAGCATTACACCTTTTCAGTGGCCACAACAGCACCCCAACAGAATCTATAGTGTGCGAATCAAGAACTACGGACTGTACTGTGAACTTTTTTCCTCAAACGTTGTTAACTAAAGACACTCCCAATTACAGACATCTCCCCTAGATTAATACCAAGGCTTGAAATGTGCATTAAGTTATCTATTGTAGTATTTCCATGTACCTTGTTCTGATTACTGTGGGTGCTGTCACATCCATTCATCACCAAAGAACTACTTAGTCAAATGAAGTCCACCCCGAAGATTTCACCTCGCTTGCGTAGGAACCTCTCCTACATCACTTATAATAACACCGAACACAAAACTAGCATTCCACATGCACTACACAGGGCCCTCTAATACAACACATGGTAGCAGCACATCAAAGCTGTGGGCTCCAAGACATCAGTCAGGTCATATTACTTCTGTTCGCTGATACCACATGCAGTAGGCACATACAGTCTTTACTTGTCCCAAGAGGTACCCCGAAAAAGAAAAATACCTTCTCCAAGGATTTTGGTTAATATACAACCAAACAGAGTAGAACCCCATAGAGTAGTAGTAAATCTGATGCGATTCGAGTCCAAACCCACAACACTGAACCTTTTCACTGAGCCTAGCGAAATTCAAACTGAGCTAGATCAGATGCACATGAGAAGAACCAAAGAGGAGGATATTGTTTGGTCCCAAGACTTTCTAGAGAATAGATTCTTGGAGGTAGCAAAACCACCACACCAATTCACAAACACATCTGCTCCTGCTTTCATATTTGGTCACAAGGTGGACCTTAACCTTTCTGTAGCTGTCTTCCTTAATAAGAAATGAACCCCAAACATGGAGTTCCAGTATAATTAATTAATTAATTGTGGGTTTATATAGCGCTAGAATCAACTCCCGGAGGAGTATCTCCGCGCGCGTGGATGGCTAGGGCCATCCACATCGATCATAAACAGGGAAATGAGTCTCGAATGGTAGGGTTGAACAACAGCATAGATACCCCATGTCAGGAAATCAGGGATACTGAGGTGAATTGATATACAAGGTTAGAAGGGAAGGGTCAATCCCTAATCGTACAGAAACTTACTCAGTATTCAGAGGTAAAGGAACCATTCCTCTGGGGACAAATCAAAAGGGTGTCACAATACTGCACATTCCAGACTTACAATGGGGCACATCCACGCTGAAGGATATGTACTGGCAATGCAGCAAGTTTGCCTACACTTAGTTCATCCCCGAATGGCGTGGCCTCTGCTCCCTCATAACCATACACACCCCGGCCCTTGTCATTCCCAGAGAAGAACCGTCAGAGTTGCGCAAACACCCACTAAAGAAGAAGATGATTCTGCTTCATTAAGCTTGAGAAACAAAAATCTGATGATTAGTACGAGGACATTCTGTAAGAATTTAGACTGTTTTCTGACACACAAGTAAATGGGAGCGTCGGTACCCTGCTGCACCATACAAACAAAAGTAAACAATCGCTGGTTACAAATAACCAGGAGGGAGATCCTCAAGATGATGAACAGCACTGAGCTCACTTATAATGCAGTCAAGGAAGAACTGAGAGCCATTCACCTTATGGTAATGCAACATCGATTTGTGTTGGATTTACTGTAATGACAGCAATGGAGGGAGGGTGTGAGTCAAGATTAGTGCGTCCTGCTGCACATTTATACCAGGCAATGATCTGAATAACGGGACTCTGACTCTTGCCATCCAGGCATTGCACCATTTACAAAGAGACATGCGTGAGGAGTCAGATGCCCCCGAGCAGGAGTGGTACATGATTTGTTTCTCTTGGCTTCCCCGGTAACTGATCAGTCTGCGCACATCTTTGTTGCAAGTTTTCATATTTTTAGATTGTTTTTGTGTGGTTTCCTGCAATTGGGGGTTTCTTGCCGTAAAAAATGCATTCCTCAAATTGGGTAGACTGCAAGTATTAGAGAAGTAGTAATGGTCAAAATCAAAGAGCAAGTCCCCAATTTTGTGACTGTCATGAAGTATGGGTTAAATAATGTAGTTGGAAATTCAACTAGAGGGGGAAATGTCAATATTGATAGAATCATTGCCAATTTTTATAATAATACATTTGCACATAAAAATGAAAATGCATCACTATTATCAAATTCTCCGATCATGAACTCTCCATCAACTCTGACTCTCAAGTATATAGTCAGGCAGGTTCTGTGACTTAGACCTGAGGTTACTGATTGACAGGTAACAGGTGGGGTGGCACGTAGCCCGCAGCCAAACGTGCAAAAAGAAAACTCAGATCCAGTCCCCAGATAAGCGCAGCAACACCAAAATGGTCCAGGGAGACTGGCCCCAATCAAGCACAGATGGCCAGAGAGGTGCGCACATTCCCCAAATACCATAAAGTAAGATACCACCTGAAGTTAGGAACGCACAGCAACTAAGGACAAAGCACACAGGGTACATGTAGTGAACACACACCCCTCATGACGGACATCTGGACACGTTACCCATTGGCCTTCATTATGTCCACCAAAGGTCGAGGCTCACTTGCATTTGTTATCAGGGGCCTTATTTATGATTTCACAGACAATCTCTGTATTCTTTTGCCAAAAAGGATCGATAGAAATAATTTATGATACCCAAAGAAATGTATAAAACACTTCTCAGAATGATTGTACTTTGAGATAGCCCTCAGACCCGCTTCTGTAACTGTGCTCCCGGCCAAAGTGTCCAATTAAAACAACCATTACAGTTTTGTCAAATGCCTCTTGTCTTTTGCTCTTTCAAGGTAAATTCATATTCAAGTAACAGATTCGAGCAGCTAAGAGGTTGAGCAGGATGAGCGTGGAAATTTATCCCCGAGCCAGTAGGGTGTGGCTCTCATCCGTGGCTGTGATGAATGTTGTTTCTGTGCTGTGGTTGCTTCGAAAACCTGTTTCGGGAATGCTCGAGTAGGGTGTGGAGTTCGAGGTGGTGTGTGAGTTGTTGGAAGGCAGTTGCCCAGCTCACTGGGTTCAGCTGATGGTTTTTTGAGGAGGACGGTGAGTGCGGCGTGTTTCCAGTCTTCGGTGAAAGTGGCTAATTTGATCGAGGAGATGATTATAAGGGTGAGGATTAACAGGGCGCTGACTCTTGCCATCAAGGCTATATATGTGATGGGGTGTTATAGATGTGATGGGGACATGGGTCTGTTGGGTCCCTGGAATTGATGGTTTTCATGATTGCTGTGGTGTCTTCCTCTGTGAATGCATTCCAGTTGGTTAGTTGTGTGTCCAGGTAGGTGGTAGGCAGTTTTCTGATGACATCCTTAGGGCTGGGCTGTTGTTTGAAGTTACAGTAGATGTTTTAGATTTTGCTGTGGAAGAAGTTTGGTTAAGACTTTTCTCTTGTAATCACTCAGGAGATTCTCGTAGTGCCTGAGCGCAGCCTTTTATGTAGTTCTGGCATCAGCTTCATGGATGGCTCTCCATTTTCTTTTCAGCTGTTTGCAATGTCATTTGAAGTCACAGAGCTTATCTGTGTACCAGTTGGGTTGTTTATTTGTATTGCATTGCTTATGAAGTTTAATGGATTTAAGTGAGTCTGTGTAGGTCTTGATCCATTGTTTGAAGTTAGTGGTTTCTTTGTCTAGGTTTTGTTGGTGTTGGGTTGCTCCATTTCAAGGGATGTGCTCCAGTTAGCTTCTGTTATTGGGTTCCAGTTTCAACTGTGCAGGTTGATGCTGGTGGTTGCTTTGGCTTACAGTCTAGAGATTTGGAAGTGTATGATGGAGTGATCAGTCCATCTGAGCGGTGAGGTGGCGCTGTATTCATTGTTATTTCTGGTAGCGAAGATTGGATACAGAGTGTGTCCAGCAATGTGTGCAGGAGTCTGTGAGGAGCTGGAACAGGCCACTGTTGTTCAGGCTCTTGAGGAGGTCTATGGAGCAGGGATCTGTGGGGTTCTCTAGGTGGACATTGAGGTTACTAAGTAGTACGAAGTCCTTGGAGATGATGGTGAGGGGAGCGAATAAGTCTGAGATGAGGTTGCTGAAGTTGGTTCGTGGACCAGGTGGTCTGTATGCTAGAATTTTTTCTAGTATACATCTTTCAGGGTGAAACATGTTGTTTGTTTGAAGGCTGACATGCATATGTTTCATGACGGGGTTGTCTGAGTCCATGGTTGAGGGTGTCTTTGCAAATAATTGTGAGTACTCCTCGTAGATTGTGAAGACGGTCTTGGTGTGCTATTTTCTATCCTACCAGGATGGCCACGTCAATGTGGGGGGACAAAGTTGGGTTCAGTCAGGTTTCTGTCAGGAATACGAGGGCTGGTGCACTGTTTCTGAGGAGTCCCTGGATTTTGATAGAGTTTTTGCAATGCGAGCAGGTGTTGAAGAGCATTACGTTAGGGCTTGCTGAGGTGCGGCAAGTGTAAGGTGATAGTCAGTGTAGGTGGTGCAGGTGTGTTGCTGCAGGTGAAGCTGCATTGGAAGGAAGAGACAGGTCCTCCCATGGTGTGTGGTGCCGTGCAGCAGCAACAGGTTTTCAGGCATCCTGAGTTGAGTGAGCAGAAGGTAGCTGCTGTGTATCCACAGGGGCTACACGGATCAGGGGTTGTGGCACTGAGTGCAATACAGGTGCAGATGGGCTTGTCTATTGCCATGTCTTCAGCACCACAGTGGCATGCCTGCTGTGCAGTTGAACAATGGCCACCATTGAGTAGGTCCTGGGAGGGGGAGGATCGCAGGGGAGGTGGTGGGTGGTGCTAGAATGGGGACAAAGATGCAGGAAGAAGCAAAGAGAGGTGGCAAAGCAGGATACGGAGTGGGGAGGCGGGAAGGGGAAAAAGCATTGTGTGGGGTGAGGCTTAGAGGGCTGAAGGGGCAAGCAGGGAAAGAGAGGAGGAGAGAAGCGACACAAGAGGAAACAAATACTGAAAGCAGAAAAGGCACAAAAGGGGTAAAAGGCCCAAAGAGAGGCACAAGAGTGGAGGAAGGGGGAAGAAGAAGGAAAGTGAGAGGGGTGAGAAGGGAGGGGCACTCCAATAAAAGACAGCGCAAAGTACAAAGAGCTGAAAA
Organism: Lissotriton helveticus; assembly: GCF_964261635.1. NCBI lineage: Eukaryota > Metazoa > Chordata > Amphibia > Caudata > Salamandridae > Lissotriton > Lissotriton helveticus. The sequence continues at coordinate 2,130,240,995 of NC_136061.1, forward strand.
TATGGGGGAGAGTCACTAAAGTATGGAAGAACGTGAAAAGAGAGTGGAAAAAAAGCATGAGAGAGAGAGCTGAAGGCCCAAATAGAGGCGATAAAGTGAGGCAAAAGACAGCAAAATGCATGGAAAAAGTGTGAGAAAGAGGGCTGAAGGTCCAAAACGAGGCAAAAAAGAGAGGCAAAGAGAGAAAGAGGCCCTGAAGAGAGGGAGTACGGAAAGTTGAGAACAGACACAAGAAACACAGTGAGAGAGAGAGAGAGAGAGAGAGAGGAGAGAAGAGGCTGCAGGAAGACTGAGGCATGCCTTGAGGTACAAAGCCTGGTCTGAAAGATCCTAAATTGATCGGAGGACCTGTCCCAGGTAAGTGGTGCCGGAGCTGGGCCTAGGCACCTGCTCATCTTGGGAGGGACGAGGAGTGCGGTGAGTGGGTAGGGAGAGAATGGGCGAGAAGAAATCTTAAGAAGCAAGAAGACGCGGGAAAGCAGATGAGGAGTGGGGCAGGTAGGATTGGGAAAAGCGCAGTGGGAACGGAAGCTGTGGGGGCCTGAATGGACAAGTGGGGTGAGGGAGGATGATGAGAAAATGGAGGCTGTAAGCAAAAAAGGAACACAAGGGGAAAAAAGGTCGAAAGAGAGGCACAAGAGTGGAAGGATGGGGAGAAGAAAAGAGAGAGAGGCAAGAGGGAGCGGCACTACAATGAAAGTAAGAACCATAAGCACAAAGAGTTGAAATAACAGGGGCGAGGCACTACAGTATGCAAGAATGGGAAAAGAGAACAGAGAGTATAAAAACACATGAGAAAATGGGATCCAGGCCCAGAAAGAGGCAAAAATGCAAGGCAATTTGGGAGAAAAGAGCAGAAAGTGTAGAACAATTGTGAGAAAGAGGACCGAAGGACCAAAAAGAGGCTAAAAAGAGAGGCAAAGTGAGAAAGATGACATGAAGAGAGGGTGCATGGAAATTCGAGAGCAGACACGAAAGAGAGAGTGAGAGGAGAGCCAGTGAGAGAGGATTAAGGGGTCTGCTGGAAGAGCAAGGCGGGGGTCTCGAGGTGCAAATCTAGGTCTGAAAGAGTCAAAACTGATTAGAGAACCAGTCCCAGGTATGGTGGGGGAGCTGGGGCTAGCCACCTGACCAATGGCATCACTCAGCACTGAGGGAGGGGGAGGATAAAAAAGAGAGGGGGCTAGAAGGGAGCAAGACTACAACTAAAAAAGAGAGTAGAAAGTAGAGAGCATGAAAAAAGCACGAGTGAGAGAGCTGAAGGCCAAGAAAGAGGCGGATCGATGAGACCCCCGCTCCTTTGGTGGTGGTCTTGAGGAATGTCCCACCATTACATGACGGCCAGATTGAAACTACCGAACAGCTGATGGCTAAGGCCATGCATTGGCTTACGTCATGATTGAAGGAAGCTGGGGTTCGGGACTGGGACACCTGTAATCAGATGATTATGGCCAGATGATCGTCATGGATAGGACACTCCACAAAGGATGGGAGAGGGGACTGTATAGTTGCTAATTTTAACAACGAGTATGCTGTTAGATTTCTTTTAGACCATCTAGGTAGCACTAACCCAGAGTATCACTCTAGGAAAATATCTCTTCTGCCTCTAGGGTTCTTCTATAAACCTTGTTATATCCCTATGTTGGGGTGGGCAATGCCACCTGTAGTGCAATATCCTATGGTATCCAACAGAATTCCACATGGTCAATTTGATCTAAGTTTAGCCAATAGATTTGCCCCTTTGTCTAGTTTAGACGCCTGCGACTGACTACACTCTGCAAACCTGCCCTTGTTATAGAATATTGCTGCCCGGCCTGTTTCTCTCCCTGTGACTGCTCCGAGTTCTCAGCCAAACACACCAAAGTCTTCAGTGTGTATTTTGGATAAGTCAACTGCAGCTAGGGGGGCCAGCACTGTTTTCCCCCCACTAACCATAATATCATAAAATATTGCTGGCCTCCAAAAAAAACTGTTTCCATTGAGTGGTCATGTTTTATAGAGAACCAAGATATCATCATGTTCCAGGAGACCTGGTCACTGCATACGATCTTTCGTCCCGGGTTTCTGGCATTCGGTAAATCAGCAATTGCTAGTCATAAAGGGAGGCCATCTGGGGGTTTGCTTATTTGGGTGAGACAGCAGGCAGGCTGTCAGGTGGTGGAGTTAACAATAGATAACCCTGACATATTGGCTGTTAAAATTCGCTTTGACTATGGGCTAGAACTCATATTAGTCAATGTTTATGGGAGAGGGCTAGTGGGTGGGAAAGCCTCTCCTACTATTTCGAAACTTGACTCGATCATCAAGCCATTGAAAGGGGCAAATCATCTGGTAGTAGCTGGTGATTTTAATTGTACATTTGAGCCCCTGGGTTTAGATGATGGTAGTTTAACTGGGGACGAGGATGCGACGTGGGGTATACCATCGTTGGAGCTCACCCCGATTAACAAATGGTCTGAGGTAGTGCTCCAGCTAAAAAGCCTGTCTCTGGAAATGTCTTTCATGGCTGTAAATGGATGGTCAAAATCTGATAGCGAGGGTACCCACACTTACAACAACGGGATAAGAAGTAGCAGAATTGACTACTTCTTTATCAATCTAAAATTGTGGGCAAGGTTAGATGATATGAAGGTCCAGAATAGAAAGGAGAGTGATCATAATCCTCTAATCCTAACTTTACAAATCACTGGCAAACCAATAGAAAAGGTGGGGCCTGAAATAGCATGACTGAGGTAACAAGGTCCAATGACTGCCGTAAATTAAAGTGAGCAATGGTCGCAGAAGATGAGGGCACTCTGGACCTGATAAAGTTAACCCTTGAAGACACCCTCTTAGCTCTTTCACAGTTTGTTGTGGATGACGCTTCTCTACCTGACCTCACAAAGGTCCATGAGGAGCTATTCACAAAGTTTAAAGTCTTGTTCACAAAAAACAAAGGGAGTTCTAAGCAGGGCACACTGAAATCTGCAAAATGGTATGATGGGGCATTTAGGGCTGCTTTTGCCCACCTCTCCCAAGCTATTAGGACGCGTTTGCCACACGAAGTTAGGGAACCTAGGATTGCTTATAAGGATATACAGCGAAGGGCAAAGAAGACCATCGATGTAAAAAGATGGTGGGATTTGTTAAATGCAAGTAGTGGAAAAAACTGTGTTGGCTTTTGGAAAATAGTTAAATGGGGCAGTGGTGATATAGGGCCTTAACCAGCCAATAATGTTCCCCCTGAAGCATGGGTCAAGCATTAGCAGACCCAGTTTGCTAGTACAACTAGTACCCCAAGTTATTATCCACAAATATTCTGTGACGATGTGTTAATTTTTGATTTAGCGGAAATTAAGAGGGCTCTGGATGCGGTGGCAGTAGGCAGGGCTATGGGTCCCGATTGCATTCCGGCAGATATTTTTAAATCTGATAAGGAAAATTGGCTCAAATAAGTACATTGCATGGTTAATGGTCTGGCAAGAGGTGCTCCTCTGCCAGAATCTTGGCGCAGAGCGGAGATTATCCCTATTTACAAAAAAAGGGACTGCGCAAGTCCGAGTAACTATAGGCCCATAAGTCTTATAGACACTATGCAAAAGATCGTGGCCAGAGTTGTGTTGGGCAGGGTAAATATGTGGATAGATGAACAAGAAATTCTATCCACTCTACAAGTGGGTTTCCGCCCTCATGTCAGTACCATCAATCAAGTTTCTAGATTCATGATGATTTATTGGAGCACTGTGGTTCTAGCAGAGGGGACTCTCTATGCTGCATTTATAGATCTAAAATCAGCATTTGATTTGGTGCCGTGCTTTAAGCTGTGGGACTCACTTAAGAAAGTAGGGATGCCCCCTGAAATCCTACATTTTATTATCAAACTTCATGAGTCTAATTATGCCCAGGTTCAGTGGGGTCACCAGGGTGAGTTAACAAATCAGTTTCCTGTGACCAAAGGGGTAAGGCAGGGCTGTGTTTTGGCCCCTACCCTCTTTTCTTTGTTTATTAACAATGTTATTTCATATTAATCTGATTTCCCAACCGATGCACCTACTCTTGCTGGTACGAGGGATCCACTGTTAATATTTGCAGATGATACTTTGATTTGATCTAAAACACAATCGGGTCTGCAACGAGCCCTCGATAGATTCACTTTATTTTGCAATGACCACAAACTAGTAGTTAATGTCGCTAAGACTAAGTTCATGGTGTTACATAAACATCAAATTGTGAAAGGCAGAGTAGAAATGAATAGTGCACCTCTGGAGCAGACTAGCACCTTTACGTACCTGGGTGTATCAATGGGCCAGAGGATGAACTGGAACCCTCAGATAGATTTACTAGACCTCAGGCATAATCAACTAGCAGATAAATTAGTATTTATTGCAATGCTCCTGCTAACGATTAAGTGCACATTCTTTTTGGAACCATCTACTCAGTGAGCTTCTAAAAGGTCGAATCAACACTATAATATGGCCGTTCCCCCTTTACTTCATTATATCAGAAACAAATGAGCGCTCTAAAATGTAAGGTCAATTTGATCTGCTCTTTGCCTTTATATCACACGTTTATGTGTTCAGTAAATGCAAGGAAGAATGAAAAGTCAAGTCGTGTCTAGGTATTTGGGCCTCCTGCCAACCTGTGGTGAACGGAGGGGGGTGGAGGGTGGGGGGGGGGGTCCTATGTGAAAATGTGTTGTTCATTTTACCTGTATAAACGTTATTAACACGGTGATAGCAAAGCAACAGAACAATTTACAACATATATGAACCTCATCGCAGGATACAGAATTAAATGCATCCACGATTTCGAACCAACCACTCTTAGCAGCCCGTGATGAGTTGCAGGCACTTCTAAATGTATAGCTACAATGGGAGCTCGGAATTGATAGCTAATTTCAGGCCATATTATAAACTGAACCACCCTGCCATCTCTGAATAAAATCATGCAACTGATTAAAACAGTATTTCTACACGAGCTGGCAGCCGCTCCAGCTAGTGAAAGCGCGATCATTAAGGCGGCCATGAATTTCCGCGAGAGTAGTGGCAGTCTAACAACCGCATAATGCCCAGTCATAAGAATTAATAATTTCTCAAGCATCGTTACTGCTTAAATAAATAGATGTTGATTTACTGGAGGTTAATCGTGCACTCGACAATACATAATGGCGACATCCCATTGGAATCCACTCCATCTGTCGTCCACTCTGAATGTTCAGACACCTTCTGTAAATGGCACAGAAGAGTCCCGCTGCAAATCAAAATAGCAACATTCGCTTGCAAGCCGAGACTGTCGACAGCTCTGTAATTATCTCTCCGAGGCACGCGCGCGCCCTTTGATTCGTTTTCCATAATTTGAGTTTTTCGCCGACTCTTGTTTTCATAGGCCCAGTAACAAACCTCAAGTAGACGCAGCCATGTTTACAGGATGTGACGGTAGCTTCACAGCGCTGCTCAATTAGAAACAGACATTTTGTCAGACGAGTGCGGCTGAAGAGCATCTTTTGCAGGGTTCCTCGGTTTCAAGAGGAAATTCAAAGTCAATGAGATATCAAAGCATATCTTGCACAGCATGCTCCCATAGGGCTCTTTGCTTCTATGGGAATTGTGCTTGCTTGCTAGATCTGACATGTCCGATCTCTAGTAAATAATTAGGATCCTATTTCTTTATGCATGACTTGGTGGAGATTTTAAACACGAGAGGTATGTTTGCTGATGTTTATAATACCGTGGTGCAACTTTAAAACAAGCATTTACAATGCAATGGTCTCGGCATTATTAAAGGTAGAGCTATTGGCATTGCTCATGACATTTTTTTTTATCATAAATAAATGGCATTGTCATTTACATTGCCAATAGCTTAATCGTTAAATAAATGGCATTGTCATTTACAATGCCAATAGCTTAATCGCTTGCAAATGCATGACCTATTGCATTTACACCCACACAGAGCCACACACACAAAGCCACCCACAGACACATACAGAGCCACCCTCACAGAGCCACCCTCACAGAGTCATTCACACAGAGCCACTCACACACACCGACCCACCTACACAGAGCCACCCTCACACAGACAGAGCCACCACACATAGAGCCACCTACAAAAAAAGCTATCCACACAGAGCCACACACACACAGAGCTACACACACACACAGAGCCACTCACACACACACAGAGCCACTCACAAACACAGAGCCACTCACACACACACAGAGCCACTCACACACACATATCCACTCACACACACACAGAGCCACTCACACACACACAGAGCCACTCACACACACACACAGAGCCACACACACACACACACACACAGAGCTACCCACACACACACACAGCCACCCACACACACACACACACAGAGCCACCCACACATAAGGTGTTTGTCACTCAATGGGCATTATCATACTATGCCTGTAAAGTGGCTGTCAGGAGGATATACAAAACCATGCAATATTTAAATGAGGTGTATAATTCTTTTCAAAACATCGGTTGTTGAGATGAACAGGGAACTTAAATGTACATTTCTCTACATGACAAGTTCTACTGGTTGTAGAACGGCCAAAAAGCACGAGTGTACAACTGGAAAAAACACAAATATAAGCCAACTTAAAATAAATATAAAAGTTTTGCGACAGCAATAAATGCATCTTTGGCATTTTATGTGAGTGAAGGGTGCGTCTCGAGACGCTCCTATGCCGCCCTGCCCATCTTTCGTCCCACCCCGTTTTCTGCAAAACCTTTCCTATCCCTGTACTCGCTCGCCAACCATCCACTCTTCTCCACCAACTCCCACCCAAATTTCCATCACCACATCATGCAGCCAAGCACCCTAACTCCTTCTCATTGGGCCATATGTATCAACATACCCTTTTGCGATTCCTAAATAGCGATTTTTAAGGAATCGCTATTTAGAAATCGCAAAATGGTATGTATGAAGAAATTCGCTATTTTTTAGCGATTCCTTAAAATTCCTTAATTGCGATTAGCAAATTTCTCATCGCAATTAAGGAATAATTTCCCATTCATTTCTATGGGCCAGGAGGCCCATAGGAATGAATGTGAAATTATTCTCAATTTGCGATTCGCAATTTGCTAATCGCAAATTGAGGATATTTTCACGGGTGCAGGGGTGTCTCAAGAACACCCTGCTGCACTCCTGAAAATGACATGTGTGGGCATATGGCGCACATACATGCCCTAAGGGCATGTATGAGCGTCACATGGCACCTTTGGATTTAAAAAAAAATGCTTTTTTAAAAGAATTCGCAACTTACCACCAACTAGAAGTTGGTGGTAATTTGCGAATCCTTATGGGCATTTTGGAATTTATTTTTCCTTGATACATTGCATTTAAGGAATCGCAAAATTTGCGATTCCTTAAGTGCAATCGCAAAAAAGGAATGGCAAATTTTGCGATTCCTTATTTTGCAGCCAAATTGTTTCATACATACCATTTAGCGAAAATGGGTTCGCAAACGCCGAAATTCTGCGAATTTCGACGTTTGCGAACCCATTTGGCCTTGATACATATGGCCCCATGTAACTAAAGGACTTCTCAGCCACTCATCACCTTGTGTCGCTGCAACTTCCTACACCATCCCGCTTTCCTGGTGACATGCCTACCCCTTCTAACGTCACATCATCCTCATTCGTAGCATGTCAAAAGTTTAGTGGCGTTTACTTGAAACTTAAGCTGTAACACGAGGAAATCATGAAGAATTGGGGCTCACTGATCGTAGCAGACATAAAGAAATTGCCCCCGGGTCGGTGGAGCCCCTCGGCTCTAAAGAAGCAGTGCCCCTGGGGTGCGGGAGTCCCGCTCGGGGGACTTAAAATGACAATGGCCCCTGGAGCCCTCTGGGGCTCGAAATAACAATGCAATGCCCCGGAGCCTCTTGAGAGGCTCGCAGGCTCTCAACTAGAACACTACCCCACTGCAACTCGAGCTCCACTCACCGGAACTCCTGCGATGGCGTCTCTGCTGGCCGGGCAGTCACGGGGCTCTCCCTGACTCCGGACGTCGCCTCCTTAATGGCGGTTCCTTTGCGGATGGGGCACAAGCGCTGGACCAATCCGTGCGCAGCTCACCAGATGAGCCCCTCCTGACGCGGCAGCTCTAGCTCTCTCGGCGGCCCAGTCCTAGTGCGGCTTTTCCCGTCGAGCCTCCACAGTGGGCCAATCACAGCGCGGCCTCTCCGCTTACGACAGTGGGCCCGGGCCGGTGGCGGTATCTTTCTTCGGATGTTCTTTGTCCTGGGCAGGCGGCAGTGAAACGGGGCAACACGAGGGGTAGGCTCCCTCTTCAATTTAAATATAAAGCGAGGTGGGCACTCGCTTGGGGCCACAAAACGGCACCAGGTCCCTGGCGGGGTGGAAAAAAAAATGGCGGCCGCAACTCCAAAAAGTTCGGATTCGGGGGCGTGTTTAGGCGTTCTGAGTGACGGGTGACGTCACAGGTGGAAAGAACGGCAAAAACACGACCCCGAATCCGAAAGAGACGGGACTTAATTGGAGTGACGCCTGTCTCCTTCAATGGCTGGCCTCCATTTAGGAAGCCAGTCAATGGAGGAGAGAGGCGGGTTAAGGCCCCGTTACAGAAACTACTCAAAATCATTAAATCTCCCCCGGAGGCTTCGCAAGCGCAGCCTTCGGTCCTCGACCTAAAAACAAGCGTTTCTAATTATCAATTAGGAATGTCATTAGGTGGAAGGCCTTTACATTGTTCTCGAGTTTATTATTGTAATTCGACTTATTACAAGGGTATTGATAATTGAAGTCAGTGCCCGGTACTTAAATGATCAAAGAAGCCAAAGAAAATGACCATTAGATATGGAGAAAGGAGGACTTTGCCAATGCTGGCCATCTAACGACCAATTTGGTCAACGGTGCACAAACAATATCGAATCATTACAATATCTTCATATATGTTGTCACAATTTAGGCTTTAAACTTTCTCCAATACAATGGATGATTTTAAATTATATGTTGTAAAATTTGATTATACCTTAAGTATGGCAAGGAATATGTAACTTGTAAAAATATACTGTTTTGGTAGGTGATCTTTCAGATACATGTTTCTACCAAGTAAATTGTTTACATGTTTATTACAAACTAAAATAAACGTACATTTGCTGCTGCTGATAATGATGGAGACTAAATCATTGATATTGGCATAGATAATGGAGCATCTTGTCTAAAAATTCACCCCTGGCCTCACACTGATAATGAAGCTAAGAATAGCATTGAGCTATGGAGATCTTCTATCATCAGTGCACCTAAGCCAGTGGGATGACATGAAATGTTTGATAGATTAAAAAAAACAAAAATGTTACATGCTTGCAAGCCATTCCACATTTTTTTTTTAATGAAGCTCCAGCAACCGTTTATAGCAGCAGAAAACTGTTGCAGCTGCCACAACGACTACAACGGGACATAGGAGCTGTAGTTGTAGAGGGTGGACAGCTGCCACAACACAGCACTCCCCATTTTCCCATCATTATGCCCATTCCTGGGACATTGCTGTCACATCGACTGAACTACACACGAATCTATCAGTATTCCCTGAATAGGTAGGCACCTGTCTTTAGTTTGGCACCCACCGGGAGCCCACCTGAGCCTCCAGCCCCACTCCCACCCCAATCTCGCCAGCCCTATTTCGGCCACTGTCATACCTCCTTTTGCTACCTCATTTCCCAGTTGCACACTGTGTATCTTTCAGGTCGGGACATTATACAACAGCCCAGCCGTGCAGTCATGTGTAGGGAAATTTTACCTCAGAAAGGTTGGGAATGTTGCTCGTCTTCCTGAGGTGAAGTTTCCAACTTACAAGAACGAGAGAGATTATCCCCTCATGCACCAAGAGGATAACGTTTTTTATAACCAAACAAACAGTACACCACCCCTACAGAAATTCATCTTGTTTTATGCTTCAGTTCATGGATCTCTATTTTAAATCTTATGTTATGTTATGTTATACACATTTTTAGAGCGCACAGCTGCCCCAGCAAAGGGGCGTCCCGGCGCTTTTGAACAGGCAAATGGACACATAACACCACACAAACTACAGGATCCAGAGCAGGAAAGAGAGAAAGACTAGCAAACATTAGGGAACAGATAAGTTTTGATGGCACTCCTAAATGCAAGCAGATAGTCAAGTGCACGGATGTGGGGGGGAAGAGAGTTCCAGAGTTTGGAAGCCTTGCCCACAACATAAAAACATTACTTTGAATTTGTAAGAAATATATATATATATATATTCTTATATATTTTATCTGTCAATCACAAAACAATACATGTCGCAAATAGTTTATTAAAATCCCAAATAATACTTATCATGAACAATAGATTATAATATCGCACATCTAGAAAATGTGTAATATTGAAATATATATGAATTAAAATCATAAAATAAAAGACAGCCTATGCTTTTATGTTTTGAAGTTATTTATTGATATCCGAATGATTTAAACCTTACTGTGTGATGAATTAATATGATGTATTAATGAAACTGGAAAAAGGTTTGACTTGTGAATAAAAGTGCCTTTTGTGTCATTGATGGATTTAGGCACTCAATATGTCATCATACATGTATTCTGTCTCACATTTTAGCTGCCATGCATCCATTCATCCATCCACTGACACATTTTTGCATTCACCTTCTGACACAGCCGCAATAAAACATAGACAACCAAAACAACATATGTACAATAAATTAAAAGAATACGAGTAGAAGCAAGAACACATGCGTCCGACTAAACATGGTGGGCATATGCTTGCAAAACGAAACATAGCAGAGGGTTTTCATCTTGCAGGGTTATTTAAATGGTCTATCATTGTTTTAAATTTTCAGCATCACGGCTACACTTAGAACCAACGTGTTGGCCATCTTGGAATTGTAAAGCAATGATACCCTATGGACAACAGTATTCCAAAATACTTTCCGGTTAGGTGGAAGCGGCCACGTGGGATGTGATGTACTACAAATGAAATGAGCAGCGAGCAAGTGACCTGTTAGCACTGCCACGAGAGCTGTAGTAGTCTCTTAAAAATACTAAAATAAACAGAGGAAAAGCAAAGAACTGAAAGGGGAACCATAAAAGGAGAAAATTGAAAATGAATCGTTGGGCCAACAAGCCCCGACACTGAAGCATACAAATTTCAGGTACATCAACACATGGTTTCAGAAAATGCCATCATTCACAGGTCAAGATAAACAATGACTTGTGTGGTCTGAACCATAACTCCATGCAGTTCGAATGAAAGCAGAGAGTAAATAAGACTCAAACAGACTCATGACAGAGCAGAGCTGAGCCAAAGGCCCTATATGTACATATTCGGTAAAATATTTATAACCATGCATAAATTAACTGAAAAAAAACAAAGGTTACCGAAACGTTATAGTTAGGCTAAGAGTTCACTCATACAAAACCATAGAAATTAAACAGTTGTAGTTACCTGAGCTCACTATAACTTAAGTCCCTGAAATGCACTGCTTATGACCTCACATATTAAATCACTCATGACATGGTCAGTGACATCCCTGATGATATCTTAAATGACATCACTGATGACATCATCCACAGAACCACTCACACACCCACTCAAACCCCCATGCAACATCTCATACACCCACTCACACACCCACACAACCACTCACATACCCATTCACAAAACCATGCAAACACGCATGCACCCACTCACACATGCATAGAGCCATTCACACACCCACTCACTCACTCATACAGGCACTCACGCAACCAGTCAGTCACCCATACAGATACTCACACACCCAAAGTAGCTAAAGACCTAGAACCCCTCTTTTCTCAACCACTCTGCAAAAGCACATCTTCACACACAATTGGTTGGAGGATGAAGTTCCTTTGGCTGGTGAGAGTAATTGGGTGCCAAAAACCCCTATTGTTGCCACAAGTAAGTCTCCCACAGCTGGACTTCTGAGACCTTGATGGAGACACCACCCTCTTTCTCAACCAATATGCAAGCACGTCTCCTGACGCACTACTAGTTGAGGGATAAAGTCCCCTCCGCTCCTGAGGGTCTTCGGGGGCCAAGAACTCCTACTGTTGCCAACTGTAAGTCTCCCACAGCAGGATTGCTAAGACCTTGTTGGATGCCCCACACCCTTTCTCAACCACTACAAATGTGCCTCCTGGTGCACTACTGGTCTTGGGATGACATGACATCCCTTTGGCTGTTGAAGGTCCTTGGGGGCCAAGAACCCCCATTGTTGCTACCAATAAGTCCCCCACAGCAGGATTGCTGAGACCTCATCGATGGCCCGCCCCTTTCTCAACCATTCTGCAAACGTGCCTCCTAGTGCACTACTGGTTGGGGGATGAATTCCCCTTTGTTGCTAAGGGTCCTTTGAAGGTCAAGAATCACTGTTGTTGCCACCAGTTAGTCACCCACAGTGGGATTGCTGAGACCTTGTGGGAGGCCCTATTCCTTTTCTCAACCACTCGGCAAACGCACCTCCTGGTGCACTACTATTTAGGGGAGGAAGTTCCATTGGCTGCTGAGGGTCTTTGGGGCCAAGAACCATTATTGTTGCCACCAGTAACTCCCTCACAGTGGGATTTCTGAGACCTCTTCAAAGGCCCAACCTCTTTCTGAACCACTCTGTAAATGCGCCTCCTGGGGCACTACTGGTTGAGGTATGAAATTCCATTGGCTGCTGATAGCCCTTGGGCACAAAGAACCCCTACTGTTGCCATCAGTATGTCCCCCAAAGTGGGATTGCTGGGATCATCAGAGGCCTAGCCCCTTTCTCAACCACTCTGCAAATGGGCCTCCTGGCACACTACTGGTTGAGGGGTGAAGTCCCCTTGGCTGCTGAGGGTCATTAAAGAACTTTTCTGCTCATTTCTGACCTCTATTTTGCCTTTGTTTGTTTCTGATCTCTATTTTGCCTCTGTCTGCTTGTGTCTGATCTCTATTTTGCCTCTATCTGCTCTCTATTTTGCCTCTTTCTGCTTGTTTCTCATCTCTATTTTGCCTATCTGCTCGATTCACATCTTTATTTTGCCTTTTTCTGCTCCGTTGTGCTCTCTATTTTGCCTCTTTCTGTTTCTTTCTCACCTATATTTTGCCTCTTGCTGCTGGTTTCTGACATCTATTATGCTTCTTTCTGCTAATTTCTCACCTTTATTTTGCCTCTTGCAGCTCGTTTCTGACATTTATTCTGCCTCTTTATGCTCATTTCTCAACTTTATTTTCCCTCTTTCTGCTAGTTTCTCACCTATTCTACTTTTTTCTGATAGTTTCTCACCTTTGCTGTGCCTCTTTCTGCTCATTGCTGACCCTAATCTTGCCTCTTTCTGCTCGTTGCTGACCATTATTCTGCCTTTTTCTGCTGGTTTGTCACCTTTTCTGCCTCTTTCTGCTAGTTTCTAACCTTTATTTTGCCTCTTTCTGGTCTTCTCCTGGACTGCGGGGGAGTCTCAAGGCCCAACGGTCCCAGCCAGCTCCCCGCCTCTTGCGGTAGACGACATTGCTGCTGCATGGAGGGATCTTCTAGAAAGGCTGTTCCCTCTGCAAGAGCAATCTGTTTCATCTCTTTCCCTGTCCACATGTCTGTGGGCAGGGAAAGAGTTGAAACCTCTAAGTCCAGAGGGCTGGAAGAAGAGTGTTAGCCTTAGCTTGGCAAAAGCTGTCAAAGCTCCCACCAAGGTAAAGCAAACAGCTGTGTTCCGGGAGCGGGCACCCTGGGACATAGCAGGAGCCTGCCCTGCGGGGTGGCGGTCTCCAAGTCCATGTATGGCTCTAGGAGGGGGGCACACAGCCCCCTTCCTTTACTTTTCAGGGCCAGTCCTGGGGAGGTGATGTTCCCTGGGGCCCTATGTGGCCTTGGAGGGGGTTGCATGGCCCGTCTTCCATTTTTTGAATAAATATTTGGCCCTGGGGAGATGGTGGTCCCTGAGGTCTGGGGGTGGGAGCCCCTCAATTAGGTGTTTTTTTAGCCCCTGGGAGGTCGTGCTCCCTGGGGTGCCGCCCAGCCCCCCATCAATATTTCATTAGCTAAGGGGAGGTGGGGGCCCTGGGGATTAGCGAGCATATGGAGTGGGACCTGTGAATCCGCCTACTTTTTAAGCAATTAAGCCCTGGGGAGGTGGTGGCCCCCGGGGCTCAATAAGCCTCAGGAGGCGGCCCCATGCGCCCACCTTCTTTCTTAAAAGAAGCCCCCTTTCTCAATCACTCTGCAAATGTGATTACTAGTTAAAAAACATAGAAATTCACTGAAAAAAACTAAGATTACAGGGACATTCATCTAGCAAAAGAATTTTAAAAACCTTAGAAATTCACTGAAATAAAACCAACGGTTACAGGTACGTTATAGTTAGGGTCAGATTTCACTCTACAAAACCAGAGAAATTCAGCAGTTATAGTTAGCCAAGCTAACTCTAACGTACACCCTCGCAATGCACTGCTTATGACCTCATATATTAAATCCCTCATGACTTGGTCAGTGACATCACTGATGAAATCACTGATGACATCTCAAATGATATCACTGATGACATCATCCACAGAACCTCTCACACACCTACTCACCCCCCAAAAACCTCTTGCATTCCCACTCACACACCCGTACAACCACTGACATACCCATCAGACCTATGCAAGTACTCACACACCCACTCAGTCCTCCATAGAGCCACTCACATACCCACTCCCTCATTTTGTACACCCACTTACACAATCATTCACTCACTCATACAGCCACTCACACAGCAGTTACTCACCCAAACAGCCAACCACATAATTCACTCATACAGCTATTTACACATCCACTTATTTATGTGCAAAGTCACGCACCCACTCTCTCACCCAATCAGCCTCTCAACACAGCTGCTACCTCACCTATAGAAACCCTCATATATTCACTCACATAACTACTTAGATATCCATTCATAAATCCACACATGCACTCACACATTCCTGTACTCACCCATACAGCCATTCACACAGACACTCACTGTCCAATACAGTCACTCACAAATGACATCATGTAACAATACACCAATTCAAACAGCCACTCATTCACCCATACAACCACTTACACACCCAGTCAATTACTCATAAAACCATTCAGATACCCACTCACTCACCCATACAGTCACTACACACCAACTTACCCACTGATGCAGCCACTTACACCATCACCCACCCATCCATATATCCACTGACACACCCACTCACTCACCAATACAGCCAATCACACAGCATCTCACTCATTCACAAAGTTGCTTACACAACCAATTAAATACCCATACATCCACTCACATGCTGGTACACACAAGCATACATACAGTCACACAGGCACTCGCATGATATATATTAAAAGTAGAACCACTCATTTGTAGTACACCTAGTACACTATTTTAAGTTTTGTAGTAGCTTAGTATATATGTTTAGCAATCATAAACTCTTACAAAATACTTACAGTCACTGGATGTGTCATCAGTGATGTCATCAGTGAAGTCACTGACCATGTCATAAGTGATGTAATATGGGTAGTCATAAACAGTGCATAAGCAGTGCATGGCTGGGGCATAAGTTATGCTGAATTTCTCTGGTTTTGTATGAGTGAAATATGACCCTAACTATAACGTCCCTGTAACCTTTGTTTTTTTTCAGTGAATATATATATATATATATATATATAGGTTTTTAAGTCGAGGATACAAAGGAAAATATTTAATGGTGGCTATGACTAGAGCTAACAATATAACTTCTGATACGGAAAGCATGTTACACACAGAAGTAGCAAGTACGAGCACTAAAGAATCTCCCAAAACTGACAACACAGTAAAAATTATAACAGCATATAGTCAACAGGAGAAACAGCTTAGAAAAATTATCTATAAAAACTGGCCCATTATCAAAACAGACCTAACTATGTCTCAAATTATGCCTGAATTACCCAAAATCACTTTTAGACGCGCACCCTCAATGAGGGATGCACTTGTTAAATTTAGTCCTGAAGTGACGAAAAATTTGAATTGTCTTTCTAAAAGAACTGGGTTTTTTAAATGTAGTACATGTAGAGCTTGTAAATTTGGTAAAAACGTGAATGCGGTAAACACAGCTTTTGACCCCAACCCTATGAAGATTTCTAAGCTGCTCACCGGTCATACAGAGTTTGCTATTTATATGTTAGAATGTTCATACAAATTGAGATATGTAGGGAGTACCAAATTACAAGTCTTTAACCGCATACTCCAACATCTGCGGGAGATAGTGAAATCTGATCCGAGTTACCCGGTGGCTAGACACTTCATACATGTACATAACAATAATTTGAAAAAGCTGAATTACTATGTCATTGACTCAGTGCCTAGGTCCATCAGGGGAGGAAATAGGGAAAAGAAACTCAGACAACTAGAATGACACTACATTTTAACATTAGATACTAAGATGCCAAATGGTCTGAATAATGGGGAAGAATTGCACCACTTTTTTATAAATGTATCTACTGTTTTACCATAATTATCAATTGTAAATACTGTATGAACTTTGAACTGTATTTGTTTTATATACCTTGTCTCTATTAGTGTCTCTCCTTTCTTAACTCTTCTTAACTCTTCTGTTTTTATCCTGTGGTTTTTAGACGGTGTTTTTCCGTGGGTTTTTATCTGGAGTAATCTGATTTTTACCTTTGATTTTACCAACTTTTTTTTTTTTTAAATCTTTGTATTTTGTTGGAAAAACAAGAATAAATGGCAGTCATCACAGTTTAGACAGAGATCAGTCACATTTGCATCTAGGGCAGTCGCAGTACATACAGTGTAGTTTTGTACAAAAACATTCAGTATAATGCATCACAATGTCATTAAAGTTCGAGTGGTTCGTCAATTTGGGTAGTCAGGGGGGGTTCGCAAATGTTGCCCCTGTACTCATTCCATCTGGACCATACTTCTATCCATTTCCGTGGGCATCCACGGGCCACATACACCGTTTTTTCTTGGAGCATGCACCAATCAACATCAGCCTTCCAGGGACCCAGTCTAGGAGTAGTAGTCGCCCCCCATTGCCTAGCTATATTACGTTTGGCGATGGCGAATCCCAGTGTTGCCCAAAGCCTCCCCCGGGGAAGCAGATCCGTTGGCTCCCAGTTGTTTAAGATGCACCTCTTAGCTTCCACTTGGAGCTCCACCCCCCACACCTCCTGCATACAGTGGGTCACTCTGACCCAGTAATTCCTGATCAGCGGGCATTCCCACAGTATATGAAAGTATGTCCCTACCTCCCCGCAACCCCTCCGACAAAGCCCATCCTCATTTCGTCCCATGTTTTGCAGTCTGGTTACTGAGAAGTATGCCCGATGCAGAATTTTCAGCTGAATCAATCGGAGCCTTGCCGATATAGCCACCTCCTTAGCGGAGGCCAGAGCATTTCCCCATTCTTCCTCATCTATATCCAGGCCGTCGGCTTCCCATTTCCTTTTAAGGGGGAGCAGGAGGTCAGGAGAGTTGTTAATGATTTTTTGTATGTAAGCGAGATGGCATGTTCGGGAAGGTGACCATCAAGGAGTCTGTCCTCCAGGTCGGAGTAGTCAGGGAGTTGTGTACCCGCAGGGATATTTTTCTGGAGGGAGTGTCTAATCTGTAAGTACCTGAAGTATTCTGTATGAGCCAGCTCGTAGGTGCTCTGGAGTGAGGCAAAGGGTACCACTCCCTCCAGGCCCCACAAGTCCAGAATCCGGGAGATGCCTATAAGGTCCCAGCTGCGGAACCCTTTGGTGCGGTTCAGCCTCCCCAACCTCTCCGAGAACCACAGGGGAGTGGCCTTTGTAAGGGTGTCAGCCCATCCCAACTTCCTTTGTACAATGTGCCACAGCTGCACCGAGTGCTGCGTAGGCCCAGTATGGTGGTATCTACCAGGCTTAGAATAAAAAGCCGCCTCGAAATTTCCTCCGGGCAGGAGCCAGCGGTCCATGCCGTATCCTGGGTCGTCACCAGCACAATACGTACCCTGGTTGATGGCCGCTAGGTGGGCAGCCCAGTAGTACTTGCGGATGTCCGGGAGTGCTATGCCTCCGTCATACCACCCCAAGGTCAGTTTCTGGAGGGATATACGAGGTGTACCATACCACAGCAGTTCTCTCTGTGTGGCTTCAATAGCCTTAAAATACGAGTGCGGAACTAAGTCCGGGTGGTTCTGTAGTGCATATAAGAATCTTGGCAACGCCATCATTTTGAAGAGCGCCGCCCGCCCGAGGAGGGACATTGGGAGCCGTCGCCAAGAGGCAGAGTCCCTTCTAAATCGTTGCAGGGGCGGCAGGAGATTCCTCTCGTATCTGGTGGTCTTATCCTTGGATATGAAGATCCCAAGATATCGGAACCCCTCAGTGATCATCGCGATGGGGCAATTTCGTGGTGCGGTTGGGGTGTCACCCTGTAGGGTGTACAGTATCGACTTATCCCAGTTTATCCTATATCCTGAGTTATTCCCGAAACTGTTAAAGATGTCCATGGCCACTATAAGGGACTTACGAGGCCTCGTAAGATAGAGGAGGATGTCGTACGCGTATAACGAGATCCTGTCTTCCCACCCGTCAGTCCAGCGTATTCCCTTCAGGGAAAGATCCTGCCTAATCCAAGCTGCAAGCGGCTCCAAAGAGAGTGCAAATAGCAGAGGTGAAAGGGGGCATCCCTGCCGTGTCCCTCTTTCAAGCGCAAACACTGCAGAGATTTTAATATTGACGGAGACCTGAGCCAGGGGTTTCGAGCAGAGTAGACACACCCACCCTATGAAGTTGGGGCCAAAGCCCAGTTTTCGGAGGACAACCATCATATATGGCCATTCTAGCGTGTCGAACGCCATTGCGGTGTCTAGGGACACCACAACCGCATCCTCCTGGAGAGTGTGACAATGTCCCAGCACTCCGTGTAGCCGACGGAGGTTAAGCGCAGTGTTACGGTGGGGCATGAACCCAGACTGGTCTGGGTGGACTAGGGCGGGGAGAACAGGCTTGAGTCGATTTGCGAGTACTTTGGCCAGGATTTTCGGTTCTGCATTTAGTAAAGAAATGGGCCTGTACGAGGCACAGGAATCTCTTGGTTTCCCCTTTCGGAATAGCCACTATGGTGGCAATGCGTTGGTCTCGGGGTAAGTTGCCCTTCTCCTTGCTCTCCTCAAACATTTGCTTGAGGTACGGACTCAAACCGCCAGGCGTCAGTTTGTATAGCTCAATCGGCAAGCCATTAGGCCCGAGGGCCTTTCCCGATTTGAGGTCCCTGATTGCTCGGTTCAGCTCTTCTACGGCAAGCGGTGCCTCTAGGACTTCTCGCTCTGAGTCCGAGAGGGCGGGGAGCCGAATGTCGGTCAAAAGGGAATCCGAATCTTCTTCAGGCCTATCAGAGCCCCTGCTGTAGACCTTTCAGTAGTGCCGCGCAAACTCCTCAACTATCTCACGAGGCTCCGTGACGATCTGTCCGGACTCGGTCTTGAGCTCCGCCACTACTCTCTGTTCCTGTTGCTTTTTGTCTAGCCAGGCTAGTAGTTTGCCTGCCTTGTCGCCCTGATCATAGAGTCTACCCTCCCTGCCTCTGGCCATGGTTTTGGCTTCATCAGTGCCTAACGCCTTGTATTCTGCCGCTTTGAGTTCCATCAGGTGCAGCGTTCTTGGTGCATCCCGTTCCTGAGCCGCCGTTTCCAATGCCAGGAGGTCTCCCTCTATAGTATTCCTTTGCTCTTCCCGCTCCCTGCGGCGACCGGCAATAGCAGACACTGCTTCCCCTCTTAGGACTGTTTTAAAGTCTTCCCACAACACCGAGGAAGAGTCTACAGTACCGTTGTTGTCCTCAAAGTAGCGGTCAATCGAAAGGGTAAGCTTTTTCTTTATTTCTGCATTACGCAGGTACCAGGCATTTATGGATGCTATGCATCCCTCCTGCCTGTCCCCGAACGTAAGATGGGCTATTAATGGGGAATGGTCCGAGATTCCCCTCGCGAGGTGTGTAATTTCACGAATCGTTGTGTCGCGCTGCAGAGGTGTCAGTATGTAGTCGATGCGGAAGAAGGATCTGTGTGGGCCGGAGAAAAATGTGTACTGAGTGTCCCTCGGGTGTCGGAGACGCCAAAGGTCTGTGAGGCCGAAGGCTTCAAGGAAATCTGATAGCCACCGTTGCCCTGCTGGTATGTCTCTGGGAGGGTTACGGTCAAGGGCCCCTGACACTACAGCATTGAAGTCACCTCCAACTAGGAGGTTCCCTTCTAGAAAGGAGGGGAGAAGCTTACCCAGGTCCTGGTATGATTGGGTTTGAAGACCAGGTGGAACATAGACCGAGAATAGGTTAATCCTACGGCCCTCCCTTCTACCCGAAATTGTTACAAAGGGCCCATGGGGGTCAGAGTCTGTGTTGGCGATGAGTAGGGGAAAATTACGGCGAAGCAAGATACCCACCCCGCGGGATCCTGAGGTAATTCCGGCATGAGCCGCTAGGGCATATCCCCATCTATTTAGCGCGTGGCAAGTGTTGCCCAGTGAGTGTGTCTCCTGCAGGAGTACCACGTCAGGGAGGTGCCTCTTGATGAATTGCAGTACAATTGTCCTTTTTAACTTGTCCCCCAGCCCATTGACGTTCCAACTCATTACCTTCAAACTCTTATCCCACTTCATAGCAATGCATGTTTTCTATCGATACCTCCTCACCGTGACTACCTGTGACGTGCACATGTGTATCCATACAGTTCTGAAATGACCGTCTAAGTGTGATAGTGAAATTTCAACAACAGCAATACAGTCCTTGCGTGACCTGATCAACCTTCTTCGTTCACCCCCAACTGTCCCACTCCTCCCCCACCGCACCCCCCAACTCCCTCAGGGCCCTCCCCCCTCCCTGCTTCCCTGCTCCGTAGGCTTTGAACTACCCACATCCCCAATTAGCAGAGTGCCTTTCGCCCAGTACTCACCCCGGAAGAGGAAGAAACAACAACTCTAAGTAACCTGTCTTCCCTTCCTAGCATAACTTTTATCTGGAGCGCGCACAAGCCCCAGGCCACCCCGCCACCCGAGCCCCCCCACCCGAAACACAACAGAGAAACAATGCGCCCACACTTCTCGCGCACAGCCAATTATAGGATCCGAACTCCATCAGTCCATAGCCCACTCCTCCAGTCAGTGCGACAGCCCCTGCATGTATGTCCAGGCCATCAAGGAGAGATAGAGAGGGTGGGGGGAGGAAAAGAAGGGAGAGAGAGGGGAGGAGGAATAGGAAGAAAAGGGCAAAAGGAATGAGAGCCATCCTAACATATACAGGCAACAGGCTGGGTCCTCATCAGTGCCCCTCCAAGATTATGCCCCCAACCACCCCCCCCCCAACGAGCAGCGAGTGGAGCGCAGCCCCTCCACCGTGAAACGGCCCCCTTCAATACAGTACTTTACAGATCATGTCGGTTCCTTTCCGCAGGTTCTTCAGTCTCCGTGACCAGTCGCCCCACGCAGGGTGTCCTACCTGGGGCTCGCAGAACGGGATCTCCAAGCCGCTGACTCCGGGGACCCAACTTGTGCGCCTCTCCAGTTCTGGGCCCCCGCTCCCTCTCCCGTTGCGGATGATTCCCTATCAAGTCAGTCCTGCACCTCCGCTGGCGAAGTGAAAAACATGGACTTGCCCCCGATATGACCTTGAGTCTGGCAGGGAAAAACATAATGTACTTGAGGCCTTTTTCTCTCAACGTCGCCTTCACACCTGCAAAAGATCGCCGTTCACGCTGAACTTGAAGAGTGAAGTCCGGGAAAAAACGGATGGTGGCGTTTTCATACTGCAAATCTCCGACTAGTCTGGCCGCCTGCAAAATAGCATCCCTGTCTCTGTAGTTAAGGATTTTCGCGATGATTGTCCTCGGCAGCGCCCCCGGTTTCGGCTTTGGGATGGGGCCCGGTGTGCCCGTTCCACAGTGAAGATGGTGGACAGATGCTGAAGGATCAGATCTTCGACAAATAGTTCCATGCTGGGCCCCTCCAGTCCTTCCGGAACCCCTACCAGGCGGATGTTACTCCTTCTGGCCCTTCCTTCCTGGTCCTCCAACCGGAGGGCCATCTGACGATGCTGGTGTATTAGTACTTCTACTCATTGTTCCAGTTTCTTGGTGGAGGATTGAAGCGCCACTATTTCCGCCTCGTTGGCCTTGGACCTCTCCGAGGTTTTGTTTAGATCCGAGCGTAGGAGGTTGACTTCAATGGAGACTTTGTCTATTTTTGTTTCTAGGTTGGCGCCCAGCGTTTGTATGGCCGCCATGATGCTGGATATTGATGGCTCCTTCGGGATAGAAGTTTCTTCGGCCGGACCCTCCTTCTGCGGTGTGCCCTTCTGCACTGTGTATTTATCGAGCTTGTTGGTCTGAGTGGCTGTGCCTTGCTTGGGCCTCATCGTTCCTGAGGCAAGAGTTCGCGCCCTGGGCAGCGGCACCTCCTGTCGCAGCTGGGAGAGCAAGCGGTGTCCGGAGCTTTGATGCGGGTCCGGTGTCTGTCCACCTCACCCGTCTCTCATAAGGGGTCCTAATCGGTATGCCGTGGGTTGTCAGGCCTCTGTCCCCTCCTCGCCCCTGGGGCCTTTGAGCCTTCACAGGCCACAGCCGCCGCCACCCGGTGATGATGTGGCACGGGGCGCCCGCTGCAGCTATCTGGTGCAGGCCAGTGTCTTCGCCCGTCCCCCGCCAGCAGTTCTCACCCGTATGCTATGGGCTCTCCCCCAAGAGGTCTACAGCACCCCACGATTGTCCAACTCGCGGGGAGTGCTTCCCCACGGCCAGCAGGCTGCCTGGTATATTGTCCTCGCACTCAGTGGCCTCCCAGGTGGTGGTATACAGCGCCACGGAGGCCGTCGCTTCAGGCCGTTTCTCTTTCTTCCGGTATGCACCACACCAGGCTCCGGAGGCGCTGAGAGTTGGCGAGAGAGCCTCTCCTTGTGGTCTCGTGATCACCCCGATGTCCACGGGGGGGAGGGCAGGGGGGCCGCTCCAGACAAAGGAGCACCATCACTGCCTCTGGGGCAGCTCAGCTATCGCCGTCACAAGGAATGCCTTTTTCCGGGCTTCCTCAAGCCTGCGACGTTCTCTGCAGGCCACCGCACCCGGGCTCCACGATGCTGGGGCAGCGGCAGTGTTGTGTGTGTGAACAACGCTGTTCGCACCCGTCTTTGTGCCCCGCCCCCTGACCAGGCCGCAAGGCCGGGGACTTGCCTGCTGCGGTAGCCGGCCACGGCACACCCTCGCTCCAGGCCCGTCGTCGGCTGCAGCGTCTCAGAGCCGCGGAGCGGCAACAGAACCACGTACCGCAGCCGGAACCAGAACGGAAGGTGCAGCTCGAAAGGGCTGTGCTGCGCTTCGTTCGGGACACAGAATCCGTCGGATATTGTCCGGATTGCAGCGGGTGGAGGACTCAGTGGAACGGAGCCCTCAAGTTAGGCGGCCATCGCAGCTGGCGCCTAGCCACGCCCCCCTTTACCAGTCTTTTTGATGGGGCAGGAACCAGGGATAAATATGGGAGAAGTTTTTAAGAAAGATTTAATTGGATGTTAGTGGCACGGAGGTATTTTATAGGGGATTGTTGCTCGCTTAACTGAATTAAGCTGGAGCTTCTGGGTTCCCCCGACATTATGGTTCCCCAGCACTTGCATATTATCATGACAATGTAATATATAAATTGGATTGTGTACATCACATCGGCTTCTCTATAAATAGTTATTCCACTTATGCATTATGACAAGGTTATGCTGTAATAACTGGAAAATATATGTTTTATGATTGAATTTTACATTTTAGCACTTGCACTTTACAGCACATGTATTTATTTATTTAATTATTTATCGTTTCTTTTTCACACATAATTTCCGCAGAAATTAGGTACTGAATAGGTATCACTCTGCACTGTGTAGGAGTGTTTTTTTCATGTCTATGCTATACTAGAGACCAAAAACAGCAGAATATATGCTAATTAAGTGATTTTTTCCACCTATTGCACTAGTATTTAATGAGGATTGGCCTGAAGCACATCATGTGATCAAGTCAGTGTGTTACTGATGAAACGAGTCATGCTGGGCACTTGTCTTTATGAGAATGCTGCATATTGAATTTGGATGGCAATAAACGCGGCATTTTGAAATTAATAAACACGGTGTGGTCCGTACCTGCGTCTTGGGGGATCACAGGAGAAGCAGGACAGTGGAATATATATATATATATTAAGCATGGGCGGATTTTGCGGATTGGCAATCCGCGAACTTGGGGAATTTACGGATTCGCAATCCGCGAAGATCCGCGAACTCTAGCGGATTTGCGGATTTTTCCGTTTTTTGTGTTGGCGCGTGTTCGCGCCGATTTTGGGACAAGTTCGCAATTGCGAACTTACTTTTCGGCTTGCAACGGCCGCGACTATGTTGTTTCTACGTCTGGTTTATCATCACAGGTTCACAGCACCCTCTGTTTCACCACTGCCACCCTCTGGGACACCCATGCCACCCTCTAGTACATCCTCACAGGCACCTATTAGGTTTATTTATTACTGTAGATTATGGTGGTTGAAAAAAGCTAGCACACCTGCCCTTCTTCAACTGCCATCAATTAATTTGTGTTTCATTAATGTGTCAGTAATTTTGAAAGTTCCAGTCTGGCTGGCACCTGCTTCCTTCCTTATCTGTAATTTGCTTTTTGTTGCAGTGAAATTTTTTTTTTACAGGACCTTTATGGTGCTATTCTATGAGCCTGCTGTTTGGGTCATAGCAGGGTCATAGAATTGTTGCAAACTCTGGAGGGGCCCATCAGGAAGCACTACCTTGAATGTTACTAATGTTAAGTTTGAACTTTTGCACCTGCTCATTGCTTTCATTTTAGCTAAAATCGTTTTTTTTGCAATTTCGCGCGTTATTTGGGGCGCGAATCCGTGCGAGATCGATTTCGGAAGCCGCGAATACGTGCGAATACAAAATTGTTTTTGTTGCGACGTGTATGTTCGCGTGATCTTGCGCGTGTTCGCGAGGCGCTTCTAGCTATTCGTTTGCCAAGTTACCCTATCGGTCGTACACGGGCGCGGCCATCTTGTTGGCGTGACGTAATTCCGTTTCCGCCCGCTATGTGTAATCTCGCAAAGTGTGCTGCTCGCTAGTACAATTTCGCGCGTACTCGCAAGGAAAATCTCGCGCGAACTTACCCACGCGGTCGTGAACGGGCGCGGCCATCTTGTTTCTCATTCATTGCTATGGTTCTGGGCATGCTTTCTGTATCCTCTCTCAATCTCTGCCATCCTTTGCTTGTTTGAAGTTTTTTTGATCTAATTTTACTTATTATCTAACCCTCTATTTTTCTAGCTCTATATTTTTGTGTTTTCTGCAGCTTTTATTTACTTTTAAACTACTTTTTTAAACTCTTTTCTTTTCTTCTTCACTATTCTATTTCTTCTTTATCATTTAAGTTTATTTCTGCCCAGACCATGGTAAAGGGAGCCGGGAAGCACCCTGAGAAGGGGAAGGGTCCCGCACCCCGTGCCCGGCTCCCGTGCGGGCGTTTAAGGGGGGAGCAAGTGGTCCCGAGGGAGATCTTCAGCGCGGAGGAAGTGGCGGCACTGATCTTCCATGTCCAGCGCCGCCTCCCCAAGACGATCCTGGGAGGCGGCAAGATCGCGACCGGCTATGGCATCCGGGAGCGCCGCCAGCGGTGGGAGAAGGTGTGCCGGGCCATGTACAAGATCTCTGGGGTCCGGCGCACATATAACCAGGCCACCCACCGCTGGACCGATGTCATGGACCGGGAGCGGGACTTGCTGGACGCGCTCGGCGTAGAGGTCCCCGGGCTTGGTGAGTAGTAGTAGTAGTACATTTACTACTCTGTTTTATCCTGCTCTGTTATTTGCAAATCTTTGTTCTTTACCAAGAGCAATAATGCTGCCGATTACATTGAGGTAAATTATATTTCAAAATCTTCTATGCATTTCATTTTCAGGTGCACTGCTCTCCTTCTCAGTAGCCTTGCTTGCTACTATGCTTCTTTGTTTTGTATGTTGTGTTCAGAAGCATTTCATTGGCCTGAGAAATTATGTATGAGTGTACTGTAAAGAAAAGAACTGCGTAATGCTAGACAGTAAGGGTCATATTTTCAATTACCGGCGCATCCCTGCAAAGTAGCAGGGATGCGGCAGTAATTGTGTGCCATGCCACCACCACCCATTGGCCCAAAACGTCACAGAAGCCTTACGCATCTGTGCCGTAAAGGCAGCGCATTGCTGGAGTTGCGTGCCAACGATGGCGCAGCTCCAGCAATGCTCTGGGGTACCCTATCTCCCCAATGCTGCATCAAGCCGTACGTCGGCTTCAAGCGCGCAGGGTTTGAGTCATGCATCATTGTCCTAAAAATGACTGATTGACATCTTGTAGATTTCCCTCAGCCACTTTTAGGATTCGTTCCTGCGCAGGTACGCCCTCCCTTGCGCCGGAACGCCCCCTGATGGCGCAGGGCTTTACAACGTGATGCATCGCCCATATGCCCATATGTGTTTTTTTTTTTAATATATACGCCGCACCAACACCATGGCGAGTCTTTTGTTCTGCCGCTGCGTCAGAAAAGGCACGCAACAATGGAGGAAAATCAGCCGCAACTTCCGCAAGGGACTTATAAATCAGCCCCAACAGACTGAAGTCCAGTGTCCTTCCTTTAGACAGTCACATGGCTATCAGAAGAAATAGTGGCGGTGGTGGCGGGTGGATTGATAGTTTGAGTATTCACTGATCTGCAAGCAGGATGGACTTTGTCTGTCACGTGTTGCGCACTACTGCCTGCAGTGCCAGGCCTAGGCAAACCTCTTTAGTAGTCTGTTTATTGAGTTACATAGGAACTTTCTAAGTCAACGTTCCGCAAATCAGGCAATACGAATAACGTAGTATACCACATGAGATAGATCCCGTGGAATAGTTGTCTATCTATTTGCTATTTTTCCAAAATATGTTGTTATTGTTCTTTTGAAATGTTTGATTTGGTTGAAAAATCTCATCCATGTTTTATGGTTTTTCTTTCTTTCATGTTGTACATCAGCTCCCCCCAAGGGCAAGAGGACACAGGAGGAGGGTGCTGAGGATGCAGGCCAGGATCGGGCAGGCGAGGGCTCCTTTGCTGGCCCCAGTAAGTTTACATTTTAATAAACAGTACCTATTTTTTCCTAGCGTTCCTCATTCGATTTTTTCTAAATCGTCTTTGATCTTCTTGTAGACTGGATATAAATTCTTATCCTGCCTCGAATATGACTCCCTGTGGTATTACTAGACTATTCTTATTAGTCTGTCTGTGTAGCTAACTAAGATTGGACATTTGGCAATTCCATTGGACTCCCATTATATTCAGCAATACCTCTATGCACTGTCTCCTTACTGACTAGATAGTGTGGCAGAGTCATTCAGCTCCCGAAGTCACCGATTATAGATCCCCAATGATCTATAGATTATCGTACGCAGGACAAGAGAGTAGTACGGAGTCACAGCACAGTCAAGAAGTGTCAGAGGCACTCATGCTTGCAAAAATTCCAAAACCTTTAGCTCATCCACTCTAGTCTAGAGGAACAAAAACCACAGAGTCTATTTAAGTGTAAAAGCTTTATTAAAAGTAAACACATTTATTAAAATCTACTTTGTCATAAAACTATTTAACTGTAAACGGAAAAGTGGTTAGTGCTGACGATTAATTGGACACATTTCTTGTGGTCGAGCCGAACTCTCACCTAGTTTGAACTTGATCCTGGTCGTGTTCTTAGGACTCAGGAGTCAAGCTTCTGTCTGTTAGGAGAAAAAGTGGTGCGTGTTAAAAATCAAAAGCAAGCATTCATCAGTTGTGCATAAAAGTGCAGCAAGACAACAGCCTTCCCTGGAAAATGGGACATTTTTACTATGGAGTAGACAGTCACAAATTATTACATTGTATTCTGTTTTTTTAACATTTCTCCTAGACCAAATATTATATAGTAGTGAGTGGTGTATTCTAACTTTCTTAAATGTACTTTGTAGGTGTAACATCTGGTGACGGGGCCAGCGCGGAGGTGGCTGTGTTGGACTTGGACTCGGAGGCCTCTGGGGAGGAGGCGGCGTTAGAAGAGCTGGTGGCCGTTCCTGTGGGGGATCAAACGGTGGTGGCGGAAACAGGTAAGCTATATATTCCTTACTTATTGAGATTGAAGACTGCATAGTGTGCTTTCTGCACGGGTGTATTACAATTACAAATCAACCAGGTAGTAGCCTCCTCGAAATGTACTTCGACTTAGCTGTGAAGTTTTTGGTGAGAAGAATCCCAATAAGTTCTTAGACGAACGTGATGGATGGGATGAACGAAAAGCGAAAGAAGGGTGTAAGTAAGTGGGACGCGAACTTGTATGATGGCTGGCAAAGAAGAACGATATGTGTTTGCTTGGACCCAGAGGTGGCTGGGAAGGAAAGAATATGGTATGGTGCATGGCTGGGTCAATGATGAAGCAAGGATGGGTGGAAGGACAGCAGCCTGGGTGGGTGAAACAGAAACTGTATGTGTGCGTATACTTTGAATGAATGGATGCCTGGAGCATGGTATTCTCTGACTCTTACATAGCAAATGTGTATCTAGAGAGAGTAGATGGTCGCCAGGTGAAGTAAGTGTTACCTTGAAGAGCATGTACCACCACACCCGCACGTCCGTCCCAGTGCAGGGAAGGCAAGGAAAAGAAATTGTAAATGTGTCCAATACTACCATGAATAGTAGCAGTACTTTGTATTGCGTTTGCATTCACAGCATATATCTGGTTATTACGGTGGACGCTCCGTACCTCTCTTAATAACTTTAGTTTACTTGTAGTACGTCATTCATGTGTGGGTGTATCACTGTGTTCACTCAATATTAAGCAAAGCACCTAAAGTCATCTCATCTGTCATTAAATACGTCCCATGTGAAGTGATAGATAATCAAATTAGTTAGCTTCTTCAGTTTCCTTTTCTAGTACTCATTTGCACTGTAGGGTGAAAGGTAAATTAATTAAGCAGTAGCCCTTGTAACAGAGTATTCTCAGTGCCACCCGTAATAGAAAAGTAATAGCTTCACCACCTGCATGTACTGGACCGGTACAGTAACGCAAGTCTGTCTCCATCATCATGGTGTGCAACTTTTTTTCTCGGGTGCAACTTCACTGTGCTGTGTCCATGTCATTCTGCCGGCTTGCATAAGATAACGTACCCATTTCCCTAAACAAGAGAGAAGAAGAAGAATAAGACTGGTGTACTGTCATAGTCGACTGTAATGGAAGTCCATAGTGGTCGTAGAATTAGTTCATTAAACTACCACTACTGTTAGAGCAAGGATGCAGAAGTGGGAGGTTACATAGATACTGTCCTCAATAGTTATGTACTGTGCTTTCAATTTGCTACTTGTACTCTGTGACCCAACTTTCGGCTCAATCACTTTGTGTTATTAATAAGGAGCATTGGTTACAGACTATGTCTTTCTTTCTTCATATAGTTGCTCCTTCCAAATCAACAACAAGGAGGGAGCAGGCTAGATTGGCCCGGCAACGGAGGCTGGAGGCCACAGTCGCCGAGTATCGGCGGCTGGTGGCCCTGGAGGAGGAGGAGGACACGCAGTCGAGCGGGGTAACATCTTCGACTGTGACCACTGCATCCTCCTCCGTGACTAAACCAGCGGGACCGAGCCGGGCTAAGAAAGCCGACCGCCACCGCCAAGCACCCGAAATACCAGCTGCCCCCCACAGGAGCTGCAAGGAACGCCAACGCCGCCTACGAGTCCGCATGTCCAACCTGGAGCAGGAGGTCCTGAGGTATAAGACCTTGGTTAAGGGCCTCCGCTCCGAGCTTGCCACCCTCCGCAAGGAGTATGATGCCCATGCCGCATCATGCACCAGCACCAGCACCCTCCAGTAGTGGAGTGTCCCTTGCCCTTTTTTTATAGACTTTTGGGGGGTGGGATTTGGGAGTTGGGATCGTTTTGGGATGTTTCAGAGACAATCGTTGGGGTTAGGGTGGGTGAGGGAGATTATTTTGTTAGGGATAAATAAATATATTTTTCAACTTTATCTGACCATACCTGTTTTTTACTGCTTTTCAGTCTGGTGGGTGGGGGGCGGGGGTGTAACAGTAACTTTGTTTTCCTGAACAGTCGTAGGACTTTAGTAGTACAACCGTCAATCTCTTGTCTACTCCGAAATAATACTCCATTATACTACCTCCCACCAAACGCTTATCTTACCTGTAATTTGTGTTAGAAATTAGGGCTAGGCCCAGGGCTGGCTCCAGGTGAAATGGGGATTAACGTTGTCATTCCTGGGCGGGTGACATTTCCTCATTGCGGTGTTACTAGTGGTGTGACACAGTGGCAGTTGCATGCCTATGGAAAAAAAGAAAACGAA
The DNA here is from genome assembly GCF_964261635.1 of Lissotriton helveticus. NCBI lineage: Eukaryota > Metazoa > Chordata > Amphibia > Caudata > Salamandridae > Lissotriton > Lissotriton helveticus. The sequence continues at coordinate 2,130,271,365 of NC_136061.1, forward strand.
ACCTTGTTTGTACTCCTTACTGTAGCATTACAACGGTTACGGTACGATCGAGAAAATAGCAGGTGACAGTACACTAGAACAGTGCCATAATGTAGCCTAACAAATGGTAAAGTATTGCAAGTATAACTAGTACTTGCGTTGAATTTATTTGACATTGGCTACTACTACTAGAAGATATAGTACTGAAGCTGAGTAAGTCTAGAAGATATCCTCGTATTCCTTCACCAGCCTGTTGCTGCTATCACCTTATCCTCCCCAGCAAGTGTGTGGAATTATTGATGTCATTTTAGTCAGACATCAAGCAAAACAACACAGCCCGGGGGAAGAGGGTTAGGGTTTGTAAAATGGATGGGAATGGGGGTTTCTTTTTGGGTAGGTTTTGTTGAGAGAAGAAAAAAAAAGCAGAGCATGGACAAACAATAATTGAAGATACAGAGTTTACAGACAATCTTTGGTTACAAACTAAAGGTAAGCACATGCAGTCACACTCATAGAATAAAAGACAACAATGGATACTGTATCTGTATTGCGTATGTTGTTGGAGTTGTCCTGTTGAAATTGGTAAGTAAGTTGCATGCAGCAAACAATTCCTCTTATTGGCGGCACTCCTCCATTCCAGCTGACGCTTCGTCCATCAATGTGGTGGTGACCACTGACAGAAGAGACACCCTGTCCACTGCCTGCCTGGCGGATGTTGACTGAAACCCGGCCTGTAATTATTGAACGGAAAACAGGAAGTGCTATTACAATACCACTGATAAATAAATAAAAGGTATGTACGCTGTGTGGTTCAAAAAGTGACACTTTGATTTCCCTAATAGACAGTACAATATTTTTGAAATTGCGTGCTCTGTCTGAGTCACCTTTTTAAGGATCAATAAGTATGGCCAAAATATTATAGCGGATCTTTCCCCTCAAGGTGGGTGTACTACTGTGTTTTAGAACAAAATTTGACCTTCCCAGCAATGCTCCCACCAAGACCCTTACTAAAGCCAGTCGCAAAAATGTAGAAGAACCCAATCATATCTCCAAAAACGATGCCTAGCAGAAAAATGGTTACAAAACGTACTTTGAAAGTAACAGTAGACCCAAATACAGACCGTGGATTGTATTCAAACCACTTGCCTGCAAGCAAAAGTATCCATAGCCAGCATCGCTCCAACAGTGCTCTACAACAACAGAACCGCGTTGCAATCGAACCCCCCTAAACACATGCAATCCTGCTGCTAGGGCTAACCCTAACGAACCCTAACTTACAAAAAGTGCCAAAACTGGTGTTTCCTTATGGATTTTGTCCAACTAACTTCTAGCCGGTATTAGACCTTCCCAGGAATGCCCCAGGCAAGACCCGCCAACCCACCCGCAAAAAAACACCCGACACAACACCACCAAACAGCGAAAAAGCTAAATCTCATACTTACAATGTCTCTCGGCCTTCGGTCCAAACGCGGCGCTGTGCAGCTAGGTCGTCATCATCATCAATCATCATAACTCCTGTTTTCCACCACGGATTTCCTGAAAAGCAAATGCAATCAAGATTAGACTGTCGCAGCAGTGCTTCGACAGAGACCCCGGCCGCAACCCACCCACGAACAGCAGGAAGCCCCCCAAAACGCTACATTGAGCAAGATGTCTGAAGAAATGGCAAAAAAAAGGCTGTTCCTTATGGATTTTGTCCAAAACACTTGTATCCGGTATTAGACCTTCCCAGGAATGCCCCAGGCAAGACCCGCCGGCGCCAACCCACCCGGAAAAAAACACCCGACACAACACCACCAAACAGCGAAAAAGCTAAATCTCATACTTACAATGTCTCTCGGCCTTCGGTCCAAACGCGGCGCTGTGCAGCTAGGTCGTCATCATCATCAATCATCATAACTCCTGTTTTCCACCACGGATTTCCTGAAAGCAAATGCAATCAAGATTAGACTGTCGCAGCAGTGCTTCGACAGAGACCCCGGCCGCAACCCACCCACGAACAGCAGGAAGCCCCCCAAAACGCTACATTGAGCAAGATGTCTGAAGAAATGGCAAAAAAAAGGCTGTTCCTTATGGATTTTGTCCAAAACACTTGTATCCGGTATTAGACCTTCCCAGGAATGCCCCAGGCAAGACCCGCCGGCGCCAACCCACCCGGAAAAAAACACCCGACACAACACCACCAAACAGTGAAAAAGCTAAATCTCATACTTACAATGTCTCTCGGCCTTCGGTCCAAACGCGGCGCTGTGCAGCTAGGTCGTCATCATCATCAATCATCATAACTCCTGTTTTCCACCACGGATTTCCTGAAAAGCAAATGCAATCAAGATTAGACTGTCGCAGCAGTGCTTTGACAGAGACCCCGGCCGCAACCCACCCACGAACAGCAGGAAGCCCCCCAAAACGCTACATTGAGCAAGATGTCTGAAGAAATGGCAAAAAAAAGGCTGTTCCTTATGGATTTTGTCCAAAACACTTGTATCCGGTATTAGACCTTCCCAGGAATGCCCCAGGCAAGACCCGCCGGCGCCAACCCACCCGCAAAAAAACACCCGACAACACCCCCAAACAGCGAAAAAGCTAAATCTCATACTTACAAGTTACAATATCTCTCGGCCTTCGTTCCAAATGCCGCGCTGTTCAGCTAGGTCATCATCATCAATCATCATAACTCCTGTTTTCCACCACGGATTTCCTGAAAAGCAAATGCAATCAAGATTAGACTGTCGCAGCAGTGCTTCGACAGACACCAAAAATTACACACAAACCCCCGGAACCCCGCCAAAGAGCACCTCAAAGGCAAGCAAGTCAGCAAAAACGGCAAGAAATTTCCACCTCATATTTGGTCCAAAACACTTTTGTCCATTATTAGAGCTTCACAGCAATGGGCCCAAAACCGTCAACTCACCCGCAAAGAAGTACAACACCCCCACAAGTGCTGAGTCTTTCTTCATTGTGCGTAATCCAGCACTCTGCTTGGAGGTAAATCGCAGTCTGGAGGAGGAGGATAGAGGAGCATGTTCTTCAGAACTTGTGAACCTGAGGAATGTAGACTGCGGCACCTTCAAATCAATAAGCAAACAAGTGAAGACAGTTCTGATGATGGTCTTGTTTTTGGGATTAGGTGATTAAAGTTTGAATTAAATTAACTGTGCAAAACAAAGAAAGAGAGACACAAAGCACACAGGAATAAAAGTGAATAAGGACGAAAAAGAAAGTTCTTGATTGATTGTCTCATTTTCAGGGCTCGGTGTCAGGGAATAAGAACAAGATTTCGTCATCATACTCTGCGAATTCAGGCTGGATGAGGTCAGTGGCACCGAACAGAGAAAAAATCCCCTCATCTACGTTGCTGTCCTCCTCGTCTTCATGTGGCGTGCTTTCTCGCACTTTGTAATCTGGTGGTATGAGGTGCTGATTCATCTTGATCATTGTCAGCCGCTCCACATTTTTGGGCGATAGGCGGCTCCGTTTGGGAGTTACAATGCCACCAGCAGCACTGAAAACACGTTCAGAAGACACACTTGCGAGTGGGCAAGACAAATAGTTTATAGCCAGGTTGTAGAGCTGTGGCCACAATTGTTTTTTGCCATGCCAATACTGCAATGGCTCCTCATTAAGAAAGACCACTGTTGAGTCATTCAGATAGTCCTGCACCATCGACTCAAGGTCATCAACTGTTCCTCCACTTTGCTTACTTTTTGCTGTGCCTGTGACATTTTTTCGAGAACCATACCCCATCAAACTTAGCCAATCCTCCTCCCCAGCCACTGTTAGTGTTGTCATTGTGTGTGGTGCAGATGATCCAGTTGCCGGTGTCTTTAACGGCTGAGAGGTCACTTGTGCCCCAGCCACAGGTGCAGAAGTGGATTCTTGTGACTGCGGATGGCCTGCTGATGCTGATGTACTGGCTTCTCCTTCAATAACCTGCCGTTCTTTTTCAAACCTCTTGGCTGACCAGGCTAACCAATGTTTGTACTTTTGAACATCTGCATCAGCGAAAGGAAAGAATGCGTTGTCTGCCAGCGCCTTTTTGTAGCGTGGATCCAGAATAGTAGCACAAATGTAATGCTGATCTGAGTTGATGTTTTTAAGACGTTCATCACCACGTAGGCGATGTAATAATTTCTCAGACAAAATGAAATGGTTTTTTTTTTTTTCATCTTTTTCAAACTCAGAAGAAACCGCCATCAGTTGGTGCTCCAGTATGCACAACAATGGGATAGCTTTTCCCAAATTACAGTCCTCCTGGCTGACTGCACGCGTGAAGAACTCAAAAGGACGAAGCATGTCTGTCAGGCTTTTAACTATGGCCCATTGCGCCTTACTCATCCGCAGGTCCTCCTTCTGAGATGTAGCCTCTGTCAAGAAATAGTGATCGAGTACCGTATACTGCTCATGCAGACGCTCAAGCATGTAGAAGGTTGAGTTCCAACGTGTTGCCACCTCCTGGATGAGTGCTTTCACTGGCATTCCACGTTGAAGTAGCAGTCTCCGCAGATGCTTCCGGGCCTTAAAAGAATGGCTGAAATGGTTGCACATTTTGCGGCAGGTGGCCATTACCTCGAACGCTGGACTCTCTTTATCACTCAAGAATTTTTGAACTACCAGGTTGATACAGTGCGCCAAACACGGCACTCTAACATGGTCACCCTGTAACATGGCCTTAACTACATTGGCGCCATTATCCGTGGAAACATAACCAATCTTGCGTTTTAGGGGGGATAGCATTGTCAAGACCTTTTTGTTAAACTCTTGCAAAAGGTTATCTGCTGTGTGACTTTTCTCCAAGCCAAACATGGCTAGTGTTGCATGTTTCCGAGCAGCTTTGAAAACTTGGTCCGGGTCAACACCTGCGTTTAGCTTTGCTATAACACCTGAAAAAGAGACCCAGTGTGCAGTGATGCACATGTAATCATCGCCTGGGCCACTGGTCCACATGTCTGTTGTCAGATGTATTGTGTGAACAGCACTCTTCTGCAAAGCTGCCCCAATCGCCTGCAGCACATCTTCATGTAGTGCTGGAACCGCAACTCTGGCAAAATAGAACCGGCTCGGAACCTTCCATTTAGGGCAGAGCGTTGCAACTAATTCAAGAAAACCTACCGCTTCTACAAAAGAAAAAGGTAGAAGGTCCACAGCTAGCATTTTAGCCAGCTTAGTGTTATACAGACGCGTCAGTGGGTGGTTGCGTTCATATGGCACCTCTGAAGTAAGCATTGTTCTAATGTTGCCCTGGACCAAGCATTTACGGGCTGATAATGACTTCGTTGACCCAATTTTGCTCGCTGGTGAACTTTTGTGCGTTGGTGTCTCACTCGCTCCAACACTCTTAGTGTGCCTCACATTGGGTGTGCTGCTGAGAGGGGTACTGGGTGTAAGGGAAGTGTTTGACACGTCTTCTTCCTGCTCGTCAACATCAGATGAAACATCAACGTTTCCTTGATTTTGGCCTTTCTTGATCGCAGCTAGGTGCGCAAACCATTTGACAGCGTGCTTTCTCTCAAGATGACCACTCTGGCCGCCGGTACCATAGTTGCTACCTGGCTTACCACGACTAACTGCAAGCTTACAAAGGGTACAAATGGCAAACTTTGGATTTTTGGGACAAACAGTAAAGAAGTCCCAAACTGGGGACTTGAAGTGTCTGTGGGACCTGGAGGAGGCGGCGATACTGGTGGTGGTGGTCATGAAGCTAATGCCAGATGAAGTGGAGGATCTGGATTGGCCAACTTTTGTACGTTTTCCACTTTCACCGCCACTAATTAAGGTCGAGGTTGACGCAGGTCTCTTCTTGCCAGAAAGAAATATGGAAGCGGGACGAATTGGTGTACTACTTAACTCCAATGATTGTGGTGTTTCCACTGCCTCCTCATCGACAACATCATCATCATCATCATCACGCGCAGCAGCTCTTCGGGCTAGGGTCAAAATGTCTGTTTGCTGCATGCCCGCTGGGGCTGCAGTGACCTTTATGATGACTGGGTCGTCGTTGGCAGAGTCTTCATCAGCAGCAGTATCCGCCACTTCTTGTTGAGCCTCATCACACTCCATAAGTCTGAGACTTTGGACGAGCTTCCTTTTACGCTTAAGTACCTTTGTTGGATCATGGTGTGCCTCACTCTCAGACGGCTGTGGTGCTGGTTCCCAAGTTTGATCCGTATCATCAGAAGGAGGTGTGCTTGAAGAAGATGTAGACACCACCCTTGATCTCTTCCTTGCTAGGGGTGTGGAAGACAATGAAGGATCATCAGGAGGAGTGGCTTCCTCAAATGATACCTCGCCTTGATTGTCGATTTCCTGATGTGCCCCTACTTCGGGAGGAACAACTATTGTGGGCACTTGTGACCCTCCATGCACCTCTGCTTGCGCATCTCCTTGCGCTGCCTCTCCTTCCACATGTACTTGGGCTTGTACTTGCACATGTGATTGTTGTTGCGGCTGTGGTTGTTCAACACTCGTCAGATGAGCTACAACAACCTGTGTTGATTGAGGGACATTGCTGCTGCTTTCTTGCGATGAGCCAACATCACTGGTCGATGGTGATTGAAGAACTATACTGGCTGCCTCTGCAGCACTCAAGGGCTTGGACTTAAGTTGGCGTGGTGGTGGTGGTGGCACTGAGCCCAATGGAGCGGGGGTGCTGCTGCCAGCTTGGTCCCCAGCAGATCCCGCTGCTGCTGCAGGCATACTTTTTTTTTTACTCCCAAAAAAAGGGGCGGGCGGCACACCAGTGTCCTTGGTAACTTGCTTCTTCTGCTCCTTACTGGCACCTTTCTTGCTAGAGGAGCTACGGGTTACTTTTTTTGGGGCCATCTTCTTCAGAGCAGGTCAGCAGGCAGCAGTTGCACGAGTTGCAGAGGGTTCTGTGTCCAGACGTGACGCCGCGTGACGTTATGCTGCACACACACACCGCTGCAGGACTTCTTCCTGGCACTGGTGGTTCTCTTGAGTCTTCTTGTGCACCTAAAAGCAATGGAAGACAGAGGAACATCAGTTCAGTTATACACCCCAAAAAATCGACAAAACACAGAAAAATGAGCACAATCCCATGCCATCCATGATGTTTACATTGAAGACACCCCACAGAAAGACTACGGACATGCAAGTATGCAACACTCACTACCCCTGGGCATAATGGATGAAAAGTAGGCAAAATAAGTGCAGGCCTCAGACACTGCCTCTCCTCAAAATGGCCCCTTACACCCCAGGCACATGTTGCCTGTACCAGCCAGCACTCAAGATGGCCACCACCACCACCCACATGACCAGTCCACATCAACAGTACACCCCCAAAAAACAGAAAAACAGCCAGAAATCACCACAATCCAACGCCATCCATGATGTTTACATTAAAGAGAGTGAGACCACACCACAGGCACACTCAGTCCATGCACCACCACCCCTGGGCAAAAGGCCACACCAGCAGCCCCCCAAAAACGACAAAAAACAATAAAATAAGCACAATCCCAGCCCATCCATGGCCTCTATTATGTTTAAATTCAAGAAGACACCCCACAGAAAGACTAGGCCCATGCAACACTCACCACCCCTGGGCAAAGGGCCCCACCAGCAGGCCCAAAAAAACGACAAAAAACAATAAAATCAGCACAATCCCAGCCCATCCATGGCCTCAATGGTGTTTAAATTCAAGAAGACACCCCTCAGAAACACTAGGCCCATGCAACACTCACTACCCCTGGGCATAATGGATGAAAAGTAGGCAAAATAAGTGCAGGCCTCAGACACTGCCTCTCCTCAAAATGGCCCCTTACACCCCAGGCACATGTTGCCTGTACCAGCCAGCACTCAAGATGGCCACCACCACCACCCACATGACCAGTCCACATCAACAGTACACCCCCAAAAAACAGAAAAACAGCCAGAAATCACCACAATCCAACGCCATCCATGATGTTTACATTAAAGAGAGTGAGACCACACCACAGGCACACTCAGTCCATGCACCACCACCCCTGGGCAAAAGGCCACACCAGCAGCCCCCCAAAAACGACAAAAAACAATAAAATAAGCACAATCCCAGCCCATCCATGGCCTCTATTATGTTTAAATTCAAGAAGACACCCCACAGAAAGACTAGGCCCATGCAACACTCACCACCCCTGGGCAAAGGGCCCCACCAGCAGGCCCAAAAAAACGACAAAAAACAATAAAATCAGCACAATCCCAGCCCATCCATGGCCTCAATGGTGTTTAAATTCAAGAAGACACCCCTCAGAAACACTAGGCCCATGCAACACTCACTACCCCTGGGCATAATGGATGAAAAGTAGGCAAAATAAGTGCAGGCCTCAGACACTGCCTCTCCTCAAAATGGCCCCTTACACCCCAGGCACATGTTGCCTGTACCAGCCAGCACTCAAGATGGCCACCACCACCACCCACATGACCAGTCCACATCAACAGTACACCCCCAAAAAACAGAAAAACAGCCAGAAATCACCACAATCCAATGCCATCCATGATGTTTACATTAAAGAGAGTGAGACCACACCACAGGCACACTCAGTCCATGCACCACCACCCCTGGGCAAAAGGCCACACCAGCAGCCCCCCAAAAACGGCAAAAAACAATAAAATAAGCACAATCCCAGCCCATCCATGGCCTCTATTATGTTTAAATTCAAGAAGACACCCCACAGAAAGACTAGGCCCATGCAACACTCACCACCCCTGGGCAAAGGGCCCCACCAGCAGGCCCAAAAAACGACAAAAAACAATAAAATCAGCACAATCCCAGCCCATCCATGGCCTCAATGGTGTTTAAATTCAAGAAGACACCCCTCAGAAACACTAGGCCCATGCAACACTCACTACCCCTGGGCATAATGGATGAAAAGTAGGCAAAATAAGTGCAGGCCTCAGACACTGCCTCTCCTCAAAATGGCCCCTTACACCCCAAGCACATATTGCCTGTAGCAGCCAGCACTCAAGATGGCCACCACCACCACCCACATGACCAGTCCACATCAACAGTACACCCCCAAAAAACAGAAAAACAGCCAGAAATCACCACAATCCAACGCCATCCATGATGTTTACATTAAAGAGAGTGAGACCACACCACAGGCACACTCAGTCCATGCACCACCCACCACCCCTGGGCAAAAGGCCACACCAGCAGCCCCCCAAAAACGACAAAAAACAATAAAATAAGCACAATCCCAGCCCATCCATGGCCTCTATTATGTTTAAATTCAAGAAGACACCCCACAGAAAGACTAGGCCCATGCAACACTCACCACCCCTGGGCAAAGGGCCCCACCAGCAGGCCCAAAAAAACGACAAAAAACAATAAAATCAGCACAATCCCAGCCCATCCATGGCCTCAATGGTGTTTAAATTCAAGAAGACACCCCTCAGAAACACTAGGCCCATGCAACACTCACTACCCCTGGGCATAATGGATGAAAAGTAGGCAAAATAAGTGCAGGCCTCAGACACTGCCTCTCCTCAAAATGGCCCCTTACACCCCAGGCACATGTTGCCTGTACCAGCCAGCACTCAAGATGGCCACCACCACCACCCACATGACCAGTCCACATCAACAGTACACCCCCAAAAAACAGAAAAACAGCCAGAAATCACCACAATCCAATGCCATCCATGATGTTTACATTAAAGAGAGTGAGACCACACCACAGGCACACTCAGTCCATGCACCACCCACCACCCCTGGGCAAAAGGCCACACCAGCAGCCCCCCAAAAACGACAAAAAACAATAAAATAAGCACAATCCCAGCCCATCCATGGCCTCAATTATGTTTAAATTTAAGAAGACACCCCACAGAAAGACTAGGCCCATGCAACACTCACCACCCCTGGGCAAAGGGCCCCACCAGCAGTCCCAAAAAAAAGACAAAAATCAGCACAATCCCAGCCCATCCATGGCCTCAATGGTGTTTAAATTCAACAAAACAGTTGTATCATGCACCCCTAACCAACCCTGGTCCTACTGGATACTGTGGCTACCCACAATATAATTTATTTAATGTTCTGAAAAAGTTCCAAAATTTTACTTGCAGCAACTGTAATGCCCCAAACAAACTTACTTGTGAAAGTTGATTTCTAATCCAAAAGTGATCCAAAGACAGTCAAAAAGGCCTCAAATCCAAATATCCAGCAGCACCCACAAAAAGTAATCCTTCCAGCTCCAGATCCAAATGAAAGTGACCAGGAGATGGACAAAGCACTGGGAGGAGCCTGCTGGACAGGAACAGGAAGTTGGAGACTGTGGGGCACTTCCTTCCTCCCCCCCCCCAAAATGGACTCCTTGCAAAAAAAAAAAGCCATGCAAATGTCAACCTGAGGAGTGATTCTGATAAAAATCATAATTTTCTGAAGGTTTATCCTGTTTGCTGGTGATTTTCTTGTGCGAAATTGCAAAATCTCTATTTCGCAAGTGCGAGATTGTTCCTTTCCGCCGCAACTACGTGTTCGCAATTGCGAACTCTCGCGAGGTGTGCTGTGCAAGGTGGCAAGCCGCGAGTACGTATTCGCGGGCGACAAACTCCCGCGGGAACACGCAGCAAGATCTAAAATGGCGCGTCACTCGCAAAGAAAAACAACTCGGCAAACGCTAAAATGACGGAAAGTGAACGCCGTGCACCACGCCGCGCGCCGCAACCAAGCAAAAAATCCGCCGCGAGCGGATTCACGGATTTTCGACAAATTCGCGAGCGTTCGCGGATTGCGGATTTGCCGAAAATCCGTATATATACATATATAGGTAGTTATAGATAGGATTGATTTTCATAGGAAAATCGCAACATTCTATTGGGAATAACTTTGGCGTTGGTTGAGGAATCTGCCTGAATTTTTCCTCAACTTTGCCTCGCGGCTCTCCGCTCCTTCCCTAAAAGTTTGGGGGGGATTCGTCAAGCGGGGGCCGAGATAAAAGGGGGTCCCAAAACGTGTTTTCCCCAGGTTAATTTCCATAGGGCGGTCGGTCTCACTTTTAGCTCGAACGGCTGAATGGATTTTCACCAAACCTGGCAAAATTGTAGGGACTGGTAGCCCGATGTGTCTTTGCTATGTCTCAAGATATGTGATCCAGAGGATTTTGAGTAATTTAGGTTCAAAAAAATGTATATATCTATAGCCGCGCCCCGGTACGCGCACCGGGGAGCGCTCCGGGCGCGCTACGCGACTTGCGCACGGAAAGCTGATTGGCTCTCGGGTGTCTGTAAACATTCCAAACAGTCCGGAGCGGCCGCCATCTTGTGTCTCGGTAGGATCGAGACACAAGAGGTGGCAAAAAACAAAGGGGGAAATGACCAAAAGGGGGCAGGATACACCCCCCTGACCCCCTAGGTTTGATGTGGGGGCCATAAAAGGCTCCGCGGGGCAAAACAAAATTTATTTTTTTTTTTTCGATTTTCAGAGGGGGGAGTGCCCGGTACGCGCACCGGGGAGCGTACCGGGGAGCGTAGCATGGGGAAAACCCCGTTCATTCACTGCGTCACCTCTACGACCCTTTCTTGCGTCAATATACCCATTTTGCATACATTACACCTGACGTAGGAATAATGTGGCGCAGGGGTTTACAAAGTGACGCATCTACCTAGATGCGTCACTTTGTAAATATGACTCAATAAGGTGCATTTTTAACAGCACTGGTGCGTCACAAAAAGTGACGCACCGGTGGCGTAAAAGTGACACATGGCCTCATAAATGAGGCCTTCAGTCTTCTACTCATGCGTCATATTAAATATATGACGTATTATGTCGCAAGTACTTTTAGATACGTCAGTATTTCAGACGTATCTGTAAGCGCAAAAGTGATGCACTGCTGGAGTCTGTCACAAAAATGATGCAACTCCAGGAATGCATCCTTTCACATGGGGCCAGGCCCCATGTGAAAGGGCCTGCATCAGTCTTACGCCTGCTGTGAAACAGGCGCAAGATTTGGACGCAACAGCGTCATAAAAGTGACGTAGTGATATCTCATAGATTTTCCTGCGTCACCTCTATGACCATTTCTTGCGTCAATACATCCCTTTTGCATACATTACACCTGACGTAGGTATAATGTGGCGCAGGGGTTTACAAAGTGATGCATCTACCTAGATGCTTCACTATGTAAATATGACTGAATAAGGTGCATTTTTAACAGCACTGGTGCGTCACAAAAAGTGACGCACCGGTGGCGTAAAAGTGAGGCATGGCCTCATAAATGAGGCCTTCAGTCTTCTACTCATGCGTCATATTAAATATATGACGTATTATGTCGCAAGTACTTTTAGATACGTCAGTATTTCAGACGTATCTGTAAGCGCAAAAGTGATGCATTGCTGGAGAGTGTCACAAAAATGATGCAACTCCAGCAATGCATCTTTTCTTACCCTTCCACACCCCTGTTCCTTTTCTACATTTTGTTTGAATAACCACATTCCCCATGTTCACTCTCCTTCTCCTTACTTTCGTTCCCAACACTCACCTTCTTTCAGTCCCCCTACTTCACTTCCTTTCTCCTCTCATACTTTTCTGTTCTTTCTTACTCCTTTTCCTTTCATTTATCAATGCACTCCACTTCACTTACTCTTTTTCATTTTTTTAAGAATAGCTCTTTGATGAGAATTGGAGGTAGTTCTGAAAAGGACTTTTTTTTCTTCTTTTTTCTTTTTTTAGAACTACAACAAAAACAGGGAATGGAAACTGCTCAACAGGAGCAAAAAAAAAAAAAAATTAGGGCTGGTAACGGCAGTGATGGTTCTCCAATCCAATGCTCGAACCATGAGCAGAACACTTTGCTCCCCACAGGAAAGTAGCTGATCACAGTATCTGCATTTAAGGGCGCCTTTGTTAAATGCAGGCTGAATGTTCGGAACCTGCTCTTGTGATCTCCCCCTCACCGATGGTGTTCGTCCTCCGGTTGATGTAGAGGCCCCATCACTGGGAACCTTTTGTGCCAGAGCCCTGACACTTTCCCGGGCAAAATTCTGGGGGTGCCTTCTCTCCACATGGCGAATCATTGTGGAGTTCCCAAAAGAATATTTTTAATTGCGGTTACCCTGTGACAGGACTGTGTGACAGATCCTGCACTCCACTTTTGGAGCATTTACCTTCTTCTGGTGATCAGGTATGGAAAAAAAATTCCAGATGAAATGTTCTTTGTATTTTGGCTAAGGAGGCTCTTCATCGATGAATTCATTGGAGTCATCTTCACTGCTGGATGGTCTGGCAGCCATGATAATCCAAGATATCCAACAAGGAACCAAGGAAATGGGTGGGGATTTCATTCTTTATAAAAAAAATGTTAGCAACCAATGAAAAGTGTTATTTTCAGGTCACATGACCCGACGCGCTTACGCTACGCGCCCCGGGGTGCGCCCGTAGTTGCGCTCCAGGGCGCGCCCGGGGCGCGCAGCGTAAGCGCGTCAGGACGTTGCGCGATCGTATGCGCTCGCGTGCTTCCGGGTGCGCTTACGCAGTGCGTCATATGACGCATCACGCGGTTACGCGAAACGTCACGATGTTGTTTTCGTTCGTGAGAATAGCGCTAACGGGACACTCCTCGGTACGCGCCCCGGGGCGTGCCGTAACATTGCGCTTACCTGTGCGTTCACCGGTACGCGCCCCGGGAGCGCCCCAGGGTTAAAAATAAAAAAAATAAAAAATTTGACATAATTATACAATATAAAATTCGTTTTAAAATTTATTATTTTTTATACCTATAAAGATTTGCTATTAAAAAACCATTGAAATTCACTGAAAACACCATAGGTTTCACACGAGTTATAGTTAGGAATTAGCATTAAAAAAACCTATTAAATTCACTGAGAAAACCATAGGTTTTACACCAGTTATAGTTAGCTGGAAGTTTTACTCGCATAAAACCATTGAAATTCCCACGTTATAGTTAGTTGGACTCACTATAACTTGCGCGTGCAATGCACTGCTGATGACGTCACATATTACATCACTCATGACATGGTCAGTGACATCACTCATGACATCACTGATGACTCCATCCTTGTGACAGAGTGAGAGACCTCCTTTCACTGTAATGTAACCCTTGAAACACATATTCAAAAATAGAAACTAAAATTTAAAAAAAATGGAGATATCCATACCACTTACAACAACCAATTCAATAATTCCACCATCTATATACACATCCACTCATTCACCAACAGTTCTATATAGTCACTCATACATATACTCACTCATCATATGTAGTGATACACCTATACATCCTGTTACACAACGACAGGCATCCAAAAGTTACTCACACACATACTCACACATGCAAATAAACTATTGAACATCCATTTATTTGCATATACAGCTATACACACACTACCACTTTACTTCTAAGGAAACTTACACATACTTACTCTCTTAAACAATCACTTATAGAAACACATACTAATTTAAACAGGAACTCTTACAATCCCTCACTCTCACATATACTCACTTATATACATCAATATTCACATATACTAGATTAAAACATATGTAGTTACTGATAAAGACACTAGTGAGACAGTCATTCACTCACTAACACACACATATACACACTCATCCACCCATACAGTCCTGCACTTATGCTGTCTTCAAACACATACAAAGAGAGAGTCAGTCATTCATGCATCTATGTGCTAAGTAATACCCCCACCAAACCATACAAACACTCATACTGATACTAAGAAAAACATCTAATAACCCATATACATACACATGTAGCTACTCAGCAACCCATGCAGCCACTTATACACAAAGTGAAACACTAATACATATATTTAAATATTTAAACATTACTCTCTAATATATGTATTTTAAAAAAACATCCATGTAAACACTTATTTAAACATTTATTCTTCCATCAACTTTTACATATACATATATAATACATAATAATTTTTTTAAAATAGACACATTCACTGGATGGTGTCATCAGTGATGTCATGAGTGATGTCACTGACCATGTCATGAGTGATGTAATATGTGACGTCATCAGCAGTGCATTGCAGGCGCAAGTTATAGTGAGTCCAACTAACTATAACGTGTGAATTTCAATGGTTTTATGCGAGTAAAACTTCCAGCTAACTATAACTGGTGTAAAACCTATGGTTTTTTCAGTGAATTTAATAGGTTTTTTTAATGCTAATTCCTAACTATAACTGGTGTGAAACCTATGGTTTTTTCAGTGAATGTATATATATATATATATATATATATATATATATATATATATATATATATATATATATATATATATATATATATATATATATATATTCACTGAAAAAACCATAGGTTATAGACCATATATAGTTAGGAATTTGCATTTACAAAACCTTGAAAATTCACTGAAAAAACCATAGGTTAGAGACCATATATAGTTAGCTGGACATTTTATTGACATAAAACCAATGAAATTCCATATATAGTTAGTTGCACTAACTATATATCGCGCACCCGCAATCCACTGCTGATGATGTCACATATTACATCATTCATGACATGGTCAGTGACATCAATGATGACATCTCAAATGACATCACTGATGACATCACTGATGACATCTCAAATGACATCACTGATGACATCATCTAGTGTCTGTGTGTTTTTGTAAAGTTTAAATATGTTTTACATATTGAAGAATGAGTGGATGTATGGAAGACTGAGTGTGTGTGTGGCTGGCTGGGAGGTGTGTGACTCTGTGCATATCAATGTGTACTTGTATCAGTGATTGTATAAGAGAGTAAGTATGTGTTAGTATATGTGTGAAAAGTATGGTGTTCTGTGTTTAACTGTATAGATGAGGAAATCGAAGTGTGATTGATTCTTCACAGGACTGACTAGGTGTATGAGTGCATATGATAGTGTTGTAATAATGAGTGGCTGTATGTATGAGTGATTGTATGGGTGAATGAGTGAATGTGTGTGTAGACGTAGGAATCAGTGAGTGCGTATGTAGTAACTGGTATTGGTGTGTCATGATGTCATCAGTGATGTCATTTGAGATGTCATCAGTGATGTCATTTGAGATGTCATCAGTGATGTCATCAGTGATGTCACTGAAGTATGGTGTTCTGTGTTTAACTGTATAGATGAGGAAATGGAAGTGTGATTGATTCTTTACAGGACTGACTAGGTGTGTGAGTAACTCCATGGATGAGTGGCAGTGTGTGAGTGTCTGCATAGGTGTATGAGTGCATATGATAGTGTTGTAATAATGAGTGACTGTATGTATGAGTGATTGTATGGGTGAATGAGTGAATGTGTGTGTAGACGTAGGAATCAGTGAGTGCGTATGTAGTAACTGGTATTGGTGTGTCATGATGTCATCAGTGATGTCATTTGAGATGTCATCAGTGATGTCATCAGTGATGTCATTTGAGATGTCATCAGTGATGTCATCAGTGATGTCACTGACCATGTCATGAATGATGTAATATGTGACATCATCAGCAGTGGATTGCGGGTGCGCGATATATAGTTAGTGCAACTAACTATATATGGAATTTCATTGGTTTTATGTCAATAAAATGTCCAGCTAACTATATATGGTCTCTAACCTATGGTTTTTTCAGTGAATTTTCAAGGTTTTGTAAATGCAAATTCCTAACTATATATGGTCTATAACCTATGGTTTTTTCAGTGAATTTCATTGGTTTTTTAAAAGCTAATATCTATAGCTGTAAAATATATTCTTTATTACGTGACGTATCACGTAGCCACGTGAGACGCCTCATGACGCGTCGCATAACCGTGACGTATCGGCTCTGCAGCGCAAACAAAACCCGTAACGTAAGCGTGCCGGAGCACGCTTACAGATATATATTTTTTTTTTAACCTTAATTAGACAAAATCCACACGTGCACATATCTTGAGGCCTTGCAAAGGCACATCAAACAAACAGTCCCTACAATTTTGCCAAGTTTGCTGGAAATCTATTCCCTTAATTTTTTTTTTACTGTTTCTCTTGGTTTTCCCCTTGTTACGCTTACCGGGACGCTACCCGGTACGCGAACCGGACGCTCCAAAAACACAAGATGGCGGACTCCCGTTACGCTGCCGGTTAGCTGCCCGGTTCGCGTACCGGGAAGCGCCTCTACCGCGAAAAATCGCGGGGGACTTTAATATCCCCCTCATCAATCCTAGGGGGTCAGAAGG
This sequence comes from Lissotriton helveticus, assembly GCF_964261635.1. NCBI lineage: Eukaryota > Metazoa > Chordata > Amphibia > Caudata > Salamandridae > Lissotriton > Lissotriton helveticus. The sequence continues at coordinate 2,130,288,493 of NC_136061.1, forward strand.
GGTTTACCTTGCCCCCTTTCCTTCATTTCCCCCTTCTTTTTTCACCACATCTTGTCTCTCGAACCTACCGAGAGACAAGATGGCAGCCGCTCTGGACTGTTTACAATGTTGACAGCTACGCTGCCGGTTAGCTGCCCGGTTAGCTGCCCGGTGAGCTGCCCGGTGAGCTGCCCGGTGAGCGTACCGGGATGCGCCTCTTTTTTTTTTTACCCCGCGGGGCACTTTAATATCCCCCTCATCAATCCTAGGGGGTCAGGAGTGGTCTACCTTGCCCCCTTTCCTTCATTTCCCCCTTCGTTTTTCACCACATCTTGTCTCTCGATCGTACCGAGAGACAAGATGGCGGCCTCTCCGGACTGTTTAGAATGTTGACAGACACCGGAGAGCCAATCAGCTTCGCTTCGCGAAGTTCCGTTACGCGTCAGGTACGCGAACCGGGGCGCTAACCGGAGCGCTGTCACAGATATATATATTTTTTTAAACGTTAATTTCTCAAAATCCACTGGAGCACATATATTGAGACATAGCAAAGGCACGTCGGGCAAACCATATCTACAATTTTGCCAAGTTTCATGTGAATCTATTCAGCCGTTCGAGCTAAAAGTGAGTCCAACCGCCCTATGGAAAAATGAATGGGAAAAACGCGTTTTAGGACCCCCCTTTTTTCTCGGCCCCCCCTTGACAAAACCCCTTGATAGTGTTGTGGTGTTTGCGTAGTGTAGGGTCATGCTGGGGTGTAGTGTTTTAGGGTTTTGGGTAGTGTTGTAGTGTTTGCGTAGTGTAGGGTCATGCTGGGGGTAGTGTTTTAGGGTTTAGGGTAGTGTTGTAGTGTTTGTGTAGTGTAGGGTCATGCTGGGGGTAGTGTTTTAGGGTTTAGGGTAGTGTTGTACTGTTTGTGTAGTGTAGGGTCATGCTGGGGGTAGTGTTTTAGGGTTTAGGGTAGTTTAGTTGTTAAGTGTATGCTAAAGGCATATTCGTTCTAAAAGTTTTCGTTATTTTAATTTGCGGCCTAATAGTACATGCGGGATTTTTTTTGCGGACTGATGGTATGCGGGATTTCGTCATATATTCGCTAATCATACTTTCTATGGCAAAATGAACCCCCTCATTTTGTTCCTTTTTAAATTAAATGTTTTAAGAGTTACCACTTTATTCCAATCAAGATGGCTTCAGGTGTGCCATACCTTTGTAATAAGTAGGACTGTTAGCACTCTAGTTGTTCTTTAGAACACTCTGGGACATTCTGTCATTGGGCTATAGTTGGGCTACATCTGGCTGATATTTGGGCTACATTTGTTTTTTTTGTCTCTGGTGGCCATCTTTGGGCTACATTGGGCTACATTGGGCTACATTGGGCTACATTTGGGCTCCAACATATATATAGCCCAATGTAGCCCAATATATATTTTTCAAAGTTAATTTTCGTAAAAACCACTGGAGCCTATATCTTGAGACATAGCAAAGGCACATCGGGCTACCAGTCCCTACAATTTTGCCAAGTTTGGTGTAAATCCATTCAGCCGTTCAGGCTAAAAGTGAGGCCAACCGCCCTATGGAAAATTGCATGGGAAAAACACGTTTTGGGACCCCCCTTTTTTCTCGGCCCCCACTTGACGAAACCCCCCCAAATTTTCAGGAGCTGCTCAGAAATAAAATGTTCCATTTTCCTGAAAATTTCAGCCAATTCTGTCCTCAAACGCCAAAGTTATTCGACATAGAATTTTCAAAAATCCCATAGGAAAAAAATCCTAACTATATATACCTACTGGCTATCGCCAGTAGGTAATATATATATATATATATATATATATATATATATATATATATATATATATATATATCATATTTATATAAGCTTGAACTTGGTCTGCAGATTCAGTAGTTTTTGTTAAATTAAGGTTAAAAAAGAATTGCATATCTGAGCAGTTGGGTCCTCAAGAGGCCCGAGAAACTTTTGTAGGAGCGTCAGTTTAAATATAGAGCATTCTGATTATCCCAGGGAGTTTTATTTCCCTCGGGCCATCTCACACCTAGCAGCAAGCGCTCTGATTGGCTGTCAGCAACATCAGAAAAATTTTGTTAGCAGCCATTACAGGACACAGGGGCTTAGGGCCAGATGTAGGTCGGTCGGCAACGGCCGAAAATCTGTATTTTCGGCCGTTACCGACCGGTATATGGGTGACAGGTATGTAGGGGGCATTATTTTAACAAATCGGTAAAATTACCGATTCGGTAATTTTACCGATTCGGTAAAATAAAAAATCGGTAAATTTACCGATTCTGAGGCACCGAGATGTAGGTGGGACTTTTCAGAGTCCCAGAGGCCTTACAGAATCGGTATTTTACCATCAAATCCAATTTGATGGTAAAATACCGATTCCGGTGTGCATGCACATGTGTGCATGCACACCTATGCCATGTGACAGGCAGCCCTGCCCTTAGGGCATGTATGCCTGCCACATGGCACCCGAGCCTGTTTTGGGGGTGCCAGAGGGTGTCAAAGTGACACCCCCTGCACCCTTGTGCAAATCGGTATTTACCGATTCGGTAAATACCGAATCGGTAATGCCCATTCATTCCTATGGGCTTCAAAGCCCATAGGAATGAATGGGCATTACCGATTCGGTATTTACCGAATCGGTAAATACCGAATTCTTCAGAATCGGTATTCCAGCACATCTGGAATACCTACATATCCACCCCTTAGATTTACCGATTTTTAATTACCGAATCGGTAAAATTCGGTAATTAAATATCGGTAAATCTATTTTACCTACATCTGGGCCTTAGTCCCATGTCCTGAAATACAAAATAAAAAGTAATATAGATGGGCAGGGATCAAGATAGCCTGTCCCCCTTAAGCCCCATGGGGGGACCCTCCTTCGGGCCAAAAACAGAAATTGCCACAATCCCTCTGGACTCCTGTGGTATCAAAAAATAAAAAATTAAAATGGCAGCTAGGCCGCATTAATTAATTCTAGGCCCTTAAGATCCCACCCGGTGGCCGAAATCATCAAAAAATGGGACAAAGGTGCATGGCTCCTCTCCCACAACCATTAAAGGCCCCAGGGAGCCCACACTTGGGCCTAAATTTGCATATAAGAGGATGGTGGCCACATCACTCCCTTTTCTGATCCTAAAGATGCCCTGGGTACCCAATTCCCTGGGTTCTATTTAAATAATAAAGGGGAGGGGGTCACAAGGCCCTCCTCCGTGGGCAATGACAGGCCAGGGAGCCCCCCCCCCGGGCCAAAATTATTGAAAATGGGGAGGTGAGCCAAGAGGCCCCCCTTCCTGAGCCATTAATGGCTCCAGGGAACCCATCCCTTGGGGATGGCTCAAATGCTATGTCCCGGGGAGCCAACCACTGGGACATATCAGTTTCACTGCTAGCACTGGAATAGACACAGAAAGCTGTGATTGCTTCTGCTTGGTAGGAGTATTTTTTAATCTCCCACCAAGTGGGAGCAAATACAATGTTTGCTTCCAGCCGGCAGGATCTCTAAAAAATATTAAAGCTCCCGCCAGCTGGTAGCAGACTTTTGATCTTCTTTCCTGCCAGCACCGATGAGGGCAGGGAAACAAATCAAAAAATTACTCCCGTCCAGTGGGAGCAGCATTAGTAACTGCTCTCAGCAGGCAGAAGCCATGCTGGCTCCTGCCACATGTGGGGAGCTGGCTGGGCCTGCGGGGGCTTTGTGCTTCCCACTGAAGCCCCAACCAGTATATGGTGGGCACCCTGGATGGGAACCATGGCACCCACCTTTTATAGTGTGGGCCCGAGGGGATGGGGAACCTGCGGCAGGAAAAGGCTAAGGGAGGGGTCCTGAGTGGCCACCTTCCACTTTAATATTTGGAGTGGCCATGTGGAATGGAGTCCCAAAGCCTATGAAGGCTCTGGGAGAGGGGGCCATGTGACCCCCCTCCCATTTAATTTTAAAAACAGCGCTGGGCGATGTGGTCCCCAGGGCCTAACAAGGGCCAGGGAAGAGGGCCACAGGGGCCCCTCTCTTTTAATTGTAGTAGTGGCCCAGGGCTGGGGGGTCACCAGAGTATAACAAGACTCAGGGAGGGGGACAGTGCAGCTCTCTCCTCTCCCCTTTATTTTAAGTAGTGGCCCAGGGAGGTGGGGTCCCATGGGACAAATAAGGTTCAGAGCTAACTATAACTTGCACCCCTGCCATGTACTGCTTATGGCCTCACATATTACATCACTCATGACATGTTCTATTGTTGTGTAGGTCCTATATATCCTATACAGGATCTGCACGTTAGGATAACATAAACTGTGGGTTTGGCGGCAGACTGGTTCCGAGCACCCCCACCGGATATGTTAACCTGTATGTGTTAGCTAGCTCACCATGCCACTAGAAGTCTCCTTTTATCGGGGAGAGAATAGTTTCTGGCAACCTCAGAGCATGACAACCCTGATGGAGTGGTGTGGCTCACTGGTTAGAGGCGGCAGACCCGGAAGCAGAGAACGGCCCGGGACCAGGGTTCAATTCCAGACGCGGCAGGGTCGTGGACCAGGGTCAGCGGACTCGATAATTCTCACCTCGGTGCCTACTCTAACCATGGATCACACTCGGCAACTCTGGGCATTAGGTTGTCTCATCTCTACAACGGCCCCCCACATTCGCCGGGGATGCCTGGTTTCACCTTGGAGATACCCAGTAGGGACCATCTCACAGGGATAGCCAGGACGGGTTCCCCAGCGGTCTACAGCGCCAGGACGCCTCAGGGCAGCAGTGCACTTTACAAGACACATACATTACATACATTACATCCCTCAGGATCGTGGAAACAATATCCTACTTTTCATTCAGTCACTTGTGCTTACTTCATTTGTCTCAGAGAAACAGAGAATAAACAGTCTGGGCATTTCAATAAAGATTTATTGAACAGTGGTTATTCTAGTGTAGAATACATTTGCTGTACCTACCATTAGACAGTAGCAGAGGTATATGATTAGCAGTGCTATTAAAGTAAAGGCATGCTACAGTTCTACCATCTTGCAGTAATCATATATATATATATACAAGTACATAAAACATTTGATAAGAAAGCGCATACTCCTACAATGCCTTCCTAACTAGATGTACCTAAAAGTACCTAGCATTGGCGTGGGTGTTATGCATTATGCCAAGAATCCCTCTAAGTTCTAGTCAACCTCATTACCTGAGTAAGTAGAAAATATGGGACCCCGTCCTTGTCTCGAGTAGGACACTCCGCGAGGGATGTTAGACCACTGCTAGCTGGAGGGTCTCCATGCAGGAACCTCAGCGTCTCTGGTCAGTGTGTCATACGGGAAGTCACGCTCTCCTCTGAGTGTCTAAGCAAGACATGATGTTTATATACCCAGAGGTCTCCCCGGGGGTCCTACCTTGCTGTGTTACTCTGTCGACCTAAAGGACGGCGTTGGGCTTCGACTTTTACATAGATATTATACAGGAGAAGTTCGGCCAGCTGTGAGTCCTTCTGTGCTTCCAAGAAGCTTCATGCATAATGTATGAGTATTGAACCAGGGAAAAACCCTTGTTCTGAATGCAGTGTCTTATCTAGGTAAAAGGTCAGTCCCTATGAACCGTTATGTATGACATGTAGGGAAGGATATAGGTGAAAGGTTGCAGTGTTTACCTATGCCTATATAGGGTACCTATATGGAGTATAACACCATAACATAATTTATGATGTCAATGATGTCATTTAAGATGTCATCACTGATGACATCACCAAACCTTATTTTTTACTAATTGCTCTATAAATGGGTATAGCATTAGAGCTAATCCTGGGCGAAGCACTATGCTACGCTCGCGTAGTTTGCGAAGTTTGCGCAACTTCTCACTACGCGAGTGCGAACACGCGTAGCGCAGCAGTCATTTTTTGCTTGTTCGCGGTCCTCAACATCATGTTCACGACCGCGAGCAAGCAAAATAACATCCTGGCGAGACTCTCAACGCGGGGAGGTCCGGTTTCTCATTGGGAGTGGTCGTGCATGCTCGCGAGCGCTCGTGATGAGGAACTACCAGTTCGCGTTGAGAAAGCTGCCGCTCGCGTAAAAATCTACTCGAGCGGCAGAAAACTACAGCTCGCACTGTGCAAGATGCAGTTTTCAATGATTGCACAGTGCCGGATGCTTGTTCGCACTGTGCAATCATTGAAAATGCATCTTGCACAGCGCAAACATGCTACTACGCATCTCGCGTAGTGCTACGTGAAGTTCGCGTAGTGCAAAGTGCACTTCTCGTAGCTTCGCGTAGCGCTACTTCACGACCTACGCCCACCCCTAATTAGAGCTATGAAAAGTAAGTGAAAAATTAGCATCATTATTGCTATCATACATACAACTCCCATAGGTAAAGCAAGCTTTTGTTATGTGCAATATTTACCCTATACTATACACTTCATGGGTTGCTGAGTTCATGTTGATACTGAACCACAGATGAAAGGGTAACATGTCCTGTACACAGTGTCATTTTGTATACAGCTGTTCAGGGAAAGTCAATTTCCTCAAGATACTGAAGCACTGTTACATAGCTAATGCCCTACTATGGACAATCACTAGCTGTATCAAACTCCTGACAGTCACGGAACATACATTGAAAAAATAAGTGGATATAAGTAGAAAAGTGGGTTCTGTAAAACTGTTTAATCTATGGAAAGAGAGCTTACTCTAGACAATACTTTTTGCAGACACTGAAAGTCTCATGAGCAATACACCACAGAGTATTAAGAACGCATCTACCAAGAACAGTGCACAATGCAAATTTTGTTCAAAGAGCAACTATTTACTTAAAATAACCAAGGTCTGAAGGTGCTAAAGATCATACTACCTGTAGCGTTCATAATGTGGTGAAAACTTTACGGATAGCCCTTCTACTGAAGCAAAACAAAGGCATGCATGTAGGTTAGTACTTACTGCTCACAGTCTCCCATGTTAAGTAGAAATTGCCATATTGAAACGAATCTGTCTAATAACTCAAGGCTGCTTACAAAACCTTTGTATGTAGTACGTAGAATCTTTGCTCAGCTGGAAACTTTCTCTGCAGTACCAAAATATTTGTGTGGAACAGAATAAACGCATGTTGTCAACTGTCACCTGCACACAGAGCTACTCTTCAATACAAAGGTATATAATATCTTCAATACCTCTACACACCAAAGGTGCTTTAGTAGCAGATGTGTTCTGTAAACACGTATATAGATTAGCTGGACACAGGCTGTACAGAATTAGGTAGAAAAGTAGTATGGTAGTTATCCACCACTATGTAAACTATAAGACAAACTAACTTACTCATTGTATGATGTCATCAGTGTTTCCCTCAGTGATATCATCAATAATGTTATTTGAGATGTGTTCAGTGATGTCATAAATGAGGTCATAGAACCTGTTGTGAGTGATGTAATATGTGCGGTCATAAGCGGTACATTGCAGGCGCAAATTGTAGTTAGCTCTGCTAACTATAATTGGTAAATTTCAGTTTTTTAAAATTCAAAACGTTATTGTTGTCAGTGACATATACACCTAACTATAATATTACTTTAACCATTGCTTTTTTCAATGCAATTTTTAAGTTTTATTTTTTAACAAAAGCAGGTTTTTTTATCACACCAAACTATAATATTACTTTAACCTTTCTTTTATATATAAATATAAAATATGAAAAATAGAACTTCCTTATCGACGGACCAGCATTTCTTTACCTGGGACCCTTCCTGTGACTGGTGCCTCTGTGGTGGTGTCTTGGCGGAGCGACAGGGCTGCGAGGGACACGTGGAAACACCCGGTGGGTCATTGTTGGTCTCCCCCGCCGCTGCTACACCCTGCCATCCGTGCGCGGCCGCCGAGGGAGGAGACCACAACCCCCAGCGCTCCCCGCGGCTGACCCAGCCCACAGGGATTCCGCGCCACCCGGCGCTCTAAAAAGAGGTCAGAGCTGCTGAGGAGCGGGCGAACTTTGAAAAATAGAACTCCCTTATCGACGGACCAGCCTTTCATTACCTGGGACCCTTCCTGTGACTGGTGCCTCTGTGGTGGTGTCTTGGCGGAGCGACAGGGCTGCGAGGGACGCGTGGAAATACCCGGTGGGTCTTTGTTGGTCTCCCCCGCCGCTGCTGCACCCTGCCATCCGTGCGTGGCTGCCGAGGGGGGAGACCACAACCCCCAGCGCTCCCCGCGTCTGACCCCCCCCCCAGGGATTCCGCGCGACCTGGCGCTCTAAAAAGAGGTCAGAGCTGCTGAGGAGCGGGCGAACTTTGAAAAATAGAACTCCCTTTACGATGGACCAGCCTTTCTTTACCTGGGACCCTTCCTGTGACTTGTGCCTCTGTGGTGGTGTCTTGGCGGAGTGACCGGGCTGTGAGGTATGCGTGGAAACACCCTGTGGGTCTTTGTTGGTCTCCCCCGCCGCTGCTGCACCCTGCCATCCGTGCGCGTCCGCAGAGGGGGGAGACCACAACCCCCAGCGCTCCCCGTGGCTGACCCCGCCCACAGGGATTCCGCGCCACCCGGCGCTCTAAAAAGAGGTGCGGGGGGGCAGCCGGGCTAAGCCCGGGCAAAGGGCCGGCCGTCTGTGGCCATCCGGGGCCAAACGAGGCCGGGCTGGGCCTATCCTCCTATCTCTGTTGGTCAGGACTGGTCGAACATTAACCCAGTAAGCCGTCACCTTCCTACTATTATCTTTGGTTTCCCCTGTAATCATTGTTTGAGTCACCTCACTGCTTGACACTTATTCAGTGGTTTAAAGTGGTTTAACTAAACTTGTATTATTAATAGCACGCACCATGACCTCACGTGTGTCTAAAGGAAAATCCACCTCAATAGGAGGGTTAAATAGAGGAACACTAGACAATTACATCACCAGGGCCACCTCAGAAATAGAAAAAGAAATCGTATTGGCTGAGTGACGCTTATCCATTGAGCTTCTCAAACATAAGCGTTCATCTCTGGGCCCAATACAATTAGTCACCTCACCACACACCAGCAACCAATTAGAAAACGAGGGGCACGACCTATCTAGCAATGATAGTATTCCACTACTCCTGCAAGACAGAACTCCTCCAACTGATACAAACAGTGAACTAAATACAAACGCTTCAGCCTCTCTTTCTAACTTGTTATTAGAGGTAGAAGTTTTAGCAGAGAAGCTCCCACCCATAGTAGAGATCTCCCAAAAAGAGACCAAACTTCTTAAGAATCACACACGAGTCCAAGGACCACCATCAAAAAAAAAGAAGGAAGGGGGGAGCGGACATCAAAAGAATTACAATATCCAAACCAATCATGGCAAATCTCCCAAAGGCCTTCCAAATAATGCAATTATGACACCTATCTTAGTTACACCTCAACAACACTCAATAAAAGAAACATCTAGTAATGATCAAATGGGAAACATTAAACAACTACTTAGATCCCTCTTATTGCCTCTCATTGAGAGATTGAAAAGAATGGCGCAGCAATTGGGGTCCTTGGAACTAGCAATGGAAAAAAAACACAGGATTAATTAAGGACTTATCAAAGACTACTTCAGTACCTTTAATTGCTGCGCCACTCTCAAAATCGACTATACAAAAGGAAGTAATAATAAATAAGTCAACTAATCCACAACCGAATAGACCACCATCTCCCAAAATATTGAGGCAAAATGAAACCATTAAAACTAGGACTAAGGAGGCTCAGGTGGGAGGGCAATCCCATGCTCCAGGAAATCCCCAGAATTTTCCTGCCCGTGAAATTCTACATGGGGTAAAAAAGCCTAAGGGGCTACAAGTAGAATTGCCACCTGAAGCGGGCCCGTTTGAGGTGGTTTTTATGGGAGTCCCAGTATTAGAGGATGGGAAAAGAGAAGATTATTACCAACTAAAAAACAAAATCATATATTGGCTACAACAGAACCAACCGCTTCCTCCAAGCATAAACGGGGAAATCCTACATGTACGGCGACTCCCCTGGCTGGGCCACAGAACAAAAGACACACTGGGTGATATCATCATCATTAATTTTAGAGATCACAGAGCAGTTAGATACATTACAGAATGGTTCTCAGAAAATGGGAGTAATGGCATCATTCCACGCGATCTGACCTACTTCTATCCCCGATCCTTACAGACAAATATAACGAATTCCAGGGCCCCATCCCATTATCAGGATGAACGATTTAATTTCCCTATTCCTCACTACAACCGCTATGCGGCTCTCTCAGGTATGGAGGGAGTGGACTGATTTCATTGCTGGAGCACAGCGAAGGGAATCGTGGATAGTACTCTATGAGATCTACCCACGAGTAGTGACTTAAATTCTTGCCCTAACCTTCCTGATTCCCACTTAAAACCTATACAGACTCAGGTCATAGGCATAGACTCGCTGGTTAACCCCATTGGGACAAACCAGGTCCACCCTCTCCCGGGGCCACTACAGGACTTAAATCCTAAATTAATAGTCAAATCTACAATAGGCACCGCAGGGTGCACTGGGAATGGAAATAAACCTCGTATCTCTGCCTTATTTTGGAATATAGCAGGTCAACGCTCAAAGTTAATAATTGATTAATGGAATGCCTTTATCCACAAGTTTGAAATCCTAGCTTTTCAGGAGACCTGGTCACTTGACGCGATCCATATAGAAGGTTTCAAAACCTTTTTTCCACCGGCCCACCCTTCGACATCGGGCCGAGCAAAAGGAGGACTAACTATTTACATCTCAAACCTCCTTAATACAACTGAAATAATCCCTATTAAACTGGAGGTAAATTTTCAGATTCTTAGTTTAATTTTAAATAAAAGGGATAATTTCCTTATAGTAAACTTCTATAATAATCTCCCTGATGGAGATGCAGTGACTTTGGTATGCCTGATCCGTTCCTTACTAATATCCAAAATAAGGAAGACAGCTAAAGAGGTGATAATTATTTGGGGGGGGTTTTAACCTGGGACCATGCCCAGTTAGCAATCGTAACATCTGTGGCATCCTCGATGAGAGAGATAACCCCATTCCACATTTCAGACATTCAACCTTAGGTAGTTTTTTAAATGAAATCATGTTTGAACTAGCTTTGGTACAAGCAAATAAATTGGATAACGCAGAGATACCAATAGCTCCTACATTTCATGGGAGAGGTCATCAAACCACCATAGATTATATCCTGGTCTTCAATGGAGAAAGGACTATAGATACAGTATTTACCACACATACAATTGCATTGAGTGACCACTATCTACTCAGTATTTCTTTGCCACTGTCCCATAATCCTAAAAGCAGTCTTGGCACTATTTTGGCACAAAACAACCTGTCACTGAATAGGTTAAATGCATATGCGTTAAAATGGGGAAAAGTAGATCATATAGCAATCACTAAGTCAGTGATATTAAAGGCCTTTCCCTCCATTATGAATTGTCTAGCTCCAGACACACCAGAATTAGAAGTTATTTCTAATTTTGGTATGATCATTAATGCTATAAACGAAGCCCTCTGGATAGAAATCAAACATAAATCAAAGAAGAGGAAGGGATGGTTCAATCATGAGTGCACGGCCGCCTACTCAAAACTAAAAACTGCTCTAAGGAAACCAGTCAGAATCCCTCATGAGATAGTAAGTCTAAGGAAAACATACAATACTACATTAAAGAACAGGAAAGCAGAGGTAAAGCAACAACTTTGGGACCAACTCCACGAAAGCGGCACCCACAAAAACAGTGCTGCTTTCTGGCAAGTGGTCAAGTCCCCCTTTCTAGCTGATAATACCAACTATCCAAAATTAGAGGTGGCAATAGATGAAAAGGATTGGGTCCACCACTTCTCTAGGATCTTTGCGACTGACACAGAGGCTGTTAACTTACAGGAACCTAACCCTCGAGACCACATAGACACCCCCTATCCCATTGACCTAGAGTTTTCATTGGACCAGGTTGCTCTCGCTTTGAGAGCAAGTAAAAACGGAAAGGCACCGGGTCCAGACGGTGTACCCATTGATCTTTTTAAAGCTCAGATGGACCTCTGGACCCCCCTTCTAACCAGAGTCCTGAATGCATCATGTGCAACAGGCCTCATGGCATCATGGTCCAAATCCATACTAGTTCCTATTTTTAAAAAAGGGGATCGGGGATCGGTAACCTGCTATCGTCCAATCTCCCTTTTAGACTCGCTTGGTAAGGTGGCGGGTCGAGTCATTCTTGAGCATCTGCAGGACTGGGCGGGCGATGGTAGGATTATCTCAGATCTCCAGTACGGGTTCCGGCAGGGACTGGGGACCATTGACCAGGCCTTAAACCTGTCACTCTTGATAGACAAGTATGTCCACATCAAAAAAGGAGATCTGTATATGGTATACGTGGACTTATCGTCCGCGTTCGATTGTGTCTCCCATTCCAAACTTTGGTTTCTTCTTTTGGATATGGGGGTACCATCGAACCTGGTCAAGTTTTTGAGGCAACTCTATTCAAACGCGACAGCAAGGGTGCGTTACGGGCTGGGAGGAGAGCTAACAGTGGAGTTTGCAGTAGAGAAAGGGGATAAGCAAGGCTGTGTCCTGGCCCCCTTCCTCTTTACATTATATACCAACGGATTCGAAAGAGAGATGATTAAGGGGTGCCAGGACCTTCCAGCAGTGAATAACCGCCCAATTCCCGCGTTACTCTACGCAGACGACACTGTTATACTAGCTCGTACCCCCCTTGAACTCCGAAAGGGTTTGAATAGATATTCCACATTTATGACAGGCCTTGACCTCAACATCAATATTAGTAAAACCTTTGTTATGAGGGCAGGCACTGGTCACAAACGTAAAATGAGGGACATTTATCTGAAGCAGGAAAAATTAGCGTCCACACAGAAATATCCGTACCTGGGCATAATGATAGATCACAAACTATCCTGGAAACCGGCTGTAGAAACTAGGAAACTCCTCTTCATAAGAACCACCACAGCCCTCGTTAATTTCTCCAGGAAGCTGGGTAAGAGAGCTCCCCCCCGAAATTATCAAGATCTATAAAGCTAAATGCCTTTCCGTGGCACTATACGGGGCGGGTCTCTAGGGTTTTGTGGCTACGAATAGTATACAGAGGGTGGAAAACGTCTTTGTGAGGTACCTTCTCTCGGTCCCTAAGTGCACGAGCACCTTTTCCTGTCACATGGAGTTGGGACTTTCCCATGTGACGGACTTAGCAAAGGCTGAACCTCTTTTATTGTGGCATCGAATCTGGACATCGGAAAAAGCAACCCTTACACAGTCAATAATTTCCGATTGCTTAGCCATGGAGAACGTGCATACATCCAAGTGGTTGTTGTATGTAAAAAGGTTCTTTCACGATCTAGGCTGGGGAACATTTTATTACGACCCTCCCTCAATTGGTGAGGTTCCAAGGAAGGTACTACAGGCGAAATGTCTCGCTCACCTTGAAGAACTGAGACTAAGGAGTGAGGTCACGGAAACATCAGTTGTACACAGCCTGATGACCCAAACGACAGCCGCCATACAGCCCTACCTCACTTATAACATCACGAGCTATCATCGCTTTCTTCTGGTTAGGTTTAGGATGAACCTTTTCCATCGACTGGTTGCATTCCCAACTCGAAAAAACTGGGCTAAAGATCTTCCGCTTTGTCCTTGTGACAGTCCACTCTGCATACTATTCTTTTTTGTAAGTTTCATCATGAATTTAGGAAAAAATGGCTTATTCCACTGTTACAGCAAACAGGTTATAGAAAATGTAGTCCGGCATTTTTTTTCTTACAGCTCTTGGAGGGAGAACGGTTGGTCTATATAATAGTTAAATTTCTGAAGTGTATTGTTCGTCATCGAATGAACTTAGACTGAACTTGCCCACCTTGGGGTCTTTGCATTTTAAACATAAAAGGTGGTCCTTCGCCCTATAATGTTATAAAATTGTAAGTTTTAACTATTTTTTTCTGGATGCCATTAGCATCTTAATTAAGCGACTGCTACTTGCAAAAGAAAAAGCGTCTACTTCTAATTTATAAAACAGAAAACTCCTACAATAATGTCTTTTAATTGTATAATTGATGTTTTAAAGTTTGAAGATATATTTACACAATTCCAGTTCTCCCACAAACGATTTGAGGTTATATAATACATATTCCTATGGATTCACACCTCTGAGATTGGTCTCACCTTTTAAACTGTAAATATTGCATTTTTATCTCAAAGTATGCTTTTTTACTGTATAGAACTGTCTCATTGTATGCTTTTATGATTTTGCAACTTAAAATCGAAATAAAGCTTAATTGATTTGATTGATTTGATATATAAATATATATATGAATCCAAAACGGCGTGCCAGGCGCGCACTCAGGTACTATAAATCCACACCAAACAGCAGGTAGTCAAATAAAGTAGGGTGTATTCACGCCATAAGCCCTACGTGACGCGTTTCGCACTCCATGAGTGCTTGTTCACACAAAGTGCTCAGAAAGTTTTTCGTATTTACCGTGTGTTAACAATTAACATAGACAGAGGACTCACATGTGATATTTGGTCGGCGCAATCTTATAATAGGTTTACACTTGTACAACATAACGAATATGATGTTATATACTTGGTGAACATTTCATCAGAAAGCCCTGAATACTGGGCGGCCCCATATGAAATACTGGACATTAATCCGAAAATATCGGAAAAATAAATTAAGTGAATTACGTAATCATGTTAATGTCACATTGAAAAACCATGAAGGCTCAGGAGTTAAATATGGTAAACTCATAATTACTGAGTATATGTCCCAGATAGTCCTATCTGACAACGTGCCACAGTACTAAAATACATAGGTGCCGTCTTCCAATCCGAAGCGGGGCACTTGGCACGTGATCATATCCTGAAGGTTACTATGGAGACGTATTGAGCTATGTCATTCCTGCGTGTATACACATATCGGTGTATATATAGTCGCTACCCCCTGGTTAGTGGGTGGGTGTATAGCATACAAATATTAACACAAATAATAAACAAAATAATTGCATATCCCCTGGTTAGTGGAGGAATTCACAGTGACAAAACAAGAGTCCAGTAGACAATGTCTTAAAATCTATGCACGGTCTCAAGGTGAGCAATAAGTGAAGGGTCAACCACGGAACAACCCCGTTCCACAATCCATAAATAAAGTGCACCAAATGTGAATATAAGAGACATACTTCGTCTGGAGGAAGGAGAAGACCAGAGTTGAAAAGTACTTGGTTGCTGTAATCACAAGCCTGTGCTACAGTCCTACTGTTTCAACCTGCAGGGATCAGAGTAAAGGGGCTCAGTTAGGCTGAGAGTAAGCATAAATGAGATGTCATTCAACATGAAAGATATACATACAATACATTCATGATCATTCTTGCTGTAAATGCACATTGTATTCCTCATCAAGATTATGTCCATTCGGAAAACGTGTACAGAGACCGATGATATGTCTCGACTCTCGTTGTCTCAGTCTTAGAGCACGATTACCTCCCCTGGTGGAAAGCATTACCTGTTCGATAACAAAGTATTTAAGAAGTTTGGCATTAGAGTAATGATGGCTTTCAAAATGCCTAGCAATGGGGTACTGTTTATCTCTGTTGGTAATGGCTCTGGTATGTTCCAGTATGCGTAGTTTTGCCATTTTCGTCGTACTTCCCACATACTTTAATCCGCACGGGCATACTAATACATATACCACAAAAGTGGTGGTGCATGTTAGGAATTGTTTTATGGTTTCCAATTTGTTGGTACTTGGATTCCAATATTCCTTTACCATGTGGCTATTTGCGCATGCTTTGCAATGGCCACATGGAAAGAAGCCAGGGAGATCTACCCCACGTGGTACAATGTCACTGATAACATTATGGACTAGTAAGTCACTGAGACTGCGTCCCCTGCGGTAAGTTATGCTAGGTCTTGTTGGTATGGTTTTTCCTATGATGGGATCATTTTTGAGGATGTCCCAATTTTTTATGATGCTTTTCTTTATTTGTTTTTGATTGCCATTATAGTCAAGGATGATGCGGGTGACCCTGTTTTCATCTTGCATCGTTTCATCTTTACTTTCAGTAGTTAGTAAGTTCACTCGTTCTACTAACTTGACTTTCTCAATAGCTTTTTTGATAACCCATATATATATAAATATTCACTGAAAAAAACATAGGTTTCAGACATGTTATAATTAGGAATTAGCATTTAAAAATCCTTAGAAATTCACTGAAAAAAACATAGGTTTGAGGGGTGTTATAGTTAGCTGGACATTTCACTCGTACAAAACCATTGAAATTCCTCCGTTATAGTTAGTTGTACTAAGTATAACTCGTGCTCCCGGAATCCACTGCAGATAATGTCACATATTACATCATTCATGACATGGTCAGTGACATCACTGATTACATCCCAAATGACATCACTGTTGACATCATCCAGTGAATATGGTTTGGTTTGATATTTAAATAAGTATTATATATATAGCAATATGCAATGAAGACTGAGTGGATGTATAAGTGCCTGAATGGAGGATTTAGTAGCAATGTGATTGACTGTTTAAGTGACTAATTTAAAGTGTCTCACTAAATATATGGGATAGTGATTAAACTGTGTGAATACCTATATGTGAATACCTATATCACTCTATCTCTTGTTGTGTAAACTACTACATAAGTTGGTTACTAGCTATGTGAAAGTCTATATTAGTATTAACTAGTTAAGTGAGTATTTGTATGGGATAGTGAATGTGTGTGTGGTTGGGTGGGAGGTGTGTGACTGCCCATAGATGTGTAAATATTTGATTTACTAGGTATATGAGGTTAAGGATGTATGTGGAAACAGTTTTTTGGGTGAGTGGGTTTCTTTATGAGTGTGGTGATGAGTAAATGTATTTCTCAAAGATACATCTCCAACAAACTAGAAATATAAAAGGCAGTGTATGTGACAGTTGTTGTATATAAATAAGTATACATAAGACTCAGTGATTGTATGAGTGACTGTATCGAAAACTGTATACTTGTAATAGTGATTTTATAACACACTAAGTATGAGTTACTATCTATACGAATAAATAAAATAGTGTTTGTATAAGTGTGTAGCTTATTAAATGTAAGTATGATCAATTGTTTGCATAAGTGAGTAGGATGACTGCATACGTGAATAGAATGTGTGCTGGTGTGTAATGTCGATGTAGGTGTATAACTATATTTAATAGTGTCCTATTGATCTTTGTTAGCATGTATGAGTGAATCTATAGGTAAGTAATTAGATGTGTGTGTAGATGTAGGAATCACTGAGTGGGTATTTAGAAACTGGTATTGGTGTGTCAATGGTTTCAAATATGGTACTCCATATTTTAGAATGAGTGTTGAAATGTTATACTAGTGTATGATATGACAATCTGATAAGATGTATCAGACTGTCACGTGGATGATGTCATCAGTGATGTCATTTGAGATGTCATCAGTGATGTTATCAGTGCTCTCACTGATCATGTCATGAATGATGTAATATGTGACATCATCAGCATTGGATTGCGGGCGCGCAAGTTATACTTAGTACAACTAACTATAATGGAGGAATTTCAATGGTTTTGTACGAGTAAAATGTCCAGATAACTATAACACCCCTCAAACCTATGGTTTTTTCAGTGAATTTATAAGGTTTTTTAAATGCTAATTCCTAACTATAACATGTCTGAAACCTATGTTTTTTTTCAGTGAATTTCAAAGTTTTTTTCAATGACAATTTTTAAATGCATTAATTGTTGTATTTATTTTTTTGATACTTATTTACTACATTTTTTTAAACTATTTATTTTTTAAATTACATTATAATTCCATTATACATTACATTACAAAATATACTTTCTCAGAATGAATTACTTTAGTTTAAATACTTTGCAAATAGGCAATAGACTTTTAAGTACAGTAGTTACAAATATTGCAATGGGCAACACAATTTCAAACACAATGCAACATTAAGATCAATGTGAATTTCTAATTAAATGCAATCAGTTACTTTATGGATTACTTTTCTAACCACAGGACTGGATCCTAGATTCAGTCCTTGGACATCTCCTGTAAACAGTTGAGTAAAAGCGTTTTGGTTACAGTAGTGATTTGTAAGGAATATTATTGTATTTTAAAAGTTGACAGAAATTTTTTCACGTAGAATCACCAATGTTATCCTATCGGAGGAAATTCACTTAGCAGGTAAGTAGAGTTATTGTTACTTTCTCTTACTCAGTGGTGGATCCTGGAACCAGCACTGGTGCATCTCCTGTAAACAGTTGAAAGAATGCGTTTAAGTTATACAGGCGATTTTTAAGGAATATTTTTAGTTTGTGAAAATAGACACTTAGGGCCAGATGTAGATAATCAGCATTTACCGATTCTAAAATACCAAATTATACCGATTCGGTATTTTAGAATCGGTAAATGCTATGTAGGTATCCAATCGGCAAATTTTACCGAATCTGTAAAATTTGGTAAATACCGAATCGGTAAAAGGGGGGAAACATTGAAGGGTGGCAGGGTGTTTCTTTGACACCCTGTTGCACCCCTGAATTGTGTATGGGTGCACATGTGGCCCACACACATGCCCTAAGGGCATGTATGTCTGCAACATGGCACTGTTATTATTTGCATACATTTGCATTTTTTAGGGTTTTCGAAATTTACCACCAACTTGTAGTTGGTGGTAAATAACGAATCCTAAAATGGGAAAATCACTCATTTGAGTGCTCCCTAAATATCAGGATTCGGTAATTTACCAAATCGGTATTTAAGAATGCGGTAATTTTCCGATTCCTTAAATTACCGATCCGGTAAATTACCGAATCCTTAATTTAGGCCCCTACATATGAAAAGCCTAATTCCGGTCGGTAACGGCCGACATTTGGTAATTTCGGCCGTTACTGACCGGAATTAGGCTTCCTACATCTGGCCCTTAGAAACTTTTCTGGTGAAAACCAGACAATGGAATCCTATGGAAGGAAATACAAGTTACTGGTAATTACTTTTCAGGGTCAGTTCTGGGTTAAAAGATGCAGCACTGGGTTCTCTCCTGATAACAGGTGAGTAAAAATTGGAATTCGTTGTTTGAATGATTTTAGGTGACTATTTTAAAGTTGCAAAACTCTACACTTAAAAGAATTTCCAAGTGAAACCAGTCAATGTTAGGCTATGGAAGGAAATTCAAGTTATTGGTAAGTATGGTTAGAATTACTTTTCAGGATCTGTACTGGGCTCATAGATGCAGCACTGAGGTCTCTCCTGATAACAGGTGAGTAAATCGGAATTCATAGTACATCCAGTAAGCGCCACAGAGCTGCGTAGCAGAGAGATGTAAAAAGGGGCATGGCCTGCACCACCTCTCTGCAACACAGCGCAGTGGCGCTTCCTGGAAGCACCTGGTGGGCTACTTGGCCCCCATGGTCCCTCAGGTTTGAAGTGGTTTTTTCAGTGAATTTATAAGGTTTTTTTAAATGCTAATTCCTAACTATAACATGTCTGAAACCTATGTTTTTTTTCAGTGAATTTCAAAGTTTTTTTCAATGACAATTTTTAAATGCATTAATTGTTGTATTTATTTTTTTGATACTTATTTACTACATTTTTTTAAACTATTTATTTTTTAAATTACATTATAATTCCATTATACATTACATAACAAAATATACTTTCTCAGAATGAATTACTTTAGTTTAAATACTTTGCAAATAGGCAATAGACTTTTAAGTACAGTAGTTACAAATATTGCAATGGGCAACACAATTTCAAACACAATGCAACATTAAGATCAATGTGAATTTCTAATTAAATGCAATCAGTTACTTTATGGATTACTTTTCTAACCACAGGACTGGATCCTAGATTCAGTCCTTGGACATCTCCTGTAAACAGTTGAGTAAAAGCGTTTTGGTTACAGTAGTGATTTGTAAGGAATATTATTGTATTTTAAAAGTTGACAGAAATTTTTTCACGTAGAATCACCAATGTTATCCTATCGGAGGAAATTCACTTAGCAGGTAAGTAGAGTTATTGTTACTTTCTCTTACTTAGTGGTGGATCCTGGAACCAGCACTGGTGCATCTCCTGTAAACAGTTGAAAGAATGCGTTTAAGTTATACAGGCGATTTTTAAGGAATATTTTTAGTTTGTGAAAATAGACACTTAGGGCCAGATGTAGATAATCAGCATTTACCGATTCTAAAATACCAAATTATACCAATTCGGTATTTTAGAATCGGTAAATGCTATGTAGGTATCCAATCGGCAAATTTTACCGAATCTGTAAAATTTGGTAAATACCGAATCGGTAAATACCGATTCGGTAAAAGGGGGGAAACATTGAAGGGTGGCAGGGTGTTTCTTTGACACCCTGTTGAACCCCTGAATTGTGTATGGGTGCACATGTGGCCCACACACATGCCCTAAGGGCATGCATGTCTGCAACATGGCACTGTTATTATTTGCATACATTTGCATTTTTTAGGGTTTTCGAAATTTACCACCAACTTGTAGTTGGTGGTAAATAACGAATCCTAAAATGGGAAAATCACTCATTTGAGTGCTCCCTAAATATCAGGATTCGGTAATTTACCAAATCGGTATTTAAGAATGCGGTAATTTACCGATTCCTTAAATTACCGATCCGGTAAATTACCGAATCCTTAATTTAGGCCCCTACATATGAAAAGCCTAATTCCGGTCGGTAACGGCCGACATTTGGTAATTTCGGCCGTTACTGACCGGAATTAGGCTTCCTACATCTGGCCCTTAGAAACTTTTCTGGTGAAAACCAGACAATGGAATCCTATGGAAGGAAATACAAGTTACTGGTAATTACTTTTCAGGGTCAGTTCTGGGTTAAAAGATGCAGCACTGGGTTCTCTCCTGATAACAGGTGAGTAAAAATTGGAATTCGTTGTTTGAATGATTTTAGGTGACTATTTTAAAGTTGCAAAACTCTACACTTAAAAGAATTTCCAAGTGGAAGGAAATTCAAGTTATTGGTAAGTATGGTTAGAATTACTTTTCAGGATCTGTACTGGGCTCATAGATGCAGCACTGAGGTCTCTCCTGATAACAGGTGAGTAAATCGGAATTCATAGTACATCCAGTAAGCGCCACAGAGCTGCGTAGCAGAGAGATGTAAAAAGGGGCATGGCCTGCACCACCTCTCTGCAACACAGCGCAGTGGCGCTTCCTGGAAGCACCTGGTGGGCTACTTGGCCCCCATGGTCCCTCAGGTTTGAAGTGGAATTTTTTCCCCAACTTAAAACACGCCACAGGGCATGTTTGTACTAAGCATGGGCGTAAAATCCGTTCCGTTCGCGGAATTTGCAGATTTTCTGCAATTTCGCGGTCTGCGAATCTCGTGAAATTCAAGAAAAATCCACGAAATTGCGTTTGGGACGGATTTTCAAAAACTGAAGTACATTAGGCACACTTACAGGGTTACAGCAGGTGTCCAAGTTGAAGCTAATTTCTTTGTAACCATTTACAAAATGGTTACAAAGAAATTAAATTCAACTTGGGCACCTGTTGTAACCCTGTAAGTGCTTCCTGAGCGGCGCCTCCAGAGTTGTTGCCTACTTGCAACTACTCTCTGACCCTCGAAGCAGGGACAGAGAATAGTTACAAGTATGGCACAATGCTCCAGGCTGTCACAAAAATTAAACCACAACAGGAAGCACTTACAGATAAGGAAGCAGGTGCCGGACTTGAAGCTCAAATTCAGTAACACATTAACCAGCCCCCGGTTGAGGATGGGCAGGTGTGCTTTCTCCCCATAATCTACAGTGGTGAACCAGAGGGTGGCAGTGGTGAACCAGAGGGTGGCAGTAGTGAACCAGAGGGTGCTGTGATGAACCAGAGGGTGGCAGTGATGAACCAGAGGGTGGCAGTGATGAACCAGAGGGTGACAGTGATGAACCAGAGGGTGGCAGTGGTGAACCTGAGGGTGGCAGTGATATACCAGAGGGTGCTGTGATGAACCAGAGGGTGGCAGTGATGAACCAGAGGGTGACAGTGATGAACCAGAGGGTGGCAGTGGTGAACCAGAGGGTGCCAGTTGTGAACCAGAGAGAGCTGTGATGAACCAAAGGGTGGCAGTGATGAACCAGAGGGTGGCAGGGGTGAACAAGAGGGTGGCAGTGGTGAACCAGAGGGTGGCAGTGATGAACCAGAGGGTGGCAGTGATGAACCAGAGGGTGACAGTGGTGAACCAGAGGATACCAGTGGTGAATCAGAGGGTGCTGTGATGAACCAGAGGGTGGCAGTGATGAACCAGAGGGTGGCAGTGATGAACCAGAGTGTGACAGTGATGAACCAGAGGGTGGCAGTGGTGAACCTGAGGGTGGCAGTGATAAACCAGAGGGTGACAGTGATGAACCAGAGGGTGGCAGTGGTGAACCAGAGGGTGACATCTATGAACCAGAGGGTGGCAGTGGTGAACCAGAGGGTGGCAGTGATGAACGAGAGGGTAACAGTGATGAACCAGAGGGTGGCAGTGGTGAACCTGAGGGTGGCAGTGATATACCAGAGGGTGCTGTGATGAACCAGAGGGTGGCAGTGATGAACCAGAGGGTGACAGTGATGAACCAGAGGGTGGCAGTGGTGAACCAGAGGGTGGCAGTTGTGAACCAGAGAGAGCTGTGATGAACCAAAGGGTGGCAGTGATGAACCAGAGGGTGGCAGGGGTGAACCAGAGGGTGGCAGTGGTGAACCAGAGGGTGGCAGTGATGAACCAGAGGGTGGCAGTGATGAACCAGAGGGTGACAGTGGTGAACCAGAGGAAACCAGTGGTGAACCAGAGGGTGACAGTGATGAACCAGAGGGTGGCAGTGGTGAACCCGAGGGTGGCAGTTGTGAACCAGAGAGAGCTGTGATGAACCAAAGGGTGGCAGTGATGAACCAGAGTGTGACAGTGATGAACCAGAGGGTGGCAGTGGTGAACCTGAGGGTGGCAGTGATAAACCAGAGGGTGACAGTGATGAACCAGAGGGTGGCAGTGGTGAACCAGAGGGTGACATCGATGAACCAGAGGGTGGCAGTGGTGAACCAGAGGGTGGCAGTGATGAACGAGAGGGTGACAGTGATGAACCAGAGGGTGGCAGTGATGACCCAGAGGGTGACAGTGATGAACCAGAGGGTGGCAGTGGTGAACCAGAGGGTGGCAGTGGTGAACCAGAGGGGGATGTGATGAACCAGAGGGTGGCAGTGGTGAACCAGAGGGTGGCAGTGGTGAACCAGAGGGGGATGTGATGAACCAGAGGGTGGCAGTGATGAACCAGAGGGTGGCAGGGGTGAACCAGAGGGTGGCAGTGATGACCCAGAGGGTGACAGTGATGAACCAGAGGGTGGCAGTGGTGAACCAGAGGGTGGCAGTGGTGAACCAGAGGTGGATGTGATGAACCAGAGGGTGGCAGTGATGAACCAGAGGGTGGCAGGGGTGAACCAGAGGGAGGCAGTGGTGAACCAGAGGGTGGCAGTGATGAACCAGAGGGTGGCAGTGATGAACCAGAGGTTGACAGTGGTGAACCAGAGGGTGACAGTGGTGAACCAGAGGGTGCTGTGATGAACCAGAGGGTGGCAGTGGTGAACCAGAGGGTGGCAGTGATGAACCAGAGGGTGGCAGTGATGAACCAGATGGTCGCAGGGGTGAACCGGGGGGGAAGTGGTGAACCAGAGGGTGGCAGTGGTGAACCAGAGAGTGCAAGTGGTGAACCTGAGGGTGGCAGTGGTGAACCAGAGGGTGGCAGTGGTGAACCAGAGGGTGCTGTGATGAACCAGAGGGTGACAGTGATGAACCAGAGGGTGGCAGTGGTGAACCAGAGGGTGGCAGTGATGAACCAGAGGGTGGCAGGGGTGAACCAGAGGGTGCTGTAATGAGTGATGAACCAGAGGGTGGCAGTGATGATCCAGAGGGTGGCAGTGGCAAACCGGAGGGTGGCAGTGATGAACCAGAGGGTGACAGTGGTGAACCAGAGGGTGACAGTGGTGAACCAGAGGGTGCTGTGATGAACCAGAGGGTGCTGTGATGAACCAGAGGGTGACAGTGATGAACCAGAGGGTGGCAGTGGTGAACCTGAGGGTGGCAGTGATGAACCAGAGGGTGGCAGGGGTGAACCAGAGGGTGCTGTGATGAGTGATGAACCAGAGGGTGGCAGTGATGATCCAGAGGGTGGCAGTGGCAAACCGGAGGGTGGCAGTGATGAACCAGAGGGTGACAGTGGTGAACCAGAGGGTGACAGTGGTGAACCAGAGGGTGCTGTGGTGAACAAGATGGTGGTAGGGGTGAACCAATGGGTGTCAGTGGTGAACCAGAGGGTGGCATTGGTGAATGAGAGGGTGCTGTGATGAACCAGAGGGTGACAGTGTTGAACCAGAGGGTGGCAGTGATGAACCAGAGGGTGGCAGTGATGAACCAGATGGTGGCAGGGGTGAACCATAGGATGGCAGTGGTGAACCAGAGGGTGGCAGTGGTAAACCAGAGGGTGGCAGTGGTGAACCAGAGGGTGGCAGTGATGAACCAGAGGGTGGTAATGATGAACCTGAGGGTGGCAGTAATGAACCAAAGGGTGGCAGTGGTGAACCAGAGGGTGGCAGTGATGAACCAGAGGGTGGCAGTGATTAACCAAAGGGTGACAGTGGTGAACCAGAGGGTGACAGTGGTGAACCAGAGGGTGACAGTGGTGAACCAGAGGGTGCTGTGATGAACCAGATGGTGGCAGGGGTGAATCAGAGGGTGTCAGTTGTAAACCAGAGGGTGGCAGTGGTGAACCAGAGGGTGCTGTGATGAACCAGAGGGTGACAGTGGTGTACCAGAGGGTGGCAGTGGTGAAGCAGAGGGTGGCAGTGATGAACCAGAGGGTGGCAGGGGTGAACCAGAGGGTGCTGTGGTGAACTAGAGGGTGGCAGTGATGATCCAGAGGGAAGCAGTGACGAGCAAGAGGGTAGCAGTAATGAACCAGAGGGTGGCAGTGATGAACCAGAGGATGGCAGTGATGAACCAGAGGGTGGCAGTGGTGAACCAGAGGGTGTTGTGATGAACGAGAGGGTTACAGTGATGAACCAGAGGGTAGCAGTGATGAACCAGAGGATGGCAGTGGTGAACCAGAGGGTGGCAGTGGTGAACCAGAGGGTGACAGTGACGAACCAGAGGGTGGCAGTGGTGAACCAAAGGGTGTCAGTGATGAACCAGAGGATGGCAGTGGTGAACCAGAGGGTGGCATTGGAGAACCAGAGGGTGACAGTGATGAACCAGAGGGTGGCAGTGATGAACCAGAGGGTGGCAGTGGTGACCCTGAGGGTGTCAGTGGTGAACCAGAGGGTGGCAGTGGTGAACCAGAGGGTGGCAGTGATGAACCAGAGGGTGGCAGTGATGAACCAGAGGGTGACAGTGATGAATCAG
The DNA here is from genome assembly GCF_964261635.1 of Lissotriton helveticus. Taxonomy (NCBI): domain Eukaryota; kingdom Metazoa; phylum Chordata; class Amphibia; order Caudata; family Salamandridae; genus Lissotriton; species Lissotriton helveticus. Next base: position 2,130,313,860 of record NC_136061.1, read on the forward strand.
AGGGTGGCAGTGGTGAACCAGAGGGTGGCAGTGATGAACTAAAGGGTGCCAGTGATGAACCAGAGGGTGGCAGTGGTGAACCAGAGGGTGGCAGTGATGAACCAGAGGGTGGCAGTTGTGAACCGGAGGGTGGCAGTGATGAACGAGAGGGTGACAGTGATGAACCAGATGGTGGCAGTGATGAACCAGAGGGTGGCAGTGGTGAACCAGAGGGTGCTGTGATGAACCAGAGGGTGGCAGTGATGAACCAGAGGGTGACAGTGATGAACCAGAGGGTGGCAGTGGTGAACCAGAGGGTGGCAGTTGTGAACCAGAGAGAGCTGTGATAAACCAAAGGGTGGCAGTGATGAACCAGAGGGTGGCAGGGTGAACCAGAGGGTGGCAGTGGTGAACCAGAGGGTGGCAGTCATGAACCAGAGGGTGACAGTGGTGAACCAGAGGATGACAGTGGTGAACCAGAGGGTGCTGTGATGAACCAGAGGGTGGCAGTGGTGAACCAGAGGGTGTCAGTGGTGAACCAGAGGGTGGCAGGGGTGAACCAGAGGGTGCTGTGATGAACCAGAGGGTGGCAGTGATGAACCAGAGGGTGACAGTGATGATCCAGAGGGAGGCAGTGGTGAACCAGAGGGTGGCAGTGATGAACCAGAGAGTGGCAGTGGTGAACCAGAGGGTGACAGTGATGAACCAGAGGGTGGCAGTGGTGAACCAGAGGGTGGCAGTGGTGAACCAGATGGTGGCAGGGGTGAACCAGAGGGTGGCAGTGATGAACCAGAGGGTGACAGTGGTGAACCAGAGGATGACAGTGGTGAACCAGAGGGTGCTGTGATGAACCAGAGGGTGGCAGTGGTGAACCAGAGGGTGACAGTGATGAACCAGAGGGTGGCAGTGGTGAACCAGAGGGTGGCAGTGGAGAACCAGAGGGTGGCAGTGATGAACCAGAGGGTGGCAGTGATGAACCAGAGGGTGACAGTGGTGAACCAGAGGATGACAGTGGTGAACCAGAGGGTGCTGTGATGAACCAGAGGGTGGCAGTGGTGAACCAGAGGGTGTCAGTGGTGAACCAGAGGGTGGCAGTGATGAACCAGAAGGTGACAGTGATGATCCAGAGGGTGGCAGTCGTGAACCAGAGGGTGGCAGTGATGAACCAGAGAGTGGCAGTGGTGAACCAGAGAGTGACAGTGATGAACCAGAGGGTGGCAGTGGTGAACCAGAGGGTGGCAGTGATGAACCAGAGGGTGGCAGTGGTGAACCAGATGGTGGCAGGCGTGAACCAGAGGGTGACAGTGGTGAACCAGAGGGTGGCAGTGGTGAACTAGAGGGTGGTAGTGGTTAACCAGAGGGTGGCAGTGATGAACCAGAGGGTGGCAATGATGAACCAGAGGGTGGCAGTGATGAACCAGAGGGTGGCAGCTGTGAACCAGAGGGTGGCAGTGATGAACCAGAGGGTGCTGTGATGAACCAGAGGGTGGCAGTGATGAACCAGAGGGTGACAGTGATGATCCAGAGGGAGGCAGTGGTGAACCAGAGGGTGGCAGTGATGAACCAGAGAGTGGCAGTGGTGAACCAGAGGGTGACAGTGATGAACCAGAGGGTGGCAGTGGTGAACCAGAGGGTGGCAGTGGTGAACCAGATGGTGGCAGGGGTGAACCAGAGGGTGACAGTGGTGAACCAGAGGGTGGCAGTGGTGAACCAGAGGGTGCTGTGATGAACCAGAGGGTGGCAGTGATGAACCAGAGGGTGACAGTGATGAACCAGAGGGTGGCAGTGGTGAAACAGAGGGTGGCAGTGATGAACCAGAGGGAGCTGTGATGAACCAAAGGGTGGCAGTGATGAACCAGAGGGTGGCAGGGGTGATCCAGAGGGTGGCAGTGGTGAACCAGAGGGTGGCAGTGATGAACCAGAGGGTGGCAGTGATGAACCAGAGGGTGACAGTGGTGAACCAGAGGATGACAGTGGTGAACCAGAGGGTGCTGTGATGAACCAGAGGGTGGCAGTGGTGAACCAGAGGGTGGCAGTGGTGAACCAGAGGGTGGCAGTGGTGAACCAGAGGGTGCTGTTATGAACCAGAGGGTGCTGTGATGAACCAGAGGGTGGCAGTGGTGAACCAGAGGGTGGCAGTGGTGAACCAGAGGGTGGCAGTGGTGAACCAGAGGGTGGCAGTGGTGAACCAGAGGGTGCTGTTATGAACCAGAGGGTGGCAGTGATGAACCAGAAGGTGACAGTGATGATCCAGAGGGTGGCAGTCGTGAACCAGAGGGTGGCAGTGATGAACCAGAGAGTGGCAGTGGTGAACCAGAGAGTGACAGTGATGAACCAGAGGGTGGCAGTGGTGAACCAGAGGGTGGCAGTGGTGAACCAGAGAGTGACAGTGATGAACCAGAGGGTGGCAGTGGTGAACCAGAGGGTGGCAGTGATGAACCAGAGGGTGGCAGTGGTGAACCAGATGGTGCTGTTATGAACCAGAGGGTGCTGTGATGAACCAGAGGGTGGCAGTGGTGAACCAGAGGGTGGCAGTGGTGAACCAGAGGGTGGCAGTGGTGAACCAGAGGGTGCTGTTATGAACCAGAGGGTGGCAGTGATGAACCAGAGGGTGACAGTGATGAACCAGAGAGTGGCAGTGGTGAACCAGAGAGTGACAGTGATGAACCAGAGGGTGGCAGTGGTGAACCAGAGGGTGGCAGTGATGAACCAGAGGGTGGCAGTGGTGAACCACATGGTGGCAGGGGTGAACCAGAGGGTGACAGTGGTGAACCAGAGGGTGGCAGTGGTGAACTAGAGGGTGGTAGTGGTGAACCAGAGGGTGGCAGTGATGAACCAGAGGGTGGCAGCCGTGAACCAGAGGGTGGCAGTGGTGAACCGGAGGGTGGCAGTGATGAACCAGAGGGTGGCAGTTATGGACCAGAGGGCGACAGTGGTGAACCAGAGGGTGACAGTGGTGAACCAGAGGGTGCAGTGATGAACCAGATTGTGGCAGGGGTGAACCAGAGGGTGGAAGTGGTGAACCAGAGGGTGCTGTGATGAACCAGAGGGTGACAATGGTGAACCAGAGGGTGGCAGTGGTGAACTGAAGGGTGGCAGTGATGAACCAGAGGGTGGCAGGGGTGAACCAGAGGGTGCTGTGATGAACCAGAGGGTGGCAGTGATGATCCAGAGGTTGGCAGTGGCAAACCGGAGGGTGGCAGTGATGAACCAGAGGGTGACAGTGGTGAACCAGAGGGTGACAGTGGTGAAGCAGAGGGTGCTTTGATGTACCAGATGGTGGCAGGGATGAACCAGAGGGTGTCAGTGGTGAATCAGAGGGTGTCAGTGGTAAACCAGAGGGTGCTGTGATGAACCAGAGGGTGACAGTGGTGAACCAGAGGGTGGCAGTGGTGAACCAGAGGGTGGCAGTGGTGAACCAGACGGTGACAGTGATGAACCAGAGGGTGGCAGTGGTGAACCAGAGGCTGGCAGTGATAAGCCAGAGGGTGGCAGTGGTGAACCAGAGGGTGGCAGTGATGAACCAGAGGGTGGCAGTGATGAACCAGATGGTCGCAGGGGTGAACCAGAGGGTGGCAGTTATGGACCAGAGGGCGACAGTGGTGAACCAGAGGGTGACAGTGGTGAACCAGAGGGTGCTGTGATGAACCAGATTGTGGCAGGGGTGAACCAGAGGGTGGAAGTGGTGAACCAGAGGGTGCTGTGATGAACCAGAGGGTGACAATGGTGAACCAGAGGGTGGCAGTGGTGAACTGAAGGGTGGCAGTGATGAACCAGAGGGTGGCAGGGGTGAACCAGAGGGTGCTGTGATGAACCAGAGGGTGGCAGTGATGATCCAGAGGTTGGCAGTGGCAAACCGGAGGGTGGCAGTGATGAACCAGAGGGTGACAGTGGTGAACCAGAGGGTGACAGTGGTGAAGCAGAGGGTGCTTTGATGTACCAGATGGTGGCAGGGATGAACCAGAGGGTGTCAGTGGTGAATCAGAGGGTGTCAGTGGTAAACCAGAGGGTGCTGTGATGAACCAGAGGGTGACAGTGGTGAACCAGAGGGTGGCAGTGGTGAACCAGAGGGTGGCAGTGGTGAACCAGACGGTGACAGTGATGAACCAGAGGGTGGCAGTGGTGAACCAGAGGGTGGCAGTGATAAGCCAGAGGGTGGCAGTGGTGAACCAGAGGGTGGCAGTGATGAACCAGAGGGTGGCAGTGATGAACCAGGTGGTCGCAGGGGTGAACCAGGGGGGGCAGTGGTGAATCAGAGGGTGGCAGTGGTGAACAAGAGGGTGGCAGTGGTAAACCGGAGGGTGGCAGTGATTAACCAGAGGGTGACAGTGATGAACCAGAGGGTGGCAGGGGTGAACCAGAGGGTGGCAGTGGTGAACCAGAGGGTGGCAGTGATACACCAGAGGGTGGCAGTGATGAACCAGAGGGTGACAGTGGTGAACCAGAGGGTGACAGTGGTGAATCAGAGGGTGCTGTGATGAACCAGATGGGTGCAGGGGTGAACCAGAGGGTGTCAGTGGTGAACCAGAGGGTGTCAGTGGTGAACCAGAGAGTCCTGTGATGAACCAGAGGGTGACAGTGGTGAACCCGAGGATGGCATTGGTGAACTAGAGGGTGGCAGTGATGAACCAGAGGGTGGCAGGGGTGAACCAGAGGGTGCTGTGATGAGTGATGAACCAGAGGGTGGCAGTGATGATCCAGTGGGTGGCAGTGGCAAACCGGAGGGTGGCAGTGATGAACCAGAGGGTGACAGTGGTGAACCCGAGGATGGCATTGGTGAACTAGAGGGTGGCAGTGATGAACCAGAGGGTGGCAGGGGTGAACCAGAGGGTGCTGTGATGAGTGATGAACCAGAGGGTGGCAGTGATGATCCAGTGGGTGGCAGTGGCAAACCGGAGGGTGGCAGTGATGAACCAGAGGGTGACAGTGGTGAACCAGAGGGTGACAGTGGTGAACCAGAGGGTGCTGTGATGAACCAGATGGTGGCAGGGGCGAACCAGAGGGTGTCAGTGGTGAACCAGAGGGTGGCAGTGGTGAACCAGAGGGTGCTGTGATGAACCAGAGGGTGACAGTGGTGAACCAGAGGGTGGCAGTGATGAACCAGAGGGTGGCAGTGATGAACCATATGGTGGCAGGGGTTAACCAGAGGGTGGCAGTGGTGAACCAGAGGGTGGCAGTGGTGAACCAGAGGGTGGCAGTGATGAACCAGAGGGTGGTAGTGATGAACCAGAGGGTGGCAGTAATGAACCAGAGGGTGGCAGTGGTGAACCAGAGGGTGGCAGTGATGAACCAGAGGGTGGCAGTAATGAACCAAAGGGTGACAGTGGTGAACCAGAGGGTGACAGTGGTGAACCAGAGGGTGCTGTGATGAACCAGATGGTGGCAGTGGTGAACCAGATGTGTTGCGATGAACCAGAGGGTGGCAGTGATGAACCAGAGGGTGACACTGATGAACCAGAGCATGGCAGTGGTGAACCAGAGGGTGGCAGTGATGAACCAGAGGGTGACAGTGATGAACCAGAGGGTAGCAGTGGTGAACCAAAGGGTGGCAGTGATGAACCAGAGGGTGGCAGTGGTGAACCAGCGGGTGGCATTGATGAACCCGAGGGTGACAGTGATGAACCAGAGGGTGGCAGTGATGAACCAGAGGGTGGTAGTGGTGACCCAGAGGGTGTCAGTGGTGAACTAGAGGCCGGCAGTGGTGAACCAGAGGGTGGAAGTGGTGAACCAGAGGGTGCTGTGATAAACCAGAGGGTGGCAGTGATGGACCAGAGGGTGGCAGTGATGAACCAGAGGGTGGCGCTGCTAAACTGCCCGGGAGCCCTGTGGGTGTGAGCCCCTGCGCTGCTGAACTGCCCCGGAGCCCTCTCAGTGTGAAAATCTTTCATGCTCAATTGCCTGGGAGTCCTCTGGGTGTGAGCACACATTGTGCTAAGTGTCCCCCTTCCCCCAGTACATATATACCCGTACCGCACAGCACCATTATGCTCTTGCACCATTAAGTCTGGTGCCTGGATGCTCCTGATCCGTATAGGTGGTACCACCGTCTGGTGCAGTCAAAATATAAAGTCATAACTTGCCACACAGCACCAATAAACATGTGTCCCCCTGGCACCGGTATGCGCATGTACCAGGCGTGGAGCACCCACATGCCATTGCACCCTACTGCCCAGCGCCAGCATATACCTGTACGGGGCAGTTTAGTATGAGATGGGACATTGTCCAGGAGCAGCAGCTGCATGCGCCTGAACCCACAGAGCAGGATCAGAATGGCTTTGTACCAACACGCGCAGCACAGCTATCTTGGACATCTGAAGGATTCTGGGGTCCTGTGCCAAACGTATTTTTGCATCCATGAGTTTCCCGAGCGCCATCCCCGTGTAGCTCCTGTGACCAGGAGGCTGCTTTCTCCTCATCTGCTGCTCTGCTTGGTCTCTGACCCTTTGTAAACAAGATGCATGTGAACTCGCATAGAAACCCTGCCCGTTTGGCCCCATCCACCACACACTAGCGGTATGAAACGTCTTCCCGCCCGTCCCCCTATCATGGCCAGCTCACTCAAGGGACCTCGGCGCCTTTTGGCGCGCTGGCAAAGTTACAGGCACATGTGGTCACATATTTGTGCAAATGGCACAAAAATCTGCGAGTTCGCTGGAAAATTCGCAAACTCGCTGACATTTTCTGCAATTTCGCACGAATTTGCGGACCGCAAATTCGCAAATTACGCCCATACTTAGTTTGTACACATCACGTCAGGCCCCGTCCCCTCCCTTCACCACTGTCACCATTCTAAGTTGAGAGATTAAGTCCCCTTCAATCCTAAGGGTCCATAGTGTTAAACGAGCCCACTAGGTACCTCCAGTAAGTGCCACAGAGCTGCATTGCAGAAAGGTGTAAAAAGGGGCGTGGCCTCTGAACACCTGTCTGCAACACAGCTCCCTGGCACATTCTGGAGATACCTGTTGGGCTATTTGACCCTCAGGGACCCTCAGTATTGAAAGAGAACTAATTCCCCAACTTAAAACGCACCACGGGGCACGTTTGCACAGTGGCAAAGGAAGGGGGTGAGGCCTGAGGTGATATGTCTGCAAACACGCCCTGTAGCGCATTTTAAGTTAGTGAATTAATTCCTCCTCAATCCTGTGGGTCCTTGGGGCCCAACTAGCCCACCAGGTACCCCCAGTATGCGCCAGGAGGCTGCATTGCAGAGAGGTGTTCAGAGGCCATGCCCCTTTTTTACAACACTCTGCAACGCTGCTCTGTGGCGCTAAGTGGAGGTACCTTGTGGGCTAATTGGCCCCCAGTGACCCTCAGGATTGACTTGGAATTAATTCTCCAACTTAAACCGCACCACAGTGCGTGTTTGCTCACATGTGAGCTCAGGCCCCGCCCCCTCCCTTCACCACTGTGCAAACGCACCCTGTGGCGCATTTTAAGTTGGGGGATTAACTCCCCTTGAATACCGAGGGTCCCTGGGGTACAACTAGCCACCAGCTACCTCCAGTAAGCACCACAGAGCTGCGTTGCAGAGAAGTGTAAAAAGGGGCGTGGCCTCAGAACACCTCTTTGCAACGCAGCTCCCTGGCGCATACTGGAGGTACCTGGTGGGCTAGTTGGCCCCCAGAGACCCTCAAGGTCAAAGAGGAATTATTTCCTCAACTTAAAACGCACTACAGGGCACATTTGCACAATGGTAAAGGAAGGGGGCGGGGCCTGAGGTGACATGTGTGCAAATACGCCCTGTGGCACTTTTTAAAATGGGGAATTAATTCCTCTTCAATCCTGAGGTCCCCTGGGGGGCAATTAGCCCAGCAGGTACCTCCAGTAAGCGCCAGGGAGCTGCGTTGCAGAGAGGGGTTCAGAGGCCACGCCCCTTTTCACAACTCTCTACAACGCAGCTCCGTGGCTCTTACTGGAGGTACCTGGTGGGCTAGTTGGCCCCCAGGGCACCTCAGGATTGTAGAGGAATTAATTCCCCAACATAAAATATGGCCTCCTGAGGCCATATTCTGCCCCGGGGACCCTATCCCCTGGGGCATGGGCCTTTTTTTAAAAATATTTTTTATTTGGAGGGGGGCTGCCTTGCCTTGCCTCCTGTGATCACTTATGGCCCCGGGGACCCCATACCCCGGGCCGGCTTTATTATTTAAAAAAAAATAATAATAATAATTTTGGGGAGGGGGGCTGCGTGGCCCCCCTCCCGGACCACTAATAGCCCCTGGGACCGCATCCCCCGGGGCTGTCCCACTCCGTTGGGGACCATGGGGGGTCCCCAATCCCCCCAAGGTCCCAGCTGGCTCAACACATCATGCGGGAGCCGGCATTGCTTTTCCACATGGGGAGCAGCTAACATGCTGCTCCCCATGTGGAAAAGCAATCTGCTTTGCTATTTGGAAGAGAGAGCAGGTTTCCTCCTCTCTCTTCCAAATACCAAAGCAGTTTGCAATGACAGGGTGGGAGCCGCAAGGCTCCTGCCCTGTCATTGCAAACAGCAGTGTCCTGAGGGCTCCTGGAGGGGGGCAGCGTGGCCCCCTTCCCACCATTTGAAAAGCCCCAGGGGTGGTGGTCCCCAGGCGTGTGGGGGGCTCAAACCCCACACAGGTTTTTTAAATTTAAATAAAAAGCCCCAGGGTGGCGGTCCGGGGGCTGCGGTGGGGCCAGGGGCCCCCCACAACTATTAACAAAAAGCCCCGGGGGTGGCGGTCCCCGGGGCTTGGGGGGTCTTTTAGCCCCCCACCCACTTATAATGAAAGCCCCGTGGGGTGGCGGTCCCCGGGGCTGGGGGGGCTATGAGCCCACCGCACAATTGATAATAAAGCTCTAGGGGTGGCAGTCCCCAGGCCGGGGGGGCTCCTTTGGGCCTCCCACCTTAACTATTTATTTGCCCCGGGGATTTGGCCCCCCAGGGGCTAATAAGTAATATATATATATATATATATATATATATATATATTCACTGAAAAAACCATAGGTTATAGACCATATATAGTTAGGAATTAGCATTTAAAAAACCTTATTTTACTCACACAAAACCATTGAAATTCCATATATAGTTAGTTGCACTAACTATATATCGCGCACCCGCAATCCACTGCTGATGATGTCACATATTACATCATTCATGACATGGTCAGTGACATCACTGATGACATCACTGATGACATCTCAAATGACATCACTGATGACATCACTGATGACATCTCAAATGACATCACTGATGACAACATCCAGTGATTATGTGTTTCTGTAAAGTTTAAATATGTTTTACATATTGAAGAATGAGTGGATGTATAAGTGTCTGAATGAAGGTTTTAGTAGGTGCGTGATTGACTGTATGAGTGAGTGATTAAATGCGTCTTACTAAATGCACGGGTTAGTGACTAAACTGTCTGAAAGTGTGCATCAGCATGTCTGTTGTTGTGCAAGCTGCTGCATGTGTTGATCAGTAGCTATATAAGTAGCTATATGGGTTATTGATTGGTTGCACAAGTATTTGTATGGGAGACTGAGTGTGTGTATGGCTGGCTGGGAGGTGTGTGACTCTGTGCAGATCAATGTGTACTTGTATCAGTGATTCTATAAGAGAGTAAGTATGTGTTAGTATATGTTTTAAAATGTAAGGTACTCTATGTTTAACTGTGTAGATTAGAAAATGGAACTGTGATTGATTCTTTACAGGACTGACTAGGTGTGTGAGTAACTCCATGGATGAGTGGCAGAGTGTGAGTGTCTGTATAGGTGTATGAGTGCATATGATAGTGTTGTAAAGATGAGTGATTGTATGTATGAATGATTGTATGGGTGAATGAGTGAATGTGTGTGTAGACGTAGGAATCAGTGAGTGCGTATGTAGTAACTAGTATTGGTGTGTCAATGGTTTCAAAAATTATACTCTGTATTTAACACTGGGTGTAACAGAGGTTATATTAAAGTGTGAGGAGATGCATTGTATTGTCACATTAATGATATCATCATTGATGTGACCATTGATGTCAAATGAGATATCATCAGTGATGTCATTTGAGATGTCATCAGTGATGTCATCAGTGATGTCACTGACCATGTCATGAATGATGTAATATGTGACATCATCAGCAGTGGATTGCGGGTGCGCGATATATAGTTAGTGCAACTAACTATATATGGAATTTCAATGGTTTTGTGTGAGTAAAATAAGGTTTTTTAAATGCTAATTCCTAACTATATATGGTCTATAACCTATGGTTTTTTCAGTGAATTTTCAAGGTTTTGTAAATGCTAATTCCTAACTATATATGGTCTATAACCTATGGTTTTTTCAGTGAATTTCAATGGTTTTTTAATAGCAAATATCATAAGCTGTCGAATGTCAAGTACGTGGTAAGTAAAAACATTTTCGTGTTTATGCACACTGATCTGCTTTGAATTCTACCCCCCACCCCTCATTTCTATTAGGAGTACTCTCTCTTTGCAGATAGTGAAGGGTAGTTAACGCAGCCCTTTGCCCCCTTTGTAATCCGTCGTGCCTGCTTCTCTCTCCATTTGATTGATTGTTCTCTTTGGTTCATTCTCTATTTACAAACAAGCACAGAGTCAAAATACTCTGTTTAGTCTTTGCAGATAGCGAAAAACCGTGTAAAAAAACAAAAGGAATCGAGCAAAATCAGTAGGCCACTAATGGGATCTCTTTTTGACCTCGCTAAAATAGAAACATTAGGAACAACCTGTTGAAAATAGCAATGCGTATGTACATAAGCGGCGTTCATTTGTGTTCACAGTACCCCTTGTTGATTGTTTGAATCGAGCATTGAATTGTTCGAAGTTGGTTCTCTTAAGGATCTTCTCTGCCTGCAAACGAGGAAGAATAGGAATATTCTCTCTCCCTTTGCAGATAGTGAAGGGTAGGTAACGCAAGCCTTTAACACGTCGTACCTATTTCATTCCTCATTGATTGATTGATTGTCCGAACATTGACTGTTTGGGAATTAGTTCTTTTTGGAGGTATTCCCTGTTTGCAAATAAACGTAGGAAAATCTTTGCAAGTAGTGAAAGGGTACGTAATGCGGACCTTTCTCCCCCGTTGTAATCTGTCATGCCTATCTACTCCCCACTGATTGATGCACCTGTTTCACCCGGACCATTTACTAGACATACGTCATCTGGCCCGACCAGAGAGCACCCCTAGTGAAAAAGACATATGCAATAATAACGAAGTGATCACTGTATCCTGTTAACAGAAACTTTAGCATGAAACAACCTGGAAAGAAAAGAATAGGAAATCGAAAATCAGTAGGCCACTGATGAACATGAACTTTTATTAAACAACGAACAAAGAAACGATAACATAACGTAATGATAAAACCTATTAATGTCCTAGAAACAAGAAAACGTTAGAAATATGCCAGTGGTGAGAGACCAGAAAAACAGTAAGAGAAACCAAATCACCCCTCGCTGTCCCACCGCCTGCCACGCCCAAAAAATCGATAGACTAGGGAAAATGCAAGTCAGTAGAACATCCGCCCCCACTCTGGAAACTTCCAAGGTGGGGCAGGGTTCCGGCTACGCCCAGCCGGGAGCAGCCCATATAAAGCAGGTCCTGCTGCCACGCCTCGGCCAGGAGATCCTAACGTAGGGTGTAGCCGGAGGAGAGGCCGAGACCAGCGGGACCCGGCCAGGGGATTGCCTTTACAACGCTGAACAGTTGCAGGGGGGGGGGAATGTCTCCTCGACCCTCCCCTCTCTCTCCCAGTCCGGCCGCGGTGGCCCTTGAGAGTTGCAGGTAGTCCCGCCACATGCTCTTCCGGTCCGGCCACCAACGGTCGGGGGGCCGAGGCCGACGGGATCCGGCTGCAGCCAATAAACCAAGAAACCCGTTAATGGGGCCAGAGCCAGGGGCGTCCGGCCGACATCTACCGGAAGCCCGGCCCGAAGACGGACGGGACACTTCTTCTTTCTTGAAAAATGGCTGCGACAACACTGGGGGGGGGATGTCTTGCACATGCCTCCGACCCCCCCCCCCTCGTCCTCATCGCCTGGTCCGGCCATAACAAATCTCAAGCGAGACGCCGTGGGGTGCACTGGGAGGGAGAGACGGTGCGAACAGGCCTCTCCCGCCTCCCCAGGTGGAGGCTTCCCAGCTGCACCCTCAGCGCTCCAGGCGCCCGGAAAAGGGTTCTTCCACTGTGGCTATGCTGCAACGTCTCGCCCGGCAGGGTGGAGCCCGTCCGCTCATTTGACCCCGCGATCGCCAGTAGCTACCGAACTCTCAAAATGGCGGTCGACCTGGCAAGATCGGGCCCAGCATAAAGAAATGGCCCGGTCACTGGTTGACTCCACCACCGTAGTCCTCCACGACCTTGAAGATTCTAGAGGAGCCGCGGGAGTCTCCGACCCCCGATGGGGAATGACTGCCATGATCACCCGTGGAGTGACGAAACTGTATCCGCGGGACGTCGGCGCCAGCCTCACTTTGAATTACTAGAATCCTGCAGACCTCACTTCCGGTGAAAGCACAGTGTGACCCGGTAGGAAAAATTGTTGCACCCCCTCCCCTTTTTGACTGATAGTTCAAACCACCGATCCTTTCCTTTGCCCTTTTAACGGAACTTTGGACTGCCTCCCCCTCTTTTACATTTTCTAGAGAAAACAAAACATTAACCACTACAATAGCATAGCAGTTGACACCAGAACTGTTTTCAAATTGAAAACCAACAACATCTTCAACAGAATCCTTTTTGTTTCTGCTGTGACCCTGCTACAGCACAGGCATTGTCCCCAGCAGTAATTCTGCAATGCCGCTAAGAATAGCTGTGGTGCCTACTGGACTCACTCACCCCCGCGGCGCCCCACGCCGTTATTTGCTGGGCGGCAACTTGCTAGACATCACTTTCGTGCCATCTAGATTTCAGCGCGTTCTGCTGCCTTGGAACTATTCGCACAACAGACCGCTACTGACAACAATATTTCATTATTGATGCTGTCAATTTCAATAAATCTATTGGATAATTCAAAAGAAATTGCCACGGTCTCTTCGTTGTTTAAATGTTTTTACTGTTTTTGTTTTGTTGTATATATTTATATGTTATTAAAGTTTTATATTCCTACTACTTTGTTGGAGTGCTATATATTTTTAATGTGACACATAATTGTAAAAACTTTGATGTACAAAGAGTCATTCCTGGAATCTTCCGCTTCAGGCTCTGTCTCCTCCCCAATCACAATACAGGATAGTTTTCAGATAGTAGGAACACGTGTGGTGTGACGGATCTCATCGGGTGTGGGCCTTGATCTACTATAACTCCTTTGAAGAGGGGTGATTCTTTACAGCTGGGGCCATAAACTACATCTGCAGGGCTAGCTGATAGCCTGGACAATCGGACACAGAGGAAGAGGAGTGTCAGAGGGTGCGGTAGTGAATAGGGCGAAAGGGAGGTGTCGGGCGGGCACAGTGTGATTCTCAGGGAAGAGCAGCGCAGATGGGGGGAGGTTTATTGCCCATGCATAAGACAGAGAGCGGGGGTGACCAGTGCCTGGGGAAGATGCTTGCGAGGGTGAGGAGCCATGCTACGAATCGACAGCGTGCAGAGAGTGGGTCTGGTCAAGACATCTAAAATGGCTGCCGTGCACGACAAAAGTGTGGCATTTCAAAAAAGGCAAGATGGCGCAGACAATGTTTTTCAACACTTCCTCATTTCCTTCGAATCGAACGTTAACAGACGTTGGGGCATATTACCAAAGTTAAGCGATATTTATCGCTAACGATGCTTACCAACGAATTTTTTACCGCTAAGCATCATCAGAAATTATCGAAGATAAACCTTGCTATTATCAAGGTTTATCACAAATGCGATAATAAACGGCCGCAATGCATGAATATCGCTAAAAACTCAGCGATATTCATACATTACCGAGCTAATGCTCTTAGCCATGTTATCCACCTCCCATTGGATAACATGGCTAAGAACTGCTCAGGGCAGGTGTTACTTTTTGGAGATATTCGCGCTTAGCGCGAATATCTCCAAAAGTTGGTAATAGGAGATAGATATCTTGCATGTTGTAATGCAAGTTATTGTGGTATATGGAACTCATACCATAATCTCTCAGGAAAGCAGAAACTGATCCTTTTGGGACCGCCTAAAAAGGCCTAGGGGGTGAGGAGTACTCTACTTTGCCCCCTTTTCACGTTCCGAACTATTTTATTTTACTCTCTTCTGTAATTACACAAAATAGCAGCGATAAGATGCATCGGAGACACACAGTGAGAGAAAGGAGGCCGGAGATGAAGAAGAGATGTCAAATACACATTGGAGATAATATAGTGGCAGAAGGGAAGTAAATATGAGTAAACTTACCATGTAACATAAAAATGTTGCACTCTATACTATAAGTCTCATTTTATACTACAATCACTTCGCTACAACCTCATAAATTAAAAATAAAAATGAATAATGTCTCAAACAATTTTTGATTTCTAAATATACATTTATTCTTCAGAATTTTCTAAATTTGAAAGAACTAGTAACATGTCCTCATCAGCAATGTCCTCATGAAAAGTCTCCAATAATGATTCTTGTAACTCTATGGTCTCCAAACACTCGATAAATTCGCCATCAAGAGATTGATCAAAAAAATCATTCAAGTCATCTCCTCCTTCTGACAATATTTCATTATTGGTGCTGTCAATTTCAATCAATGTAGTGGAATCATTCAAGTCATCTCCTCGTGACAATATTTCATTATTGGTGCTCTCAATTTCAATCAATGTAGTGGAATCATTCAAGTCATCTCCTCCTTGTGACAATATTTCATTATTGGTGCTGTCCATTTCAATCAATCTAATGGAATCATACAAGTCATCTCCTCCTTGTGACAATATTTCATTATTGCTGCTCTCAATTTCAATCAACGTAGTGGAATCATTCAAGTCATCTCCTTGTGACAATATTTCATTCTTGGTGCTGTCCATTTCAATCAATCTAATGGAATCATACAAGTCATGTCCTCCTTGTGACAATATTTCATTATTGGTGCTCTCAATTTCAATCAATGTAGTGGACAATTCAAAAGAAATTGCCACGGTCTCTTCATTGTGAGCCATTTTATTTTGAAATTGCTTGCTGTAAATTGCAGAAAAAAATAATCACTTTCATTTATCGTTTTTAGTAATACATAATATAAAACTAACGTTATCAAGTATTTAGTATAACAGAAGGACTGCAAATAAATAACAGAAAACATTTTTCAAATTATCTTCAAGTGTACAACATAGTTCCCCTTACAAATTAACAACTCACCTTTTTAAAAGTAGGAAAAGTGTTAGTACTGTGTAAATCAAACACCAGAAATTCACCACCAAAAATTCCTCACAAATGTACCTCAGACAGTAGTATCACAAAATGGCTGTGGTTTCCTCTCATTTGACATATATACATAACCAATTAACTTTCATCACACACAAATACAAACCAAAGTAACATTTTAATTGGTTCTAAATTTCAACACTTTCAAATGTGTTTTCCCCATGCAATTTTCCATAGGACATTTACATACGTCTACAGCCTGAATGGCTGAACGGAATTACACCAAACTTGGCAAAATGGTACATCAAACCTAAGAGGTCAGGAAGGATCTACTATGCCCCCTTATGGTCATTTCCCCCTTCGCTTTGACCTCCTCTTGTCTCTCAATCCTACCGAGAGACAAGATGGCGGCCGCTACGGACTGTTTGGAATGTTGACAGACGCCGGAGAACCAATCAGCTTCGCAAAGCTCCGTAACGCGAAAAGTACGCGAAGCGGAGCGCTGTTACAGATATATATCTTTTTTTGAACGTTAATTTCTCAAAATCCACTGGAGCACATATATTGAGACCTAGCAAAGGCACATCGGGCTACCAGTCCCTAATATTTTACCAAGTTTCGTGCAAATCCATTCAGCCGTTCGATTATTATTATTATTTTTTTTTTTTGCCCCGCGGGGCCCTTTTAAAACCTCCACATCAAACCTAGGGGGTCAGCGAGGATCTACTATGCCCCCTTATGGTCATTTGCCCCTTCGCTTTGGCCTCCTCTTGTCTCTCGATCCTACCGAGAGACAAGATGGCGGCCGCTACGGACTGTTTGGAATGTTGACAGACGCCAGAGAACCAATCAGCTTCGCTTCACAAAGCTCCGTTGCGCGAAAAGTACGCGTCCTGGGCCGCTGCCCGGTCCGCTGTTACAGATATATATCTTTTTTTAAACGTTAATTTCTCAAAATCCACTGGAGCACATATATTGAAACCTACAAAAGGCACATCGGGCTACCAGTCCCTACAATTTTGCCAAGTTTCGTGCAAATCCATTCAGCCGTTCGGGCTAAAAGTGAGGCCAACCGCCCTATGGAAAACTCAATGTTAAAAACACGTTTTGGGACCCCCCTTTTTTCTCGGCCCCCCCTTGACGAACCCCCCCCAAATTTTCAAGGGCTTCTCAGAAACAAAATGTGCCATTTTCCTGAAAATTTCAGCCAATTCCGTCCCCAAACGCCAAAGTTATTAGACATAGAATTTTCAAAAATCCCATAGAGAAAAAATCCTAACTATATATACCTACTGGCGACCGCCAGTAGGTAATATATATATATATATATATATATATATATATATATATATATATATATATTACCTACTGGCGACCGCCAGTAGGTAATATATATATATATATATATATATATATATATATATATATATATATATTACCTACTGGCGGTCGCCAGTAGGTATATATAGTTAGGATTTTTTCCCTATGGGATTTTTGAAAATTCTATGTCTAATAACTTTGGCGTTTGTGGACGGAATTGGCTGAAATTTTCTGGAAAATGGAACATTTTGTTTCTGAGCAGCCCCTAAAAATTTGGGGGGGGGTTCGTCAAGGGGGGACCGAGAAAAAAGGGGGGTCCCAAAACGCGTTTTTCCCATGTTAATTTCCATAGGGCGGTTGGCCTCACTTTTAGCCCGAACGGCTGAATGGATTTGCATGAAACTTGGCAAAATTGTAGGGACTGGTAGCCCGATGTGCCTTTTGTAGGTCTCAATATATGTGCTCCAGTGGATTTTGAGAAATTAACGTTTAAAAAAAGATATATATCTGTAAGCGCGCTCCGGGCAGCGCTCCGGTCCGCGGACCTTAAGCGTACCGGAACTTCGCGTAGCTAAGCTGATTGGCTCTCCGGTGTCTGTCAACATTCTAAACAGTCCGGAGCGGCCGCCATCTTGTCTCTCGGTAGGATTCAGAGACAAGAGGAGGCCAAAACAAAGGGGGAAATAACCATAAGGGGGCATACTAGATCCTCCCTGACCCCCTACGTTTAATGTGGAGGTTTTAAAAGGGCCCCGCGGGGCAAAAAAAACAAAAAAATGTTTTTGTTTTTTTTGCGTGGGGAGCGCCCGGTCCGCGAACCGGGAAGCGTTCTGGGCAGCGTACTGCAATGAAAAATGAATGATAGACTTTTCAAATGCTGTATGTTAATTGATTGTTGGTTTTGTTGATTATTTTTTATTTTCTTTATTTTTTAAGCATTTTTTTTTATTGTGATTGTGTTTCATAATTTATTAAACTTTCTAACATTTCATTGTCAGAAATTTCATAATTATCATTGAATATACATTGTAGTCTCTGAGGGTGTAAAATGTCCTCATTTTCAAGGAGGTTATCTACTGCTTGTACACATTGCAGTAGTTCTTTGTCTAAAGTTTCATCGAAAAATTCAATATCATTTTCATCATTGATTTCTTGGCTGCTCTCTTGCAGGACAATTTGAAATTCAACTTTCTGTTCGCCTTCCATTTTGCCTGAAATTTAGATTAAAAAAATATATATTAGTAGAGATAGGGCACTGTTGGGATTAATTTTGGGCAGTGTATAGTATCAGAGTGGAAGTAGGAATATAAAAAAGTGTATGTGATTTAACGTAAGTAAATTCATAATTATACAAGAGAAGCCTAACTCCATCCATAACTATAACAGAGAAGTCTATCTAAATCTATAACTACTACAGAGGGATAGTATATAACTATCAGAAAAAGTTTACCATATTAACTTATAGTGCACAATATACTTCAGTTTTAAAAATAAAAACTTACCTTTAGAAAGAAGTTGAAGGAATTAGTGAAAATCCTATTGAAATGTACACCAAGAAGTAGTAGTCAAAATGGCTGTGTTTTCTTCTCTTCCTTTATATATATTCAGGTATATAACCAATCAAATGTCAGGTAAAAAAAGTAGAAAATGAAAGTAACATTTTAATTGGTTGTCAATTCCAACACTTCAGATGTGTTTTGTGAAGTAATTTACCTCACGGTATTTAGAGAGGTCTACAGGCTAAATGGCTAAATGGAATTCCAATAAAATTTGTGAAAATGGTAGGGATTGGTATGTAGTATGAGCTAATCTATATTTGGTGAAATTGTCTCCAGTGGCTTTTCTGTGAACTACTTTCCCACCTTTTTTGATGGTGCGCTTCCCAGGGAGCGACCCGGTACGCGAACCGTTGAGCGCCCCGGTTCGCGAACCTTAAGCGTAACGGGAGTCCACCATTTTGTGTTTCGGTCGAATTAAGATACAAGATGGAGGGCAAATAATGTTCAGAATGGGTAGAAGGGGGCACGGTAGACTTATCTTGACCCCCTAGGTTTTGTGAGGGTGGCTGAGGAGGCCCATATGTGCGAAAAAAAAACATTTTTTTTAAAAATTTCGCGAGGTTAGCTCCCGGTTCGCGTACCGGGTAGCGCCCCAGGGAGCGTACTTTGTTGAAAATTAGTGAAAAATGTTAGAGTAAAATAATAATTGTGAGTGATCAGATGTAGGGTAGCTCTGAGAAGAGCTTTTGGGTTTATGGTACATTTAGGTACTTATAAGTAGGTACCAATGCACATTCTTAAATTCAGAGTGAAAATTCTGTTGCCCTCATCTGAGAAGTGAACTCCATCTCCTCTGTAGATATCTTGCATGTAGTACCGCAAGTTATTGTTGTACAGGGAGCCCATTCCATGGTCTCTCATGTAAGCTGAAACAGATTTGTTTACATGCTTCCTCGACTTCTCAATTTGTGGACAAAATTGGTTCGACCACCTCCATTTCTGTCTTTGGCATATATTTGAATATACCAAGGCAGTCTGAGGAAAAAGTGCCATTAATTGCTCAAAGGTGTCCTTTAAAAGCATTTCCAGACCTACACCAGTCAAAGTGCCCAAGTCATTACCTCCACAGTGCACAATTAACAGGTCAGGTTTGGGCAAATGCATAAAGGTTTTCACCAATGGTATCAATTGGTGACATTTTAATCCTCTGTGGCCAAACCACTTAATTTCCACATCTTGTAAATTGAGGTTAGGTAAATTCCTGTTTTCAGTGTACCTTTGAGCCCAGTGAATATAACTATGTCCAACAATCCAGACAGAAAACATGGTGAGAGAAGGTTCTCCTGCAGTCAGATGAAGTGTGGCAATGAAATGGCAGTTGAAAAAATGAGAGTTTAAAATGAAAAAAACTGTGGAGTTTCTGTGTTCATGAAGCAGTAACAGTGATTGGTGGATTTTGATTGCTGAAAACAGAAAGTTAGGGTGCACGGATGAGTTATTTGAAAGATGTATTTTGAATGGTCAATAAAAAATCATTAAATGAAAGAATGCACTGGATATGCAGGTGCACTGAGAGTTCAGAGTTCAATTGCAACATTGTTGTGTGAACTTGCAAACACCAGAAGTCTTCCAAGAGGTGGTTGCCATGCAGAAAAGGCAGAAAGGGTAGAGGGGGGAAGGGTTTTCATTTGAAAAAAAGTGAGGGAAGAGTTTTGATTGGGTGACATGAGAGATATGTGTGAAGAATTACAGCATTTCTGTGCTTTTGATAGCTGCAGACTCTGGAGTGCATACCTTTTGCTCTGCTGAAGACAAATTGGTGTGTTTCTGAGACTGTTTTCAAACTCAAAGTATTTGCTAAGGTGAGAAAATATTTCTTTAATTTAGATAGAGAATAGTGTGCTTTAAGGAGAAAATTATGAATTATGTGGCGCAAATTGCTTGTAAATATGCTCCCACCTGTGCAAGGAAAATTTAGATTTTTAATGTTTGTGTTACATAGCCATGTTAAAAGTGACACAAACATGCTGCAAAGGCAATTAAAAAACGCTTTTATGTGTCTTAAGGACATTTTAAGTAATTTTCCCATGTGCAGTGTTTTGAAATTATGATTTGAAAATCGTTTTTGGGGAAAAGGAATTGTTTTTAAATTTATGACAAGGACATAATGGTGTATGCTTCTTTATAAGGCAATTGACTGTCCCTGATGTTATTTTTCCCATTTTAATGTAAGACCTTTCTCTGTGGCGCAAATTGCTTGTAAATATGCTCCCACCTGTGCATGGCAAATTTAGATTTTAAATGTTTGTGTTACATAGCCATGTTAAAAGTGACCCAACCATGCTGGAAAGGCAATAAAAAAACACTTTCATGTGTCTTAAGGACATTTTAAGTAATTTCCCTGTGGGCAGTGTTTTCAAATTATGAATTGAAAATCGTTTTTGAGGTAAAGGAATGTTGTTAAAATTTATGTGCGCCATATGCCCCCAAATTTCTTTTTCAGGGGTGCAGCAGGGTGTTATTGAGACACCCCTACACCTTTGGAAAAATTCCTAATTTGCGATGAGCTAATTGCTAATTGCAAATTGCACCTTCTTTGATATGGGCATCCTGGCGCATGGAAATGAATGGGTAATTTGCAATTAGCAATTTGCTCATCGCAAATTTGGAATGGTAAAGAATCGCTATTTATTCCTTAAAATTCGCTATTTTGGAAATGCAAAATAGTTATATGATACATATGGCGGTTGATGTCTAACAAGATAAGAAGCTTAGGGATACATTTATGATGACTGGCGCAATGAAGTGGACATCACTTACTTCATTGGTAGAGCTTTACATGTATTATGTCCTCTGTATTCTTCATCAAGCGTAACTTTAATCTGCAATCCTGAGTAGGCCTCACCTTAAACAAACCTCTGGATAGGCCACATCTTATCGTCATCCTGAATTAATCATTTAAAATGCTAGGGACAGATTTATGATAGTTGTATGCCTCTTTTGCGCCACTTACAAAACACTGTCCATGGGGAAATGACTTAACCACTTGGCTGCTAAGGGGTGTGCGAGGGGTTCCATTGACTTTCCATTGAAATCAATGGAAAGTCCATGACGAGTTACCCTTGTCATTAGCGCTGAAGGGGTTAAAATGTCCTTAAGACACATGAATGTGTTTTTTTAAAGCGTTTGCAATTTTTTTGGGTCACTTTTAACATGGCTATGTGACTCAAACAGTCAAAATCTAAATTCACCATGCACAGGTGGGAGCATATTTACAAGGAATGTGCTCCACGGGGAAAGGTCTTATAATGTAATATGGGAAAAATGACATCAGAGACACTGAAATGCCTTATAGAGAAGCATACACCATTATGTCCTTGTCATAAATTTGCAAACCATTACTTTTCCCCAAAAACTATTTTCAAATCATAATTTGAAAACACTGCACATGTGGAAATGACTTAAAATGTCCTTAATTCAAAATTTGCTATTCCTTATTTTGCGATTGCACTGAAGGATTTGCAAATTTTGCGATTCCTTAAATGCAATGTATCAAACAAAAAGTATGTAAAAAATGACATTAAGGATTTGGAAACTACCACCAACTTCTAGTTTGTGGTAATTTGCGAATTCTTTTCAAAAAGCATTTTTTTCCAAAAAACAAAAGGTGCCATATGACGCCAATACATGTCCTTAGGGCATGTATGTGTGCCATATGCCCCCAAATTTCTTTTTCAGGGGTGCAGCAGGGTGTTCTTGAGATACCCCTGCACCCTTGAAAAAATTCCTATTTTGTGATGAGGTAATTGCTAATCGCAAATTGCAACCTTCATTCCTATGAGCCTCCTAGCCCATGGAAATGAATGGGTAATTTGCAATTAGCAATTTGCTCATTGCAAATTAGGAATGGTAAAGAATTGCTATTTATTCCTTAAAATTCGCTATTTAGGAAATGCAAAATAGTTTGATGGTACGTATGGTGGTTTATCTGTAACAAGATAAGAAGCTTAGGGATACATTTATGATGACTGGCAAAATAAAGTGCAAATCACTTACTTCATTGGTAGGCCTTTACATGTATTATCTCCTCTGTATTCTTCATCAAGCGTAACTTTAATCTGCAATCCTGAGTAGGCCTCACCTTAAACAAACCTCTGGATAGGCCACACCTTATCGTCATCCTGGATTAATCATTTAAAATGCTAGGGACAGATTTATGATAGGTGTATGCCTCTTTTGCGCCACTGTGCGTCACTTTTATGATGCAGCGGCGGTGCAAAAGATTTGCTATGAGGCGACAAAATTACAAATTGATGCTTTTAGGCAGTTTTGTCATGGTGTAAAAAAAACGTACCACATGAAACCGATGCAGCAGTGATGCAAAAGATGCACCATGTTGCAAGACAGGCCTCACTTGGGGCCATATGTATCAAGCTAATTAGCATTCGCAAAGATCAAAATTCTGCGAATTTCGGCCTTTGCGAATGCTAATTAGACAAATGGTATGTATCAAACAAGTTTGATGCAAAATAAGGAATAGCAAAATTTGCTATTCCTTATTTTGCGATTGCACTGAAGGATTTGCAAATTTTGCGATTACTTAAATGCAATGTATCAAACAAAAAATATGTAAAAAAATGACATTAAGGATTTGGAAACTACCACCAACTTCTAGTTGGTGGTAATTTGTGAATTCTTTTCAAAAAGCTTTTTTCCCAAAAAACAAAAGGTGCCATATGACGCCCATACATGCCCTTAGGGCATGTATGTGCGCCATATGCCCCCAAATTTCTTTTTCAGGGGGTGCAGCAGGGTGTTCTTGAGACACCCCTGCACCCTTGGAAAAATTCCTATTTTGTGATGAGCTAATTGCTAATCGCAAATTGCACCTTCATTCCTATGAGCCTCCTAGCCCATGGACATGAATGGGTAATTTGCAATTAGCAAATTGCTCATTGCAAATTAGGAATGGTAAAGAATTGCTATTTATTCCTTAAAATTCGCTATTTAGGAAATGCAAAATAGTTTGATGGTACATATGGTGGTTCATCTGTAACAAGATAAGAAGCTTAGGGATATATTTATGATGACTGGCGAAATAAAGTGCAAATCACTTACTTCATTGGTAGGCCTTTACATGTATTATCTCCTCTGTATTCTTCATCAAGCGTAACTTTAATCTGCAATCCTGAGTAGGCCTCACCTTAAACAAACCTTTGGGTAGGCCACACCTTATCGTCATCCTGGATTAATCATTTAAAATGCTAGGGACAGATTTATGATAGGTGTATGCCTCTTTTGCGCCATTGTGCGTCACTTTTATGATGCAGCGGCTGTGCAAAAGATTTGCTATGAGGCGACAAAATTACAAATTGATGCATTTAGGCAGATATGTCATGGTGTAAAAAAAACGTACCACATGAAACCGATGCAGCAGTGATGCAAAAGATGCACCATGTTGCAAGACAGGCCTCACTTGGGGCCATATGTATCAAGCTAATTAGCATTCGCAAAGATCAAAATTCTGCGAATTTCGGCCTTTGCGAATGTTAATTAGACAAATGGTATGTATCAAACAAGTTTGATGCAAAATAAGGAGTAGCAAAATTTGCTATTCCTTATTTTGCGATTGCACTGAAGGATTTGCAAATTTTTTGATTACTTAAATGCAATGTATCAAACAAAAAATATGTAAAAAATGACATTAAGGATTTGGAAACTATTGTGGTAAATTGGTGGTAATTTGTGAATTCTTTTCAAAAAGCTTTTTTTCAAAAAAACAAAAGGTCCCAAATGACGCCAACACATGCCCTTAGGGCATGTATGTGTGCCATATGCCCCCAAATTTCTTTTTCAGGGGTGCAGCAGGGTGTTCTTGAGACACCCCTGCACCCTTGGAAAAATTCCTAATTTTTGATGAGCAAATTGCTAATCGCAAATTAAACCTTCATTCCTATGAGGCTCCTAGCCCATGGAAATGAATGGGTAACTTGCAATTAGCAATTTGCTCATTGCAAATTAGGAATGGTAAAGAATTGCTATTTATTCCTTAAAATTTGCTATTTAGGAAATGCAAAATAGTTTGATGGTACATATGGCGGTTCATCTGTAACAAGATAAGAAGCTTAGGGATAGATTTATGATGACTGGTGCATCACCAGAGATGTGTCAGTCATCCTGCGCCGCTGTTCCGCCACCCATGGTGTGCTGCGTTCACAATGCGGGGCATCATGGGGCAAAAATGGCACAGATGCGTGATGTATCTGTGCTGTAAAGGTAGTGATTGCTGGAGTTGTATCGCAAGTGCGATGCAGCTCAAGCAAGGCTCAGGGGTGCCCCATCTCCACAATGTTGCGTCAAGACCTATGCCTGCTTAAAGCAGGCGCAGGGTTTTGACGCAGCTTTCTCCTATCTGATTGTAAATACGGCACACCATGGGTGGCAGAGCAGCGGTGCACGTTAACTGGTGCATGCCTGGGGATGTGCCATTTAACATAAATCTGCCCCTTTACATTTAAGTATGTGCAGGACACACAGAGTCGGTGAGGCTTATCCAAGGTTAAGAAGAGATGAGTCCTGTTCACTGAAAAATTAGACATAGTCTTCACCTGATCAGCATTGCTGGACATGGCTAAATAATAGCTGCAAAATATTACTCTTGTTAAACAATTTTACTATTATAATCTCTGAGATTTGTCTCTTACTCTGCAACATCTCATTGTTGTTATCTTTCTTTAAAGATAAAGACAACATCAACATGAGTGACAATCTGCAATCAGTTGATTTTGACCTCATCATTGAACTTGTAATTGAAACATCAGTGGATGTTGATCCATTGGATGATTTAAATCCTGAGGATGAAGAAGAGCGTGATGAGGATGCAGATTTGTCCGAATTATATGACATAGGGTGGGAAGCTGACCTGCTTGAGCCTATGGAAATATAAACATTTATTTTTAAAATGTATAATTAATAAAAAGTAAAAATGTAAACTGTTTAATTTAAAAATAAAGACACCTTCAAAAACAGGTTATGTGTAGTGTCTTCAATAAAATATTAAAATATGCTCATAAAATTAGATCAGATTCACATATAAAATAGCACAGGTAACATAAATATAAATGTAATTTCTTTTCTGCTATTTCTGTATTGTAAATTTGCCAAGGACTAAAAAATCTTCTATTTAAAATGTCAAGTAGTGTGTTAAGTTTTTGATCATTGTTATTGATTTACTGTTTGGTAATAATGGTTAATAACATTTTTTATTATATTTTACCACAGATTCAACTGCAGATCATTTCAAGATTTCATCATGCCAACAATAGAAAGACAGAGAAAGGCTGCAAAACGTCAAAGACAGCAGGTGAAACAAAATAAGCGGCAGTCCTCTAACAAAAAGATTTGTCAAGTCACGAAGAAAGCACCGGGTAAGAGCACAAAATATTTCATAAGAAATATGTGTAGTAAAAAAAATATTACTACAGAAAATGTTTCAGTCCATAAAAAGAGAAGCAAATCAAATGGAAAGGAAAGGCCAATCAAAAATGTTACTGCTAGAGCAATAGATAACTCTGTGCATGATAGTAGAAGGAAACAACAGTTTAGGGACATTCGTAAACGAATGTTCCGCAACAGGATAATTGGCAATTTGTTAAAAAATATTAAGAAAGGTCAACAGAAACTGGTTTTTTATAAGAGAAAAAAAAAAGTTGAGAAAGTTATTGATCAGGCATTTGAAATTAAACGTAAGTTATTTATTTTTATAATCAATAGAATTAGGAAGCTAAACAAGGCAATTTATGATTTCAAAAGAAATAGTAGATGGAAGAGAATAGTTAATCGTAGTAATTTTTGTGAAGTTTTTTCTGGAGAATGGATGCATAGTTCAAGCTGTGAGGCATTTTTTAACGAGGAGAGTTATTTCCAGGATAATGATTTGGTGCATGCAGTTGACACCAGTGGTCGTGCTTATGAAGTGAAAGATGGTTGTCCAGTTGAAAAAGAAAAACTTGTGACAACAGAGACAGAAGAGGTGTTAGGTAATGAGGTTTTAGGAAGACGTGCTAAGGGTCCTGTGTACACCTGGAAGTGTAGTAGTATTTGCAGTGTGCGACAGGATTCCATCAATTTGCTTTGTGATTTTGTACGGTCATTTAATAAGAAAAGTTTGAAGCAGAAAATGAGGTTGTTGCAAGAATTAGATCCTTGCAGAGTGAGAGAAGTGACAGGTTTGCATGGTCATTCACTGGCTTGTCTTTCCAGGAGAGTATGCCAGAGTGTTTTTCATCATTTCAGGATGCTAGCAGTGCATCATAATAAAGTGAGGAAATTAGTTAGAATGTTGTATTATGCTAAGAGTCCAGCAATTATGCTTAAACAATTATGCGCTGCTCTTTTGCATGGTTCTGAAATAGATGTGAAGAACATATGTGAAGAAATTGAGTTTTGTTACTTTGGAAGTAAAGAGGAGAATGTTGAAATTGACCAAGAAGAAGCGGGTAATGTGGAAGATAGTGTACAGGTTTCCAGTACAGATAATTTCCAGAGGGAAATTGCGACATTTCAGGTGAAATCAAGTGAGAGGCCTAATTTCACTTGTGTGTGTTGTCGACGCACTTATTATAAGAATCAGACTAAGTTAGTGGATTTATATGCAAAAAGTGAAAGGGAAAATAATAGTGAATGGAAGGATTTTGCAACATACTTGATGGTAGAAAATTGTTTTGATTTGGGATTCGATCAACGTGTGTGTACTTATTGTTGTTGCAAATTAAATCAAAACCAGATGCCTGCTAGAGCAGTTCATAATAATCTGGAATTGGTTGAGATTCCTTCTGAATTGAAGGATTTAAATACTTATGAATCTCATTTGATTCAAAGTATCCATCCCTTTCAGGC
Organism: Lissotriton helveticus; assembly: GCF_964261635.1. Lineage (NCBI taxonomy): Eukaryota > Metazoa > Chordata > Amphibia > Caudata > Salamandridae > Lissotriton > Lissotriton helveticus. The sequence continues at coordinate 2,130,340,834 of NC_136061.1, forward strand.
TATTGTAAGAATGGAGCCAAAGACAGGGAAATTGCCTCCATCAGATTTACAGAGAGGATTAAAGGGAAGAGTTGTTTATTTGCCTCTAGATTTGAAGAAAAACATTAACACAATTGGAGTAGAAAAAGTGGAAGAGGAACCTCTGGTTATCTTAGTTAATGGGGTTCCGACAAAGAATAAGAAAATATGGCAAGATTTAGTAGATGTTAGGAAAGTTAAAAAGGCAACATTGTATTTGAAAAAAAATAATAAATACTATAAGAATGTATATGTTGCAGAAGAGGAAGTAAGTGAGGAAGAGGATAGCGATTTGTGTGCTGGTCAAATTGAGAAAGTAGAACCCTCTACTAGTGAAGAAATATATGAACATTATAGTGTTCATCCTTTGCATTCCAAGGAAGTCATGGGGAATGCTATTGAGTTGTTTCAAATGAAACAAGCCAAAGGGAGTCCCATTAGTGTTTGGGAGGAAAGTTTGGAAGCTCGGTGTTTGCCACAGATTTTTCCAACAGGTCAGGGAGGAAGATATGATGAGCGACCTCATCAAATTCCTGCTTCTGAATACCGGACTTTGCGATTGTATGCAGGAGATGCTAGGTTTCGACAATGCATTCCCTATTTGTTTCATCTCCTGTTTGAAAGCGATCTGTCTGGACTGTCATATGCAGTGAACCACATCTTGAAAAGTGGTATACACATGCAAAACATCTCGGCAAGTGACTTTATGGATAAAGTCAATGTCCAAGACAGTATTTTGGATTCTCACCTGATTAATCTCATGGCGTGTCAGCGTGGTACTAATGAGTACTGGTACCGTCGTCATGGTGATTTAAAATGTATGCTGAGGAACTTAGGTACTCCCACATGGTTCCTCACTCTGAGCTGTGCCGAGTATGGCTGGGAAGACTTACTTGAATTTCTACGAGAGGCAAATGCTAACGTAGATAACATCGAATTCAAGACACCCGGAGAACTGTGCTCTTTGGATCCAGTCAATGTATGTAGGTACTTCAATCATAGATTTGAAGCTATGATGTCTTTCATCATGAATAAGAAGAATCCACCTCTTGGAGAGGTGTTGGATTTCTTCTGGAGAAAGGAGTACCAAGCAAGAGGTGCTCCTCATATACATATGTTGCTGTGGATCAAGGATGCACCTAAATTTGGAACGGATCCAGAAGACTCAGTGATGAGTTTCATCCAACAGTATTCTACGTGTGCTGTTCCAAACGCAAAGGAGAAGAAAAGCCTAAGAGAAAAAGTTCTGCGTTTCCAAAGCCATCGATGTGGAAAGTACTGCCGTCGTAAATTCCGAAACAAGGACAAGTTCTACACCAAATGTCGTTTCGGCTTTCCACGACCGGTGATTTCTAAAGGAAGAGTAAACAGTTTGATGTCTTCGCTGCGACATAATGTCATGAAGAAATCACCTAAAAACACATACAATTTGAAGAGGAACGAAGAGTCCAAGTACATCAACGACTACAACCCGGTGATTTTGTCCATGTGGAATGCTAACATGGATATACAGTTTGTGGCTGATAACTGTATGGCTGTGGCTCGGTATGTGACGTCTTACATCACCAAAAAAGAGAAGACAGAATTGAAGGATATGTGGGAGGACATTTCCCATGAAAAGAGCCTCAGCAAGAAGTTGTACAGTTTCAGTCTGAAGATGTTGTCGCATCGAGAAATTGGAGCTTACGAATGCTCTGACCGGTTGTCTTCAGCAAGTCTCTATGCCAAGTCCAGGAGTATCGTTTGGGCGAGTCTTGGTCTTGCTGCAACGCGTAATCGAGTTCTGAAACCTGTGCGGGAAATTGAGTATTTGGCGGAAAAGGAGCCAAACAGTACCGACATTTTGAAGACCAACATGTTGGATACATATTATCCAAATAGAAGCAGTCACCTCTACAATGTTTGTCTGTATGAGGTTCTTCAAAATTACATATTCAAGAGGAACATCAAAGAAGATACTGAGAAAGGAGTGTATGCTGTAATAGGAAGTGAGGGATGTCTGGTCAAGCAAAGAAAATGCCACTTGGTAAACCATCGAAAATTGAGTGGCGAATCTCCTGAAAAAAAGGAGTTTTTCTATTTAGCACTTTTGCAACTTTTCAAGCCTTGGCGTGCAGAAGAGGAACTGCTTGGAGATTTCCTCTGTTACGAAGACTCTTTCAATGCCGCCAAGGAGACCATAGAATGTCCTGCTTTTCCCAAATATGTAGAAATGTTGAATGCGGAAATTGAGCAGGAAGCAACGATTGCAGCCGAGATTGCCAGAGACAGTTCTCAGGACAGTCAGAGTTCTGCTTCATTGAGTCAGGATCCACTAGGAGGACCTGTTATCGAAAATGAAGCTGCCACTGCCATGAATGAAGTGGAAAGAGCCATGGCACATGCTCAGGAGGATGCGGTTAACTTAGAAGAGTTGGAAAGACAACTCAACGTTGAGCAGAGGAAAATATATGACGAAGTTACCATGCAAATTGATCATGGATTAAGTCATGACAAGAAAGAGTGCTCATGTACGTCATTGAAGCCTGTCCGACTGTACGTGAGTGGAGAAGCGGGAACTGGAAAAAGTTTCCTCATTAAAGCAATTTCATGCTATTTGCAGGAAAGGACAGAGTCATCGCTGTCTTGTGTTGTCACCGCTCCAACTGGACTGGCAGCACATAACATTAAAGGGATTACTTTACATCGTTTACTGATGCTGCCAGTGGAGCATGACAACAAATTACAATATCACAAGCTATCTGGAGATGCTTGTTTTGAAGTTTCAAGAATCTTGAGGAAAATGAAACTTCTTATCATTGACGAAGTAAGCATGGTTTCCAATGTCATGCTTGCCTTTGTGCATTTGAGAATGCAAGAAGTTCTCAAAACAGAGTATGATGTGTTATTTGGTGGCAAACACATCATTGTTTTCGGAGATCTTCTGCAGCTGACACCAGTGAAAGGGCAACCTGTGTTCAAAATGCTCACGCATGAAGATACCAGGAAGTGCCTAGGCAGCATTGGCAACGTCAATATATGGTTAAACTTCAATTATGCTGAACTGCATGAAAATATGCGTCAGGCGAAGGATGAAGTTTACAAGACTATTCTACAAGATGTTAGAATTGGAAAAGTGACCGAGCATGGGAAAGAAGCTTTACATGCACGATTACTGTCAAATTTATATCCAGAACAAGATGTTGTGCCTGAGAATATTTTTCAGAAAATTACTGATAAGAAATCTGGAATATGTTTGATGCCAACTCTTGCAGAATGTGCCAAATTCAACAACAAAATGTTGCATTTAGAAAAGCAAGAGATTGTGAAACTGGAAGCTATTGACAGAGTAGAGCATATGGGATCAACAATTATTTTGTCTGAGAATCTGAAAACAAAATTGGATTCATTAGAGAAGAGTATATCTAAAACTGCAGGTTTTGAAAAGACTCTGAATGTGTGCTTGAACTGCCGTATAATTTTAAGAAGGAATTTACATGTTGAAAGAGGTCTGGTAAATGGATCAATGGGTAATGTTGTTGATTTTGTAAAATACAGAAATAGAGATGGAATTGAATTTTTAAAAATTAAATTTGATGGCATTGAGGAAGTACAGCTAATTGGTCGTTGCTCTGCTAGATTTTTGCTTGTAAAAGACTTATATGTTCGCCGTAAGCAGTTTCCTGTTTGCTTGGCATATGCGCTGACAATCCATAAATCGCAAGGTTTAAGTGTAGACTGTGCATTGGTGAATATTGGCAGTTCTGTGTTCAAGGAGGGTATGGCATACGTGGCATTGTCACGAGTTAGAACTTTATCGGGATTGTACTTGATTGAGTGTGATGTCACAAACATTTGTGCGGATCTAGATTGTGTTAAGGAATACAATAGGTTAAGAAGAGAGTATGCGTCACATTTGCCTCAGTATCCTTTGTTTGAGAAACGTGTGGTAGGCCGGAAACGAAGAAATGTGACCAATACTGGGGAGGTTGTAGCAAAAAGACGAAAAGTCGATGAACCTAAAATTACAAGCAGAAACAAAAAGGATTCTGTTGAAGATGTTGTTGGTTTTCAATTTGAAAACAGTTCTGGTGTCAACTGCTATGCTAATGTAGTGGTTAATGTTTTGTTTTCTCTAGAAAATGTAAAAGAAGAGATTGTGGTCAATTCTGATCAAAGATTTTGCAGTTTGTTAAATTCTGTGTTAGAGAAATGTAGCACTGATAGAAGAAACATAGAAAGTGTGTCTGAAATTCGAAAACTGTTAGACAGATGTTCAGGCCAAACACAATTCTCTCAAAATATTCAGCAAGATTGTCAGGAGTTTTTAATGTATATGCTTGATGTATTGCATGCTGAAGGTGTAGATGTAGATCAGCTGTTTGGGCTTTCTTATCAATGGCAGCATGACTGCGAGAACTGTATGGTATCAAGTACTACTAGTGTAGACTCAGAAAGATTTATATATTTAACTTTGCCAGACAGTAAATCAGTCTCCTTTAATAAGCTAGTAAAAGCAGCTGATCACAACATGGAGTGTAGCCAATGTAAATCTGAAATGATGTCCACATTATTTATACGAACATATGGCCAGTATGTCATTTTAATGTTCCAACGATGTAGGCCTGATGGAACAAAATTGACAACTTTAATTAAAAATTTTGTAGCTTCGCAGTTGTCAATATCAGGAAGGACTTTTGTAACTGCAGCAATTATATATCATGACGGCCCTTCAATAACATCAGGACATTACACAGCTTATTTAAAGTCTAGAAATGGCTGGTCATTCTGCAACGATTCTGTTTTAATTTTCAAAAAAAAATTGCCGTATGACCTTAAAAACTCTTACCTGGTGTTTTTAAAACCAAAATTTTAGGGAAATAATCTTGGGATGTGCTCTGTGGAATTTCAAGAAGTTCTAATGGCTCCTACACAATTTGGCCTTGAGGATAAGTGTAGTTCAGAGACATAAGTTCTAACCATAAGACTGGACGTCATGGAGAAATAAATGCACTTTGAATGAGTTCAGAAAAACTATTTCTTTTTATAAGCTAATTGAAGCAGCCAATCAAAACATAGAGTAGAGGGAATGTAAGTCTGCAACGCTGTCTACTGTTTTACATTGCTTTGTGATTGAAAGTGATGTAGAGAATTAAATAATTGTAGTAGTCATAGAGTTAGTGTAAGTCTGCTTCATAGTAAGCAGTATCAGTGTCATAGGAAATGTAGAACATGACTGAGCAAGAAGGGGAAGATATTACTATTCCAGGATTGTGAAAATGATCTTCAACATTTTAATTCTGAAAGTTGCGGAAATGCCAAATGACGGGATTGGCTTACAAGAAATCCAAGAGTTATAAATGGGTCTGACAAGATTTGGCCTTGTGGAAACTTGTGGTAGAGAGCAAGAAGTCATTTATTGCATGTAACATGTTTTTAAAAACGATGGAGATTTTCTTTCAGAAAGTGGCGGGCTGAAAGTAATAACAGCACAAAAGAGTGTAAGCTGTTCATAGGACATCCTTTGACGTCATGGAAAGTAAGTTAACTTTAAGGAGTTCTGAATTCTGATTTCTTATGTTGTATGGGTTTTTTAAACACAATCATTTTGATTGTGTTTTTTTTTCCCCGCTGTTATATGATGAATACCTTCAAGTCACTGTTTTTAGTGAATTTTGATACATTCTGAGAACAGCAAAAATAAACCATTTAACATGTATAATTAATTCTGTACTGTTTGCATTTATGATGTATATGTAGAACTGTGTAGGAGGCATGGAGAAGGTGAGGCTTCTGTAAGTGTCAAAGTTGTTGCATGCAGTGCTGCACTTCTGCGTATTCTTTCATATGCTAGACTACATCTGCACAATGAGATACCTAAGCAAAGGAAACACAAGTGATGTGATTGTGAAATGAGCAAAATAAATTGCACGTATTTCAATTACATCACCTGTGTTTCCTATCATTACGAATCACATTGTGCAGATCAAGTTTAGGTCTGTCCAGGGAAACATAGGAGGTTTGGACTTTGTTCAAGAGTGCAGTGGACATGACTCACTTCATTGGTAGACCTTCACATGTATTATGTCCTCTATTCTCTTCAACAACTCGAAATTTCATCTGCAACCCTGAGTAGGCCTCACCTCAAACAAACCTCTGGATAGGACACATCTTATTGGCATCCTGAAGCAATTATTTAAAATTTTAGTGTCTTGCGACACTTTTCTGAGACAACAGCAATGCAAAAGATGCACCATGTTTTAAGATAGGCCTCACTTCATCTGCATCAAGATACTGTTAGTTTAAAATGTATATCTTTAGGACTGTGTAGGGGGCCTGGAGAAGCAGAAGCTTCTGTAAGTGTCAAAGTTGTTGAAAAACTGTTTGTCCTTCAATCTTTTCCCTTGTCTTTTGTAATTTTTAAATACATGTTTTAATATTTTTGAAATGTTTGTTCTCTCTTTCACAGATTGAAAGTATAAAAACAAAAAGTGAGTAATTTAACGACAATTATAAGGTAAATGCTTTGTACTCTTTTCGTTACATTTCTATCACATTCACCTACTATTAGTTCCACTGCTTCATTTCTTTAACCCTCAGTTTCCTGCCTTTGCTACTTCCCTCATTCCTTTCTCTATTACCTACTTACTCAACTCCTTCCACTCTTTTTCTCAGTCCCTCTCTTCTCATAGTTCCTCACTCTTGTTCACTCACTCCGTCTCTATTACTCTTAGTGTCTTTGACTGATCACTCTATCACTACTTGTTCATAATGCTTTCTCTGTGTAGTTGAAGCACACTAAGGGGCATATTATGAATACAGCCAATAAAATTATTGCTCTTTTTATTGGCAGAAAACTGGTGCAAAAGTGGTTTTAGCTGCAGTTTTCTGCCGCTAAAAGCAGCTTTAGCGACACATTTCTGCCAATAAAAGCTGCAAAACTTTTATTGCCTATGTTGATGATATGGCTCTATGTTACTTACATTTCTTTGCTGTTTCAATTAATCTTTTTCTGTTATTTTTTGTTTTCTGTTTTCTATTTTTTCTCTCTGTTATTCCTCATGTTTTAATCTTATTTTGAACATTCACTCACATTCTCCAAGAAACTCTTCTTTGTTAATGTTATACTCTCTTTTTTTTTCTTTCACTTCGTTATCTATTTTGTTTTTCACAATTATACCCTCTTCCGTCTTTTCTTCGGTAAATAGATCTATTAAACAGTATCTCTTCTTTACTCCCTATAGCTGTCTTTCTTTTAACATCACTCTCTGTTTACTTTCCTTATACTTACTCTTTTTTTTTTTTTTTTTTTTTTTGGGTTAGCTCCCGGTCCGCGTACCGGGAAGCTAACCCGGGAGCGAACCAAAAGAAATAGAGCTTGCCAGAGTGCTAAACATTCTAGCAATTTTTTCTGAAAGGGAAGGTAGTTCTGAAAAGAACTTTTTTTTAAATATTTTTGTTGTTTTATATTTTTTTTTTATTTTTTGAACATTTTTTGGTTTTTTTGTATTTTTTGAACGATTTTATATTTTTTTTGGTTTTTTTTGGGGGGGGGAAACAACAAAAAACAGGCGTTGAAAAGGGCTCAACAGGAGCAAAAAAAAAATTACTGGGGGCGGTTAGGGCAATCATGGTGTTCATACGCCAGGTTTATAGCATTGATGCTCATGTTGCCACACGCTAACAACCCACGACAGTGCATACAAGAGTGTATCATGTGGCCAAAATGTTCTTGTATATTTGGCACAGTTTCCCGTGCCTCTTCTGGTGTTAATGCAATTGGTAATCTTGGTCTGGCCACAGGAGTTGGTCTTGGATTGTCCTGCATATCCCTTATTTCCGCCCGGCTGTAATTTAGTGGATGCTTCCTTGTCATGTGCCTGTGCATTGTGTGATTTCCGTAACTATATTTCTTGTCCGTCCCTCTTGATAATTGTTCTTTGCATATGCGGCAGGTGACATACCTCGCATTGACTTTTTTTTGGCCACGAGGGATCGAATAAAACTGCCAGATGAAACTGGCTTTCTTTCTGGAAACCCGGGGCACCTCTTCTAAGAACTGTGGTTCTTCTCCCTCCTCATCCATTTCTTCATCTTCCTCCTCAGTGTTGGTAATGACCTGGGGAGGTGGTCCTCTCTTCCCATGAGGAGGTGGAGGTGGTGGTGGGGGTCCACCAGCTGAAGCTACCAATGAAGCCATTTCTCATATAGTAGTAAAGGTCTTCCTCTCACAATGATGAAAGTCAGAGTGAAGAAAGAAGGAGGGGTTTTCATCATTTGGGAAAAACAATACTTCTCAACCAATGAAAAGTGTTATTTTTAGGTCACCTGACCTAGCCTTACATCATTATGAAACCAAAAGTGAAATGAACCAATGAAAAGTGTTATTAACAAGTCACATGACCTGTTATGCTTACGTTACGCGCTCCGGTCCGCGCCCCGGATAGCTTCCGGGTCGCTGCGCTTCGCGCCTCGGTCCGCGCCCCGGTGCACTTCCGGGTGCGCTAACGCGGTACGTCACAAGACGCATTACGCGGCAACGCGATACGTCGCGTTTTCGCGACGCGCCGCGGATCGCTTCCGGGGAGCTGCGTTTCGCGCCTCGGTCCGCGCCCCGGGGCACTTCCGGGTGCGCTAACGCAGTACGTCATAAGACGCATTACGCGGCAACGCGATACCGTCACTATGTTGATTTCTTACCGGTTCGCGGACCGGGTCGCGGCTTTAAATTGAGCTAACGGGAAGCTTCCCGGTTCGCGGACCGGGAGCGAAACAAAAAAAATATTTAAAAAAAATTAGTAATAAACATATAAAATATATTTTTGGATTTAAAGAAGAATACATTTTACAGCTATAGATATTAGCTTTTAAAAAACCAATGAAATTCACTGAAAAAAACATAGGTTATAGACCATATATAGTTAGGAATTAGCATTTACAAAACCTTGAAAATTCACTGAAAAAACCATAGGTTATACACCATATATAGTTAGGAATTAGCATTTAAAAAACCTTATTTTACTCACACAAAACCATTGAAATTCCATATATAGTTAGTTGTACTAACTATATATCGCGCACCCGCAATCCACTGCTGATCATGTCACATATTACATCATTCATGACATGGTCAGTGACATCACTGATGACATCACTGATGACATCTCAAATTACATCACTGATGACATCTCAAATGACATCACTGATGACATCACTGATGACAACATCCAGTGACTGTATGTTTCTGTAAAGTTAAAATATGTCTTACATATTGAAGAATGAGTGGATGTATAAGTGTCTGAACAAAGGATTTAGTAGGTGCATGACTGACTGTATGAGTGAGTGATTAAATGTGTCTCACTGAGTGCATGGGTTAGTGACTAAACTGTCTTAATTTGTGCATCATTATGTCTGTTGTTCTGTAAACTGCTGCATGTGTTGATCAGTAGCTATATGATTAACTATATGGGTCATTAATTGGTTGCCCAAGTAATTGTATGGGAGACTGAGAGTGTTTATGGGTGGCTGGGAGGTGTATGACTCTCTGCATAGATGTGTGAGCAGTTGATTCACTAGGTGTATGGGTTCAAAAGTGCATGTGGAAACATCTGTATGGGCGGTTGACTGTGTGCATGAGTGTATTGGTGAGTGAATGGATATCTCAGTGCTACATGTCAAAGTAAGTACATATGTAAAACACAGTACATGTGAGAGTTGACATATATAAATAACTGTGCATAAGAGCCAGTGAATGTGTGAGTGGCTGTATGGATCATTGTGAACTTGTATCCAGGATTGTATAAGTGAGTAAATATGTGTTAGTATATGTTTCAATAAGTAAGGTGTGTATAACTGTATAGTTGAGGAAATGGAGGTGTGATTGATTCTTTGCATGACTGACTAGGTGTGTGAGTAACTCCATGGATGAGTGACAGTCTGTGAGTGTCTGTTTTCACTGAGTGTATATAAGGTTATATTAGAGTCTGAAGAGGTTCATCGTATTATCACATGAATGATGTCATCAGTGATGTGATCAGTAATGTCAAATGAGATGTCATCAGTGATGTCATCAGTGATGTCATTTGAGATGTCATCAGTGATGTTATTTGAGATGTCATCAGTGATGTCATCAGTGATGTCATCAGTGATGTCATTTGAGATGTCATCAGTGATGTCATCAGTGATGTCATTTGAGATGTCATCAGTGATGTCATCAGTGATGTCACTGACCATGTCATGAATGATGTAATATGTGACATGATCAGCAGTGGATTGCGGGTGCGCAATATATAGTTAGTACAACTAACTATATATGGAATTTCAATGGTTTTGTGTGAGTAAAATAAGGTTTTTTAAATGCTAATTCCTAACTATATATGGTGTATAACCTATGGTTTTTTCAGTGAATTTTCAAGGTTTTGTAAATGCTAATTCCTAACTATATATGGTCTATAACCTATGGTTTTTTCAGTGAATATATATATATATATATATATATGCATATATATAATATTACCTACTGACGGTCGCCAGTAGGTAGTTATAATTAGGAGCTATTATCCATAGGAAATCTGCAACATTCTATTTGGAATAACTTTGGCGCTGATTGATGAATCTTCGTGAAATTTTAAAAACTTTTGGCCAGCTCCAGTCCACTCCTATCCTGAAAGTTTCCCGATAATTCATTAAGCGGGGGCCGAGAAAAAAGGGGGGCCCCAAAACGCGTTTCCCCCATGCAATTTCCCATAGGACCTTTAGCCGCAGCTACAGCCCGAACTCCTGAACGGAATTACACCAAATTTGGCAAAGAGGTAGTCCTTGGTTCAGAATCATGCTTTCTGCTTATTTGGTGTAAATCCATTCCCAAAAAACGCCACAAATCGCAAAAAGGGGGCAGGGTAGACACACCCTGAACCCTTAGGCCTGCTCAGGGTGTCCCACAAGGACCCCCAAGGACCCCCAAATTTATTATTATTTTTTTAAATCATGGGATGCGCGTACGATCCGCGCATCCCGCTGATGAAAAAAAAAAACGAAGTGCGGGCTCCCGCGCTTTAAAGGTTATTAGCGTCCGGGGGGCCAAATCCAGGGGGCATTTTAAAAAAAGAGTGTGGGGCTCTAACCTAATATATGCGGGGGGCTTACGGGGCCCCCCCTATAACCCCGGGGACCGCCACCCCCTGGGGCTTGAAAAACATTAACTGGGGGGGTTCTGAGGCCCCCCCAGCCCAGGGACCGGCACCCCCCGGGGCTTGAAAACATTAACTGGGGGATCTGAGGCCCCCCCAGCCCCGGGGACTGCCACCCCCGGGGCTCAAATGTAATATATGCGGGGGCTCACAGGGCCCCCCTGCAGCCCCGGGGACTGCCACCCCCCCGGGCTTGTTTAAAATGGGTGGGGGCTCTCAGGCCCGCCCAGCCCCGGGGACCGCCACCCCCGGGTCTTCAAAACTTTAAGTGAGGGGGGCTCTGAGGCCCCCCCAGCCCTGGGGACCGCCACCCCTGGGGTTTCTTCAAAGTGTGGGAGGGGGGCCACCCTGGAGCCCAAGATGACCCTGGGGACCGCCACCCCCCAGGGCCGGCTCCTGCAGTGTCCAGGGGTGCTCACCCCTGGGACACTGCCTCGCGGCTCCCACCCTGTCATTGCAAACTGCTTTCTTATTTGGAAGAGAGAGCAAGAAACCTGCTCTCTCTTCCAAATAGGAAAGAAGATTGCTTTTCCATATGGGGAGCAGCAAGTTAGCTGCTCCCCATGTGGAAAAGTAATGCCGGATCCCGCAGGACACGGAGAGCGGGCTAGGAACTTGGGGTGATTGGGGACCCCCAATGAAGAGGGCCAGCCCCGGGGGATGGGGTCCCTGGGACTAGTAGTGGCCCAAGAGGGGGGCCACGGGACCCCACCGAAAAGAAAGATTTTTTTTTAAAGAAACGGCCTTGGGGGATGGGGTCCCCGAGGACAAAACTGGCCACAAGAGGGGGGCAAGGCAGCCCCTCTCCAAAATAAGATTTTTTTTTAAAAAGGGCCATGCTCCGGGGAATGGGGTCCCCGGGGCAAATTAAGGCCTAGGGGACCTGCACTTCTTTAGCAAGGCTGCGGGCAGTGCCAGCACTTCTCAGCTACCTTCTGTGCTTTGAAGGGACAGTTCATGTGTGTCTCGGTGAGGCCTGACCTTCCCATAGGACAGGCGGGTGGGAATAATTGCCCTTCCGTGGGACCGACAGGACCAGTACTTCCCTGCAAGGCTGCTACCCTTCTGATGGGACATATCGCCCTAGTACTGTGAGACCCATTAACCTGGGTAATCTCACACCATGGTATTTAGTGCACTTACAGATGGAGGAATTGCTGTCTAAAGCGTTATATAAAATCAGTTATTGTATGGGCTGGTGCCACTGCTTCTCAGCAGAGACACGATCATCTTTGATGGGACACTACCGGGTCCGGTCCTGCCCAACATGGCGGCTACAGTAAGAGACCCAGGTTCCCATAGGCATTGCATGGCTTCGATGAGTGGGTACAGCACTTCTGAGGGGGCAGCTGTGCACCACTCTTGTAGAAACTGCACCATCGCTTCCTGTAGATGTGGTACCGACTGCAAGATGCACAGAGCTGGCACTTTCCAGAAGGACCGGCTCTGTCCTCAAGGGGGCAGTCTCAACACTTCTCTGAGGACCCCGCTGGGAAACAGGAAGCTTGCACCCCCTTCCAGCTCACCCCACTCGCAGAATTACCTTTGCTTAGCCCGAACTTTGGCTAACTTTAAATATGGGGAGTACTGGTCGGGGTTTCTCTCGGGCCCGAAAGGGTGCACACAGCCACATCCTAACCCCTGGAGGAGATAATGTATGCTCACACTGCTGCACCAATATCAACACACCACTATGGGGCACACTGCTGCTGCCGGACTCGAAGAAGGAGACGAGCTGCAAACATTGAAACCTTACTTTTCCCTGTTTAACTGACACCCTACTTTTTAAAGATCATGGTGGTGTGTAGGCGCTATAAAAGTTAAGAAGCATTGGGTAAATACATTTATTCACAGGTATAAAGTTGGGACCCTGTGGGCGTACCTCACGCACCTATAGCACCAATTTCATGGTTTGAAAGAACTGAGCGGCAGGCACCATGGCCTCCTTCCAACAGACACGCACGGTGCATCCTACATGGATTATTTTTCTTTTTCTTTACTGTGCTATTGTTGAGTCTTTCTCACTCATGGGACCTTGAGTGAAAATGAAATGCTTCTGATGAGGAAAATTATAGGATTTTCCAAGCGTCCGAGGGGTTCACCGGTTATTTCGGGATCTATCTGCCCGGATGAGGAAATCTTGGGGTAGCCAAGATTTACGTCAGCCCTTTCCTACTGTTACGCACACCGACGTCATCATCTCCCTGCAGGTCCAGCACCTCATGTGTGAATCCCCCAAATCACACTTTATCCCACGTGATTTGTGCCAGAGGTGGTCTGGTGACTCCAGGGGCACCAGAGCCTGTACAAATCACTGCCACAATATCCCACACAATCCTCATTGGAGTAGATCGGAGGGCTCCTGGATCACCTGAGATTTGCATTATTGCGCACTAAATCTACCAAGTTCTGAACTGATTCAGATCAGAGGGGTTCTGGGTCATTGACATTTAAATCACTTCCTGGTATACCCACTGTGATCTAATTAGGCGCCGGCCTGTTGGTGCCTGGAGCACGTGACTTGTATCCCAGCTAGTGTATAGAAGAAAGCCCTGCTTTATTTGCACCAGTGCAGATCTGGAGGTGCCAGGAGCATGTGAGGTGTATCCCAGCCAGTGCATAGAATAAAGTAATGCTTGATTTGCACCAGAGCAGATCTGGAGCACGTGAGATCTGTCCCAGTCATTGCCCAGGGGCAGATCTGGAGGTGCCCGGATCGCGTGAGGTGTATCCCAAACAGTGCATGGAATAAAGTCCTGCTTGATTTGCACCGGTGCAGATCTGCAGGTGGCTGGAGTATGTGAGGTGTATATCCCAGCCAGTGCACCGGTGCAGAGCTGCAGGTGCCCGGAACAGGCGAGGTGTAACTCAGCCAGTGCATGGAATAAAGTCCTACTTGATTTGCACCGGTGCAGATCTGCAGGTGCCTGGAGCATCTGAGGTGTATCCCAGCCAGTACATAGAGTAATGTCCTGCTAGATTTGCACCAGTGCAGATCTGGAAGTGCCCCGAGCACGTGAGGTGTATCCCAGCCAGGGCATAGAATAAAGTCCTGCTTGATGTGCCTCGGTGCAGATCTGCAGGTGCCTCAAGGCCTTGAGGAGATCTATCCCGGTCAGTGCACCGGTGCACATCAGCAGGTGCCTGGAGCCCATGAGGTTTATCTTGAGACACGACCTACAGCATCCACAGAGCGCCTCTTTAAGATGCTCTGGACCACGTTCCATTAACCCAAGAATTTGAAGAGGGGGGAGCCAAGAGCCCCGCCAAGACAACTCTAGGCGAGTAAAACTTCATTTTGGCGGCTTTACAAATGAGAAACCACTAATCTCATATAATCTGAGCAAATTAAAAAGGGGAAAATAACTGCAGAAGATTAAAAGAGCAGCTAAAAAGGTATGAAATAATGAGGGGCGAGGTAAGAGGCAGTAAAGCACACACAGCAGTAGAGACAGTGCCATGGGCTGGGGCAGACATACGAAGGAAGGTGGGGTGGGGTAGGGTGAGATGTACTGGGTATGTAGGCAACACAGAAGAAAGAAGGTAAAGCGGGGTAGGTTGTATTTGGTTCTGCAGTAGGGGCAGAGACACCAGGGAGTTGGATGGGTATGTAGGCGACACAGAAGAAGGAAGGTAAAGTGGGGTAGGTTGTATTCGGTTCGGCAATAGGGGAAAAAACACCAGTGTGTAGGATGGGAATGTAGGTGACACAGAAGAAGTAAAGTAAAGTGGGGCAGGTTGTATTCGGTTCTGCAGTAGGGGCAGGGACACAGGGGCCCTTAGGATTGAACGGGAATTAATTCCTCAACTTAAAAATCGCCACACGGTGTGTTTGCACAAATCTCACCTCAGGCCCGCCCCCTCAATTCACCACTGTGCATACGCGCCCCCTGGTGCGTTGTAAGTTGGAGAATTAATTCCCCTTAAGTCCTGAGGGCAAATATGTGACGTCATGAGCAGTGCATTGCGGGGGCGCGAGGTATAGTTAGCTTAACTAACTATAACGGGTACATATATATATATATATATATATATATATATATGAAACAAAGTTGCTCTCGCAGTGAAGACACCCACGCGCCGTTTCAAACTCAGCCTTTTAATGGTAAAGCAGGCAGCAGCCTCATATATATATATATATATATATCTATATATATATAGATATATATATATATATATATTACCTACTGGCGGTCGCCAATAGGTAGATAAAGTTAGGACCTTGTTTCTATTGAAAAAGCTTTTTTTCTTTTCCCAATCACTTTGGCTCTGGTTTGACGAATCTTCGCGAAATTTTCAAAACTTTTGGCCCGCTCCGGTACTCTCCTATCTTGAAAGTTTCTGGTGATTCGGCAAGCGGGGGCTGGAAAAAAGGGGGTTCCAAAACGTGTTTTCTCCATGTTCATTCCCATAGGAAACTTTAGACACGGCTACAGCCCCAACTGCTGAACGGATTTACATCAAATTTAGCAAAAAGGTAGCCATTGGTTCAGAAAGAGCACTTTTTTTTAAATGTTATAAATCCGTTCAGTAGTTCCTGAGAAATTCAAAAAATAGAGGTCGGAAAATCAATTTCCCATAGGAAACTTTAGACAGGGTTACAGCAGAAACTGCCAAACAGAATTACACCAAATTTGGCAAAAAGGTAGCCCTTGGTTCAGAAAGAGACCTTTTTTTTAAATGGTGTAAATCCGTTCGGTAGTTGCTGAGAAAATCAAAAAATAAAAGTTTCAATATTTAGAGGTGAGGTGGATCCGCGCACCCTAATTGGCTGTCAACACTCCAAACCAGGAAATATTGGCAGCTATCTTGTGCCTCGGTAACCCTCCCCAATAATAATTTTTAAAAAAATAATCATGCAGAGGCCGGCCCGGGGGGATGGGGTCCCCAGGGCCATAAAAGGCCTGAGGAGGGGGGCCGCGCAGCCCCCTCCATAATAATAAAAAAAATTGGATCTGCCACAAGGGATGGGGTCCCCGGGGCCCGGAAAAAGTAAAAGAAGGGGGCCCACACAGCCCCCCTTCCAGCAACACTTTGCAAACACGCCCTGTGGCGCCTTTTAAGTTGGGGAATTAATTCCCTTTTCAATACTGGGGTCCCTGTGGGACAACAAGCCCACCAGGTACCTCCAGTAAGCGCCACAGCGCTGCGTTGCAGAGAGGTGGTCCAGGCCATGCACCTTTTTACACCTCTCTGCAACGCAGCTTTGTGGCGCTTACTGGAGGTACCTGGAGGGCTAGCTGGACCCCAGGGACCTTCAGGATTCAAGGGGACTTAATCCCCCAACTTAAAATGCACCACAAGGCGTGTTTGCACAGTGGTGAAGGGAGGGGCGGGGCCTGAGGTGACATGTTTCCCCCTGCCCTATTATGTACTTGGGCCTTACAGAGGAGGTCATGCTAATCACAGCGGTACCCCAACCCATAGTGTTCCCTAGTGTATGTAGGTGTTTTCACTGTATTCTTAGTGTCTTTTAGCATAGCACAGGATCTAGGCCTGGTTAGTCAGAGTCAGTTACCACTAGTACCCGTCTGAAGAAGTTGTGGGCACAGGGTGATTTTGCAACATGGGCTCTTTCTGCTCCTCTTTTGCTTCTTTCTGCAGATGTCTTGCTTCTTCCTGCACTTTTCTTTGTCTTTGTGGACTTCTGTTGCTTCTTTCTGCATTTCTTTTGCTTCTTTCTGAGTGTTTTTCTTCTTTCTTCACATATCCTACCTCTGTAGGCATAGTTAGAAAGTAGCATTTAAAAAACCTTTGAAATTCACTTAAAAAACCATAGGTTTCAGGCATGTTATAGCTGGAAATAAGCTTTTAAAAACCTTAGAAATTCACTAAAAATCCATAGGTTTCTGGCACGTTATAGTTAGAAATTAGCATTTAAAAAAACCTTAGCAGTTCACTGAAAAAAACATAGGTTTTAGGCAAAGTTATAGTTAGTTGGACATTTCACTTGTACAAAAACAGAGAAATTTCCCCGTTTGGGTTAGTTCAGCTAAATATAACTCGCGCCCCCGCAATGCACTGCTGATGACGTCACATATTACATCACTCATGACATGGTCAGTGACATCACTGATGACATCTCAAATGACATCACTGATGACATCATCCATGTGATAATTTTATGCATCTTCTCACAACCTAATATAACCTTTGATACACCCACTCTAAATTACAGACTGCCATTCTCAAAACCATAGACACTCCAACACCAATAACTACATACCTACTCAATGATTCTTAGGTTTACACACACATCCACTCACTCACCCATACAGTCACTCATACTTATGGTCACTCAGTACAGGACTATCATATGCACTCATACACCTATATAGACACTCACACACCGCCACTCATCCATAGAGATACTCACACACCTAGTCAGTCATGCAAATATTTAATCACACTGCCATTTACTCACCTATACAGTTATACACACACCAGCTCAATTACCCTTATAAATACTAGCACACTCTTGCGCTCTTGTACAATCACTGATATAAGCACACACTCATCCATACAGCCACTCTCACAATTTCACACTCTCACTTATAGCCATTTATATACTCCAACACACATATATCCTGCTTTTTACATATGTAGCTACTCACACATGTACCACTGAGATATACATTCACACACTAACACTCCCATACACACACTCACCCCCATACAGTCCATCACAGACGCACGCTTGAAACCATGCACCCAGTGAATCACCCAGTCATACATCTATGCACCAAGTCACACACACCCCACCCACACAAACACTCAGGCACCCATACAGATACTCAGACAACCAATCAATAACCCATAAAGACACTCATGTAGCTATTCGCAATCCCATGCAGCCGCTTACATACCAACAGACAGACGGATACAGACATTCACACAGCTTACTCACTAATCCATGCATTCAGTAAGATATGTTTAATCACTCACTTATATAGTCAGTCACGTATTTACTAAATCATCCATTCAGACACTTATACACCCAATCACATGCCTTTCCCTATATATATTAAACATATATAAACTTTACAGAAACACACAGTCACTGGATGATGTCATTAGTGATGTCATCTGTGATGTCACTGACCATGTCATGAGTGATGTAATATGTGACGTCATCAGCAGTGCATTGCGGGGGCGCAATGTACAGTTAGCTCAACTAACCGCACACTCCGGTGGAGCGTGCCGGCACTTTAATCACCACAACAAAATCCAATAAGGTGCGGTCTCAGGAAGAAAGCAGGCAAAATACAAAGTAGTTGTCCAGGTTTATCCCACACAACGCGTTTCGGCGAGAGCCTTGATCACGTGTAGAAGTGCACAAAAAGCAGACACTGATAACGTTTTTCACGACCCAGCACTGCATAGACATAAACATAGGACTATGTCCTCACTCTGTCTACCTGGCTTTGGCAGCCATCATGGAATGGTAAAACAGTGAAACAGTGTTGGGATAAAATATACTTTCAAATCAAATGTATGCCAGTGTTGTGCGTATGATGCGTATACAGTTTTAACCCACATTTCTGTGTGAAATCAACCCTGTAATAACAAGGCAATGCATTATGTTGTGCAATGTACAGAAATACAATTCAAGTCTCCAAATGTTGTGATCAGAGAAACTCCCAAATACCTGGTGAGGGCGAATGCGCATACCTATGAGACAGTTTCAAACTAGGCATATTAATCAGACAGTTATCAACAGTGTACTAACATGTCAATACATTATAATGTGCAATGTGGGTATATATACATATATAAATATATATATATTCCAACCACTCCCAACTTCTTTTTCAAAAATTGGACACCGACACAGGAGTAAGCTTTTGCCATCCAGCGTGGGTTTATTTGTCTTTCGTTTGACGCGTTTTGGCACACCTGCTTTGTTCACATGGGCAGTCACATAAAATAAAAGGTTTTTTAACAGAGTGTTTTTGGTCACATGATCAGCTTCAAAGTTGATATGGAAGACAGACTATCTATTTCACAAACCGAAGATACAATGGTACACAGACTACTAACATTTGTTTCTCCTTCAATGATTAAGACATAATTCTATGTTGTCAACACAATGAATACATCATTTTAAACACATTAAAACAATTAATGGATGTCTCAAATTGTTAATATAATACCAAGATCAGTTTATGCATTACTGATCATGCATAGCTAAAAACAGGTTAAACCCTGATCGGTCACCTTTGATAATTTCTCATAGAAAACATGTTAGATTTTTTAATCCTTTGGATTTCTTCACAACTACTTTGTCAAACCATGTCCATATAAATATTAGGATACACTGTGTTTCTGAAAGTCTGTGTTTTGTATTTGTTCTTCGTAGAAAAATATTTATTTGCAAACTCATGAAGAAAGTATACCAGGCAAGTGCCCATGGCTCGAGTCCAATTTCATCTCATTTGTTTAACACTGACATCAAGTACCTTCCTTCATATGCTATCATGATTTCTGCCAAATAAATCAAGTACATTATTTTTAGAGCAGATAAAAGACATTGTATTAAATAATCATAGAAGGGCACAATTATAGCATAATATCTATAAAAGCAATTCAAACTTCCTCGTGCAAACATCGCAAAGATTTAAATAAAGTGCAAGTGCTTCACAGTACTCTTGATGTAATGTGCAATATATTGCCAATAAAGTGCAAGTGCTTCACAGTACTCTTAAACATTTGATCACAATTCCATGTGCAAATATCGCAATCTAAATAAGTGAAGTTCAAGTGCTTAACAGTACTACTGATACAATTTGCAACATGTTATACAAGTAAAAATGTTTTTAATACTACTTATGAATCTTTTGGCCATTGTCTTTCTCAAACCTAAACTTAATGGCATGATAAACATATGAGTTTGCTTGACACTGACTCCAGATATTTAAACATTTCTTAAATGTAATATATTGTCTTGTCTTCTTCCCTCCTTTGATAGTTAAAAGCAAAAAATTCATTGAAATGGAATATCTCACTGCACCAAATGTACATGTAAATCCTCCTCAACATTTAATCTATGGGGGCTCTTAGTATTGAACAGGAGTATATACTTTGACACTAATTTCCGCAATTTTCTTTCCCTGTCACCGCCTCTCAAGTTTTTAGGAACTTGATCTATCGCAAAATAGACAAGCTCACTGGTGTTTTCTTTATGCACCTCATTAATGTGACGTGCTACCACATCATTTTTATCATTATTTAAATGCTGTAAAATACGGACATGAACCATGTGGATCGTACTGCCAATGTACATTTTTGGATATGAACACCTGAGGATATAGACAACAAATTCACTTTTACAGTTAAGTGGATTTCTTATTTTCCAAGGGCTACTCAATAGGGGTGAAATAACTTGTTGTTAATTTTTTCTTTGCCGACATGCCTTGCACTTATAGCATTTATAGAAGCCGGGGCTCACATTCAAATAAGTCATCCCTCATTGAGTTCACTCTGTTAAATGTTATCATTGGTCTTCGTGATACTTGCCCTTGCAATACCGGATCTTGCTTCACTAGGTACCAATGTCTACACAGACTGTCTCTTACTCTTGCCTGGTAAGCATTGTGCCCAGTGATCATCCAAATCTGATCCTGAGTTTGTTTTTTCTTTTCTCTAGCCTTCTCTATATCAGGTCTTAACAAATCATCTCTCTTTATGGTGTCTACCTTTTTCTTTGCCTGTTTTAGTGTATCATACCTGTATCCTCTTTGTAAAAATCTTTCTGTTAGAGCATTCTGAGCTTCACCCAAAGCACCAGCCTCACTCCAATTTCTCTTCATCCTTACATTTTCTACATACGGGATGCTCATTTTTATACTTGGCGGGTGAAAGCTCGTTGTGTGCAAAATTGTATTGCCCGCAGTCGGCTTCCTGTAGGTACGTGTCTGAATGGCTCCATTAGAAATGTACACTTCAAGATCTAGGTATGTCAGAATTGTCTCACTGGTGTGTTCAGTAAATTTCAGATTAAGATTGTTCACATTAATGTTTGCTCTGACTCCTTGGATCCATTCCACAAGATAAGATCATCGATAAATCTGATCCATTTGACAATGTGGTCTGTCCAATCCCTCTCATAGTCGACTCTGAGCACCTGCTCCTCCCACCAGCCCATATGCAAATTAGCATAGCTGGGGGCGAAGCAGGTGCCCATTGCTGTACCTTGCAGTTGTTTATACGTATCCCCTCCAATTAGAACATGATTGTTAGTGAGGCACAATCTACACATCTCAATCAACATATTAGTGTGTTGATATAAGTTGATTGGCCTCCTATTCAGAAAGTACCTGATTGCTCGCAATCCATCTTCATGGGCAATGCTTGTATACAAGCTTACAACATCTAATGTAATTAAAAGGTAAGTATCTTCCCATTTTACAATAGCAATTTGATTCAAAAAATCTTTAGAGTCCTGAATATAGGCAGGTAACACTCTTACATGTATTTGTAAAAATGAGTCTAAGTACCTAGAAGTTAGTTCAAATAAACTGCCAATGGCAGAGATGATGGGCCACCCTGGAGGTTTCTCCTTCTGCTTATGGATTTTCTGTATTAAATAGTGTTGGCAGTACCGGATTCTCGACCTTTAGAAAAGAATATTCAGATTGACTTATTAGACCTAGCCCTCGCCATCTTGCTAGGTCCTTCACAAATTTGTGTTTTATTTCTGACATGTTACTTTAGGGAACCTTCTGGTAGCAATCTTTGTCTTGAAGCTGTGTCATTGCTTCACAGTTGTATGCTTCTAAGGGCCAGAGGACAAGGTTTCCACCCTTGTCCGCCTGCCTTACCACTATATCCTGTCTACTCTGTATCTTTGCTATCTCAGCCTTGTATTTCCTCTCAAAAACTGTTTCCTTCATGAGTAACTCCTTACTGGACATCATAGATAACTTTTTCAAATCTTTTATCGCAAGGTCAGAGAACATATCAATGGTGTCTTTTAGTGTAATGGGTGTGAATGTTGACTTTGGTCTAAATTCAGTGGCTGATCTATCAAACACATCCATGCAAAATAAATCATCAGTTTGGCTGATAGAACCCACCAGATTTGACCAGATTTGACCCATCACCCTCTCTGATCAATTGCTGACACTCAAACAGTACCTCCATATCACCAACTTCCAGATTTTCTGTTTCTTCACTCATCGTCATACATATATTTGAAGAAATCAATACGTGCTTGCGTATCATTGAAATTAGTGCACTTGCAATATGACAATCCCAAGGATAAGATTCTTGTTTCATCCTCATTTAAAACCAAATTTGTTAGGTTTATGACAGTTATTGTTGCTACTGCTTCTTCCAAACCCTGCGCTGGTAAAATTCCTTCTTCTTCTTCCCTGACCGCAATTCCATGCCCACCCATCGGTTTTTTCATTTCCGTGATTTTCTCTTTTTTGATTTTGAGGGTTCAGTCTTATGCTTTGACTCTGGTCTTGGTATAAAAAACCGAACTCTTCAATTATGGAGGGCGGATTAATCATAGTCCCAGCATGTGTGGTTCCATCTTCTGAGGCAGTCTCGATATCAGAACACACTATAGAACTGGCTTCAGATATATCTCCTAGTTCTGCCTGTGCCATGCTACTTGCCACTTGTTTCCCAATGGCACCACTAGCTTTAGAAAGTCTTTGTTTGCGGATATCATTGTTCATATTTGATCAAACGAACACTCAGGTCTGATTGGAACTTGTTCATTGCATCTTCACCCAGGCATTTGTAGAGGTCTGTTTCTATTGTAACAATTTCTGCCAATATTTTGTCTTGGTCTTTTGATGCATATTTTATTAATATCTTCATCATATTTTCAGAAGCTCATGCATTGTTCGCCGCCCATGCTCCAAGCATTTCCGTATCAGGATTCACATATGTGGGGGCCGTCAGTACATGCAAACCTCCGGGAATCATCCCTACATCGAGGTATTTGCTCAGCGACTTGACCTCCCACCACTTGGAGATTTCATTGCGAAGTAACTTTTCAAGTGTTCATTTAAGCATTTGCGCATCACTTTCAAATTCCTTCCCTTTAGAGTCCACTCCACATTTTGGTCTTCCGCTGTTTCATCCTGTTCACAGAATATAGCGTTTGCAGTTACTTCCCGATTTTTCATTAAGGGATCCATTTCAATTAATCTCAGTTATAGGAGCAACTGCTATCCACATCAATTTATGCTTAGAAAAACTCTCGCTTTCTAGGCAAATTCTGCCAGCCTCTATTAATCCCGGACTCCTCTCCCCGCTGCCTCTAGATCATAGACCGTTACCTCCGTGTCAGATTCCTTTGACGTTTGGCTTCCGTTGACGCTTGCAGCCAGCAGTATCGTCACTCCGCACACTGGTCAAAATCCTCCAAACAGTGCATGGGGGCTTCCTCGAAGTGTTATACACACACACACAACCGAACTTGCCAGAATGTCGAGGAGGCACCTAATTGAGGTTGCGTCGGTTCCACCACTATTCCAGCATGTAGCGGCTTAAAACTCCAACCACTCCCGACTTCTTTTTAAAAAATTGGACACCGACACAGGAGTAAGCTTTTGTCATCCAGCTTGGCTTTATTTGCCTTTCGCTTGACGCGTTTCGGCACACCTGCCTTGTTCACATGGGGAGTCACATAAAATCAAAGGTTTTTTAATAGAGGGTTTCTGGTCACATGATCAGCTTCAAAGTTGATATGGAAGACAGACTATCTATTTCACAAGACGAAGATACAATGTTACACAGACTACTAAAAAAGTTTTCTCCATCAATGATTAAGACATAATTCTATGTTGTCAACACAATGAATACATACGTTTAAGCATATTAAAACAATTGATGGATGTCTCAAATTGTTAATATAATACGAAGATCAGTTTAAGCATTACTATGCATGCATAGCTAAAAACAGGTTAAACCCTGATTGGTCTCCTTTGATAATTTCTCATAGAAAACAAGTTAGCTTTTTTGATCCTTTGGATTTCTTTACAACTACTTTGTCAACCCGTGTCCATATCAATAATAGAATCCATTGTGTTTCTTCTAAAAGTCTATGTTTTGTATTTTTTCTTCCTAGAAAAATATTTATTTGCAAACTCATGAAAATATTTATTTGCAAACTCATGAAAGAAAGTATATATATATATGTATATATATATATATATATATATATATATATATATATATATATATATATATATATATATATATATATATATATATATATATATGTATATATATATATATATATATATGTATATATATATATATATATATATATATATATATATAAAGAGAGAGAGAGAGAGAGAGAGAGTGAGAGAGAGAGATAGATAGATATATATATCTTACCTTCTGGCGACAGGTGGTCACCTATATGCTTTATGGTAGTTTACCAAGTTTTATATCAAATGATATCACTGCGGAAACATAGACAATGTGGACGCTTTCACATTGATTTACTGAAGGGACAATTGGATGACATAATACTTGTTATTGTCCCCAATGTATTGGTCTAACAGAGGTGCAAGTGCTGGACAAATAGTTCTCTTTTGATGTGTAAGTCATGTGCTATACTATATATGCACTACTGTTGAATAAAATGGTGACTGTTACATGCCATAATGAAAAAACGCATTGGCAATGTTAGCAGTGCAGTTGTTGAGCTAAATGGATTGGTGGTGGGAAACGGGCATGTCTCTTTAATTGTACACTCTGCACAAAGGAACGGTCTGAACCTGTTGAAGGCTACAGATGAAACGCATATCTTAACACTATTACACCTAATATAAAAATTAAAAATAAAAGGTTTGCTTATTGAAAACGGAACCGTGCCCCTTACTTTCTTTTTACGCTGCTTGTGAAGGGTAGGAGCATGAATGAATGCGGGATGCTGCAAAGTGTTTGTGGTAATATATATATATCCAGCAATTTTTAATGTTTTTGTAAACCATAATTCACATGATGTAGAAATGTTCATGTTTATCTCGCATACCAACATTACGAAATATCCGTCTAACATGAGTTCGCCACAAAATTGGATGTTAATTATTTTCTTTAAACATCAGTATATTCTGAACTTAGATTCAAAATCACCATAGTGGTAAAATTCAGATGAAGAACTGTATGCATTCTTATCATCATAAGATATAGTTAAATATTTTTCCAGTATTTTTGTTTTTATACAAACGGAATTTGATTCCTTGGTGCTTCTGCAGTCTCTTTCATTTTTTGAGTTTCTGTATATTGCATTGCTGGGAGTGGGATTAGGGGAAATTATTGTTATCTAAGTAAAAGCATGGGGTTAACAGATTTAGATTATCCATAATTGGGCAAAGTATTCAGTAAAGGAAATGTTCTTCGGGTATAGGCTTGAATTGTAATATGTTTTATCTTGAGACTGATGAGCATGAACTACTATAAATAGCCCACTATGGGCTCAATTGTCTAAATGAAGTTAAAAAATAACAACCAACAATTGATGATTTTTATATATACTCAACTTTTGAATGTGTATATTGTGCGTATATTGTGAGTTGATTTTATTGAGATGTTATGAGTACAATTGAGCATTTAATGTGGGAGAGTGATCACTTCATGTCAATTATAATCTCAATCCCGTCATACAGATTTTAGTAGATTTCTCCAGCTATTTTGAATGTTTTTTAAACCATGATTGAAATGACATAGGAATGTTCATGTTTACGCTGAATACCAACATTATGAAATATCTGTTTGATTTGTGTTCCCCCAAAAATAGGATGCTAATTATATTCTTTAAAAAAAGGCTTTAATTAGAGAATCAAATGTGTCTCGACAGTATGAGTTGCGTAGTCAGCCTTCCCTATCCATTTACCATGTGATCACTAAGTTGAGGTAACTATAACTTGCGCCCCATCAATGCACTGCTGATGACATCTCATATTACATCACTCATGACAGGGTCAGTGACATCACTCATGACATCTCAAATGACTTCACTGAAGACATCACTGATAGCATCGTCCACATAATCTCTGATGACCCTACTCACACCCCAATATAACCTTTCATACACCCACTCCAAATTTTAGAATACCTTTCTTGAAACTATAGACACACCAATATCAGTATGTTCATACCCACTCACTGATTCAAAGGTCTACACACACATCCACTCACTCACCCATACAGCCAATCATACACCCAGTCACTCACCAATACAGCCTTCTTATACATCCACTCATATACTAATACAGACACTCACACTACCACTCACACATAGAGCTACTCACACACCTAGTCACTCATCCAAAGAGTCAATCACATTGCCACTTACTCACCTATACAGTTATACACACACCCCCACACTTATCTATACCAATACTAACACATATTTACTCTCATACAATCACTGACACAAGAACACACTCATCCCTACATCCACTGTCACAATCACCCACTAACACATACAGTCACTTTTATACTCCAACACTCGCATATACTGCCTTTAACATATGCAGTTCTTCTCCCATTTACCACAGAGACATCCATTCACCCACCAATACAACCATACGCACACCCACCCATCCATATAGCTCCCCACAAATGCACTCATGATCCCATACACCCAGTGATTCACCCAGCCACACATCCATGCAGGGAGTCACAAAACCCCTCACCAAACCACATAGACACTCATGCACCCATACAGGTACTCAGACAACCAATCAATAACCCATATAGACACTCATGTAGCCACTCACCAACCCATGCAGCCACTTACACAGCAACTGACAGACTGATACAGACATTTACACAGATTAGTCACTTACCCACACATTCACTGAGACACATATAATCACTCACTTCACTCACTTTTACAGTCAGTCGCGGACCCAATGATTCATCCAGACAGACACTCATACACCCACTCATTCTTCAATTCACCTTGGTATATATATATACAGTAGGTAGTTATAGTTAGGACCTATTATCCATAGGAGAACTGCAACATTCTATTGCCAATAACTTTGGCGTAGATTGATGAATCTTCTTGAAATTTTCCAAACTTTTGGCCAGTTCAGTTCCGCTCTGTCCCTGAAAGTTTGGGGGTGATTGGTGAAGCAGGGGCTCCCAAAACACATTTTCCCCATGCAATTTCACATAGGACCTTTAGCCACGGCTACAGCTCGAACAGCTGAACGGAATTACACCAAATTTGGCAGAGAGGTAGTCCTCAGTTCCGACTTGTGCCTTTGGCATATCTGGTGTCAATCTGTTCAGTAGTTTCTTTAAAAATTACGGTTAAAGTAATTTATATATCTATGGGTGCGGAGGATCCGCGGATTGTGCGAGGATTGGCCTCGTAGGATAAGCGCACCGTTCCGATCACATGCAGAATTCTAATTGGCTGTCAAGCGGTTGTAAACATTTGAAACCAGGAACTGTTGGCAGCCATTTTGTGCCTCGGTAGAAGCGAGGGTGAAGAAGTCTGTGAAATATGTTGGCAAAATGTGAAGAGGGGCAGGTTAGACACACCCTGACCCCCTAGGCCTGCTCAGGGGGTGACATAGGGACCCGTATGGCAAAATAAGTAAGAACATTTTTTTACAAAAAAAGTCGCGAGATGCGCGTAGGATCCGTGCATTTGGTCGCGGAAAAAAAAAGCATGTCTTTTTGAGATATATGTCAAGCTTATGTGTATAGATGTTGGGTAGTTCTACAAAGAGCCCTTGTGTTTATAGAGAGATTTTAGTAATTACAAGTAAGTACCGATGTAGAGTCTAAAGTTCATGAGGAAGACTCGGTTTCCTTCATCTGTAAAATGTACACTATCTCTTTAATAGATGCCATGCATATTGAAACGCAGATTGTTGTGGTATATGGACAATATTCTATAGTCTCGTAGAAAAGTAGAAAGATTTATTCACATGTTTATTCACTTATCTGCGCAGGGGTACATAGCCAGACGGTGGGACGTATTGTGCGCATGCGTAACATTAACACGCATGCGCTACCACAAACATGCATGCGCAAAGTGAAGGCAACTCCTACGGGGTACATACATAGATGGAGTTAGGATGTCCCCTTGGTCTGGAAGTGGCTTCAGGAGGGGGGCTTTGCAGCCCTCCTCCATAAAATAATAATATTTAATCAGCCATGCCCTGGGGGCTGTGGACCCCGGTGCCCGGAATTAGGCACGGGAGGGGGCCACGCGGCCCACTTCCCATAAAAAATTTTTTACGTATACTCCGCTTATTGTCATCGTACGATAAGCGCACCCATCTGATCACACGCTAAAGGCTAATTGGCAAGTGGTTGTCAACATTCAAAACTTGAAACTGTTGGCAGCC
This sequence comes from Lissotriton helveticus, assembly GCF_964261635.1. Classification (NCBI taxonomy): domain Eukaryota; kingdom Metazoa; phylum Chordata; class Amphibia; order Caudata; family Salamandridae; genus Lissotriton; species Lissotriton helveticus. The sequence goes on from NC_136061.1 coordinate 2,130,369,365, forward strand.
ATTTTATGTCTCTGTACAAGGGAGGCTGAAAAGCATGTGAAATGTGTGTTTAAAACGTGAAAAGGGGGAGGGTAGACACACCCTGATCCTTTAGGTCTCCTCAGGGGGTCCACAAGGTCTCCCAGGGCCCCTATTTTTTTTCTTCTTTTTTTGGGAAAAATCACAGGGTGCGCGTATGATCCACGCATTCTAGTAATATATATTTTTTCAAAAGACGTGGGTTTCCGCGTGTCTTTGGTAATTTGCATTCTTTCAACTGTTTAGAGGAGATGCAGCAGTGCTGTATCCAGGATCCACCACTGAGTAAGAAAAGGTAACGATAACAGCTAAGTGTGACAAACCATGTTCTTGTACCTACATTCCGTAACATCCACTAGAGTTCTTCATGATGACAATACCAATACCCATTTGTTCCAGGTTGACATGCCATCAAATTGATTAAGTGTCCTTCTAAATTTTATTCTCTTTCATGAACTTTCTCCACAAATTCTTTCGCAGAAAGAACTTATTGATGAACTTTAGTTTTAAGTATGTGGTTCACTGCAAACAACAGAGAAGACACATCACTTTCAAACAAAAGGTGAAATATGTATAAAATGCACTGTCAAAATCTAGGATCTTCAGAATATAATCTGAAATTCCAAGTGATCAAATGGAGAAAGTGGACAAGTCAAGGACTGAAGATATTTATGACCATTACACAATATATCCTTTGCATTCAAAAGAAGTAATAGGAAGCAGCATTGACTTATTTGAAATGAAAAAAGCACAGGGAACTCCAATGAGTGTATGGGAGAAAAGCTTGGAAGGTCATTATTATTTGCCACAGCTGTTTCCTACAGGAGAAGGTGGATGGTACAACGATCCACCTGTACCGATTGCAGCTTCAGAATATCGGTCAACAATATTCATCTTCTAAACGTATTACCCGTTCTCCCACATTTACAGTTTTGTAATAAATATTGTTCTCTATAAGATATAAGGTAGCCTTTTCAACTTTATTAACACCCACAAATTCTTGGCATATTTTCCCACATTTTGTTACTAAACCATTTCCTAGAATGACTACTGCCTAATTTTCCTCTTTCACTCCAGCAATAGTTTCAATATTTTTCTTAAAATCCAAAGGTAACTACACCACTCTTCCTTCAAACCTCTTTGCAAGTCTGTTGGTGGCAGTTTACCTGTTTTAGGCTCCATCCGAATTATAGTTTGAAAAGAATGAACGCATTGAATTAGAACAGACTCATATGTATTCAATTCTGCCAGTTCCTCCGGAATAGCTACTAATTCTAAGTTATTATGTACTGCACTAAAAGTCATTATATTCTCTTCTAATTTGTTGGAACCATATTTACATATAAGTTGATCACTACCTAACTCAAATTGACCTTCCACCAACAAGTAAATTGCAAATTCTACGCACTTACCATTGTTCTCCTTTTCACAATTCAAATACAAATCAATATTCCTACTTTGACTTTTATTAATGAGTACGTCGACAACAAACACAAACATAGTTTTGTATTTCAGACCACACTACATTAAACTTTCCAATTTCTTCTTCAAACTGATCAGTGCTAATCACTTTCCCATCTCCTCCAACATCTGTAATTGTCAAACCTTCACTTTCTATGAACTGCTTCTCTGAAATAAAATATCGCATTTCAATATCATCACACTTTTTTACAACAACCAATAAAGAAGCATATAAAAGACTTGTACTCAGTTCACTTAAAATAATGCAGAACTTTTCACATAGTACACTTTCCTTACAAACTTCCGCATTTCTGAAGAACATACTGCTAACATTCTCAACTGATGAAAAACACTTTTACAAACTTTTCTTCAAAGACAAGCCAGAGAATGCCCATACTTCTCAGTATATTTTCTTACATGACGTGGATCTAGTCCATGTAACAACTTAACGTTCTGTCTAATACTTTCTCTTCAAAATCACAATGAATAATTTCAGTTTTAATTTGAAAGCACTATACACTATACTTTCAATACGCTGTTTCTCTTTCAATTCAAAAACGTACGTTTTATATTTGCAGCATATTTTCATTGAATTCTGAATCACTCTAGATCGAAAAAGGTAGAACAAACTGTTTCTGTACTACTCGCATTTGTTTCTAATTCAAACTTTTGCCTTTTGCTGAAATATATATTTTTCTTTTCTTTTCTTTTTTTTCACTTCTTCTTGGCATTTCCAAATTGTAATCCAAACAAAATAATTTTGTGAAAAACAGAAAATAGATTCAATTATTTTTTATATTTGTTCCCTATGGTAAAATAATAACATACAATTAGAAAACTTCCACTAAGGACTTCCACACCCAGTGCTGCAACGTGATTGAGCACGACAGAGCAGCACTAAGAAGACAATTAGTGCCTTAGAACATACAGCAAGTACTTATTTAATTATTTACATACACCTATACAATTTATATGTACCTGCACTACCTCATACTTTTCACCTCTCTGCTGCACCCCACCACCCCACACCACTGTCTCTGCAACCCACCGCAGACAACTTTATAGATAGTATTTTTAAAGATTTTAATCTATGTACTTAAGATGATATTATCAACCAAACAGCACACACAAAAATTACCATTATTAGCCTACAATTGTATCTACAACTTCCCAAACATACCACTGTCTCCCGGCTTTAAGTGGGGGGAGGTGTCTGTGGGGGTCTGAGCACCAGCACTTTGTTTTAGGGGGCCTGGAAACAGGTCTTTATGAGGGTCTATGTTCAGGCCTCGCTAACCTCATCCATTACTCACTACTTAGAAGTGCAGATATCATGCCAAGTGACTTGCACTGTAGGAGAAGGGAAATCCTTTAAAAAGACACATTTTCTCTCAGAACTTCCCTTCTCTTTTTGCAACGCAAGAGCAACATCATCACGGGGTAATTAGCAAACAGACCACCAGGTGTGCATCACCCGTTGCCCCGGACTCTCTCAAACAGCTTCCCAGGTGAACACACACAGCCGCACCCGAGTACTTCACAGGTCTTCGAAAGATAATTTTTTGGTAAAGAAGACTCTGTTCTTTTTCACCCCTTTTTACAGCCCCTACATCCCCACTCTGCCTATTGCTGAAAGAATTAGGCTCCCCCGAAATTTCGCTCTGGTAGCGCCTCTGGAAACGACCACAAGCAGGCAACTCCAGCACAAGACTGCTCTGACCTTACACATTCTCTTGTTTTAGTGCTACGAAAACACACGCTTTGCCTGCCTCACTTAGTTCTCACACCTCCTCTTTAATATGAACATAAAATCTTTCCAAATACTTTTATATTCCGATATACTGTGCTTCACATGGAAATATAGAAATCAAGGTTTTCACCACCCCAAATTACCTCTCTGGTATACTTTCTCAAATGTAAGAAATACAGGTATTCAGTATCTATCAGTCACGGCCACTTTAAAACACTGTACCAATATATAACTCGACAAAACATTATGTTTCTAAATTAACGTCTTACACTTAAAAGCTCCTTTACATTTCTTTCGCTATATCTACCTTTCTTTAAAACACCACCAGAGAAGGATGGTGAAGTATGCTCCACAAAGAGCAACTCAAAGCTTTGTTATTCTTTATAAAATAATCTGCCTGTCAATGCTTTTGGCAATCCTTTTCGACCCCTTAAGAGGCTGGATGGATGAGCATAATACGTCGTATTTAGGATCGGGGACGGACGATGCACAAAAATAAGAACGTATGGTTGAATAAAGGGCGAATTGATGCATGGCCAGATGCATCAATCCATAAATACATACCGGATGTATCAATATATGTAAGGAAGGATAAATGAATACAGGGACCAGTACTTACGATAGACGGGTGGGCTGATAGATGCTTAGGATTGGTTATGGAACAGATGTATCAATGGATATATAGGCATATGGCTGCATGAATGGCACAGTGCTTACAATAGGCGAATGGGCTCATAGATGCTTAAGATAAGTGCAGGAACAGATGTATGTATATATCAAACCAAATTTCAAATTTCAAAAGCTTTATTCGACAGGTTGTCATAAAAGCAACACACAATACATCACAATACTATACACTATAAATAAAACACAACAATACACATATTAAAAAGTTAATAAATTCACTGATTGCTGTCGTTTTGTGGTACAAATTTTTATAAAAAACATTTATGGCCAATTAAAAATTACTACATAGATAAAAACCAATTTTAAGAACAACAGGTAATTTGCTAGCTATCATCATGTGGCTGAGAAGTGCGAGTGCGTATAATCCAAGCCCACTTTAAGAATTTCGCTACAGCAACCGCTATACTGGGTGAGCAGTGTGACTCTAATATCCTTAGGGCTTCTATATGCCTCCGAATGCCCAGGTTTAAGCAGATGGGATTTAGCCATTTGCGACGAGGGGCAACATAAAGGGGGCATACAAAAAATAAATGTGCTATGGTCTCAACCAAGTTTAAACAGTTATGACATTTATCGTCTCTTAATAGTGCCCATTTGGAGGTAAAAGCTTTTACAGAAAGTATCCCGACCCTGAATTGAAAATACAATTTGCGGTCTAAAGGGCTCTCTATGATGTCCCAGTATGCCTCACAAAGGCCACGTAATTTATAATCTAGAAAACGGCCAGTTAGGTTGGTATTAATTCTACCTCTATAAGTTTTGACCTTATTTCAGTTCAGACCATTTCCCAATATTTATCTTTCAGTTGCTTTTTTGATGGGAAAGTTGACATGTCGGGTTCTTCCCATAACTGGCTGAGTTTCAGGTCTTTTAAGAGTGTCCTTAGCTCTTTAGGCCACTGGATTGCATGGAAACGATCTGCCTTGATCACATCCCTCAATGCTGTGGCGTAATGAGCCAATTCTGGAGTGATACAGATTCGTCTCCAATACAATAATGGTCGTAATCTCGCCATGTCCACCACATTTTTTCTACCTAAGTCAAGAAACAACGGAGCATTCGACCTCCAGGGGTTCACGTCTTGCTTCATCCCGGCAAACAAAAATTCAATCTTTGGACGTAGATCAGGAGGGCTGCCGGTCCTCGCCTCTATATCGACAATAGGCAAAATCGAGGCAATGGATTTTCATATATCTCCACCAAGTGTCATCCAGGTGGTAAAGCTCTCACTTGGGGTAAAAATGCAGCCCCAGGAAGTAATTATAATCAACACGTATATTCACCCCAAACAGAAACATAAGGCGGTAGAAGAGCTGGCGAAAGTTCTAGAAAAAATAAGGGAAGCAAGAGTGTCTGACCTATTCATCCTGGCTGGTGACTTCAACACGCTTCTCATCAGCAAAGATCAAGACAGCAACCTCATTCAAGAACTGAATACAGTGTGGGGCGTGCCGCCACAAGGCGCCCTAAAAAATAACAACCGAACGAAGCACTCAAAAAAATTCCTAAATCACCTGGAACAAGTCAATCTAAGGGCCTTAAACGGCCGCTACGCTGAAGACGACCCCCCAGTAGCCACTTTCCACACTAACTCACAAACCTCGCACCTCGACTACATGTTCGTATCTCTGAATATGTTTTGTTGCGTTTCTTCATTCAAAATAGAAACGAGCGACTTCAGTGATCACTTGCCTCTAGTGGCCGAAATAAGATCCAACTCGAAACTGGTATTTGAGCCCCTCACTGGCCCAGACACAGAAGTCAGTTCAAATTTAAAGCAACTACGGTGTAACTCCGGCAACATTGATTCCATTAGCCTCACTGCGAAAACCCTTTTTTCCCAAGTCTCTGGGTCTTCAACCAAGCTGTCGGACGTCTGGCAAAACTTCATCGATGCCAAAACTCTGGCCAAACAAAGGGGACTTCAGTTTGGAAACATTTACCCCCGGACATGAAAATACAAAAACGAATAATAAACCAAACCTTGAGACTTATGCGAAAGAACCAGGCAAAAAGCAGCTTGCAAACAGTTCTGCAGGAAGCAAAAAAACAGCTCAAACAGATGAAATGGGAAAGCCAAAAGCAAAGAAATGACGATTTTTGGGTAAAACTTGTCCGTGAGGGGAAGCGAAAAACAGCTCCAGGTTCTGGCAAATGGTAAAAAGGTTACAGAACCCTGACCATTTAGGGCGAAACTCAAATATATCAGAGGAAGTATGGTCAAAATACCTATTATCACACTTCAACGATGATAACATCACAGGTGACATGGTAATAATGTCTCCTGGCACAAAAACCTCAAGGCCTGGAAACGAGGAACAACTCAATCATCACATGGTCGTAAGCATACAAGAACACGGGAGTGTGATGGAATAAGGCCAACGAAACCTGACCATCCTAAAAAGGAAGAAAGACCTACAAAGGATGTCGAGCAAGGGCCAATGAAAATTATCCCAGCAGACATCAGACGGCAAATAACAAAAGGGAGACCCAATGGAGCGCCAGGGCCGAATGGAATACCATCCATGCTGTACAAATCAGAGGCAGATTTCTGGAGTGTATCTCTGACACAAATATTTAACAACACAAGTTTAACTCTGACGCTTCCTGATTCATGGCATGGGTCCGTCATAAGTCCGATTTATAAACATGGGAACAAGAGTCATCCAAATAGTTACAGTCTTATTGCTTTGCTTGACGTAGAAGCAAAATACTTTGCAGGTCTTATCCTGGAGGAATTATCATCATGGGCCTCCGAAAATGCCATCATCCCTCTTAACCAAACGGGCTTCTGTAAACGCCAAGGGACCACTACTAACATCATGGCTCTGTCCCTCCTGATGGGTGCAGCAAAAGCAACCAAGTCACCCTTGTTCCTTACGTTCATTGATTACACTGCCGCCTTCGATCACGTTGGACGCAACAAACTTTGGCTGAAACTATACAATTGGGGTATTCCGAAGCGCCTCCTAGATGGCCTAATACTGCTCCACTCCAATACCTGGATCAAAATCAAGCTTGGGGCAGGCACACACCTCTCGAGGCCAATTAGGACAAAAGGATTAAAAAAGGGTTGCCTACTAGCGCCCATCTTATTTAAACTTTTTCTAGCGGATCTGCCTGCAGAAATTGACAAATGCCACAATCATGCACCCAAGTTAGGGAAAATTACCCTTTCAAATCTGTTATACGCGGACGATCTAGTGCTGATAAGCCGTTCCCAAATAGGCCTTCAGCACCTCCTGAACGCAACTTACGCCTTTTCAGCAACGAACGCCATCCAAATAAATCTTCCCAAGTCAAAGTCCATGACGGTTAATTACAGTAAAAAAAGGAATCCTTGTTGGTACCTGAATAGAGAAAAACTTGACAGGGTAGCCTCATACAAATATCTGGATGTCCTCTTGGACTCAAACAACAACTCTAGACCTCAACTCCACTCCATCCGAGGGAAAGACACAATGACTTATCTAGCATTAAAATCATTAAAGGTAAAACTCCCCAATCTTACACTTAAACCATTCCTTGAAATCCCGCGTGCGAAACTACAGCCAACGCTCACGTATGGGAGTGAAACACTTCACGGGAAGGATGCCGTACTGCTGGACACAGTCATAGCCAACTCTTATAGGGCTATTTTTAACCTTCCTACATACGTCTCCCCTGCCCAGATTCGTTTGGAATTCGGGATTGTCAAACAAACTTTAGAAAGGCAGAGTGCGTACGTAGCAAGCTGGCGCAAGATCCGCAATGCAGAGGCCGAATCCCTAAATGCCAACGTATGGGAAGAGTTACTACAGCACCGCACGTCGTTGCCTAGAGTCTATCTTTTTGAATCAATTGAAGTCCTAGGTTTGTCTGACACCTGGGAAACGTCTACAGATCGCCAGTCCTTTAAAAAACTGGCTAAAAAATCAGCACGCATTATCTCAGCGATCGAAAATAAGAAAGACTTAGCAAACAGAGCACACGGATGGACAACCCTGGGTGATTATGGTAAAATACAGCCACAAGCATACCTTAACATCGAGATGAAAATACAAGTCAAAGAAAAGCTTCTAAAATTACGCCTTGGCGTAATCCCGATACTGCCGCACCTGCCCCCTTGGGAGAGAACACCCGCCTCGCAACAGTGTTGCCTGTGTAAGTCCGGCAAAGAGGATATTGTCCACGTGATTTGTATATGCCCTAGACTGAGGGACTTGAGGCGCAACCTTCTGCTTCCATCCTTTAAGTCATATGCTGTTCGGACCTGCAGGCAGGCAGTCAAACTATGCTTTACCTCTAGTAACACAAAATGTAACTGCCAGGTCGTGAAGTTCTTTGACTCAATAAGAAAACGACTTGATATCGTTTGAAGTTCTTTATTAGTACCTGAGGACAACCTTGATCTGACCACTGCAAACTTTGTTCTTTTTAAATTTTAACTACAAATTGGTTTTAATGTCTCCATTGGTGTTTTATATTTTTGTAAAGATTTTAATTAATCGTGTACAAATAAAATATTACTTACTTACTTACTTACTTACAGTAGGGGTCCTTTGGGGAACGCCAACCAAACTACGTAAAAATGTTCTCTCCGATGTTGCCAGTTGGCTCAAGTTTGAAAATCCCCAAAGCTCTGATCCATACAAAGTAGCACTTAATACTTTTATATGATAAATCTCCAAGCAGGTGTAATTGGCTTTGTAAGAGAGGATTTATATTTGGAGGATAGGGCACCTGCAAGTTGATGGAATTTTAAAATAGCCATGTCTGTGTGACCTTTCCAACCCATGTTGCTCTGAAGTGAAATACCTAAATAGGTGAAGGCCTCCACTTCCTCTAAGGGAATATCATTCAGGATGATTTTGCCTTTGAAGGTTTTCCGCTGATTCAGGGACATGAACTTGGTTTTTGAGGTGTTAATCTCAAGTCCACGCAGTTGGCAAAATTCCCCAAATGCATTGACAGCCTTCTGCAGCCCACTCGGAGTCCGCGAGATAATCAACGTATCGCCCGCGAACATGAGGACAGGTACCCGGATCCCCGCTAGGACAGGAGAATCTGTGGGGGAACTACGTAGGTGGTCCACTATATCATTTATGTATAGTGAGAACAGTGTGGGTGCCAAGACACATCCCTGCCGAACACCTCGCTCGACAGGGAATGCGTCGGTAACCTCACCCTGTGCTCCCCATCTAATTCTAGCGAAGTTGTTCTCATGTAGGCGGACGATGAAGGTCAATAGCTCAGGAGACATCCCTAATTCAGCCAAAACCTTCCACAGTTTAGAGCGGGGGACTAAATCGAAAGCCGATTTCAGGTCTACAAAGACTGCATAAAATGTCCCTTTAGTTAAAACAACATTCCTCCAATAGAGTGCAATAAAATAAAAGACTTGATCAATAGAACTAGTGCTGGGGCGAAAACCAGCTTGGAAAGGGGATAAAATATTGTGTTACTCTACCCATGTTTCTATTTTGTTTTGAACTAGTCGACCAATGATTTTTTGAGCTGAGTCTATAAGACTAATAGGTCTATAGTTACTTGGGAGGGATTTGTCACCCTTCTTGAAGACCGAAATTATTTCAGCCCCTTTCCACGAGAAAGGAATCGGAGCACCCCTGGCCACTGCATTAGATAGAAATGAGAAATACTGGCACCAAGACGGTCTATCGCTTAAAAAGTCATCAGCAGGGATGCCGTCCATGCCTGGAGCTCTGCCGTTAGTCACACAATCTAAAGCTATGCTCACATCCTTCGTAGTAAAAAGCTGGCTTTGGTAAAAGATGGCGGGTGGTAGCGGGGACTCTGTCTCTGCCAAACTACAGGCATATTGTGGTTTGAAGAAATCCAACCACTGGGATTTAGCAACATTATTTTGTGGGGGTTCTGCTAATCCTCCCCTATCCCATTTCATGATATTCCAAAATCGCTTGGAGTCTTTTGCTGCACAAGCTGATTTCAAATCCCGCCACCTGTCCTTGTCCCACTGTCTTTTGGCAACTCTCTGTGCGCGTCTATATGAATCCTTTGCCTCTCTCACTTTAAAGGGATTTTTTGACCTTAGTTCCACGTTCAGATTTTGGCGGGCTAATTTACATGCGTCGTTGTACCACCTGGCCATGTGCGACTTTTTACCTCCCTTTTCCAAATTTGTGGCCTTACTAAAAAAAGATTTGAGTCTAGAAAAAAGATTTGTGTGTGCCTCTAGCATTATTTTGGTGAAATCCGGGCTACAGGTTTGTGAATTCAGAAGGGCTAATTCACTGACAACCTCGGTTTTAAGCGCCTCAAATTTCTCAGGGTTCTCAATGAATTTACCCCATTTAATGTGGCGCATATTATTTGAGGCAACTATGTCTAATGTGTCCATCCCTCCCCTTGGGGTGTCATCTCTAACCCCCAAATGTGCTTGAAATATTGAACAAAGGAGATTGTGGTCACTTTCCAGCCTAGGTTTAACAGCCATATCTACCAAGTAATGCCATGATCTTATGTCCACCAACAAATAATCTATTTGACTACTATACCTTCCATTATCAAAAGCGTTTGCTCCCTGTCGATCAGAGGGGGTTCTTCCATTAGCCGCTCTAAGCCCTCTTTCTAGACACATAGCCCTAAGTTGTATGGCTGCAGCTGTCCATCTCTTTACAGTGGGTACTTCGAGTTGGGGGATTCCCCATCTGTTATCCTCATCTGCAGTGAGAATCTGGTCCTCTTGGCCGAGTGGTTCAAAAGTTGTATTAAAATCACCACCCACTATAGAAGTTAACTGCTCAGGGAGGACCTCAAGCTGGGAGTCAAGAGCGGCTATTACCTCAGATTTATGTCACCGTACTAGCCCCCTAGCATAGACGTTAAAAATAGCCACCCTGATACCATTTGTCCATTCAAGTATAACTCTCATAACGTCATGCATTGGGGACATAATTTGATGCGCCTTACATCTTAGGTTCTGACGGACCCAGATTATAAGCCCACCAACTGGCCGACCTTTTGATTTTTTGATAGCTGGAACATAGAAATTAAGAAACCCCAGACGAAAGACTGGAGCTGTTGACCAAGTCTCCTGGAAAAGGTTGATATCATGCTGGTCAATAAACCTGCCCCATTCGGGAGATAATATCTGATTGCCAATTCCCGCTATATTCCATGTGAGCAGGGACAACCTTTCCTTGTTTTCGGGCATAGTAGATACATTCAAAGAATACTCCACTCCTGGAATGTCACCCTCTGTCTCTGTTGGTTGCTCTATGAGCTTTGGGGAATCGGACTCCGGCAGATCACTACCTGTTATACAAAAATCACGCTCCCTGGTAGAGTTCAAACCTGTCACGGGCAGAGGGTCACTGATATGGGTAGACACAACATTCACTTGTGATGGTTCCAATGATTTTAACAGTGGTTGCAAGTCTTTACTAGTAACTACCTTACCCTGATCCAGAGGATCGTACATTCTACTATGCAATGGTTTTTCTCTCTGAAAGTAGTTATGATCACCATAGAGTCAATCACATTCCTCCATGTCAGTCAGAAACCCAAACCGATTTCTCAAACTGATTCCACCCATCATAAGTGGGGTAGCTCTTCCAAATGGCCTAGGTTGTATGTATATATATATAAGTAGCAATGTCTGCATCAATTAAAAGATGGTTGGATGACGCAGTGCTTAGGATAGATGGATGCTGGGCTTTACTTGGGCTGTGTCTGAGGACCAGCACTTATTTTCAGGGAGCCTCCAAACAAGTCTCTATCTGGCTCTGTTTTCGACCCTTGCAAACATAGTTAATTTTTTTTTCGGCCCTCACAAACATAGTCGTTTTTTTAAATTGCACTGCAGTGAGAGCATGCACATCGATGTACGCATGTTTATTTTGCTCACTACTGAGTGCTGGAGACATCACGTCAGGTAACCCATGTTGTAGAAGGAAGGGAAATCCTTTAAAGAATGTTTTTTCCGAACATAGGATAATTTTAGAGGATTTTCTAAAGTACACAATGATACTTACCTTGATTTAGACCACGGCCCAACTTGTATAGCCCACAAACCTTTAAGAGCTCTGCCCCCCCTTTTAGAGCACCCCACTTTTTTTCTCCCTCTTACAACCCTAACTACACCATAGTAACAAAGAAACAGTGTAAGCTTCGATTGAAATCTACAATGGCACCAAGTTTCATAATTTTCCATCAACGCTATCAGCCTTCTACCACAGTACAAGAGTATCTATCAGCACGAAGATTTCTTATCCACAGAAATATTTGTAATCTGTTTGCTGGAACACTCATCACCAATAGGTATTAAAACATAGGAATGTGCCAGAAAAACACATACCATACCATAAAGGGATTCATAAATGGGCACACTGCCACTGCACCACACTCTTCCCCATCCTTCCTTAACTTTACAAAATTAAAGAAAGAGCCACACCAAACCTAGTAGACACACTATAGCAATTCGAGGAACTTAATTTCAACAACTGTCTACTGGAACTATCATAAGCAGAGTGTATTAAAACATGCAAATTTACGGGAAAAACATATACCATGCCATAGGTCACTTTATAAGTGCTCCCACTGGTACTACACCACCTTTATTAGTTCAACATCTGCACGTTACTATATTCTGTGTTTTTATCAGAAACATACCCACTTCCCCCACACCCACCCCCACCCTTCCTTAACCATACGAAATCAAACAGATACCCCCACCATTCCTACTAGCGCCTCTATACCCATACACAGGCTTAATTTTAACAGGTGTGTGCCGGAACACTTATCAACAAAAAGTATTCAAACATGCAAATTGCCGGGTAAAACATACACCATCCCATAGCACTGTTTATAAATGGGCCCAGTGAAACTACATTACCTTTAGTAACTACACATGCCCATGTTACAAATGTCCGTCTTATAATCAGCAACCTATGCACTTCCCCCACCCCCACCCCGATCCACACCCATGCCCTTGCTTAACCTTACGAAATCAAACAACGAGCCCCAGCACTCCCATTACCGCCACTATAGCCTTACATAGACTTAATGTCAACAGGTGTCTCCCGAAACGCTCATCAGCAAAAGCTATTAAAACATGCAAATTTGCAACTCAAACATACACCATACCATAAGACGGTTTATAAATAGTAACAGTACCACTACACCACTTCATTAACCGCCCATACCATACCATAGGACACTTTATAAGTGCTCCCAGTGGTACTACATCACCTTTAGTAGCTCCACATCTCCACTTTACTATATTCTGTGTTTCAAAAAGCAATATAACTACCTCCCCCGCCCTTGGTTAACCGAACAAAATCAAACAGAAACCCCCACCATTCCTAGTAGCCCCACTATACCCATACACAGGCTTAATTTTAACAGGTGTCTGTCGGAACACTTATCAGCAAAAACTATTCAAACATGCAAATTGGCAGCTAAAACATAAACCATCCCATAACAGGGTTTATAAATGGGCCCAGTCGAACTAAACCACCTTTACTAGCTAGACATCTATTTGTTACAAAAGTTGTTTAAACACTCTCTAGAGTGTATACCAGGCCATGGAGAGAGTAAACAAAGTTCTAATTCCCAAACTTTTGGTATACCGTCCCTTTACTGAATCTATATTAAAGATATTAAATGGAATGAATAAATTGACTAGTGTCTCAAAAGCGATAATGAAGCTCAGCATCAGTAAAACACAGACCACTTCAACACTTACATATATCCACCTCAGCGACACAGCCTGACAAATAGTATCACTTATAATCACATGTAGTTCTCTAATGTCAACAAAGTCATACGGAAAATATACCGCACATTTAATTTTTTTTATCTCTCACACATTTATAAAACATCTCTTCTAAAGAAGCAGTCCCCAACCACTTCTATTCCATAAGAACAGACAATAATTAATACGTTTACTACCTTATATTTTAGTATATCTACCTTTTCATTAATCACTAGTAAGAAACTGCAAAAACTATATACCCAAATGCAAACCAGAAACCATGTTCATATTATGGGGCCGATTATGATGGAGGATTTTCCGCATCCTCCGGGCCGGCGGAAGCCACCGCCGGCCCGGAGGATGCGGAAAATCCTCTGCGGACCCACCAAAGACCCACCGCCACATTAGGATGGCTGGTGGGTCCTGGTTTCCATCCGCAGCTTTTCCACCGCGGTTGGCTTACAACCGCGGCGGAAAAGCACTAATATGGTGACGGTGTCTGTTAGACACCGTCAGTCAAATTAGGATGCCCGAAAAGAAATGCTTTTCCACGGTGGGATTTCCGCCGTGGAAAAGCATATGGACCTTCACTGCGGGGGCCCGTTGCGGGACCCCTGGGTGAAGGGGGGGTGGGAGGTGCACATGGAGGGTACCTATGGTACCCCCCTGCATTTGTATGCTGTAATCGGCAGGCACTGCGCGGTGCCTGCCGCTTGCTGCATACAAATGTAATGTATGCATTTTTAACATTGCGGCGGGTGCAGCTCGAAGCTGCACCCGCCGCAAAGTTAAAGATTGAGGATGTGACCGCCACCCTGGCGGTCACATCCTAATCTGCACGGAGGGACCGCCGCAGCCCCTGCGGACGGTCCCCCCTACTCTATGGTGGCGGACGGACTCAGGTCCGTCCGCCATCATAATCGGCCCCTATATCTCAACCTAGGATCACATGATTCAAACTATGCGTACTTGTAAAAGGAACGTATCACTTTTCCTATATCCACCTCCTCTCCATGTAATCTCCAAACACTGTAGACAGACCCACTGTACAACAACCTATTTATTTATTTATTTATGAGCTTATAAAGCGCACTTATGCCCGAAGGCGTCCTGGACCTGAGACCTACCTTGACTTACATTCAAATCTACTCCTCAGTGTCAAAAATGAGACCACAACATGCCCACATAGCATTTCTGGATTTCGTTTTATCGCTTTTAACTTAATAAAACATACATCTGGAGAACCGGGCCTTATGGACCCAGCGGCGCAGGGTACGCCTAATATCTCCGGGTTCACCTGCCTTGTCAGACAGAGACACGAGACACTCTGTTAGGCGTAGAAAATCAGGTATATTAGCTGCAGCTAAGCACAGTGGTCCTAGAAGTACACCAGTGGTAAGTTCTCAGGAGACTGCCACTTAATTCCGTGGCGCACAATCTAATATAGTGTACAGATTTACAATGCCCACTCCCAAACATACAAAACTGACGAATAGGAAAAGTTTGAAAACAAGCTATCGAATGTCCAAAACACACCCTTCCTTCAGACCCCGTGTGTTCTCCTCCCCTCAAGTTAATCAACACTAGTGCTCGTAATTCAATTTGCAGGTGGTAGAACATGTTTGAATGCTTCAAAGGATAGTTTATGTAACAAGAGAATGCATGAAGAGAATAGCGAAGGCCAGTCAAATAAGATAAAGTCAGGAAGAATAGTGAGAGCCAAACAGTCAGTCGAGACAGGGATCAATGAGCCTAGACATGGATTAGTGGACTCGGCCAGACCCTGACATCGGTTTAGTGAACAAGGGCAAGGGTTTACTCTTTAACAGACAAGACACGTAGCAGCTGAAATGGGAAAAACACCGTGTTCGCCGTGCTGCCTGAGTGAGGCAACACAAAATGGCGTCTAGACACAAAATGGCGGCTAAATATGAAGCGGAGTCGAAAACTACGTAACCTCAGACCCTCCTTTTGCCATACTCAGGCAAAGCACAAAAAGACTCATGCTAGTCTGAGTCGATGCCAATGGTCATGAGGTCATTGAGTTGTTGCTGTAACATCATTCTAATATTCTCCGTTTTTCTGTGACACTGGTTTTGGAACGCATACAGTGGCACAAAGTCCACAGATGGCTGGGCCACACTGTAAACAGAGGCAACAAGAAAAGGTGATCGCTAGAATCGTTCCAAGGAAAGTTAATATTTTCCATCCCCATGTGGACAGTAGTCCCCAAAATCATCCCATCACAGACAAATCTCCAGTATCCTGATGAATGGACTCGGAGATGACATGTAGTTTAGAAATGGCTTGGTATACTGTAGGGGCATTATCAGGAACGTAAACGCAGCAACTAGACCCAATAAAATTACAAACTCCTCCTCTATCTGCAAGGACGATATCTAAAACCATCCTGTTTTGTAAAGTCATAAGACGATCCGCCTGAAGCTCAGCTGTCAAATTAATCAATGCTCCAGAAGTTACGTTTATGGTAGCATCTACCACACGGACTAGACGTCTGATGTTTCTGCTATTAACTATTGGACCCCAAAAGGGAAGAAACCCTTTAAAAAAATCTCCTCCCTCTTGTCCAGCTGTGTCGTCAGCATCGATAACCCCTCTATCATGTCTCCTTCTGTGGTGATCTGCTGGAGCAGTATATGTCGGAGGAAGAAGGAAAGCTATATAACATGTCCCCAAGAAATATGTGGGAAGCCATGTATAAGCTCTATCATGGCAGATAAAATATGTACCTTGAGATGGTACCAACGGTGAAGAAACTGAGGGTGTGTAAACATATGTATGGGAACAATTACTCTTCTCCTGTTGGATTTTAGTGTTCTGGCCATTTATTTGTAAACACAAATTACCTTTATGAGGTATAGTCCAGATCGATGAAGATCTTTTCTGTTTAATCTTGTCAGTGAGGCTAGTGATATAACGGGTCACATTCCACCCATCATATGCTTGCTTCTCATCCTTGGGAATTTTACTAATGTCCGCGATTTTTGCCATAGTCACTATTCCCTTTATCAAAGGACTGTGGCTAAAATCCACTCCACCATTATAGGACCCAACAGGAGGGTATCGAAGTTGATTCTGGTATGCATTAGAAAACATAGCCAGATAAGCCCAAGCAGAACCTTCATATGAAAATGGGAGAACTAAATACGGCATCCCTCTCTCTGTATTGTGGGGCATGAGCCCACAAACCCAACAGTCAGTAGTATTTACTACCAATTGATGCTGATGTAACAATTGGATAAATGAATAATTGAGATATTCTGTTCTTCTCATCTGCTCATGGTCTGGGAGTGCATAGAATTTATGCGGAGAAATAGTGGTAGAGGAAATCAAAGAGACAGAAGTAGGAGCAGGTGCTGGCTGCATAATGTTTTGACAGAAGGACCAGAGCAGCAAACCAGGTCATGCACAACGATTCATTTAGTTTCTAGTTAACAATGGTGCAAACACTTCTGACATCCGCTGCCGTAGGATGCGTGATTAATGAGAATATCGAGACAAAATAGAAGGTGCACTCTAAGAAAAGTCAGTATCAGAAATTGTTTTTTTGTATAAATTCTTCTTTATTTTGAAATTCTTTCAAACATCATAGGCACAGCCAACGCGTTTCGTTCCACTCTTTGCCTTTTGGAACTTCGTCAGGGCGATGAAATAATAAACTTGAGACTCCGAAGAAAAAAAGATTCAAAGTGCAATACGGTTCCGCATAGTAATCTGTACAGGCCAGACGTGCGTTCTCAAAAGTAAGGGTAACGTATATCCGCCTGTAGATCCTGAGATAGTCTTGTGTCTCACGTGGAGAGATTAAGAACCAGTTTTAAACATGGGCCAGCCTCTATTCGTATTTCAAACGTCGAGGTTCCCCGGAATGTAATCCCAGCCCAAGTGCTTGAGATCAGTGCATGAAACATAAAGTCCAAGGTGCCGAACCTGTGATAGGGTATCGACTCTCAGATCCTCGGCGTACGCGGCGTTCAGCTGGCTGCATAATGTGTACAATCCAGCCTACGCATGCTAATAAACTGCATAAACATACCAAAATGCATAATGCTACGCCACAACGACTAAACAATAACTTCTTATAATGGTTTCTTTTCATCATTTTAATATCACCCCCTTCCATTTCGTTATCCATTACTCTAAAGGCGTTGCTCACGATAATCTTCCTTAATCACTTGGCTGTGATTGTTAGCCGTCCTATGACACTGCAAATCCTGTTGACCTAGTCACTATTCAGGTCACAGCCTAAGACTCCTACCGTGACCCTGCAACTTGATGGATAATGGAAAAGGAATATTTTTTAATAAAAAAAAAAAAAATTATAAAACACAAAGTTCAATTATCCTTTGTCGGCCTTGGTCGTAGGTTGTACCGCTTCTTGTCAGGTATCATTTGGTCTTTAAACAAAGTTTTTGGATCTAACGTGTTCAGACGCAAGTGCGATGGTACAGCTTCCTGTAAAACGTCGTTGTCTTCTTTTTCAGAACTTGTCCAGTCCAGGCGTGCACTACTGAATGGTACAAATCTGGGTACTTTTTCACATTTGTTATCACCAACACCTTCCCGGACCCACTGGTCATAAGGTAACGGTAATGGTACCCTTTTACAGTGCACGCCCTGGATCCAGTTCTTTTTCCCCACGACCTTCACTGCTGTTCGAGTAGTTAGCAAGACTTGTCTCGGCAGCCCCCAACGAGGTTCCTGGTTATTTTTCCTCTGGAAGTTTTTCAAGCACACCCAGTCCCCACGTTGGATGGAGTGTCCTGGATCTGAGGAGGCCTCCCGCAAAGCATTTTGGACCTGTTGACGAATAACACATAATTTAGTGGTGAGGTCATGCAGATAGTCAACCAACAATGGATACGGAATGTCTGAGTATTTCTTGGGTCGAGGGACTCCCCAAACATTGGCTGGGCGTCCAAAAACAATTTCATATGGGCTAAGCCCCATACGAGAATGAACTGTCGTTCTTGTTGAGAGAAGTGCTAAAGGCAAGGCGTCAGGCCAGGAAAGGTCTGTGCTGGCCTGCATCTTTGCCAATTTGAGCTTGAGAGTGCCATTGTAACACTCTACCAAACCTGCTGACTGAGGGTGGTTTGCCGCATGGAATTTCTGTCTAATACCAAGACCCACACACACCTTCTGCATAATTTGGCCTACAAATTCACTCCCATTGTCACTCCAGACAATGCGCGGCAAACCAAACCTCGGGAAAAATTCCCTCAAAAGAACTTTGGCAGTGGACAAAGCAGTATTATCTTTTAGGGGGTAGGCCTCTATCCATCTGGAAAAGGCACAAACCACCACTAGAACATACTTGAGGTTGTTAAAACGTTCCATGTGAATATAGTCTATTTGTAGTACCTCAAAGGGATACGTAGGGGGAACAAAGTGACCTGCCGGAGTTGGTGTTCCCTTTCCTGGATTGTGCATCAAACAGACAATACAATGCTTCACCACATTTTCTGCACATTTGGGAATACCTTCATTCTGCCATACTGGAGCCAGAAGTTTACATATGCCTCTTGCATTAATATGGGCTGGACCATGCGCCATAGTAACTACAGGTAGTACATTCGCATCTGGTAACAACCATCGCTGATGCTCTGATAATTCCGTCCAGCATCCTGTCGTGTCCAACATTCCCGTACTCTCTTTCCAGTTACTCAATTCTTTCTCAGTCGCTTCCTTCTGAATCATTTTCACGCTATCTACTGTGTCTTCACACATACCTCCTTCTGCGACCCATCTTGCGGGGCCCGCAACATACATGTGACTTTCAACATCTTTCGCCGTTTCCCTTGCTACTTCATCCGCAAATGCATTCCCTCAACCCACATCATCAATAATCCTCTTATGTGCACTGCACTTCACAATCACTACTTGAGCAGGCAAAACAAGTGATTCAAGAAGGTCAGTTACCAACTGACCATACTGTATTTTAGTGCCGTGGGAGGTAAAGAATCCTCTTTCCTTCCACAAACGGCAGAAACTGTGAGCAACGCCAAAAGCATATTGGCTATCTGTATAAATTGTCACTCTCTTTCCTTTTGCCAACACGCATGCTCTTGTTAATGCAATTAACTCTGCAGCTTGCGCTGAATTCTGTGTAATACGTGCAGTTTCTACTACTGTATGCAAAGTTGTAACAGCATAGGCTGCTGTCGTCTCGCCATTAGAAAGCTTAAAACAAGATCCATCTACCCACAGAATTCCATCCGGATCTGCAAGTGGTGTATCTTTTAAATCAACTCGACCTTTAGTTTCCTCTTCTGTACGAAGGTAACAATCATGCTGGTCTTGTGCATTTTTCTCATCTAAAACAGGTAACGATGTTGCTGGGTTCAAAACATTACATCTCTTGATATGTATGTGACTAGCTAAAAGCGTCAACTCATATCCAGACAAATGAGCACTCGTTAAGTGTTGTGTCTTTGTTCTGTTCAAAAGGGTATCTACTGCATGTGGCACCATAACATTAAGAGTATGATCTAACACTAATCCAGCAGCTTGACGAACGGAGATCGCTGCTGCTGCTGTTGCTCTGAGACAACTAGGTAATGCCTTGGCTACTGGATTCAAAGTAGCCGAAAAATATGCACAGGGGCTTTGTTTGTCTCCAAACTGTTGTGTCAAGACTGACAACGCGCAACCTTCTCTCTCATGAACATAGAGTGTGAAAGGCTTACTATAGTCTGGATTACCCAACACTGGAGCGGAACACAAAGCTGTACGTTAATCAGAAAAACTCTTCTGACATTCATCAGTCCAAGGAAGAGGTTGGGGTGTATCTTTCAGAGTAAGTGCCAACAAAGGTTTGGCCAATAAGGAAAAATGTGGGATCCATTGTCTACAATAAGAAGTAATGCCTAAGAAAGCACGCACCTCTCTTTGTGTGGATGGCACAGACATTCGTGCAACTGCATGGATATGTTCTGGGGTCAATCGCCTTCCCTGCTTTGACAAGAGATGACCTAAATAGGTAACCTCTTGGCAACAATATTGTAACTTAGAAGGTGATACCTTATGATGTAAGTCAGACAAATGTCACATTTTTACAAACATCTTCCGAATCAGCAGCCACTAACAGATCATCCACATATTGTATAAGAGTAGCACCTGGGGACAAAGAAAAGGTGTCAAGCTGAGATTTCAAAGCCTGACTAGAGATGGAGGGACTCTCACAATAGCCTTGAGGTGCACGCTTAAATCGGAAGCTTCGGCCTCCGAGAGAGAAGCCAAAGAGATCCCTACTCTCCTCAGCAATAGGAATGCTAAAGAAAGCATTTTTGAGATCAATAACCGAAAACCAAGCTGCCGAAGCAGGAATCATAGTGAGCAGAGCAATAATGTCTGGGACAACAGGAAACTGAGGGACAACAATTTTGTTGACCTCTCGAAGATCAATCACGAAACGATACACAGGTGGCTGAGAAGGATCAGTATGTTTAAGAACAGGCAAAACAGGACTATTGCAAACATTTCCTCTGGTCTCTTCGACCACATCCTTCTGAACCAAGTCATAAACAATAGCGAACAAACCTCTCTCACCATCATTAGAGATCTTAAATTGAGGAATGCGTGGCAACTTAACATCAGGCTTAACAGTAATCACATAAGGTGGAATTTGGAGCAAACCAACATCATTCGGACCCGTAGCCCAAAGCGTAGCAGGAAGTGAACGCAATTCGAGTGGCAGTTGATCTTTAGATACATACATTGGAGAAGTCAATTTATCACCCAAAGTAAGATGTACACCAGAAGGGGAACAATACAACGTGGCATGCAAACGTTTTAATAGGTCCAAACCCAACAAGTTTTCCCCGCAACCGGTCGTCAAAAGAAGCGGAGCTTCCAAATCATCTGGACCAATGGAAAGAGGCAAAGGACAAGAAACAGGGTTACTAACCGGGGCGCCAGAAAATCCTACGGAAACATTTGTTGAGCCAGACAAAGGTGCCCCAGGGAGTTTGGAATGCATGATAGAACTTCTCATTGCACCAGTATCCAAAATAAATGGTTCCGTAACACCTAATACTACAACATCAACATAAGGTCCATTCTGATCCACTGGAACTGATACGACTCCCTTACTTTGTCTACGGCTGTCCTAGCTAGTGTGAAATTCGGAACTTTCATTCTCTGCACAATAATCGTCATTATAATATTGTGCGGACTGACAATTCTGTTGATCAAAATAATTCGTGGTGTTCTGCGTGGGTAAGGAACGCTTGAGGCAACGCACCTCGCCCTCTACCCCTAGGTGCTGACTGAAAACCACCACGACCTCGTGACACAGATTGTCCACCAGTACGCTGTGATAAAATCGGACAATTAATCTTAAAATGACCTTCCTCTTTGCAATATGCACTTTGATTAGGACCCAACTGAGATCGTGGAACAAAAGGTGTAGGTTTCTGCAATAATCTTTGAAACTGTGGAGGCTGTTACGATTGGGGCTGATCAGAATTAACCCTGGGCGTAGTGTGCGGAGTGGGGCTCCGCGGAGCTACGCGAAGTGGGCACACAACTACGCCCACCCGCGCACTCCGCATAGCCCCACTCCGCGCCGCCCGCCTCCCTCCCGCCCTCCCTAAATACATCAATAAAAGTATAAAAAGCTATTAAAAACACTTACCTTGTCTGCCGTGTCCCCGGGGCTCCCTCTCGCCGTCCCGCGATTCGTGCCGCCACCGACCCGGATACTAATGCGCATGCGCGGGCGGCCGCGCATGCGCATTCCTCATGAGAAATGCGCATGCGCGGCCGCCCGCGCATGCGCATTAGGACCCGAAATGGCGGCGAGAATCGCGGGACGGCGAGAGGGAGCCCCGGGGACGCGGCAGACAAGGTAAGTGTTTTTAATAGCTTTTCATACTTTTATTGATGTATTTAGGGAGGGCGGGAGGGAGGCGGGTGGCGGCCGGCTACGCACCATCTGCGGAGCGCGCGTAGTGCCGCCTGGCTACGCCCGCTACGCAAAATGCGTAGGAGACGGCACTCCGTGCACTCCGTGCACGGAGCGTAGCGGCCGCCCACCCTTAATCAGAATGAGGGGGATACGCCTGTTGCAAAAGAATCTTCGTTTTCAATTCTTTAGTCTTCTTCTCTGCTTTTTCCTTTTCTTCCATATCCCTATTCTCATAATACTGAGCAGTAGCTAATATCTGGGCAGTTGATGAAACGGCCCATGAACTCTCTGATTGTTTCAATTTATGTGATAATTCTGGAAGCAAATTGAAGACAAATTTATCTACGAACAATCGCTGTCCACCTTCAGTACTCATATCTTGACCACTATGGTCGATGAAAGTTTCTTCGAATCGAGTAAAGAAATCAGAGACACTTTCATCCGTCTTTTGTTTACATGCCGCTAACTTATCCCAGTTAACGTGTACAGCAGGCATCATTGTTTTCATAAGAGCTATTATTCTACCAGGTAATTCCGTAATCAAATCATCGGGTTTGGCACCACCTATTTGTCCTGCATCTGCGGCTACTATAGCAGCCCAAGCACCACCTAAGGCTTGATCATGGTCTTCTTTACGGATCTTAGCCCATATAGCCTGTGGGACTACGTTGCCCATCAGTAAATCAATATCTGCTAAATTCATGATACACGCATCAACAGTCTGGGACAACTCTTTATAATACCCAGCAGGATTCTGACGAGGGCCGGTATAGACTGCTTGAGTGCCAACACTTCCGATCTTTTCCAGGGATCATGTACCCATATACGCTGAAAATGAGCAAGGACAGGCGGAACAGCATTTGGATCTGCATCTCTTCATACTGGAGGAACTTCTCACATAGGATATTGTTTTATTCTACGCCGAACCGCAGGATCAGGTTCAAGAGGAGTTTGAGAGAAAAAGGAAGACCGGAAAGTAACAAGCTTTTGAACAGCATGCTCTACATCAGGACCCACAATAAATCCCTTATCAAATTGATTCTGTATCTCGAACAAACCCTGGGGAGGTGAATCCAAATCCATATCTTCCCATGCTTTGGTAAGAGTATTACACATAACATTAAATACATATCTCTGCGTATGCGCATTCCATTGAAGAAAAGTGTCTAAGATATCTCGCACACTATACTGTAAGCTACTCATGATCCAATTACGAGCAAGAGAATCTAACGCAATCCGTTTCTTCCGATTCTGGAATCTGACTACGAGATTGCCTTCGAGATGAAGCAGGAGAAAAAGAAAGGGGCCGAAGAAAAGGTGACAAGAGACCAGAAACAGTGTTAACTAATCGTTGTTGAGCTGTAGGGGAATCCGACACTAAAACAGGAGATAATGTATTTTGTACGATAGGAAAGGAACTAGAAGCAAAAGAAACTGAAGATGAAGGAGACTGAAGCACAGAAGATTAAGGTACAGAAGTCGGTGGCAAAGGAGGCGGAAGCGGAATCACTGGAAGAGGCAAATGTGCGGGAACCTGAATAACTGGATTAGCAGCAGGTTGTAATGGGGATGCATTAGCACCTAATACATAAGGCGGAGGTAGTGTAAGTAAATGGGACATGAAAGGATCTTCGTCAGGACCCTTACTCTTTGAGGAAGTAGGCAACACAGGATAACACCTATCTATTGCCATACAATGCTGTTGTTCTGAAACTTCAATCAGCTGATCAGTCTCATCATTTTTAAACTGTTGGGAAGCCTGTAATATCGTCATGTCTTGTGTTTTTTTATCTTTCTTTGCTTGTTTAATTTCTTTCTGTTTGGCTTCCTTGCGCCAAAGGCGGAAAGAGTCAAACATTGCCGGCCGGGCATTTCTCTTGAACAAAATCGCTTCCAAATTATTTAATATATCAGACTCAAAGCTACCATTCGGTGGCCACTGAAGGACACCATCTTTCTTCGTGTATCGAATCCATGTGTCATTAAAAATTATAGGACCAAGACCATGTTTCGAATAGATCTCGTAAGTGGGAGTTACAACCGGAGGAATCGGACAAGAATCCTCTAGCCGGGAATCCCTAGAACAACCAAAACAACAGAGTTTCCTAAACTTACTAAATCCAGGCATTTTGTAACGAACTGGCTGTTTCAAACGTCAAGAGGTTTCTAAGACAATATAGTCACAGCACAAACGTACTTACCCCTCGGCTTCGATTAGTGCACTGATCGAATAACAAAAAAAAAAAAACAAAGAGTGGGCGCTACCCACGAATATAAATATTTTCTCACGCCAACAGATGTCCGTCTAACGTCTCGCGATACCAATCATCAGCAAAGGGCCAAGGCAGGGCGACAGTCAGGGCAGCAGTCGTCAGCAGGCGTCGGAAAGGAGTAGCCACGCTTCAAAAGACTTTTGGTCCACTTCGACATACAGGGGTCGCTCACGTGGTTCGTGAATCCTCAAGAATTTTCTTGCGAAGTTCCTCACGACCCTCGGGCTGAACCACTACCACTGAAGTCGCCCACACGTTGGTCCGCCAATTGGAGAACCGGGCCTTATGGACCCAGCAGCGCAGGGCATGCCTAATATCTCCGGGTTCACCTGCCTTGTCAGACAGAGACACGAGACACTCCGTTAGGCGTAGAAAATCAGGTTTATTAGCTGCAGCTAAGCACAGTGGTCCTAGAAGTACACCAGTGGTAAGTTCTCAGGAGACTGCCACTTAATTCCGTGGCGCACAATCTATTATAGTGTACAGATTTACAATGCCCACTCCCAAACATACAAAACTGACGAATAGGAAAAGTTCGAAAACAAGCTATCGAATGTCCAAAACACACCCTTCCTTCAGTTAATCAACACTAGTGCCCGTAATTCAATTTGCAGGTGGTAGAACATGTTTGAATGCTTCAAAGGATAGTTTATGTAACAAGAGAATGCATGAAGAGAATAGCGAAGGCCAGTCAAATAAGATAAAGTCAGGAAGAATAGTGAGAGCCAAACAGTCAGTCGAGACAGGGATCAATCAGCCTAGACATGGATTAGTGGACTCGGCCAGACCCTGACATCGGTTTAGTGAACAAGGGCAAGGGTTTACTCTTTAACAGACAAGACACCTAGCAGCTGAAAAGGCAAAAACACCGTGTTCGCCGTGCTGCCTGAGTGAGGCAACACAAAATGGCGTCTAGACACAAAATGGCGGCTAAATACGAAGCGGAGTCGAAAACTACGTAACCTCACATCTCATACCACCACCCTCCTACCCCACTATTTCCACAAAAAGTATAACTTGCAACGTGCAACATTTTGTTTATCTCCCCGAATACATTACAAACACAAATTAAAGCTGTACCTCATTTTCGAATCCATACAGTCCTATAAAGATGACAAACTACACTTCTTCTCTGTGAAAAATTCCTAAACATACATAAAGTACTTATTTAACAACAGCTCAAATATTATGCATATTTTATAACCAATATCAAACACCACACTTTACTAACACTATATTACTTTGAAATAAAAAACATCCCCTCAATTACTTAATCACTACTACAGAACACATAAAACACCTTGTTCATTTCTGACTTTCAGCAAGAATAGAACCAGTAATGGCACAATTTCTCTGTCGCTCCACACATAAATACATTTAAAGAACAAATCAGAATACTTCATTCCTTCAACGACATTCCAAAACTTATCTTCATTGGTTAATTTTGAATTTTCCATACGAAAAGCTATTACCACACTTTCTGGAACATTCTACGACACCTGCAGGTTAGAAGTTCATCAATTATTTTTGTAACCTAACGATATACTTTTGCAATATTTTATCGAACATTTAACACAAGTGCTTGGTAAAAGTTCACAATAGCGGTCAGTAGTTCATCAGCATCATCCCCCAACTCCATCAGCACCTCAGCTTACTCTCCAGCGCCATCAGACCCGTAGGAGTCAGTGCTTTCCACTTTCCAAATACCAAATTCATTACACACAAAGTTACCTTCGCACTCCCTATATAACAACCCCTAAGCACCATACACAAGCTACAATGTTCGAAACAAAAGTTCCTCCAAGTACCTATAACTACATGCTGACACTACTTGGACAGAAGTGGCACAGCAGTCAGAGCACATGACTTCACAGAATATGACACATAGTTTGGGCTCACGCTTTCATCCCCGAGTCCGGCAGCAGCTCAGCTTAGCAGCATGAGACTCTACACACTACCTCACATATTTTCCGTACCCCAGTACTTTCAGACCAGTACGGGTCAATAGTTTATCCTAATAGGTATAAACACATGCTGTCACTACTTCCACAACTGTAGTGCAGCAGCCACAGCACATGACTTCACAGCATAAAACAAACACTTTGAGCTCACGCTTTAATCCCAGAGTCCCGCGCCAGCTCACCTTAGCAGCATCACACTCTAGGCAATACCTCACTTAATTTTCAAAGCCTAGCACTTTCAGACCGGTAGGTATGAGTAGTTCACTTCGCACCCCCTGTATAGCCCACCCTATACACCCCACAGAGGCTACAGTGCTCCTATCCTTCTCTTTCCCACTTTTTTTTACCCTTTTCCCCCTTTCTCGCTTCAACGGAATCACAAAATGGTGGCCACCACTTCCTAGTTGCAACAGCTCACACCGCTCTCAGCAAATCAGCAGCAAGCTCGTGCTCGTAGCGCCTCAGTCAATCAGGTGGAAGAATTCCCAAATATCGATATCTATAAATTTCGATATTTTTCAAAAACTACGCAATGGATTTACACCAAATAAACAAAAGCGTGATTTCTAGACCAAGACCCTTCTCCCTGCCAAATTTGGGGTAATTTCGTTCACCCGTTCAACCTGTAGCCTTGTCTAAAGTTTCATATGGAAATTAACATTCAAAAAACATGTTTCAGAACCCCCCTTTTTCTTGCCTCACCCTTGACAAATCACCCCCAAACTTTCAACATAGGAGCTGTTCTCAACAAAGAATTAGTCAATCGGCGCTAAAGTTATTGGGAAAAGAATGTTGCCATTTTCCGATGGTAACTAGGTCCTAACTATAACTACCAACTGGCGACCGCCAGTAGATAATGTATGTTTATTTATATACATATATTCACTGGAAAAAAATAGGTTTCAGCCACCTTATAGTTAGGAATTAGCATTTAAAAAACCTTAGAAATTCACTGAAAAAACGATAGGTTTCACACATGTTATAGTTAGCTGGACATTTCACTCATACAAAACCATCAAAATTCCCCCGTTATAGTTAGTTCAGCTAACTATAACTCGCACCCGCAATGCACTGCTGATGATGTCACATATTACATCACTCATGACATGGTCAGTGACATCACTCATGACATCACTGATGACATCTCAAATGACATCACTGATGACATCATCCAGGGAATGTGTGTCTTTCTGAAAAATAAATATTTTTCATATATGTATATCTAAAGGTCGATGGAAGAATAAATGGGTAAATAAGTGTCTAAATGGATGGTTTTTTGTAAAATTGATTGTATAACTGACATATTAAGTGGATCTTAGTGAATACATGTATTAGCTAGTAATGTTTAAATATGTAAATATCTATATCAGTGTCTCGCTTTGTGTATAAGTGGCTGCATGGGTTGGTGAGTAGCTACATGAGTGTCTATATGGGTTATTAGTTGGAATTTTGAGTATCAGAATGAGTGTCTGTATGGTTTGGTGGGGGGTATTACTTAGCGCACAGATGCATGAATCACTGACTCACTGTTTGTATGTGTTTTGAAGACAGCATGTGTGCAGGACTGTATGGGTGGATGAGTGTGTGTATGGGTGTGTTAGTGAATGAATGACTGTCTCAATAGTATCTTTATGAGTAACTACATATGTTTTAAACTAGTATATGTGAGTATTGATGTATATAAGTGTGTATATAGGAGAGTGAGAGATTGGAAGAGTTCCTGTATAAATAAGTATGTGTTTCTATTAGTGATTGTTTAAGAGAGTAAGTATGTGTACGTTTCTGTAGAAGTAAGTGTAGTGGTGTGTGTATAGCTGTATATGCAAGTAAATGAATGTTTATTTGCATGTGTGAGTATGTGTGTGAGTAACTCTATGGATGAGTATCGGTGTGTAACAGGATGTATAGGTCTATGAGTACATATGACGAGTGAGTACATGTATGAGTGACTATACAGAACTGTTGGTGAATGAGTGGATGTGTATGTAGATGTTGGAATTACTGAATAGGTTGTTGTAACTGGTATTGGTATCTCCATTTTTTGGAAAATTGTATTTTTTATTTTTGAATGTGTGTATCAAAAGTTATATTAGGGTGAGAGGAGGTCTGCCACTCTTTCACAAGGAAGATGTCATCAGTGATGTCATGAGTGATGTCACTGACCATGTCATGAGTGATGTAATATGTGACGTCATCAGCAGTGCATTGCGGGCGCGCGAGTTATAGTTAGCTGAACTAACTATAACGGGGGAATTTCAATGGCTTTGTGTGAGTGAAATGTCCAGCTAACTATAACATGTGTAAAACTTATGGTTTTTTCAGTGAATTTCTAAAGTTTTTTAAATGCTAATTCCTAACTATAACGTGGCTGAAACCTATGGTTTTTTCAGTGAATTTCTAAGGTTTTTTAAATGCTAAATCCTAACTATAACGTGGTTGAAACCTATGGTTTTTTTCAGTGAATTTCAAAGGTTTTGTAAATGATAATTTCTAAATGTATTAATTGTTATAATTTTTTTATACTGATTTACTACATTGTTTTAAAGTATTTATTTTTAGATATTTTATTTTTTAAATTACATTACATAATTGTAATATAAATTGAAAAATAAATGTTTTTAAAAATATTGAAATTGTAATATTTATTTATTTTATTTTATATTTTTAAAATGTATATATATTTTATATAGCAGGCAATGATAGCCTATGGAAGGAAATTCAAGTTACTGGTAAGTACGGTTAAAATTACTTTTCAGGATCAGTAGTGAGCTATAAGATGCAGCACTGAGGTCTCTCCTGATAACAGGTGAGTAAATCAGAATTCGTAGTTCGGCTGATTTTAGAGGAATTTTTTAAAGTTCCAAAACTCCACACTTAGAAGAATTTCCAAGTGAAACCAGTCAATGTTATCATATGGAAGGAAATTCAAGTTACTGTAAGTATTGTTAGAATTACTTTTCAGAATCAGTAGTGGACTGAAAGATGCAGCACTAAAGTCTCTCCTGATAACAGGTGAGTAAATTGGAATTCGTAGTTCGGCTGATTTTAGAGGAATATTTGGACATTTCAAAAATAGACACTTAGAAACTTTTCTGGTGAAAACCACACAATAGATTCCTATGGCAGGAATACAAGTTACTGGTAAGTACGCTTAGATTTACTTTTCAGCGTCCGTACTGGGCTCAAAGATGCAGCATTGACGTCTCTCGTGATAACAGGTGAGTAAATCGGAATTCGTAGTTCAGCTGATTTTAGAGGAATATTTTGCCCAATAGTGAAGGAAAGGGGTGGGGCCTGAGGTGACATGTGTGCAAACACACCCTGTGGCGCGTTTTAAGTTGGGGAATTAATTTCTCTTCAATCCTGAGGTCCCCTGTGAGCCAACTAGCCCACCAGGTACCTCCAGTATGCGCCAGGGAGCTGCGTTGCAGAGAGGTGTTCAGAGGTCACGCCCCCTTTTTACAAAACTCTGCAATGCAGCTCCATGGCGCTTACTGGAGGTACCTGTTGGACTAGTTGGCCCCTAGGGGACCTCTGGATTGAAGAGGAATTAATTCCCCAACTTAAAACGCGCCACAGGGCATGTTTGCACACATATCATCTCAAGCCCCACCCTCTACCTTCACTACTGTGCAAACGCGCCCGTAGCATGTTCTAAGTTGGGGGATTAAGTCCCCTTGCATACTGGGGGTACCCTGGGGCCAACTAGCCCACCAGGAACCTCCAGCAAGCGCCAGGGGGCTGCGTTGCAGAGAGGTGTAAAAAGGGGCATGGCCTCATTCCACCTTTCTGCAACGCAGCCCACTGGCGCGTTTGCAGAGGGGGAACTAATTCCCCTTGCATACTGGGGGTCCCGGGGGGCCAACTAGCCCACCAGGAACCTCCAGTATGTGCCAGGGGGCTGCGTTGCAGAGAGGTGTTCTGAGGCCACGCCCCTTTTTACACCTCTCTGCAACGCAGCCCCCTGGCCCACACTGGAGGCTCCTGGTGGGCTAGTTGGCCCCCATGGACCCCCAGTATGCAAGGGGAATTAGTTCCCCCTCAGCAAATGTGCCAGGGGGTGCGTTTGCAGAGAGGTGCAAAGAGGGGGCGTGGCCTCCTCCTGATCCCGTTTTTAAAAAAATGTACTTTTTTTTGGGGCCCCTGGGGTCCCCATCCCCCAGGGCCTGCCCCCAATTTTTAATTAAAAAAAAAATCAGGAAGGGGGCCGCTGGCCCCCCTCCCAAGGCCATAGTCTGCCCCGGGGACCCCATCCCCAGGGGATGGGTCTTTTTTTAAATATATTTTTGAATTAGGTTGGGGGATTCTTTGTCCCCCTCCTGTGGCCACTTATGGCCCCAGGGAACCCATCCCTAGGGGCCAGCCATTTCATTTTTCTCTTTTTTTTTGGGAGGGGGCTGCGTGGCCCCCTCCCGGGCCACATGTAGCCCCAGGGCTGGCCCACTCTGTTGGCGACTGTGGGGGGGGGGTCCCCAAGCCTCCCACGGTCCCTACCGGCTTCCCGCTTTCTGCGGGAGCCGGCATTGCTTTTCTGCATGGGGAGCAGCTAACATGCTGCTCCCCATGCAGAAAAGCAATCCGCTTTGATTTTTGAAAGAGAGAGCAGGTTTCCTGCTCTCTCTTTCAAAAACCAAAGCAGTTTGCTATGGTAGGGTGGGAGCCGCAAGGCTCCCGCCCTACCTTAGCAAACAGTATCAATGATAATGACCTGATCTCCTTGTGACTTATGTTTTCAATTATTTATGAAATAACCACACTAACTTCTGTTTGCGGTTGGGTTATTTAATCACCCAATTATTTCAAAGAATCATTTTTTTAGGTAAAAAGGACTTTGTTCTCCTCAGAACCACACATATAGTTTACTAACATTTATCACAATACTTGACAAATAAATACAATTAACATATACAAATTACATATATACACAATTTGATCCTTCCCACTTAATGGGATTTTCCACTACTATACACAGTACACTTTACTATACATAGTACATTTCACATTTAGGAAACAAAAACCAATGTGGAGCATAGATATGTGCTCTTTGTTATTCAATCCAATTGAACAATAAACGCCATTTACGAATTATGAATCTAGCTACGAATTGTGAATCTAGCGTCTTTCAAAGGTGTCAATCCTATATTGTTGTTGTGGGCGCTTTAGTTTTACTCAGCGGAACTCTCGCTCTGCCGACGCGTTTCAAGCCACACTGTTACCTTTGTGGGCTCTCATCAGGGCATCTTAATTTCCAACATTGGGCTTATCTACGGGACACAAAGAAATTGGAACACCTATCACTCATATATACAGTTAACTTTGTTTTTCCTCCTCTACCCTTGGCTAGCTTAGGACCTACCTGCCAATGTGGTAAAACTTTTTGTTTATATTAGGTATGAAGCCTCTTAGCAGTTTTCTCAGCTGATTGTGGGGAAAACCTGTAGGCAAGAGAACATAATTATCGGTTTTCCATGTCTCTAAATTACCATGTTTGCCATGCTGCTGTTCAATATAATTCAACATTTATTTCGCGTTGTTCAACATACCTGCAACTTTCTTCGTTCTACAACTTATTCTCTTTATTTCTTCATTTCCGGGCCATTCTAATTATAATGCAAAATGAAGACATGCTCTTATTCAGCTCAGCTCTCGAACTTGGCCTTACGATTGATGTATAAAGGGCATGCACATACCTTTCAGCGTGTTTGTAGTTAACCGCCTACACGTATGTGCTTACTGGTATTCGCAGTCACGTTTCCTAAGGAAGTGACAAAGGGTTTTTAGATTGATTGTTTCGAAATACTTCGTTCTCTAGCTTCAAATTGCTCCGCGGGGACAACAAGTGCTTACCTTGTGGTCTCCTTAGGCTTCCTTCACTATAGCGCTCGCTAGACACGTTTTCCTCAGTGTGCGGCGCGTAGTCTTTGACGTGTATACTTATTGTAACTTGGTGCTGCTGGGAGTTGTAGTGCATTCTATTCCCGCGGCACCAAGCAATTGGAATTCTTTTTCGGGGGGGGCTCGATTTACTTTGCATGGCTCACGGAGGACATGTAGTTTTGTCCATTTACGATAATGCTGTTATTTACTAGCCGATGTTAGGCTCACTTGCTGTATTCAAAGTTATCAAAACTTTATTGTTCTTACACTAACGTATATGAGAGCTCCTACTTTCCAAATCTCTACTCTAATATCATAAGTTCTCCTTGTAATTAATCCATGGCCAGCCTACTAGTGTAAGACTACCTGGGTCTACATTAATTCAGCCCACCATATACCATTGTACACTTACATCAGACAATTTTTAACACATGATTCGGTCGATATTCATAAAAAAAGGGGATCATGTAGACAGCAGATCATACAGTACTCACTCTTAGTTTTAAATGCAAATAGCAGTGTACCAGGGATAGGCACCCCGGGACACTGCAGGAGCCGGCCCTGGGGGGTGGCGGTCCCCAGGGCTGCCATAAGGCTCCAGGAGGGGGGCCACGCGGCCCCCCTCCCAACAGTGAAAAGCCCCAGGGTGGTGTCCCCGGGGCTGGGGGGTCCATCACGGACCCCCTATTTTGAATATTAGAGCCCCAGGGAGTTGGCAGTCCACGGGGTGTGTGGGGGGCTTGAGCCCCCCCACACAGGTTTTGTAATTTTATTTTTTTAAAAGGAGCCCCGAGGGGTGGCGGTCCAGGGGGCTGGGGGGGCCTCTCTGGGCCCCCCATTATTATAAAAAAATAAGCCCCGGGGTGGCGGTCCCCGGGGCTGCGGAGGGGTCGTGAGCACCCCGCATATGGAACTTGAAAGCCCTGGAGGGCGGTCCCCGGGGCTGGGGGGCCCCTCTGGGCACCCCATTATAATAAACTAAAATCCCCCCAGGATTTATCCCCCCGGGGGCTAATTAACAAAAAAACGGCTTCGGGATTTTTTTTTCCACGGGATACGCGTACCTACGCTTATCCCGCGATTTAAAAAAATATATTTTGCCTTTGCCTTGTGGGACCCCCTGAGCAGGCCTAGGGGGTCAGTGATGTCATTTGAGATGTCATCAGTGATGTCATTTGAGATGTCATCAGTGATGTCATCAGTGATGTCACTAACCATGTCATGAATGATGTAATATGTGACATCATCAGCAGTGCATTGCGGGCGCGCGAGTTATAGTGAGTCCAACTAACTATAACGTGGGAATTTCAATGGTTTTATATCAGTAAAATTTCCAGCTAACTATAACTGGTGTCAAACCTATGGTTTTTTCAGTGAATTTAATAGGTTTTCAAAATGCTAATTCCTAACTATAACTGGTGTGAAACCTATGGTTTTTTCAGTGAATTTCATAGGTTTTTTAATAGCTAATTTCTATAGCTATGAAATATAATATTTTTTATAATGAATCCTATATTGTATATTTATGTAATACTATTTTTTTTATGTATATTGTTCATGTTTATTTTTTTCTTTATTTTTTGCCCTAGAGCGCTCCCGGTGCGCGTACCGGTGAGCGCACCGGTAAGCGCAATCTAGCGACACGCCCCGGTGCGCTATTTCTGCGAACGAAAACAACATCGTGACGTATCCCGTAGCCGCGTGATGCGTCTTATGACGCACCGTGTAAGCGCCCCCGGGCGCGCCCCGACGCGCTTACGCTACGCACCCCCGGGCGCGCCCCGGTGCGTGCCCCCGGGCACGTAGCGTAAGCGCGTCGGGTCATGGGACCTGAAAATAACACTTTTCATTGGTTCAGAACAGTTTTGTTTTGCAAATGATGAAAGCCCCCACCTTTTTTCCTCATTTCCACTTTGTTCTTTGAGTGAGGAAGACCCATTTCTATTCATTGAGAAATGGCTACAGTAGCAGCAGCAGCAGGAGCATCTGCACCACCACCACCACCACCACAAGGACCACCACAACACCACATTGGTGGTGAAGAAGAAGAGTAGGAGGAGGAGGAGGAGGAGGAGAGGCAGTTCCTGCCTGAAGATAATACCCCCTATAAACCTAAGGAGCACTTTGTGTGGGAGTTTTTTAAAATCCCAAAGGACCAAAAGAAAGTCAATGCGCCAAAGGTGACATGTCTCATCTGTGGCACTGTACTTTCCAGGGGGAACCCTGCCAAAAAATATTCATTTGGGAACCATACAATGCTTCGCCACATGCAACGCAGGCACCCTAACAACTATGCTGCGGCAAGGTCAGAGAACTGACCAGAAACCCTCCCCAATCTTCTCCTAGCACCTCCAAAACAAATCAACCCACTCCATCGGGTCCAGAGACAAGGGAGATGGTCCCAAATATACAACGCCAGTTCGGAGATTACAAAATAATTTGTATATTTTGCGGGACTACAATTTCCTATGGTGAGCAAAGCATCAAACTCATCAACCGTGCTGGAGACAACCACAACTGCCGAAAGAAGCCTTAATTTTTTCCTGATTTTTTTTGCTCCAGTTGAGCCGTTTACA
This sequence comes from Lissotriton helveticus, assembly GCF_964261635.1. Classification (NCBI taxonomy): domain Eukaryota; kingdom Metazoa; phylum Chordata; class Amphibia; order Caudata; family Salamandridae; genus Lissotriton; species Lissotriton helveticus. Next base: position 2,130,404,615 of record NC_136061.1, read on the forward strand.
ATTCCCTGTTTTTTGTTTGTCCCCATTAAAACTACAAAAAAAATATAATATTGTTCATAAAAGCCTAAAAAAGTAAAAAATGTTCAAAAAAATAAAAAAAATATAAAACAACAAAAAGAATAAAAAAACAGTTTTTTTTAGAACTACCTCCAATTTATAAAAAAATGCTACATTTTTAAAAAACTCTGTCATTCTTTTTTCTCCATGGTACGCTCCCCGGTACGCTCCCCGGTGCGCGTATCGGGCGCTCCCCCCGCGTAAATAAAAAAAATCATTTTCTTTGCCCCGCGGGGCTCTTTTATGGCCCCCACATGAAACCTAGGGGGTCAGGGGGGTCTACCCTGCCCCCTTTTAGTCATTTCCCCCTTTGTTTTTGCCACCTCTTGTGTCTCGATCCTACCGAGACACAAGATGTCGGCCGCTCCGGACTGTTTGGAATGTTGACAGACACCCGAGAGCCAATCAGCTTTCTGCTCGCGAACTCGCGTAGCGTGCTGGTACGCGCCCCGGTGCGCGTACCGGGGCGCGCTTATAGATATATATATATTTTTTTAACCTAAATTACTCAAAATCCACTGGAGCACATATCTTGAGAAGTAGCAAAGGCACATCGGGCTACCAGTCCCTACAATTTTGCCAAGTTTGGTGGAAATCCATTTAGCCGTTCGGGCTAAAAGTGAGTCCAACCGCCCTATGGAAATTAACATGGGGAAAACACATTTTGGGACCCCCCGTTTTATCTCGGCCCCCGCTTGACGAATCCCCCCCAAACTTTCAGGGAAGGAGCAGAGCGGAGCTGGCCATTTTCTTGGAGAAATTCAGCCAATTCCGTCCATCAACGCCAAAGTTTTTCCAATAGAATGTTGCGGATTTCCTATGGAAACTGGGTCCTAACTATAACTGCCTACTGGCGACCGCCAGTAGGTAATATATATATATATATATATATATATATATATATATATATATATATATATATATATATATATATATATATATATATATATATATATATGTATATACATATATATGGAACATTCTTAAACCTTAAACATTTTAGAAACACTCACAGTCACTGGATGATGTCATCAGTGATATAATTTCAGATGTCATCAGTTATATCACCAGTGATATCACTGACCATGTCATGTGTGATGAAATATGTGATGTCATGAGCAGTGCTTTGAGAGGGCATGAATTATAGTTAGCTCAGCTCAACTATAACGGCTGAATTTCTTGGGTTTTGTACAAGTGAAATTCCAGCATAACTATAAAGTCCCTGTAACCTTTTTTTTTCCAGTGAATTTCCAAGGTTTTTTAAATAGTAATATCTAACTATAATGTCCCTGAAACCTGTGGTTTTGTCAGTGAATTTCTATGATTTTTTAACTAGCAGTCGCATTTGAAGAGTGGTGGAGAATGGGGGGTAGGCATCCAACCAGCGCCCAGGAATTCTACTGAATGAGGACTTACAGGAGGTACCAGGAGGGCTTCTTGGCCCCCAAGATCCCTCAGGAGTAAAGAGGACTTCATCCTCCAACCAGTAGTGCGCCAGGGGGTGCATTTGCAGAGTGGTGGAGAAGTCCTCTTAGCAATCCCACTGTGTGGTGTAGTGTAGTTCCTATCTTCCCAATAGGCTCTGCGCATTGGAATAATACCTACAGCAGTAAAGGCCTAGGCCAGACGTTAACTAGGTCTACTACTGTCGATACTAGACTTAAGTTTTGGGTTTGCCAGCGTAGCTCAGAGTTCGCTAGAAACTTTCTCGAATGTTCAGGAAAGAATTAACTCCCCTGATTAGACAAGAAGGGATTTAGTTTCTGACAACCATAGAACATGACAACTTTGCTCTCCCCTAATCAAGAGTGTATCTCCAGAGTCGTGTGAGCACAAGGCAATTATTTTACTCAGTCAGTACGTGCATTCTTAGTCTCATCAGATTGTAGAGAAAAGGAAGAGACGGGCGTGTTCAATAAAAAGGTGTTATTTATTGATCAGTCTCTTTTCTCGTACAAGAGAAATGGATCGATATTATTGCAATACTTATAGTTAAGTAAAGTGCATACATTAAAAGCAATAGTATAAAATAATACTGTAAAAAATTGATATGGTTTCTGAGCCATATGATGTTTAAAATGATTAAAATATATTACATACACATATACATTTGACTAAACGTACTCAACTGGTGTTTCTAAATACGCCTACCCCGTGTACCTGACCTAAGTCTAATGCGTGGGCGGGAATAGAAAGTTACAGTTTAAGTTACGTTTGTTTTTGCCAAGTGAATAACTAAAGAATTCTCTGTGAGGGGTTATTCAGTTCTGTACCTGGAAGTTAGGATGAATGAGGAATGGTATCTCTTTCTCTGCTCTCGATATTCCAGGCCGCCTGCGAGGGCTGCCCGAAAGCGCCGGTGCTGGGTCTCTCGGCAAGAGATAGCAGCGCGTCTCTCAGCGCGTCAGGAAGGCGGGGCTGCTGCCAGCGGGGTCTGCTCTGCTCTTGGCTTCGGCAAGTATGGCTGCTCCGTCTCGTCACCACGCGTGTGTTTGCATAGGGCAAGGTCGGCAATATTTATACCTTAAAGGTGCCGAGATTGACGTAAGGATGGACATAGATACGTCAATAAAGATGTCATACGACTTGCTCGTTAGCACATTCTTTTACTGAAGTTCTCTGTGAAATCAAAACAATGGCCGCACGGATTTTCCAGGTTGTCATAGGTTTGATTTGTTATGAGAACGTCGTATGCCTTATCAGGGGCTGGAGGAATGTCGCTTGTCTAATTAGATCTCAAGCGTTATGACCTAATCAGATAACACGTTCCTGTGCCGTAGTGTGACTGCGTCAGATAACGGTATCTGCATCATGGGGGCTTTTCTTGCCTCATGGGCTGACTGTTAGTTAACGTGATAGTTAGTTTAACCAGAATAGGGTCAGGAATAGGGGGATCGATTCAGAACCTATAGGAATACATGACACCCACTCCACGCTAACTATGGTCATATTTACTAATCTATGCATAGTATAACATAGTACAACATACTATAGAGTATAGTGTATACCTTACCACCCCAAAATACATTAATGCATTTTGAAACGTTCAAATATACTGAAAAATTGCAGTCATATGTATCGTATGTACTCAAGCTATGAATTAAATGCCAAAGTAAACACGCATTTGTATACATTATTGCTTATATGGTATATGAGAAATACACATGAAAATGGCTCTTAATATGGCTATACAGAAAGAAAGTTCGAGACCATTTCATCACATAATAAAATATTTGTGAACATACCAGCGGGCAACTAAAGTTTATAAAGTATCTAAAAATAGAAATCTTAGTTCTCTAGGAATAGTTTCTTACTTTAAGCAGAAGATAAGTGTCCTGAAATTTTTTGTAAAAATTAATTTGGGGCTGCTAAAAAAATTGCTGTCCGTGAACTGGTGGGAAAAATTGTTCATGTGACTTTATTTTCAAAGTTGAAGGCCGAATTCAGGGAACGCCGTGTGCGAGTTTGCTCAAAGGTCTCTATTTCTGTTCCGGAGAGAACATCATATCATTTAGGCTTTCGAAAAAACTGTCAACAGCTTCATGGGAAAGTTCCACTAAGTCGGAAATAGGTGTAACCATGCATTCGTGCGCATGATTGTCTCCATTGACATTCTGATTCGCATTGCTGACAGAAGGTCGTACCTGATCGATGCTGCTTTCATCTTGAACTTCACTACTCTTCAATCGTAGTGGTGAAGATTCCACGAATGCCGTCATCAGGATTGGCAGCCTTTGAGGGCAGCACAAAGCGTGAACCTTGGTAGGAACCAACAATGTATCTGCATCCACTGGCGCATCCGATTGTAGCGTCAGACAGGTGTCTAACACGCATTCTTCTCCGCATAGCAGACACCTTAATACAGGTAAAACACACCTTTGCCACATTGGTCGAAATGATAGAAACAAGTCATGTTCAGGTCTCTAAGCCGGGAGAGTCCCAGGATTTTTGATATCCGGTCCCGGTATCCAATGGCTAGGATTGTATCTTCCATTGTCGCGAGAGTTTGATCTGTGACATGGGTTGCCATAATGAAAAATAAGGACTAAAAATAGGATTCCTGCAATTAGTCCCAGGATCAGGGGAAGTCCGCCAAAAATCGAATGGACGAAATCTGGAAATCTGGAAAAATAACCAGGAATTAGTTGATAATAATGTATGTATCTCTGCAGTCGTCCTTGCGACTTGTAGATCATACGTTTCTTTTGATGACGAGAGCCTGGTAGGCATCTGCAGAAGGACTGTTTTCATTCTGCTTAAAGTATCTATTCGAATAGAAGTAATTTTCAAATTGGGCCATGCCCTTGCCTCCCTGTCTGGAAAGGAGCTGGGGAACAAAGAACGTCCACAGCACTTGACCTTCGCAGTCGTAGTGACTAGATAAGGAGTCCCGGGCGTAAGACTACAACATCTGCGGTCTACAATAAGAATGTAACTCCCATTATAGAGTCTTTGAAAGAATGGTTCTATTTCAGTTGCAGGTGCGCCTTGCTGGTGACATGAAAGGTTGTATGAATTCCCTTCACAGGCTCCATGCAAACTAATTCCGTTACACAGAAGTGTGCCACTTAGTGACATCGCACAATTGTTGCCACTAAGAAACACTTTCTGTCCTTTATTACTGACACATGCATGTGAATAGGGCAGGTTCCAAGTTGTTTTAAGGTACCCCTTTCCCAATTTCTCGTACATGCCAGCCTGTATATATTTTTGGCAGTATTGAAACCTGAAGGTTGAGATTGGAATATTTATGATTCCGTGTATTATCCATTCACTGACAGGTCGTTCTGACATTGTCATTGGTAATCTTTCTAGTTTTTCAATGCTCAAGATTGTATAATCAGCACCCTTTTGCGCCATACCGATTTGTCTATCAGTAAGGTTAAAGATTTGGAATAGTGACGTTGTGTTGATTAAACGCCAAGGCACATAGCCTGAACGAAGATTTTGTAACGTCCAGCCAAGCTGTACAATAGAACGCAATTGTGACTGACCATGTTGTAATAACAGTAAGTCTTGCGATAATATATCGATTGCTGAAGACACAATGCTGTCCAATGAAAAAATTCTGGAGGACAGAGTCATTAACCCATTGTCCACTACAGAAAGTGATTTTTCCAAATGAATACGGTCAATTTCCCGTATTCTCTCTGCTGTTTCAATTTGATTAACCTTCCAGGCCTCATTGTATGCTGCATATACAGAGGCTGCTATGAAACGCTTCTGACGCTGTTTGCGTGGTCCCAAAATGAAATCACGAAAGTCAGCACCATCAGTAAGTAAAGTTAGGTGTTGCTTAATTTCAGGCAGTGTGGAAGTTTGTAGCCATTGAAGGCATAATTTGCCCACACTGTAGGTTGTTATTATCCCTGGGTGATGTCTTTGGGGATATCTAGGGTCTGGCCTGGTCATTTTGAAACCCTGTGTTTTGTTCAGGAATCTATCTTGACAGTTATTAGTATCTGTGGGCCAGATCAACCATTGTTTCCAATCAGGATGTGTTCTGTTTTGGTTTAATATATGGTTTACGTCTATCTCTTCATCTGTATCAGAGTTATTGCTAAACATTGTTGGCTTTGGAATAGACGGTTTATTTAAATCTTTGATTTTGGCTAGGCCAAGACAGGTGGTTTGTTGAACAGTGTCATTTAAAAATATCATTTGTTCTGGGATCATGCAAGCTCTAAACAAAGCTTCTAAACCCTGTACTTGCCATTCTTTTGTACCCCAAACACTTTTCAAATCAACATTTTTGTCCCAATAATCAAATCCAAAAGTATTCATTTGTTCAAAAAATGAGTCTGAATATAACAATTTTGTGTTGGTTATCATGGTTTTCATCCCTGTCTTGTTTGATAATTTAAAATAAAATGTTTCAGCATTACTTGTGTTAAAACCTGAAAAATATGAATATTTGTCGTAAACGGTTCTTGAGCTCCCTTTTGGAGGTGTTGCACAATGTTCCCATTGATTATAATTTAACACATTTCTAGGTTGTGCAGATCTATGTAAAAAGTGATTACCATAGTGGTTATAGCAATACATACTGTCATAATTTGTAGAACCCTGCAAATAATCATGTTTGGTAAATTTAGCAGACATTACTAAATCAGACATCATGTTATTAATGCTTTCGAAGTCCCAATCATCAGCAAATGAGTTTGGTTTTACAAAGTCACTCAAGGAGATCTTAATTTGGTGTGGATATTTCAGGATCTCGACCGGACCATAAATTTCATAGTCAGTGTTGTCCCAGGCTACCCCACCAGGTATTGGATTGGCTGTGAAGTTGGCTGAAGAAAGTTCTCTTTTCTCGACGTGTGAAGATGTGTGTGGTTTGAGGATCAAGTTGATGTTCTGACTTGCTGTGTCCATTTTAGCATATTTTCCCTCAATGAAGCGTCCCAAAGTTAATACCATGATGAGCCAAAGTATGAGGATGAATGCACCAAAACCCACCCAAAATTCAATCCATGGAGAAATCAGATATGTTTCTTTCAGTTGGTTCAAAAGTTCATTAGCTTTTTCTTTAAAGGTTTTTGATGATGGCTGTGTCTTTGATTCACTGAGGCTTTCAGAGGAATCATCGAAGTTTATGAAGTAGCCGGATGCAGTTCTGTCAATTGTTCCAATTGCTTCAGGATTTTTGTTTCTTGCATTTTCACTTGGTACTTCATTATAGATTGGTGTGTCTCTGCTAAATGTTTTTATTTGGGTTTTCAGAGGTCTGAGTTCTATTGCATTGTTGCATAGTCCTTGTTGTTCTTCTGTAGGCGTTTCGAATGTGATGAGCCTCTTCGTTAGGACCTCTGTACTGGTAGCAAACCTTGGTGTTCTGCTACTTATTGGGAGTCCACTTGGCCTACTGTTTGTTATCGGCCACATGTTGTGGTTTTACCAGGTCGATGGATACAACTCGGTTCTCCTTTTTACCAGCAAGTGGCGGTAGTACAACTGATCTTGTCCCGTTGACAGACAAGACAGGAACTGCTTTTCTGTAAGAAGGCCCAAATTCCTTCTTTACCGCGATCTTCTCCCTGACTAGATCCCCGACTTTTGGAATCCAGACAGGTCTTGCTGGGACAGGTGGTGATTCTTCAGTGGTTGTTGGCTGTTGTTTCAACTGTATGTTGCTCAGGTCTTTTCTTGTTTTGTTTAAGTCCTGCAAAATAGCCAAACGGTCTTTGACATCAAAGCTTTTTTCTTTAACCACTGAAGTCTGACTGTCGAGGTCAGAGATAATCATTCTAGTTCCAAATAATAATTCGTACGGACTGAATCCCTTCAGAGAGTTTCTTGGCAAGTTATTTAGACTACGTTGGACACTTATTAGATGTTTGACCCACCCAGCTCCCGAACCTAATATCCTTTCCGCTATAGATTGCTTTATGCCATGGTTTTTTCTTTACACCATCCCGTACCCTCAGGAAGGAAGTGAGAAGATTCCCGCTGGGCTGTGCTCATTTGGCCATGTTTCCCCCCAGGCTGGTGGGCTCGAGTGAAAACAGTGGTCAAACGTAACATGCTCTTAGCGTATATGCCATTTAGACTCGCAAATCTTTGTATAACAGTCCGGACGTCAGCCGAGTGCTGAGGATCGACATTATAAGTGGAAACTAGCCTGTATATGTTAATCGCAAGCCCTGCTTTTTACTGGTGATATTATCTGCCTTGATACGACGAGGTATTAACTGTTTCTCTCCCCACTGCGATCTCTGTTGCAGTTTGGGCAGTTTTTTACAAACATGGTATGATGTAGGCTCATGCCTGGCCACCAGTACCGTGATTGTAATTCTTCCAGAGAATCTTTTAATTTAAGGTGTCTGAGACCCTCGCCCATATGTGCGTCTGCGATTAACAAGTTTCTCCTGTCCATGTTTGGAATCACTCTATCCCCCACTCCAGGGATTCGAGCAAAAGGGACGGAGTTTGCATCGATTATGTATGTATAATTGAGTGGATAGTTGATCGGTAACGCTGAGCAGTCGCCTTTTGATGACGTTTTCACCGCCAGCACTGTTTCACCGTCAATGTATTTTAATGTACGCTTTTTTCGATCTACGGGAGCCGATTTAGTGGCTGCCGCTGTGGCTGTCTCAGCCAATGAATTCCCTACAACGTGAACGCCATCACGCTGATGACTCAGTGAGTGAGTCACGTGAGTCTTTGGTAGTTCTTTTTGTAAAAGAGCTATTTGTTCCCAGAGCAGTTTCTGCTTTATTGGTGCATCTGTGTCATCTTTGTAACCGTTTTGAATCCATGTCTGCAAATCGCTGTTATATGATTTGACGCAGTAATATGAATCTGACACTATAAGTGTCGGGAATTCGCGATCCGCATTATCTAGCGCCATTTTCAATGCTATTATTTCAGTTTGTTGTTCTGAATTAGTTTCTACTGAGTGTGATTTTGTTAATAGAGGTTTTAGTTTACCTCCGCGCCACACTTCTTTTGTAATCTCACATGTGGGGTTGTATGCTTGTTCTCCCCAAACGGGGGGTTGAGCATGTCCGTCTGTATAGATTACACAGGCGTAATGTCGTAGAGGCAGAATGTCGATTGGCAGAGGATACGTCTTTTCATACTTTAGATTTTTTACTTCTTCTAGTTCTGGATCAAAGTAGTAGTATACTTTGTCCGTTGTGATTGAATTCACCCATTGTATCCATTCCGGATTCAATGTTGTTGTTGGTAAATTACACGGTGTTGTTAATGCCTCAAAGGCTGATTCTGCTGTTCTGACTGTGATATGTCTACCGTCAGCTATGTCTTTTTCTCTAGCTATTGCGGTTTGAACTGCACGAATGATTTTTCCTGTATTACTGAATTTCTGTTCAGCTTCTGTGTACAAGTGTGATTTGAATGCAATTGGTACCTTTTCTCCCTCATTAGAGGTCAGGTATGTGAATCCGCATCTCCCTGGGATGACTCGAATCACAAGATTGCGTGTGTTATCACGTGTTTCTAATTTTGTTTTAATTAGCATGTCTGTTTGAAGGGGATCTCAAAATTTCTATGTGTGTTTGAGTCCAATCGGATCTTTTAAAGTCTGGTTTAATTAGATCATAAAGGGGTTTGACCCTTTCTGCGTAATTTGCAATGTATGTTCTTCTGAAATTTAGGAAGCCTAGAATTGACTGTAGGTTTTTTAGTGTTCTAGGTGCTTGGAGTACGCACATTTCTCTAGGAAATTGTCAGCCAGGCTTTTGCCTTCACTTGATAATTCATATCCTAAGAATAGGACTGTCAGATGGGCAATTCTGGATTTTTTAAAGTTGAATTTGTAACCCTCTGCTGCGAACCCAAGTATTATAGTGTTCACTCTTTTCAAGTGAGTCTCCAAGTCATCATCTGTTAAGTAAATGTCATCGACATAAGATAATGCTTCATCATCATATAGTTGTAGTAATTCTGTTACTCTCGCTGAGAATACTCCCGGGCTGTTCTTGTACCCCTGGGCTAACCGACAGAATTGTTTTTGAGTGCCATTTACTGAGAATGCAGTTAAATATCTGCTCTCTGGTGCTATGTTTTGACAAAAGAATACATTGGAGATGTCCAAGGTTGTTTTGTATTTTTTGCGCACTATGTTATTCATTAGTGCAGCACTGTGTGAGTTTTGCACTGCAAAGGTTTTGCAACATGTGTTAAGGTGTCGGTAATCCAAAACTAGACGATATGAATTGTCTGGTTTGGAGACCGGAAACAAAGGATTGTTCATTTGTGAGGTGCAAGTTTCAATCACCCCCTGGTATTCTTGCTGATCTAGTATTTCATTTACCTGTTTTTTAGCTTCTTGCTTAATTGGGTACTGCCTTTGTGCAGTAGGTTGTGTTTTTAACTGGATTTTGTGAGGAGGGGAGTCCTCATCCCATCCTACATGATTTTTATATAAAGCAGGTGCTAGAGCCACTGCCCACTTCCTGGCAAGTGTATATTTTTTATGAATCGGGATTTGATTCGAGAAGGCAGGCATAATTATTTCTTCGCCATGAGGGCACTCCCTAACAAACTCTGGTGGCCAGTCTTTTTCAGCTAGAAGGATATCATAGCCCTTGGAGAGATTATCCCAAAATAGTCCCCTTATTTTCCTAGTCTTATCTCCCTCTATACGTAATGTTATCTCGTATATCTTGTGGGGTTTGCTAACTCTGGTGTCCGCAGTTTCCACTTGAAGATATTCATTTGTGTCCACTGTCTCCAGATGATTCATAAGGACTTTGCGAGCTATGCTCACTTCTGCTGCGCTGTCTAGCATTGTCTGAGCCCACTCTCCGTTTTTCAGTTGTGTCCTCAGTATTCTCGGCATTGTTAACTACCTTGATACTGGCTACCTTCTTTTTTGGAAATTGTAATTTCTTTTTTAGCTGAGCAGGTTCCTTGTCTTTGGACTTGGCGTGCTCTTCTCTTTGTTCTGATCGTCCTCTTCTTTCCGATTTCTGCGAGGAATTCTGAAAAGATTGAGAGGGACGTGTATCAATGTCTTGATATCTATCAGGTTTTTTAATAATATCCCTATTTCTAAGGTTATATCTTTTCCCAGAGGGGTCACTCTGGGGTGACCTGTGTCTCTGGTTCGGAGATTTCTCCCTTCGCCTAGGAGACCTTCCTCGGGACTGGAATTTCTTTTCTTTTGGATTGGATTGTTTGTTTCCATCCCAGTTCTTTTTTGGTGAATTATTAAAAAATATTTTTTCTGGACTTTCAGTCAGTTGCGGTTTTACTGGTATTCCACCTAAACTATCTCTACCTAGTTCCTCATAGGATTTTTCTATGATTCTGGCAATTTCAGCTGGTTGGTCTGCTATATCTGTCTCTTTTAACCTTTGGCGGATCGCCACGTTTGCTGCTTCACCTTTTATATTGGCTAATAATATAGCCGAGACCTGCTTGAAGTCTTTCAGTAATTTCATACCAAGAGTTAAAGCAGGTTCTGGACCGTATTCATCTTGAATTTGTTTTAGCACATCTGGTATTACCGAAATGGATGGAACACCATGCGTTTTTGTGTAGATGGAAGCAAAGACTGTACCCCAAATGTCACAGTCCTCTATGTGTGGTGCGATTCCCATAGGAAGACAGATAGTCAGAATCCTGTGTTTTTCTAGCGGGGTGGTGTCAGGAAACACCGCCTCTATTTGGGTAATTTTCTGTGCCAACCAGAATGGTATTTGTTCCCGTTTAGCCGGAACTTTACCTAGGCAGGATTGGATGTTCTGTGGTGTAATTTTATTTGTGTTCCCCTGGTGAGGGGTCAGCTGTGGAAGTTTAATCGTTGGCTGAATTGTTGAAGTCCGCATTACATACTGGACTAATTGTCTGTGAATTTTTAGTAATTGTTTTAGCTGTATTAACAGTTCTCCAGTAGACATCCCTTCGATGTCTGGGTGTGGTGTGTATCCGGCTAAGACCGGCCACGTTGCTCCTGGTCTACCTAAAGGACCGAGCCTGGTGATGTGATTATTATGTTTTAGGGCGCCATCAAATAAGAGCAAATGCTCTTGGAATTTGAGTGGTACTTCCACCTCCTCGAATGGAGTGTAAATGTCAGGTGGTACCTCTATTTTGTAATAGTGGAAGTACTTTGTTACAGCATTTGCTGCTGGAAAATGTATCCATGTATAGTATACCTCTGTCTGCCGATATTCGTGTGCCTCAATTACGAATATGACTGTGCCACCTCTAGGTGTCAGTCCATTTTCTATAAGTTTTAAGGTTATAGATTTCCTTTTGGTGACCGGGATTAGTATTATATCCGGGTCTGCTGCTTGCATGGTAGCATCAGCATCTGCGAGTTCAGTTGCTAATCTAACTGCCTCTCTTTCATCCTCATTGTCAGACATTTTACTGTCAAAAAGGTTATTTTGTTTGTTTGCAGATCAGGTTTCTTATGGAACAAAGATTAGATGCACAATATTTTGGAACAGTGTATCCTTCAACGTTGACTGTACCAAGAACCATACATAGGAGTTCCCTCCTGCGAGGTTTTGGAGGATATTACCTTTCACCCACTCCAGACGTCTTTGGAGTATTTGGGAAAAAGGGGTCTGAGTGAGAAAGCACGACTGAGTTACTCTAAATGTCTTATGTTAGTTTTATCGCCCTTTCCAAACGCGTTGGGCGCCATGTAGTGTAGTTCCTATCTTCCCAATAGGCTCTGCGCATTGGAATAATACCTACAGCAGTAAAGGCCTAGGCCAGACGTTAACTAGTTCTACTACTGTCGATACTAGACTTAAGTTTTGGGTTTGCCAGCGTAGCTCAGAGTTCGCTAGAAACTTTCTCGAATGTTCAGGAAAGAATTAACTCCCCTGATTAGACAAGAAGGGATTTAGTTTCTGACAACCATAGAACATGACAACTTTGCTCTCCCCTAATCAAGAGTGTATCTCCAGAGTCGTGTGAGCACAAGGCAATTATTTTACTCAGTCAGTACGTGCATTCTTAGTCTCATCAGATTGTAGAGAAAAGGAAGAGACGGGCGTGTTCAATAAAAAGGTGTTATTTATTGATCAGTCTCTTTTCTCGTACAAGAGAAATGGATCGATATTATTGCAATTCTTATAGTTAAGTAAAGTGCATACATTAAAAGCAATAGTATAAAATAATACTGTAAAAACATTGATATGGTTTCTGAGCCATATGATGTTTAAAATGATTAAAATATATTACATACACATATACATTTGACTAAACGTACTCAACTGGTGTTTCTAAATACGCCTACCCCGTGTACCTGACCTAAGTCTAATGCGTGGGCGGGAATAGAAAGTTACAGTTTAAGTTAAGTTTGTTTTTGCCAAGTGAATAACTAAAGAATTCTCTGTGAGGGGTTATTCAGTTCTGTACCTGGAAGTTAGGATGAATGAGGAATGGTATCTCTTTCTCTGCTCTCGATATTCCAGGCCGCCTGCGAGGGCTGCCCGAAAGCGCCGGTGCTGGGTCTCTCGGCAAGAGATAGCAGCGCGTCTCTCAGCGCGTCAGGAAGGCGGGGCTGCTGCCAGCGGGGTCTGCTCTGCTCTTGGCTTCGGCAAGTATGGCTGCTCCGTCTCGTCACCACGCGTGTGTTTGCATAGGGCAAGGTCGGCAATATTTATACCTTAAAGGTGCCGAGATTGACGTAAGGATGGACATAGATACGTCAATAAAGATGTCATACGACTTGCTCGTTAGCACATTCTTTTACTGAAGTTCTCTGTGAAATCAAAACAATGGCCGCACGGATTTTCCAGGTTGTCATAGGTTTGATTTGTTATGAGAACGTCGTATGCCTTATCAGGGGCTGGAGGAATGTCGCTTGTCTAATTAGATCTCAAGCGTTATGACCTAATCAGATAACACGTTCCTGTGCCGTAGTGTGACTGCGTCAGATAACGGTATCTGCATCATGGGGGCTTTTCTTGCCTCATGGGCTGACTGTTAGTTAACTTGATAGTTAGTTTAACCAGAATAGGGTCAGGAATAGGGGGATCGATTCAGAACCTATAGGAATACATGACAGTGGGACGTACTGGAGGCAACAGGAGGGGTCAACCATACCTTCTATTACCACCAGTAAGTCCCACACAGCAGGATTGCTGAGTTCTGATACCAGGCCACGCCCCCTTTGTCCACCACTCTGCAAATGCGCCTCCTGGAACGCTGTTGGTTGAGGGATGAAGTCCCCTTTGCTGCTGGAGGTCCTTAGGGGCTAACTAGCTGACCTGTTACCTCCATGAAGCCCCACACAGTGGTATTGCAGAGAGGTGGTCGCAGGCCATGCCCCCTTTCTTCACCACTCTGCAAATGCACCTCCTGGTTTTTTCTGGCCCTGGGGGTCCCTGTGGGATCCCCTGAACAGGCCTACGGGGTCAGGGTGTTTCTAACCTTCCCCCTTTTCTTAATTTTTAACATTTGGGGACCTTTTTTCTCGTGACTCTGTTAAACTGAGCAACAAGATGGTTGCCAACATTTCCTGGTTTGAACTGTTGGTAGCCAATCAGATCACAGGCTCAAGATCGGTAGTGTTTGCAGATACTACATGGCCAAATTTGTATATCTGAGAAATGTTTATATTTCTCAGGAACTACTGAACAGATTTACACCATTTAACAAAAAGAGTGCACTCTGGACCAAGAGCTACCTTTCTGCCAAATTTGGTGTAATTCCATTCAGCAGTTTGGGGTGTAGCTGCGTGAACAGTTTCCTTTTTATTTTTCTTAGCCATAAGTATAACATATTATACAACATAAGGTACAAAAAAGAAAACCCATAACAGGAAGTAGAGCATACATAGCACAAAAAAACAGAGAAGTAGCATCGATCAAGACTTAATATAATTACCACAAACGTACTGGGAAAAGACTACATCAGCAAGACCAATAACATTAAAAAAAAGCGAATAGTCAAGGAAAGATTAATACAAAAATCCAAAAGAAAAACAGTAGATTATTAGTCCTATTAGAGGCTAGACCACACCTTTTTAAATTTTAACCAAGATCGCGGGCCTCTAGCTTTGGCTAATGCTAATTCCATTTCATATATTTGTCTAAGTAAGACCCAAAATTCATTGTTGCTTGGACTCGTATTTGAAATCCATACTCGAGCTATACATAAATGAGCACATGCTATAACAATTGAAACGAATAGTCTCCTATAACTGCCCATGTCTCAAAGGCCCCCTAAAACTTCTTCCTTCTCTTCAATCTGGACCTCATTGCCAGCCAATATTGTAAGTACAGAAGTTACCTCTGTCCAGAATATATTCAACCACGGAGAAGTGACAAACATATGTCTTAGATCTGCGGCATACGTTCGGCATTTTGGACAGAGTGATTTAGCCGATGGTTGAGTCGTAGGCCATTTGGAAATAAGCTCAGGAGTATAATACAGCATAAATACTATCCTATGTTGTTGAAGTTTCAAATTAACAGATGTTACAGCTGTACCTATAGTATCCAGGGAATCCTGTATTTCCTCATTAGTTATATCAGTTTGGAAAATCCGACTTAATTTCGCTGTGACCTGTATACCATCATCGCTAGCAGCTGCTGGTAGTTTCTGATAAACTATACCAATAGTTTGTCGGCCTGCAGTCTGAAAGAGTTCAGATAGCACTTTGGAGGGACTCGCCATCTCTAATATCCTCTGACCTCATAAAAATAATCCCTTACTTGCAGATACTTCAAAAATGCACTCTGTGGCAGCCCACACTCGTCTTTCAAGGCTAAAAAAGATCGAAACCCTTGTCTGTCAAAAAGCTGACCAAGTTGAGAAACACCCTTGCGCTGCCAGCATCTACCAATATGATCATGAAATATGTCGGGCAAGATGGGATTGCCCGACAACATCGTATATGAATGCAGCACTGGCAATGAGTATTCCTTATAGATATCTTGCCATATCCTAGTGATGTCTCTAATTATCTTAAATTTGACCCGTTTGTAGTAGTTAGGGTCAGCCATTTAGTAAAGCAGGTACACAGTATTGGGTCCACTGGCCAGTTGGTATGAGAGCCAAGCAGTACCAGTGTCAGGTCCACTGAGTAAGCTTTGAATTCGACCAACAAATGCGGGCCAAAAATAAAATTTGTAATCTGGAAGCTTAAAGCCCCCTTGTTTATATTGTAGTTTAATATACCGAAAAGCTCTTCTTGCATGCCTGTAACCCCATATAAAGCTACCTACGGCACTATCTAGACGCTTAAAAAACGTCCGTGGAAACCACAATGGGGTTGTACAATATAAATACAAATATGTTGGGAGAATATTAATTTTCACTATATTGCACCTCCTGTATATGCTAAGAGGGAGCCGATGCCAACTGCGTAATTTTGCCATAACAGTTTTCAGCAATGGTTCATAGTTTAGAGAGACAACATCGCCCACTCGGCAACTAAGACAGACTCCCAGATATGATGCTGTTGTTGTAAACCCTATATTGGTGGAGCCGTTTTGGGTTGAAAATTTAAAATTGTCCATGTCTTATTCAGATTTCATTTGTAGCCAGAAAAAGAGCCGAAACGCTGTGCCTCTAATGTGATTTTGACTAAGGCTTCCAGACCACTAAGAGACACTGGAGATATCCTGACGTTTTGCAACAAATGCCTTATAAAAGGCTCAATATAAAGAGCAAATAATAATGGGGATATCGGACAGCCCTGCCGCGTACCCCTTTGAACAGCAAAATTGGCTGCTGTCGGGTTGCTATACAGTTTCTGACTCGCCAAGATGAACCTTTGACCAAGGCCAAATGATGACATAGCCGGCTATAGTGCTCCCCAAGCAACTCGGTCAAAGGCCTTCTCGGCGTCCATCATCGAAATCCCTATATGTTGATCTAATTGACCAATAGCTGTATTAATGTGATCTGCCTTGTCTCTACCTGGGACAAAACCGTGCTGTTGTTCTGAGACTAACTGATATAAATCATAGCAATATGACTATGGGGAATGGGTTGGTCACTTGTAAGCCAGGTTTGACATTAAAACAATAAAAGGGGGAGATAGTTTATACTACACTCATTCAGTAGATATAGTCGAACAATTTAGACACTTTTATGCTAATTTATATGGCAATTCAACATCCTTTAGCAAACAAGCCATCCGGGATTATATACAGGAGATTGCATTTCCTGTTCTGAGTCCATTGGATTATGATTCCCTGAAAAAAGATATTGAACTCGGGGAGGTTGAGGTAGCGATCAGCACCCTACCAGTAGGCAAGGCTGTTAGTGAGGACACTATCCCATTGGAATTCTATGAAAAAAATTAAGATATTTTGGAACTTGTCTTTTCTACATCATTTAACAATAATATTCAAGGGGAAGTTGTACCTACCTCCTGGGATATCACCAATATTATAGGACTTCCTACAAATGGGAAATCGGTAGCGGACATGAGCTCGTACCGTCCTATATCGTTGATCAATGCAGATGCTAACATTTTCTCAAAAATCCTTGCCTCTCAGATGGCTCAATGCAAGAACAGTTTCCTATGGAAATTCACATGGAGAAAAAGCGTTTTGGGACCGACATTTTTCTAGGCCCCAGTTTGATGAGTCACCTTTAAACTTTCAACACAGCCACTGAATTGACTGGACCATTACTTTTTAAAGATTCGTCATTCAGCGCTTTTTAATTAGAAACAAGGTTCTAACTATAACTACATACTGGCTACTGCCAGTAGGAGACTAAGTTGCTCCCTAGTGTCTGGACAAAGCTATACCTCTCTGAAGAGCTCTAATTTGAGCGAAAACACTGTGTCTGGGGTTGCTTTTATTCATTTCAGGTTGGCTTGGTTGGTAATTTACCAATTCAAAGCTGTAATACTGTGCCTGGAGTGGTAAATGGCTTTCATAATTTTACAGCTCGGCAAGGACAGTACTGTGCTAGTCCTCTCCTTAAAGACTTTGCTGTAGAAATGGCAAAATACTTTGTCCCTTTTGTATCTCGGCATGGATAGCACTGTGCTAATCCTATGCTTAAAAACTTTGATAGAAAAGCAGACCTTTGAAGTGAGCAGATCTAGAGTGTCGCTGGTGTTGAGAGTGCTCTATACAGGAGCTGCTTTCCACCTAAACTTGAAAACTACCCAGAGTTCTCTGCTTCTTTTTTGCATAATTTATTCGTCACTCTATGCCTGAAAGGGTATTTTTTTTACTTACACTGGGTGCTCCGTTGCGTCTGGACAAAGCTATACCTCTCTGAAGAGCTCTAATTAGAGCGAAACACTGTCAGGGGTTGCTTTTACTCATTTCAGGTTGGCTTGGTTGGTATGTTACCAATTCAAAGCTGTAATACTGTGCCTGGAGTGGTAAATGGCTTTTGTCATTTTACAGCTCGGCAAGGACAGCACTGTGCTAGTCCTATGCTTAATGACTTTGTTTTAAAAATGGCAAAATACTTTGTCCCTTTCTATCTTGGCGTGGACAGCACTGTGCTAATAATATGCTTAAAAATTTTGATAGAAAAGCAGACATTTGAGGTGAGCAGATCTAGAGTGTCGCTGGTGTTGAGAGTGGTCTATACAGGAGCTGCTTTCCACCTAAACTTGAGAACTACCCAGAGTTCTCTGCTTCTTTTTTGCATAATTTATTTGTCACCCTATGCCTGAAAGGGTATTTTGTTGACTTATACTGGGTGCTCTCTTGTGTCTGGACAAAGCTATACATCTTTGAAGAGCTCTAATTAGATCGAAACACTGTGCTATCGGTTGCTTTTACTCATTTTAGGTTGGTATTTTACCAACTCAAAGCTGTAATACTGTGCCTGGAGTGGTAAATGGCTTTTGTGATTTTACAGCTCGGCAAGGACAGCACAGTGCTAGTCCTATGCTTAAAGACTTTGCTGTAAAAATGGCAAAAGACTTTGTCCCTCTATCTCGGCGTGGATAGCACTGTGCTAATCCTATGCTTAAAAACTTTGATAGAAAAGCAGACATTTGAGGTGAGCAGATGTAGAGTGTCGCTGGTGTTGAGAGTGCTCTATGCAGGAGCTGCTTTCCACCTAAACTTGAGAACTACCCAGAGTTCCCTGATTCTTTTTTGCATAATTTATTCATCACTCAATGCCTGATAGGGTATTTTTTTGACTTATACTGGGTGCTCCCTTGTGTCTGGACAAAGCTATACCTCTCTGAAGAGCTCTAATTAGAGCGAAACACTGTGTCAGTGGTTGCTTTTCCTCATTTCAGGTTGGCTTGGTTGGTATTTTACCAATTCAAAGCTGTAATACTGTGCCTGGAGTGGTAAATGGCTTTATCATTTTACAGCTCGGCAAGGACAGCACTGTGTGTAAAAAGGGAAAAAAAGGGGGGAAAAAAGCGGAAACACAATGGCAACAGTTTTAGAGGCCATAAAGGAAAGAAACGGCAATTATTTTTTACTTGAAGTGAAACTGGTGGCAGCAGTACTATGACTATTACATGCAACATAATGGATGAAATAAAAATTCAAATGCTGTTTCAACAATTGGATAAATTGCACAGGAAAGAATTTTTGAAATGATGGGAGGCAGAGTCACTACAGCTCTATATCGAGGTTGGGTGAGTTTTTACAATTGCTACATACAAAGACCCTGACCCAGATATGCTGGAAGAATGGTTTAATGATTCTTCCGCATGTTCTCTTACAATGATGCGCATTTTGGTGAAATATGCATTAAAAGATAGATCCAGGCTTCTGGAAGAGATTGATAACGTTTTTGCTTAACTGGGGAGCCTGGCAACAAAAAAAGCTGTGGATACATTCACTAAAAATTAAGTGACCCGACTTGAGAAATTGTAAGAGGAGATCATGGCAAAAAACCAACAAAATGTTTGCGTGATTTTAAAGATTACCAAGCTGGGCACACATTGACTTTTCACAAGAAATATGATCACATGTTTGAAGTCAAAGAGAGTGGGCAAACAAAAAAAAAGACTGGCGCCAATACCTACACTAGATATTAGTGAAAGTGATGTCTCTGATAGCAATTTGTCAGATATTTCAACCTCAGCTCTGAGTCAGAACACCATGCAGGAAACTCAGAAGAATACAATTTCAATTAATGAATGATGGAGGGACTCAACATCTTCAAGAACAAAATGTACAGAGGGGAAGAGGATGCGGAATCAGAGGAAGAACCAGAGGGACAAACAATCCAAATCAAGGAGCAAAAAGCAAAGAATTAAAGCCAGTGGGAATGCTGACAAGGGGCAGGCGAATGAAACAATGAATGTGGTGAATCTATC
This sequence comes from Lissotriton helveticus, assembly GCF_964261635.1. Classification (NCBI taxonomy): domain Eukaryota; kingdom Metazoa; phylum Chordata; class Amphibia; order Caudata; family Salamandridae; genus Lissotriton; species Lissotriton helveticus. The sequence goes on from NC_136061.1 coordinate 2,130,424,380, forward strand.
ACATCGGCAGCTGTCGGCGGAAGAACAGGAACTTCTCTCACTGGGTTTGTCCTTTTGTGCCTCTGCAAACCTCAATTATGTATAGACCAGAATAGACTTGTTTTATTTCTCAAGAAAGCTGAAATTGAAGAAGTGGTTTGAGACAAAACCTGTAAAAATTAAGCCTCAAAATAGGGGTAAAAGATTGATTGATTTGAACCTTGACGATGTGGAGGTATCACATGCTATGACCACTCTTGATGAGGATTGTGAGGGTCATGAGAATGCTATGATGAATTTAGTAGATTTTGATTTTGATTTGGATGTAAATCCTGACAGTACCTTTAAACCAAAGCCCGTGTTCCTGCCCAACTTACAATACGAGGCCATAGAGGTCTTTGAAAAGGGAGTGTTAAAAGACCTTAAAAAGATGAGGTACAAATTTCTAGCATCAAACAAAAGAAACATTACTACCTCACAATTGAAAGCCCTGGAAGATCTGAAATCAGATAGTTCCATTGTTATCTGACAGTAGGATAAAAGCGGAAACTTGTGCATTTTGGGTAAAACAGAGTATTTAGCTGAAGGGATGTGGCAGTTAAATGATGCTAATTGTTACTGCATTTCCATTTCCAATAGGAATGAAATCATGACATCAAACAAGAAATGTGGGGAAATGCTTTTGGATTAGAGAGATAGAGGTTTGTTGGAGTGAGACAAGTATAATTATCTTAAGTGGCCCATCCTAAAAACCCTGTCTTATGTCTACTGTCTAAGCTGCATAAAGATGCACAAAATCCTCCCGGTAGGCTGATTTTTTCATCGATTGGCTCACTGTTGGAGAATACCTCCAGATTCATTGATCATTACCTTAGACCGTATGTGATGGGAGTACCAGCCTCTTTTCGTGACACCACACATTTTTTTACTATAATTGATGGTATTCATTGGGAGGATGAGTACACTCTAGTAACTATGGATGTAAACAGTTTGCATACAAGTATTAAACACGTTCTATTGAATTGTTTGTCCTGTTACAAATAGATTCACAGTGCAAATAGGGTTTCTAACAACGACATTTCGATCTTTTGATTCAATACCAGCATCATCATCAGGACTCTAAGGGGCAGATTTACAAGCCCCTTGCAACACTTTTGTGGGGCAGTAGCATCATAAACAATGCACCTTGTTGTGACACATTTATGACATGACGCATCTAGGGAGATGCATCATGTTGTAAAGCCCTGCGCTACATTATACCTGCATCGGGTATAATGTATGCAGGGCGTGCGTTCCGGTCTAAGAAAGTCTCGTAAAAGTTATGCAGTGAACTCTACAAGATTTCACTGCATCACTTCTACAACGCCACTGCGTCAAAACCTTCACCTGCTTGAAGCAGGCGTAAGGAGTGACGCTGCATAATAGGTATAGGCCTGGTATAGGTATATTCCTGAGCATTGCTGGAGTTGCGTCGTGCTTGTGACACAACTCCAGCAATGCGTTGCCTATACACCAACAGATGCATCGCGCATTTGTCAATTCTTGTGCCACAGTGTAAATGCGACGCATCCATGGTGGTGCAAGTTTTTTTTTTTTTGACGCAAATTAACTGACACATCTCTGCTGATATGCAGAGATGCGTCAGTTGCTGCTCTGGGTTTGGCGTGCTGCAGAGGAGATGCGCCAGTTCCATTGGATTCAAGGAGGCTTGCAAAGAACGGAATAGTCATAGTAAAACTGTTCAAAGTTTTTTCTGGTCGAATATGCAATGTCAGATTGTATGCAATAAATCGCATGCCATTACAACAAAGTCCTTACAACGACCATGTTGTTGCATTGCATACCTTTACAACACAAGTCGTTAAAACGACTCGCGGTAGGGGGCGTTGGATGTGTGAACAGGGGTATTGGGCCCAACGTGATGGTTGAGGCCTTTTACTCTTGATGTTCTGGGTCCCGGGCTACAATAGATTTTGAGCAACTGAGCCAAGAACTTGACTCACAGTAGTGGCTATGGTCGAGCAGTGTAAGGCTCCCTCTGGGGCTGGATGGATTGCAGATATAAGCTGGTGAACACAACTCTTAACTCAAAGTGCGCACAGCAATGTCAATAAATCATTGTTCAGTCAAATACTTACTTTCATATAAAAAGAAGTACTTTTTTAACTCTATGCATTCAGAGAAGTATTACGACATTCATAAGCAATAACACAATCCCCTTGAGGTTGGAGCTGTGGTGTTTACCAGGCAAATCAATCTCCCAGGGTCCTCTTAATGTGGTCCCGGTTATTCCCTATTCACAGGTGGCCACATCCAGGGAATGCTCAACAATAGGCCTTACATTAGATTTCACTCCGATAGTAGTCATAAGTGCCCTTGGCACCTATAGCGGTGAGTCTCATGGGGCCTGGTAGGGCCGGAACAAGTCTTACCCGCTTCTGCAGCAAGAAAAGCACTCAGCGTCTGAGCGGGTGCTCTGTCTGTGGGCCCTCATAATGCTACAGTCCTGCTTGGTTGCATCGGGCTGCATGTGGTACATGGGCCAGCACCTGGCAGGTACAGCTTCACCCTGAGCATGCACAGACAGTTCCAGCAGTGATTGGAGAAGCTCCTGTGCTACCATCCAGTAGGTAAGCTCAGTGCTCCCCAAGGAGGGAGGTGGGTTAGATCCTGATGCTCCCGACCTGGTCCTAGCGATGTGGCATTGCACTCTTAGCATCGCCCTCAGTCCACAGAACATGATGGGGCCAGTCCTTGATGCTCATTTTGACCCACGGGTCGTGGCTTTTTAGTTCTCAGTGTGCTGGCAACTCACTTGGTACTATCATCCACTCCTGGCTTACGGGGTTGCTGCAGTACCTGCTAACAAGGTGCCGGTCTCCTGTGCACAGCAGTCTGTACCTCAGCATACCGGGTAGCCGCTAAGGCCCGCGCAGGTCTTGACATTTCTCGACAGCAATAACTTCCACAGCAGCCCCTCCTGGCATACTGGGTCTCTGTAATGATGCAGTATGGGTTTCACTTTTCCCGCACGGCATACAGTCCACAGCTATCTTCACGGTGGCACTCTCCTGACATACCGGTTGGGTCACTGAACTGATTCTGCACACAGGCAATGACCAGTTCAGTGAAGCACCCATCTCCTTATCTTCCACAGGTAGTCCTCTGGGCAGTGCTCTCCAAGGAATCATGCTCCCTTTAACGCTCTCCTCTTCCTCACAGGGCAAACTGGGCTTAGCAAGCAGGTTGCAGATGGTGTTCAATACACCGGAGCATGTGGTATTGGTTTGCTTGGGTGATGTCCCCTCATTCAGCATGGAGACTAGAAGGCCTTGGCCCCCAGTCCTAGTCACAGACAGAAGTCTTGCAGTACTTCAGCTCCTTCTAAAGTCCATCTTGCTGCTTAGCAAATTACACATTTTTGGGGTCTCATCCTCCCCTTCGTATAGTCCATTTTCAAAGACCAAATGTGCTTTAGGGCCTGGGTCTTTGTAGTTTTATGTTGGGATTCTGCTTCTTTTGAAGTGTACCATTTTCTCTCCCTCTTCCTCTTGAAAGGATGTCCTTCACAGCAGAAGATACGTCTAAGCTGACAGACCCTCAACACAGGCCATGGAAGTGACTAGAGTTCACTCCTGGATGTCAGCCACAGTGATATGTGCATCAAAAGGTTAATCTCGGGCTCCCAGCCCTACTCTTCATGATTCCTTTATCATCCTCATCTCATTCCTAAGAAATGTCAAGGCCCTTTTCTTGTGATGTCTCACTGAATCATTGCACCCTTTATAGTGCAGAGGGGGAGTCTCTTTCTCCCTTCACCAGTGTGTCCTAGCTGGTTCACAGGAATGCAGCAACACGTAATTATGTCTGGGGGATACCGCTTCTTCTCATGTTTTCAGCATGCAGTCTTGGGTCTCTCAAAATTGAACCTAGTATCCTCCATATAATGTACCATTGCAGGCCCACTCACATTCAGTGATCATACACAGCAGAGATACTGTCCAGTGCTTTCACCTCCATGTATTGTGCCACCCACGGCGCACATACATTCAGCACATACAATCACTCTTTGTGCACTGCTCAGAACTGCATATTTTCTGTATTGTGCCATGGTGTGTTTCATGTGAGTCCACCACCTACTAGTACACATGTTCACCATGTGTGTATTGCACAACACTCCACCCTTCATGTATTGTACTTCTTGCAAGCACACATACACCCAGCACATATTTTCACTTCACATGCAGTGTACATCACTAAATCTCACATGTAATGTATTCCTCTCTGGTCTACATTAGGGGTAGATGGTAATCTCTGCACCTCAGGCAAAATTTGCAGGGTTTTTCCCACTCTGTGCTCCGCTTGTAACACGAAGTTTGGTAAAACTCTGCCAACCGCTAGCTGAGCAGAGTTTATGTGGAGTCAAGTTGGGAGTTTGGAGACGCTCCCTGAAGGAGAGGCCTGTATGAGAATTCAATTCAGCAGCAGGCCCGGGAGAGGTAGGGGTGGTTTGTAGGAGGGACGGAACATGCCCATATGCTTGTGGGAAAGCAGTGCTGGAATGAGGGGAGGGACTGAACTGGTCTTGGATGAGGCTGGTGCGGCCAGTGGCCACGAGGAGAGGGAGGAAGACTGAGACTCAGGCAAAAACAGGCCAGGTGGGTATCATTCAGAGAGAAAACGTTAGAGGGAGTGGGGCTCGAAGGACCAGGAAAGATCCCACTGCAGTCACTGCACAGCCGCAGCCTTGGGAAGCATTCAAAAGGCCTGCTGGGGATTTGTGGGACTGGAAGGCAGCCCAGCTGGGACTGACCAAAGGGGCTGCAAACAGAGCTTCAGAAAGCAGATAAGGGCTTTTCTGCGACCAAAACTCCTCTTGCTAGGCACAAATGTAAACATGTAAAATCCTGATTTTGCAAGTCAGTGCACTCTCATACATGTATGGTGCAAGAGCATGATGTTTCCCTGCAGGTGGTTGGGGACAAGTGAGATTTCTGTCCCTCCACATTTGAAAAGGATTGGTCAAGTGGAAGTGGTAGAAAAGGAATTGTTTCTGAAGTGCCAGTTTCCAATGTTATACAATGGGCCCATTTGTCTAAAAATAGTTTTGGGGTTGTTCCAGTTGTTGCTGATGAAAGTGGCTTGTGTCGCTGATGACTGGAGGCATCTAATGTGTGTATGATTTTTTGGGGAGAAAATTCATCTACAGGAAGGGTGGTTTGGAGCCTAGTTTGTAAATGACAAAACACCTCTATTAGGGCCTAGTGAATGGAATGGTTTTGCACGTTTTGAGTGAGATTAGAGGGTGTTCCAGGTGGTTCAAGTGGATGTGGTTTGCTGAGGTAGTAGCTGGGATACTCTAGTTTTGTTTGCAAGTGATTTGAAGATCATTGATCCAGGAGAAGGGGTATTTCAGGCCTAATTTCTGGACGTAACTTTGGCGTGACTTCAGACCTAGCTGCGGTGGCGGTATTGCGTGTGTTTGGATCTGAATTTGGGGATGATCCCCCCCTTGGTTGGGAGTGGATTGGAGGGGTCGGGATCTATGATGGGAATGTCTAATTTTAGGTGAAAGTGGAATTTTGGGTCATCCCTAACAGCAGCTAGACGCAAGATGTCAATGTACTAGGGGTGGCTGAGCAACTCTGCCCGCTTGCGGAACTCTGATTTTTTCAGGAACTCCGCGGAATTCCACAGAGTACAAATCCACGAGCTCTGCCTAGGACTAGACTAAATACACCCAGTTCATGCACTCATCATGCATGAACTACACAGCACTACTCTATCTCTGTACTGTACCATTCAAAGGCACACATACATCCAGCACAGAGTTACTACTCATGCGCTGCACAGCACTTTACATGTAAGTGATCTAGGCTAAATATGGAACTTTAAAAAGATGAGTAAGCGTGTAGGCATCACTCTAGTGATACACTTTAAAAAGGACCTGTTCACTCCTACGATCTCTACATGGTAGGCAGCCACTACTGCGCTCGTGCTGCTTAACTCTTGGAGAAGACAGTAGTCTTCCACCACTATGACGGTAGCCCTTTGGGTGCCCCTCCCGGTCCAGCAAGACCAAAATCCATGAGACAGGCCTATGCCATGATGCACACACACGATCCGTGTTTGCCTATGACAACAAAAATCAGCACTAAGGATCCAGACAGCAGTACAGTTGGGTACTCAGAGTGCAGGGGTACACATCCATTACCAGACAGAGGACTTTTCCAACCCAGCAATTTGTTTTTTGAAATGGCGAGTACATGTGTTTCTAGTTGCAGAATCTACATTGTACATATATTATTTATTTATTTATTTATTTAATTACTCATTTATAGACCGTAATGAATCATCCCCAAGGGGATCTCTCGGCGCTTCAGGAAATGGTTACTCATAGGCAGGGCCAACATAGAACAGCCAGGTCTTTTGCAGTTTCTTAAAACTGGATAGATCGGCACAAGACTGAATATCCTGCGGTAGATTGTTCCAATACCTGGGGGCCAGATGGGAAAGGGCTCGGCCCCCCATTTTCGCCTTGTTAATTTTTTGTGTGCGCAGAAAATTACGATTGCTAGATCTTAGCTGTCTTACAGGTTGGTATCAGTTAAGTTTATTTTTAAGATAGGCCGGGCCTTTCCCCTGTAGTGTCCTGAAGACCACGCAGAGCATCTTAAAGATAGCTTGTTTCTTAACCAGGAGCCAATGCAGTTGGCTCAGGAGAGGGGCTGAGGGGGTGTGTACCGGCTTATTTAGGGCAAGGCGGGCTGCGGTGTTCTGCACCACCTGTAGTTTAAATAGTAAATCTTTCCTTATTCCAACAAACAAAGAGTTTCCGTAGTCCAGTCGACTCACCAGGAGTGCCTGGATAAGGGTTTTTCTTGCTGAGAGTGGGATCCAGGGGAAGATCTTCCTAAGCATCCTCATGGTTCCGAAGCAGGTGCCTGACAATGTCTTCACCTGCTCCTCCATTGATAGTTTATTATCAATCCTGATGCCGAGGTTCTTGGCCCAGTTTTTAGGGGAGGGGTCCTCTCCCAACTCTACAGGCCACCAATCAGGAGACCAGATTTCTTCGGCCTTCCCGAACATCAGTATCTGAGTTTTAGATGAGTTGAGCGGTAAAAAGTTCTTCCTCATACAACTCGTGATGCGACATGCAGTTTTTAAATTTTGATTGAGTTGATATAATGTCATCCTCAATGGGGACAATCAGCTGCATGTCGTCAGTATATGAGATGGTTTTAAACCCATAGCCTCTGATGATTTCATCCAGGGGGGTCACGTACACATTAAATAGGGTGGGCCCCAGGACAGATCCCTAAGGAACTCCCCTGTCCACCCCTATGGTCTGAGGCACAAAAGAGACTAACTGAGTGCTTTGGGTGCGATCTGATAGATAACTTTGTATCCATGTGAGGGCCGGGTCCTTGACACCAATCCCTCACAGTCTGTCAAGCAGTATCCTATGAGGGATGGTGTGAAAGGCTACCGACAAATCAAGAAGGACTAGGATCACCGGAGTCCCCCTTTCCAATGTCAGCCTTATGGTGTCCGTAACCTCCAACAGTGCAGCCTCCGTGCTGTGTGAGGCACGGAAGCCGGACTGGGAAGGATCCTAAAGGTTGTTTTGTTCCAGATGTGGGATAGATGTTGGTTGACCAGTGATTCCATTACCTTCGCGCAGCAGGAGAGAAGCGAGATCGGCCTATAGTTTTGTAGGTCAGTCGAATCCGTTAGCTCCTTCTTAAGCAATGCCTTTACACATGCGTGTTTCCACTTCCTCTGGAACGTGGCAGTGCCTAGCGAGATGTTTTCAACTTTGGCAAGTGTGTCATCTAAGACCGGACTGAGTTCTGACATGACAGTCGGTGGTGCAGGATCTAATGGAGAGACTGATTTCACGAGGCTTAACAAGGAGTTCACTTGCTCACTTGTAACATGAGGGAAGGATTCTAACCCAAAAGGAATTGGTGTACCATGTGGAAGATCTATGGGCGAGTAACCTCCCACCCGGTCAACTGGATCAAAAGAGCGACAGATTGTATCGATCTTATGGGTGAAGTATATGACTAGGTTGTCACACAACTCTTGAGTGGGGGGTGGCGACGGATTGTTGGCCTTCGAATTGGTGAATTCCTTCAAGATCTTAAATAGCTCCTTGGAGGAGTTCTTTGCCTCCATAATACGAGAGCCCAGATGTGCACTTCTTGCTACATTACAGCTATTGAGATTGGCTCTGTGTGCCCTTCGGTAGAGTTGTTCATCTGGCTCTGCCTTGGACTTCCTCCATTTCCTTTCCATGACCCTGCATGTAGCTTTTTCTCTTTTGAGGGTGAATACCAGGGAGCCGGGGTTGCCCTCTCCTGAATTTTTACCCTTTTAAACGGGGCTATAACATCCATAGCTTCTCGAATTGAGCCCTCCAGCCTTCCCGAGGCTGAGTCGGTATCCTCGTCCAAGGATGGCTGAAGGCGGCAGAGGTTACCCTTGTCCAGGGTCTGCGGTGATCCTTACGGCCATGCGTCCGTGCAGCTGGATTCAAAGACGACATAGAAATGTTTAATGCCCTGTGATCTGTCCAGCCTAAGATTTGAGGGGGTTCGACTCCTAGTTGGGGAATGTTTGAGAAAATGGTATCCAACATATGGCCCTCAATATGATTGGGGCTGGTGACTCTAGGTGATAGATCGAGTGATTCCATCGCTGCCACTAGGCTGGCAGAGTCTACATTAGCAAGAATCTCGAAATGATGATTAAAGTCACCCACATCTAAGTATTTAGAGTATATGGAGCCAGTCTGTCGAGTAACGATGTACAGAACTCTTTCTTACTGCCACCAGGCAGACGATATACTAGCGCTGCCGTCCACTCTATGGTTAGGTCGCACTCTACTCTAAATATCAGGAGCTCTAGATTTGGGGAGGAGACCGTATCTAAGGTTTTGATATGATAAGTCGATCGGGTGGCGATGGCTAGTCCGCCATCCCGTGTATGTAATCCAAAATCAGATGTTTAGTGACAAAATGTACTTACCTAGAAAACGCTTACATTTTATAAAAGTGATTTTGGTGCACCCTTGTGAGTTCCCTGTGATCATTTACAATCAAATGCAATTCCTCACACTGAACTTGGCATACACTTCAGGAGTTCAAAATAATTTTTATATTACTAATTTATTTTCTTTCATCTGAGACTAAAGTATTCTCAGGTGTTGTATGTTTTAAATCAACAAAACGTTTCAGTGAATGTTGGAGTTCTTTGTCAGACTTCCGATTGTTTGCCATAGTGATCCAACCAGTACTGAAAAGTATAGTGTTTTCTTTCTTCTGCATAGGATTGCTAAGTTCGATGACTTTCAGCTGTTTTATGTTTTAACTGCCCTTCAGAAATCAAAGAAACCTAAAGTGTCAAAAGATCTAAAACTACTTTTATTATGTTGTGCTACATTTAAATTAAAATTAAACAGGGATCCGAAGAGAGGCTTCAATAACGGATTTTCAAAATCATTTGTGGGAAGGAATGTGATAACCTGGCCAGCATTTAACTGACTTTTTCTGAAAATATAGAAGAGTTTTTTTATCTAACAGAATTGTTAGGCAATCATAAACGTTGTATTTAGGGCCTTATTGCGAGTTTTGAAATCCGTGGACTGCCGTCCCGGTGGTGGTGGTCCGATGGCAGTGAGTCGTCCGCTGTATTATGAGTTGGGCAGATTGGCTTTGCAAAGACCGCAGCTGGACCGCCGGACACCACCTGCACACCACCGACCGGAGTCAGGGGAAGAGAGCCTGCATTTGTTGGTACAAAGGTGCAACACTGCAGTCCGTATTACAAGTTGAATTCCAGATAAGCCAACTGCGGGAATCGGACTGCTGCCTAGAGGTGGGCGGAAAAGAAGGATTTGGGGTGCTTACTCAACCCTTTCCAGTTCTTCTGAGAAGATTTCGGCAAAGATCTTTTTCTCCAGGTCCTCCTTACACAGGAGCATCTTCACCCCGAGGAATACGACCTTGTCTTCGGCGAAATACAGGTAAGTGCTTTGGTACCATGTACTCATCACCAGGATTGCCCTTATATGGGTCCGACTCCGGCAATGTGTAGGTGATATTTTTCCACATGTATCATACATACGTGTGCATTTGATACATATGCAGTCTGAATGTACACACAGGCATCGATACATATGGAAATTCATTGCCCACCATCACAATATTGCTGCAGCCACACTGCCCACCCCTCTGGAAACTCGTGAGGTACTGGGTTTTTCAGAACCGGTACCGAACCGGTAACCCAGTGGTGTCAGGGTACACACCCAAAGACCTCGAGTACTTTCCTGATTTAGACCACAGAAACTCAGAGTCTTCTAGGTGAAGTCAAGGATCGATTTTATTGGCTGCAACCAAGTAACAGGTCCTAGAAGTACAACAACACGGGATGTATATTCTCAGGAGACTGCTCAATCTTACAAAGCCAGGCTTCTCTTTTTATACAAAATATTCAGCTCCAGGAAAACATTCTTACATTTACAGTAGACTATTCACATATTTTCACTACAAAGAAAAAGCAGAGTCATGATGACAAGCCCACATTCCAATTTGTTCAGCCCACAATAAATTACCCGGCAAGGCCCAACAGTTTCATCAGATATCGGTGGACCCCCAATAAAAACGGGCACCTCCTCCTCGTAAAGCAAGTCAGAGAGAAAGGAACAGGGACAGGTGGGAGCAAGATTAGGCAGGGTGTGTGTGCGATGAAAAGGGTTTATGACATGTTGTGCCTTGATGCTATCTCGTTCGGCCACTGGGAGAGGAACTGACCAAACAGGTTCGGCCCGAGGCAATGGTTTCAGCTTGCCCAGGTCAGAGAAAAGTCAATCAAGGTGTACGTGTCCTTTGATATCGAATTTAGCTGTATTATAAGCCTATGTGAGGGCAACCCACAAAATGGCTGCCGTACACAAAATGGAAGCCAAGGGTTCAAGACGAAAATGACGATTTCGAGGTGAAATCGTCACTCGAATATGACGAAAATGCTTGTACATAGTGTACTAGCCATTTTCGGTCTTTTGATATAAGAATCGTCATGCTACGACGAAGTTTTATTCACGAGTCCAGAATTTTCAGAACTACAAACCCTCCTTTTGCCCTTACATAGGCAATTTAACCTAATCTCATGCTAATCTGAGTCCAGGTCTATATTCCTAAAGTCATTGAGATGTTGCTGTAACATCATTCTAGTACTTAGCTCGTATCTTGATACAGGTTTCCTTACACATGATGTAGCACAGAGGCCGCATATTGCAGGAGCACACTGCACGCACAGACAGAACAGGAAAAGAATGGCTAAGACCATCCCAATGACCATCAGAATTTTCCATCCCCAGCCGGATATCAGTTCCCAGAACCATCCCATTAATGACCAATCTCCTTTATCCACATGAATAGATTCGGAAATCTTATGCAGTTTAGAGATGGCCTGGTACACTGTTGGAGCGTTATCTGGAATGAAAACACAGCAACTCGATTGGATCAATTTACATACCCCACCTCAGTCTGCAAGTATGACATCTAATGCAACCCTGTTCTGAAGGGTCATAAGACGATCCGACTGGAGCTCAGCAGTCAAGTTACTAAGGGCACCAGCAGTTTCAACCACGGTGGATTCAACCACCCTTGTCAATTGCCTTAGGTTCCTGCTGTTAGCCATCGGTCCCCAGAACCGCAGAAAACCCTTTACGAAGTCCCCAAATTCTTGTCCTGCAGTGTCTTCTTTACTCAAGGCACCTCTAACTATCCTTGTCATGTGGTAATCTGCCGCTGCTGTGTAGGTGGGAGGCAACAGGAACGAAACAAAACATGTGCCCGAAAAGTCAGGGGGCAACCATGTATAGGCTCTATGATGGCAGATGAAATAGGTACCCTTAGCTGCTAAGAACGGAGGGGAAGTCTGAGATGCAAAAACATATGTTTCAGTGCAGATGCTTTTCCCTAGCTGAGCTCTGGGATTCTTGCCAGTACCTTGCAGACACAGGTGACCCTGATGGGGTACAATCCAAATCGGGGAAGATCTCTTAGCTTGCTGTTTCTCACTCAGAGTAGCTCCATATCCGGTTACGTTCCATCCTATGTATACTAGTGTCTCATCTCTAGGGATAGTCTCGTAGGAAATATCTTCCTTAATCATGTCTACTATACCCTTGACTAGAGCACTATTCTTAGGATTGTCTTTCACAGAACGTAGGGGGTAGACTTCATGTGCATAGATGAACATTGTTCTGTATGCCCACACAGAACCATTGTGGCTGAAAGGCAGGACCAGATAAGGGATACCTTTATCCGTTGTGTGAGGCATAAGACCACACACCCAACAGTTAGTTGTGTTCATTACTAGTTGGTGTTGGTGCAAAAGCTGAACAAAGGAGTTATTAATAAACTCTAATCTCCTAGTGGATTCGTGTTCAGGAAGGGGTTGAAAAGAGTGTGGGGAAACAGTAGAAGGAGGAGGTATAGGCGATGTAGTGGGTGCAAATGTTACTCGAAAAGAGAATGAAACATAACTTATTAAAAATATCATCACACTGAATAACATGAAAATGCACAATATCAAAAAGCTTTTCTTTGTCATTATTTTACGTATCCTGGCTTTAAAGTTCATTGTTTTGGCAGGTCTCTCCATCTCGAAAAACTCCATCCTCTCTAAAGTGCTGCCCGCGATGGGAGGTTGTTTCTGCTAAGGAATGCTTCTGTCAGTCTAGGGCAACTCCCTTGGACCAATCAGAACTGTCGACCTAACGTCGTCAGCTGCACCCCAAAGACTTTGGGCAATCGCGGCCCTAGCAGCGGAACCCGGATGGCGGTTCGAAAAACAAAAATAAGCAAGTTTCTCAGATGGGAGAGCTGCGCTTTCAAAAATAGTACTTGGAGGAGAAAAAAAGAATTTTATTTGTCCATAGGTCTCGGCCTCAAATTGTTTCTTTGCTTTCCAGGTATGATATTATCTCGGAAAAGGAGTTCAGGCTCTCTAGTGTCCAATTGATTTGACGGTGATACAGCTGGTTGCAAAATGTTGTCGCTCTCTTTTTCAGTAAGTGTTCCTTTTATAGGTGCATCACTGAAAGGCAGAAAACGTGGCACGGTATCAGTCTCTGAGTCGGCGACACCCTCCTGGACCCACCGGTCGTGTGGCAGAGGCAGAGGGATCAGCTTGCAGTGGATCCCGTGGATCCAGTTTTTCTTCCCCTCCACTCGAACAGCTGATCTTGTGGAAAGAAGAACGAGGTGCGGTCCGGTCCACCTTGGCTGGTCGTTCTTGGTTCGCTGGAAATTCTTCACGAGAACCCAAGATCCAGGGTCGATCTGATGACCTGGAGTTTCAGAGACCGGAGGCAGGGTGTCATGGACCTGTTGGTGTAAAAAAACGCAATTTAGCCGTCAATTCGTACAAATAATCAAGCAAAACAGGGTGTTCGATTTCACTAAATTTTGTGGGCCTTGGCACTCCCCATATGTTGGCCGGGCGGCCAAAAACTATCTCATAAGGACTAAGTCCCACTCGCGAATGCACAGTCATTCTGGTGGATAGGAGTGCTAAAGGGAGAGCGTCAGGCCATTTAAGACCAGAGCTCGCTTGGATTTTGGCCAGTTTAAGTTTTAAAGTGCCGTTATAGCATTCTACTAATCCAGCTGATTGGGGGTGATTTGCAGCGTGGAACTTTTGCTGAATGCCTAGCCCTTCACATACTCTCTTCATCACACAACCCACAAATTCACTCCCATTGTCACTCCAGACCATTCTAGGCATTCTGAATCTGGGGAAGAACTCTTTCACAAGGGCTTTAGCTGTGGATAAGGCAGTGTTGTCTTTTAGGGGATAGGCTTCCACCCATCTTGAAAAGGCACAAACAACAACGAGTACGTATTTTAAATTGTTGCACCTTTCCATGTGGATGAAATCTAGCTGCAAAACCTCGAACGGATACGTAGGAGGTGCAAAATGACCAGCTGGAGTTGGGGTTCCCCTACCAGGATTGTGTTTCAGACACACCATGCAATTCTTGACCACATTCTCTGCACACTTAGGAATTCCTGCATTTTGCCATACTGGAGCCAACAACTTGCAAATCCCTTTCACGCTGATATGAGCCATTCCATGAGCCATTGTAACCACTGCAGGCACATATGCATCGGGTAACAACCATCTCTGATGCTCTGACAATTCAACCCAACAACCATTTGCATCCATTCTATCCGTACTTTCTCTCCACATGTTCAACTCTTTCTCTGTAGCCTCAGCTTGAATAGACTTCACACTCTCTATCGTGTCTTCACACATTCCAACATCACCAACCCATCTTGCAGGGCCTGCAACATACATTCGGCTCATCACATTCCTTGCAGTTTCTTTCGCGATTTCATCAGCAAATGCATTTCCACGACCAACATCATCAGTCACCTTCTTGTGAGCACTACATTTCACAATCGCCACTTGCAGAGGCAAGGTCAGTGATTCAAGAAGCTCATTCACCAACTGACCATGCTGAATCTTAGCTCCATGCGAAGTCAGGAACCCACGTTCTTTCCACAATCGTCCAAAACTGTGAGCCACACCAAACGCATACTGACTATCGGTATAGATAGTCACTTTCATTCCTTTAGACAACACACATGCTCTTGTAAGTGCAATCAATTCTGCTGCTTGAGCTGAATTATGTGGAATACGTGCAGCTTCAACAATTGTATGCAAAGTCGTGACAGCATATGCTGCAGTCGTGTCACCATTCGGGAGCTTGAAGCATGAACCATCCACCCATAATGTACCATCACATTCAGCAAGAGGAGTGTCCTGGAGATCTACTCTCCCTTTCGTTTCTTCTTCTGTTCTAAGAAAACAATCATGCTGTTCAGAAGCATCTAGTTCCTCTACAATTGGCAACAACGTAGCTGGGTTGAGAGTGTTGCATCTTTTTATGTGCACGTGACTTGCTAACAAGGTTAATTCGTAACCTGACAATCGAGCACTAGTTAAGTGCTGTGTCTTGGTTCTGTTTAACAAAGTGTCCACTGCATGTGGGACCATCACAATCAGCGTGTTATTCATTACTAAACCAGCAGACTGTCGAATAGAAACAGCTGCTGCCGCTGTTGCTCTTAAACAACTCGGCAATGCTTTAGCTACCGGATCCAAAGTCGACGAAAAATATGCACATGGACGCTGCTTGTCCCCAAACAACTGAGTCAACACTGATAATGCACAACCCTCTTTCTCATGGACATACAATGTAAAGGGCTTACTGTAGTTGGGTGTACCTAACACAGGAGCCGAACATAATGCTGTGCGCAATTCAAAAAAACTTTTCTGACACTCTTCAGACCAAGGAACGGGATTGGGTGTATCTTTACACGTTAATGCCACCAAAGGTTTGGCTAATAACGAAAAATTTGGTATCCATTGCCTGCAATATGATGTAATGCCCAAGAAAGCACGCACTTCTCTCTGTGTTCTTGGCACACTCAATTTCGCTATTGCCTGAATTCTTTCTGGGGTCAGTTTCCTTCCCTCCTTCGATAAGAGGTGACCTAAGTAGGTCACTTCTTGTCGACAATATAGTAATTTTGAGAGAGACACTTTGTGATGCAAATCACACAAATGACGCAACAAAGACAATGTGGCTTCTTTACAGATTTCCTCAGTATCTGCAGCAACAAGCAAATCATCTACATACTGAATGAGGGTAGCGCCATCAGGTAAAGCAATCGTATCAAGCTGTGTTTTTAAAGTTTGACTATATATTGATGGACTTTCACAGTAGCCCTGGGGAGCGCGTTTAAAGCGGAAGCTTCGTCCTCCTAAACTGAAGCCAAAAATATCCCTGCTCTCCTCAGCAATCGGGATGCTGAAGAAAGCATTCTTTAAGTCAATCACCGAAAACCAGGTGGCAGAAGCTGGAATCATAGTCAAAAGGGCAGTAATGTCAGGAACAACTGGAAATTGTGGCACAACTATTTTATTCACCTCTCTAAGATCAATCACAAATCGGTACACAGTAGGCTGAGAAGGGTCAGTTCGTTTCAAAACAGGCAGAACAGGACTATTGCAAACGTTGCCTCTTGTCTCTTCAATTACATCTTTTTCAATCAGATCATAAATGATCGCTAGTAAAGCTTTTTCACCTTCACTAGAGATTTTGTATTGGGGAATTCGTGGCATTTTAACATTGGCTTTCAATGTTACAACATATGGTGGTATTTCTAAAAGACCCACATCATTAGGACCAGTAGCCCAAAGAATATCAGGAAGAAACGACAATTCTGTTGGAAGTTTATCCCTTGACAAATACATTGGAGAAACCACTTTCTTACCTAAAGTAAGTTGTACTCCTGAAGGAGAACAGTACAAAGTCGCATACAATCTTTTTAACAGATCTAATCCTAACAAGTTTTCACCACAACCTGTTGTCAGAATAAGGGGTGCTTCGAATTCACAAGGTCCAACAGAAAGGGACAAAGGGTCAGAAATCGGATTTCTAACTGGGGCGCCAGAAAAACCTACAGAAACATTCATTTCGCCAGACAAAGGTGCGCCAGGGAGTTTGGAGTGCATAATAGAACTCTTTGCAGAACCAGTATCCAACAGAAAAGGCTCTGACACACCTGATGTAATCACCTCAACGTATGGTCCACTCTGATCTACTGGAACTGAAACAACTCCCTCTCTTTGCCTATGGCTGTCCTAGCAATCATTACCTTCCATATGCTCATCTTCTGCATAGTAATCATCAGCGTAGTACTGAGCCGTCCTACCTGATGCGTTATTCTGCTGATCGAACCTATTCATCGAATTTTGAGGTGGAAGAGACTGTGTGTTCTGGGGGAAATTTCCACGTCCTCTACCTCTAGATGCTTGTTGAACACCTCGACCTCTTACACCAGAAGCACCATTTGCACGCTGTAATAAAATAGGACAACTATACTTGAAATGACCCTCTTCCTTACAATATGAACACTGATTGGGGCCTACAGGGACACGTGGTTGAGTATACTCAACTCTTTGCGAGTTCCTCTGATACTGTTGAGGCTGCTGATAATTATTCTGATAGTTACTCTGAGCACCACTATTTTGACCACCACGTGGTGGATATGCTTGCTGTAACAAAACCTTTGTTTTCAACTCTTTAGTTTTCTTCTCTGCTCTATCTTTCTCATCTTTGTCTCGATTTTCGTAATATTGTGCAGTAGCCAATATCTGTGCTGAAGAGGAAACTGCCCAAGAACTCTCTGAATCTTTTAACTTTTTACACAACTCGGGAAGCAGATTATGCACAAATTTATCGACGAACAATCGCTGACCACCTTCTGTGCTCATATCTTGACCACTGTGGTCGACAAACGTTTCTTCAAACCTGGTGAAGAAATCTGACACCGTTTCATCTGTCTTCTGCTTACACTCAGACAATTTATCCCAATTCACACGCATCGCAGGCATTAAAGTTTTCATGTAATTAATAATCCTACCAGGGAGATCTGCTACTAAAGGCTGGGTTTAGCACCACCAACTTGTCGGTCATCTGCAGCCGCAATATTAGCCCATGAGTCACCTAACTCCTGATCATGATCTGCATGACGAATCTTTCCCCATAAAGGCTGTGGAACAACGTTCCCAAACAACATGTCTATGTCAGCTAAATTCATGATACATGACCCAGCAGTCTGTGACAAATCTTTGTAATACCCTGCAGGATTTTTACGGGGATCAGGCAATGTCTGTTTAAGAGCCAAAACTTCAGCTCGCTTCCAAGGAACATGTACCCACACACGCTGAAAATGTGCTGGTATAGCTGGGGGAATATTATTATGACCAGCTGCTACTTCTTCCTTCCATACCGGAGGAACTTCTCTCATGGGATATTGTCTTCCCTTCTTTTTATCAGAAGAATCAGATTCAAACAACAACTTAGAAACACCTTCAGTCCTAAGTGACAACAACGTCGCAACTGCTTTCTTAACATCTGAACCCACAATTGCGCCTTTTGAAAACTCAAACCGTACATGGCGCAACTCAGGAGGATTAGAGTCCAAATCATTTTCCTCTAAATCTTCACACAGGAAAACACACATTTTCTCAAAAACGTATCTCTGCTTTGATGTTTCCCACTGGGTGAAGACATCCATAACACATTCTAAATCATATTTTTCCGGGTCAGCAACCCATTTATGTGCCAAACAATTTAACGTTTCCTTCTCCCTAGAATCAGGCAGTTGACTACGCAATTGCTTGCGCTCTGTGTCAGGAGTTACACTCGTTGCACCAAAGAGAGGATGCAAAAAACTAGCGACAGTACTAGCCACTCTGACGAACAGAAGGAGAAGTCGATGAAAAGACAAGAGGGAAAGCAGGGTGAGACAAGGCAGATGCAGAGGCAGTGTCAGGAGAAGTACCAGGAGTGATAGTCGATATAGTAGTCAAAGTTGTAGGAAGTATAGGAGGAGCAGATGTAAAAGTCGGTGGCCCTTGAGGAGGCTGCAACCGAGGAGCAGGAGCCAGCTGAAGAACAGCTGGTGGGTGCTGTAGGGGAGCAGGAGGCAATGCAACCACGGGTTGCGCAACTAAAGGTTGCGGAGGTGCCGTAGCATTTTGCGCATAAGGGGGTGGCGAACTTAACAAATGCGACATTAAGGGATCTTTTTAAAGCTCTTTTGCTGCATCTTGCTGAAGAGGCGGCAAAACTGGATAGCATTTATCTATTACCATTTTACGTTGCCTGTGCAACTACTCACTCATCTGTTCTTCTTCATTGTCTTTAAACTGCATAGCAGCTTGCATTATCGAAATACCCCTTTCTCTCTAATTTTTCTTTGCTAATTTAATTTCCTTCTGTTTGGCTTCCTTACGCCATAGGCGGAAAGAGTCAAACATCGCCGGCCGGGCTTTCTTCTTAAAAAGTATAACTTCGAGATTGTCTAAGATTTCCGTCTCAAAGCTACCATATTGGGGCCATTTTAAAACACCATCTTTTCTGGTGTATTTGATCCACACTTCATTGTATGTGATGGGGCCTACTCCATGTTTCACATATAGTTCATATGTTGGAGTTCCAATCGGAGGAACCGGACACGAGTCCTCCAATCGGGAATCCCTATTATTACAACCAAGACAAAACAAATTTCCAAGTCTGCTAAGACCAGGCATTCTTGCTCTCTAGTCTAGCTTCAAACTTCAAAGGATTATCGATTACGATATTCTCGTGAATACACGAGTCCTTTGGCTTTGGCACTTGCAAGTTCCAAACAAAGTGATCCCAAAGGGGATACCCAAACTAAGACCAACTAAGGACTGGGAGACGCTCCACTTATACTTAACTGAGATATCGATGACGTCACCAGAAGACTTGTCTTATCGTTTCGCTCTACCAAACTTCAAGGGTCCAAATCAGGGCGATAGCCAGGGCAGCAGTCCTTTGTAGCCGTCGGGAAGCGGGGAACCTCGCAGCAAAGACTTTCGGACCACGTCGACATGCAGGGGTCGATGAAGTGGTTGGCCTTCCTCCAGAATTTTCACACGAAGCTCCTCACGAACCTCTGGCTGGACCGGTACCGTTGGTATCGCCCCGCGTTGGGCGCCAACTGAGGTACTGGGTTTTTCAGAACCGGTACCGAACCGGTAACCCAGTGGTGTCAGGGTACACACCGAAAGACCTCGAGTACTTTCCTGATTTAGACCACAGAAACTCAGAGTCTTCTAGGTGAAGTCAAGGATCGATTTTATTGGCTGCAACCAAGTAACAGGTCCTAGAAGTACACAACACGGGATGTATATTCTCAGGAGACTGCTCAATCTTACAAAGCCAGGCTTCTCTTTTTATACAAAATATTCAGCTCCAGGCAAACATTCTTACATTTACAGTAGTCTATTCACATATTTTCACTACAAAGAAAAAGCAGAGTCATGATGACAAGCCCACATTCCAATTTGTTCAGCCCACAATAAATTACCCGGCAAGGCCCAACAGTTTCATCAGATATCGGTGGACCCCCAATAAAAACGGGCACCTCTTCCTCGTGAAGCAAGTCAGAGAGAAAGGAACAGGGACAGGTGGGAGCAAGATTAGGCAGGGTGTGTGTGCGATGAAAAGTGTTTATGACATGTTGTGCCTTGATGCTATCTCGTTCGGCCACTGGGAGAGGAACTGACCAAACAGGTTCGGCCTGAGGCAATGGTTTCAGCTTGCCCAGGTCAGAGAAAAGTCAATCAAGGTGTACGTGTCCTTTGATATCGAATTTAGCTGTATTATAAGCCTATGTGAGGGCAACCCACAAAATGGCTGCCGTACACAAAATGGAAGCCAAGGGTTCAAGACGAAAATGACAATTTCGAGGTGAAATCGTCACTCGAATATGACGAAAATACTTGTACATAGTGTACTAGCCATTTTCGGTCTTAAGATATAAAAATCGTCATGCTACGACGAAGTTTTATTCACGAGTCCAGAATTTTCAGAACTACACTCGTAATACGGTGAGCGGAAGGCCACAGGTAGTCGCAGACGCAGTCCTTCAGCAGTCAGTCCAATGAACTCGTAATAAGGCCCTTACATATTTCTGACATGGTTTTGCCAGGGCAATCAGTTGATTTCTGACGGCTTTTATGCAGATCACTTTTTTGAGTGTGGAGTTCCCAGCAGTGCAGTATGGTACGGTTTATTTGAAAAAACACATTCAATTGGTATGTGTTTGACAAACCCTTTAAACTGGCCTGTGTTTAACATAAATTCACTGTTCTGGCACTGTTTTAACATGGTCACCTTAGGTAATTTTGCTGCTGTTATAGAGTATTGTGAATGTGTTTCTATGGCTATCTATCAATGATTTTTCATGCTATGATTCCCAATGTTGCAGTATTTTAAAACAAACTACATTTAGATGCGGTGTACATGTATCCTTAATACACTGTTTATGGATTACATCCTGTACAGAATTACTGAACATTTACGCAAGGTGCAGGCAGTTACTCTTCTTGTGTGTACATATCTATCTTTGTAATTCAAAGTGGTTGCCAGCACATATTTTGCAATTACCGATTGGGCATTAGCCTCAATTTAAAAGAAGCGGCTCTGGCAAGATTGTGTCATATGTTTCACTTACATATGGGGTAAGTCTTTCGCTCATTGACATTTGGTGTCAGTGCATACATTTGATCCTGTCATTTTGGAATTTACCCACAGTATTCATAGCATGCTTTGGATCTGTATACTTCAATAAGAATCATGGTGATGAATGGAATGCAGGAATTAATCTCAGCCAATAGGGATCACTTCCAGCCCATCATTTTCACTACTTAGGTCTTGTCAGTGCGGAATAGATTGAGTCATGTGACACAGTAAGCACATCTACACAATCCCTCTCCTTCATGTTCCCTGTCTGAAAAACAGTCACAATGAAGACGTCATCTGGCAATCATTCCATAACTGTTCTATACATTTCACCTGCACTTTACAGCTCTGAGGCAAAATAGACTTTAATTCTGGAGAGTGGCTTCCACAGGATGAGTAATGTCTACCCTATATGCCTACTTCTATTCATGGCTAAATTGGCCAGGTCATGGGCCTGAAATTTCTGTCATGTCAATCTTAATTGGGTGAAATCGGTGCTGATGTGCTTCTTGAATACTATTACAACTATCTCTCAGTCACTGTAAGGGATGTGGCTTTGAAATTTTAGGTGCAGGGCCGGCCCTAGCATGGTGCAACCCACCACTATGGATGGCATGTGACACTTGCACCTTGCAGTTCTCTGTCTTATGTAACATCACCTATACACTGATTTACACATGTATGATTGATTGTCTCTGTGTAATGTGTGTGTGATGCAAAGTGCTCTGACACCCTGATAATGAATGCGCTATAAAACAAATTAAATACATCTGAGAAAGAGTGGTTATGGAGACTTGAGGGACACTGTTAAAGGGTGGTAGTGAGGGAATCCGTGGCGGAGGTGGTTATTTGGGGGCACCAACCAACATTGTTGCACTGGGCGCCACCAGAACTAAAGCCAGCCCGGTCGAGGTGTCTGAGTATTTTCTGAAACTATGCAACAATTTGGGAGCTATCTTTTACCAATTTCAGAACTGTGTAGAAGAAATTGATTTTTCTGCTGACCCTTGCCTTGCCCTCTTTCTGAGAAGATGTTTGATTAAGACTAGGCTCATATATATTGGTGGGGAATTTCTCAGTCTGACAAATTCCCTCGAATTTTATTGACTGCACTGATAATGATGATTACTAATTCATCTTATCACTGTGTGTGCCCTCTTCAGACAGAGGAAAAAAATGAGCAATATGGTGAATGCACCTGTGAGAAAATCACAGAGCTCAGCTAAAACGAACAAGCATTTGCAATGCAATAGGTCTCGCATTAGGAAAGTGTGAGCTATTGGTAATGTAAATGACACATTTTTCAAATATGTGTTGGCTTTGAAAATGTATAAATTAATAGCATTGTTATTCACAAAGCCAATAGCTTACACTTTCCTAATGCTAGTCCTATTAGCTATGGCAATGCTTTTTATTAGCAAGCAAGGACAGTGTTTTTGCGATTGGGCTGAGTGATGTGGTGGTGCCCCTGAGTGATGTGGTGGTGCCCCTGAGCGATGTGGCGGTGTTCCCGAGCGATGTGGCGGTGTTCCCAAGCGATGTGGCGGTGTTCCTGAGTGATGTGGCGGTGTTCCCGAGTGATGTGGCGGTGTCCCCGAGTGATGTGGCGGTGTCCACGAGTGATGTGGCGGTGTCCCCGAGTGATGTGGTGGTGTCCCCGAGTGATGTGGTGGGGCCCCTTAGTGATGGAGGGTGGAGTTGGAGGGTGGAGGTGGAGTTGGAGGGTGGAGTTGGAGGGTGGACTTGGAGGGTGGAGTTGGAGGGTGGATTTGGAGTTGGAGGGTGGAGTTGGAGGGTGGATTTGGAGGGTGGAGTTGGAGGGTGGATTTGGAGTTGGAGTGTGGAGTTGGAGGATGGATTTGGAGTTGGAGGGTGGAGTTGGAGGGTGGAGTTGGAGGGTGGATTTGGAGGTGGAGGGTGGAGTTGGAGGGTGGATTTGGAGGTGGAGGGTGGAGGTGGAGGGTGAAGTTGGAGGGTGGAGTTGGAGGTAGAGTGTGGAGTTGGAGGGTGGAGTTGGACGGTAGATTTGGAGTTGGAGGGTGGAGGATGGAGTTGGAGGGTGGAGTTGGAGGGTAGAGTTGGAGGGTGGAGTTGGAGGGTGGAGGAGGGTGGAGTTGGAGGGTGGAGTTGGAGGGTGGAGTTGGAGGGTGGAGTTGGAGGGTGGAGTTGGAGTTGGAAGGTAGAGTTGGAAGGTGGAGTTGGAGGGTGGAGTTGGGGTTGGAGGGTGGAGTTGCGGTTGAAGTTGGAGGGTGGAGTTGGAGTTGGATGGTGGAGTTGGATGGTGGAGTTGGAGTGAGTGGGGGTGGGTTGTAGCCTAATGCAGCCCCTTGTGATCCGGAGAGATGACACAGGATAGGGAAGAGAGGGCGGGCAGGGCCTGAGTCCTTGTTGCGGACGACCAGCTTTGGGGTCAGAGCTGACATGAGAAGGACACCCAGGCATGAGAGTTGTAAAAAAAAAAATCGCGGGGGACCATGTTTAATAAAAGAGAAGACGGGCAGGGCCTGAGTCCTTGTTGCGGACGACCAGCTTTGGGGTCAGAGCTGAGATGTGAAGGGCAGCCAGGCAGGCATGAGAGTTAAAAAAAAAACTAGTAAGAGCTTGTGGCACTGCACCCTTTACTTGCTCAGTGCATTTGCGCCCGCCATTAATGTTACTAAAAGCGCACAATGTAACTTTTACGAAATGTCCTTGTTTCCGCCATGCAAAATAAGAGAAAGGGAAAAACATTTTCTAAATAAAGCACAGTGATGTAGAAGACCGCAGTACGAAGGCGAAAGAAAGGAAGTTATGTAGGAAAGAGGTTGCCTGTTTTGGCTCCCAATGCTTTGAGTTTGTGGCAATAAGCTTGAGTTACAATGTTAGCAAGAGGAGGGTGATGATGCTAGTGCATGAGGCTATTGGGAAACATTTAAAAAGCAAAATATAAACATACATTTCCAGAAGGATGTAAAACAGGAGAAAGTGCATTGTACTCATTATTTCAATTTATTTATTTTAGGAAGAACACTAATTAAATTGCAGTTTTAAAAGGCATATAGTTTAATCATTGCGGCTCATGTTCTAAAAAAAACATGTAATAAAAATGCATGGTGAGCAGAATCTGCTGCGTCATCATGTCACTTCTAAACTGCAGACTGAGCAACTAAATGCACTGCAAAAAAATGAGAAAAATGCACAATGCATGCATGTGAAAGTTTTATAGTGTGACCCTAGCCAAAAACAGAGAACTTACAGGTTCATTCAGCCGACAAGTGATAGGAAACGGGCAAACAACATTTTGTTTATTTGTGACCACATATTTATTTTATTTATTTTATTTTAATTTCTTCTATAGCGCCGGAATCAATCCCAGAGGGTATCTCCGCGCTTTGCTAGCTTAGGGATTATCAGATAGAGCAGCCTGGGAGATTATATGGAAAGAAAGGCTTCTTGGTAGCAAAGGGTCTTTAGTGCCTTCCTGAAGGACAGGTGATTTATGGTAGTTCTTAGGTCAATGGGAAGACTGTTCCAGAGGGCAGGACCAACAGAGGAGAAAGCACGGTCTCCTTGTCTAGTTTTCTTTGTGGTGGGAGGTTTTAATAGAGCTTGGTTGCATGAGCGGAGAGACCTGCTGGGTTGGTACAGTTCCAGAGACTGGGCTAAGTACTTAGGACTTGCTCCATACAGGCATTTGTGCACCGTGCAACAGATCTTAAAATTGATGCGCTGCCGTATGGGAAGCCAGTGCAGTTATGTATGCATATGTACTTCTTAAAAGTCAGTCACTGAACACCTCTGTGCACAGCACTTTAGATAGACAAAATATAGAACTTGATGAGTCACAGCTTCAGTCGGAATTCAACTTATGCAAAGGGCACTGTTAAGAATAGGTGTCAGTCTGCGATGTGATGTTGCGCTGTATAATTTTTTTGTGAATCTGGTATTTTCATTTGTGTAGCACACACATGCAACCGGCTGCAGAGGCAAACAGGTACTTGTACAAGACACCATATTGGGCTATGTGTAGTAAGGCAGGGAGAAGCAAACCAAGCTTAACTAACCAATAGGCTATCGTAGTTAGCGTTGCCTTTTACTGTTGTGAAACCACAACTTTCAACAAGTCAGGAGAACAGGAAAGAAGCAGACCATGTTTGAGTTCCGATAATGCCCCGCTCAACCACTCTATGTGCCCTCAACTCTAAACTCCATGTTCTGCAAGATGATGAAATCGTAGGTGTTTAGTTCGCTGCAGCGTTCATAAAGTCCTGCAAAGTTTGTGCCCTTATGAAGTCGGAATTTGAAAACATCGCCAGTTTTCGTATGCACAATGAGAGGCATGGAAAGCGCCATACAGATATTTCTTACACATTAGATGGGTTTGAGAAGGGCTAGCCTCTAAGTGATCAACATGGCCTTAAATAGAATATGGTTCAATGAAAACAAGTGGGGGAACCAGGGAACAAAATCTTAAAGACCGTGAAAATTAAAGTGATCGGACAGAGGCAGAGGAGAAAACAAAGCACTCATATGGAGTGCTGAAACAAGCCGCGAAAGTGAAAGTGATCGGACGGAGGCTGAGGGGAAAGCTCGGGAAATAATATAACAAGCATTGGAGAAAGGCACAAAAACGAGTCTAACAGGGGGCAGAAAGGCACAAAAAGCGAATCTAACAGAGGGCATAAGGGCAGAAAACAAGGGGAACATGAGTCTAACAGACAAGTGGGGGCTTAAAGAAATAACAAAAGTATTCTTACCGCAAGTGTAAAAGTAACGGGCAACATTGTGAAGGAAAGCGTCTGGGCTGTGTAGACGCCGAAAGCTCGGGCGACGTTAAGTGCGTGCTGGTAATAACAATAGAAAGAGGACAGGCGCGTAAGCTCTCGGCATTGCTGTGGCGGGTCTGATGCATTGCAGGCGGCTCGGGGGGCAAATGGCAAGCGCGTGCACGGGCACATGCACTCGGCGCAATCTGCCTGGTTTAGCTTTCCTGGTTTCAACTCTATAATCTCGACATCTGCAATGCGCAAGCGCATTGGCAGAGGTCGAGACCTAAAAACTGCTACAAATCTCATTTACATGGAAACATTTTAACTTTCATTTATTTTATTTGTGATGCTTTATATATTGCTCATACAGCCAGCAAACTATTACATGATACTGCAAGCACGAATAGTATCCCCAATAGGCTTCACACTGTAGTTGCTGGAGACAACGCTGAGCACCTGTATCGGTGGCGCAGATTCCCTTTGAGTGGGGTGGGGTCTCAGGTTCCTTCAAAGCCGTTGTAAGTTCATCCATACCTGTTGACTGTCTCGTTGGCAATAACCTGCAGAGTTCCCCTTGGAATGCTCATTTAAAGATGTTAGGTCTGCCTAAGTGGGCCTGTGTAAACACTAGGTCAATGGCAGGTAGCAGGGGTACTCAAGAGGACCTGGAGCCTGAAACAGTGGCCCATGTGCCTGTTAGAAAGAGAAGCTGCAGGCGGGCATGGAAAATCCACCCTAGAAGTTCACACAGTCCAGGAGGGGGCAGAAGCAGAGGGGGATGCCCTGGAACCTACAAGGAAGCAAGTGGCTGAACTGGGAGACCTGCCTGAGCTGACCCATTGGGAGCAGGTGGGAAGTCCCACCAGGAAGGAGTTCCGCAAGGTGCAGATGGAGTGCCCTACTCTTGTTTATTTGCTGCAACAGGCTGCAGACCAGCCAGCAGGTGGTCCGTGTGGATCACATTTGATTTATTGGGAGAATGGTCTCCTATATAGTGAGCATAAGGTTGTTGAGCCCAGCGCAGCCCCTGGTCTGGTGGTACCTGGGTTCTACTGGGTCTGGCTCATGGTGTGCCTTTGGCAGGACATTTGAGGTGCAACAAGACCTATCATAGGGTTGTAACCCACTTCTACTGACCGCAAATGCAAAGGCAGGTTGGCAAACATTGCCGGTCTTGTCAGACTTGCCAGGCAAGTGACAAGAGTGGGGGGAATTGTAAGACTCCCTCTTACTCTTTCCTGTGGAGAGCACCCCTTTCGAGCGGGTGGGTATTGACATTGTGGGGCCTCTGAAACCCAAAACAGCCTTAGGCAACAAGTTTATCTTGGTCTGGGTGTCTCAGGACAATCATGGCCCCTGTGGTGAGTATGCATTGATGGGGATCCTTTCCCGTGTGGGGTTCCCTTGAGAGGTGGTCTCTGACCATGGTACAAACTTCATATCTAGGTATATAAAGTCATTGTGGAATGAGTGCGGTGTAATATGCAAATTCAGCACTCCTTACCATCCACAAGGAAATGGGTCAGTTGAGAGGTTCAACCGAACCCTGAAAGGCATGCTAAATGGTCTTGCAGAACCCATGAGACGTAAGTGGGACGACTTCCTACCATGCCTGTTGTTTGCCTACAGCGAGGTATCGCAGAAATCCTTAGGGTTCAGTCCCTTTGAATTACTGATGGGCACCCTGTGAGAGGACCTCTGAGCCTGGTAAAGGAGGGGATCCTGATAAGACCCCCCAAGATATTTTCAGCTACATGCTGGCCTCAAGAACCAGGATCAAGGCTTCAGGAAAATCACTAAGGCATAGGTGGAAGCCAGCCAGGAGGAGATGAAACAATGGTACAACCAGAATACCACTCTGATTGAGCTTCTGCCTGGCCAAAAAGTGTGGGTGATGGCACCAGTGGAGCTGTGTGTGCTCCAAGACAAGTGGACTGGTCCATTTGAGGTGGTGAAGCCCAAAAGTGAAGTGACCTACTTGGTTAACTTGCAGACTCCCAGGAACCCTCTGAGGGTCCTGCACGTGAAACACCTCAAACCTCACTTTGAGAGGTCTGAAGTGACAATGCTCCTAGCTACAGGTGATGGGATGGAAGAATAGAGTGAGCCTCTTCCTGACCTCCGGTCGGCCAAGAAACATGATTGGTCAGTGGATGTAGTGAACCTCTCTCCCACCCTGACCCCTGAGCAGCAGAGAGACTGTCACCAGGTGCTGGGACAGTTTGCCTCCCTGTTCCCCCCGACTCTAGTAATCACCAATTGGTATGTCCACGATGTGGACACTGGGGACAGTTTACCTGTAAAATATAACATAACATTTACAGAGTAACTGACAAAGTCGGGGCAAGCATCAAGATAGAGGTTGGTGTTAGGGGTGAGCCCTCTAGCAGCCCCTAGGGGAGCCCAGAGGTCTTGGTTCTGAAAGATGCTGCACACGGTGCTACTCCTGTACTCCGGTTCTGTGTGGACTACCGTGGGCTCAATGCCATCACCAGGACTGGCGCGCTCCCCATCCCAGAGCTGATGATCTCCTTGATCAGTTAGGAGCTGCCTGGTACCTCAGTACATTTTATCTAATGTCTGGGTACCGGTAGATTGCCTTGACTGATGGGACAAGAGAGAGGTCTGTGTTTTCAATGCCAGAGGGGCAATACCAGTTCTGTGTCATGCCCTTTCGGTTGAAGAACACCCTTGCCACATTCCAGAGACTGGTCAACCTGGTGCTGTCTGGGCTGGAGGAATTCAGCGCCCCCTACCTGGATAACATTGCTGTGTTCAGATCCAGCTGGGAGGAACACTTGCAACACCTCTGCAAAGTGTTGAAGGCTCTGCAGAAGGCAGGCCTCACTATCAAGGCCAGTAAAAGCCAGATAGGGCATGGATCTGTGGTATTTAAGGCACCAGGTAGGAAGCTGCCAGGTGGTGCCCCTACAACCTAATATCAACACCATTCTGGCTTGGGTGCCCCCAAGAACCTGACGGAGGTGAGAGCCTTTTTTGGTCTCACCGGATATTACATACGGTTTGTTAAGGGGTATGACACCATTGTTGCCCCTTGGGAGAGCTGACTTCAAGGAAGCAGCGAGGAAAAATGATCTGGTCAAACTTCTTTTGATGCCCTGAAATCTGCCATGTGCCTTGTATGCCCACTTGGGTGCTTAATGTATAAAAATGTGACATATTACAGGTCGATAATAGTATGCCCTCACAGTGAATAATTAACCAGTTTTCAGTGATTTGCTACATTTTCCAGGAGTAGGCCTAACTATGAATTGAATCATTATTTCATGTCTGTAAATGGGAAAATGCTACAGAGATGGTTAAAATCATTCACTTAATTGTAAACATGTTAATTCAATTCAAAAAGTAGAATATAAATAACCTTAGCATTAAAGTAAATATCAAAAAAGTAAATTTTATGTTGCCTGGGAGAAAACTGATTTAGAACTGGTTTACCTTTCAGGCTTGCTCCAGGGCCCAATGCACATCCTGCGTTCCGTCACTTCATGAGAAAGCATATATTGACTACAAGATCTTCAACACCTGTATCCTCAGTTATTTCGCTTTTGAAACTTTAGGTTTCAGGAGGTCTACGATCCCCTGCGTAGTATAGAAACTCTTCTGCTGGAGCCACCTACCTTCAAAAGGAAACTTATGATGGCACAGTTCTTTTATGGCAGTGCCAAATCTGATATTCTCTCCCACATAACCTTCTAACACCTTGCTCTATATAAAATGGTCTACATAAAATGGCCACAAATATATAAATGTCTAATACATAGTTTTCAGACTGTTCAAAGTTGGTGAGAAATGGCCCAGCACTAATGGGGCATCCTTATGTCACACCAGCTTCTTGACGGTGTTCTCAGTGAATCACACAATAAACAGAAAGGAGGCTGTGGTCTATGTGTCCATGTTTTTTATGTATAATATTTTGATCAATAATTCCTCTTTACAATTTAGAAATTATTGTACCATTCGTTACCAGAATTGTCACCCATCTGTAATTCTATATAATATGATTTGACCTCCCAAATCACAGCTATGCAAGGATAAGGGGCATGGGTAAGCCATACACAGAAAGACCACACCTTCCTCTGCGCCCTGCCCCTTGATACAGCTGGGATCCTGTCACCCACCCCTCAACGGATGTATGTCAGTACAACGCAATCTTTTAGATCGCGGTACTTTACAACGCGGTTTCTACAACGCAAGTCGTTACAACGACTTGCGTTGAAGGGCACGGATTGAGGATTATTATAATTTTATATTCCAACACCAGCCCACGTAACAGTAGGGAAGGTGATGGAATATAAAATTGCAATATTCCTTAACCAACAGCGCCATCCAGCGCAAGTCGTAGTAACGACTTCCGTTGTAATGGCAGCGTGGTAAACGTAGTGTGGTGTAAACACCGCGTTGTACACGATGTTTCCCCCCTTCAACCCTTTGGTCAACTCTCCCCTTTTCCAAAAAAACGAGACAACCTGCCATCCTGCCAACCCCTCCCCCCACACACACCAACACACAGCACCCTCAGCATTGTTTTCCCTCCGCCACAAATCACAAAACATAGCTGATGCCCGATTCCTGTCTTCACCACCCTCTGTACTTAAAACTCTCTTCAACCCACGCATTAGAAAACCTGTCATCCTACCACCCATCCACACCCTCTTTCTCCAATCCACCCCTCCTCAAACTGATAAATAAAATATATGGAATTCTATCAACCATCCTCCCTACGCTCTTGGACATTTCTTCTTATACCCAAACCGGTGCTCTCTGTTATTTCGTCGGGGCAGAGAGCCAGTGTTACACTGGTAAGCACTCTTAGAACTATGTCAGCGTGGCCTGGAATTCCTTTATGTGTAGCCACAATGGAATATAACATAACATAACACAACATAAAATAACATAACACCCTACACTGAGTAGCAATCTGTACAGCAGCAACAATCAGGTCTGGTAGGTAATTTGCTTCTGCATAAAACATTTTTGCAGCAGGGAAGATTTTAGAAAGCATGTCATGTTTGTTGCAATGCTACATGTAATAGCCAAGGACAGTTATTGTTTCACGCGAGGCTCCCAGCCTCACTTTTCGGCAAGATAGGGAGAGCTTCTTTTAGAAGCTTTGTACTGCTTTATCCATTCTGACAGTTCCAAGTGGCAGCATATTATTTGGTGTCGACTACAGACAAGTCTCTTAATTAAAGGTTGTCTGGAAACACAGAACACTCTTGCAACCACATGTGCCATTAACTCTGCTGACATTATGGTAGCTTAAGTACCAGAAATGGCTCACTCCATTCAAAATGCCAAGGTTTTGTCCCACTGCCTCGTGCATTTTAACAATGAAAGAAGACAGCGTGGCCTAAATACTGCCTAATTATTGTGGTTCAGCATGACCAGCGAGGCAGACTGCGCGCTCCTTTCCAGATAATGATTGGTGGTAAAGAATACATGTAAGATGGCCTGTGCAGACCCGATAACGAGGAGAAAGGCATACGGTTTGGAAGGATGTAGCTTGTAACGTAAACCTATCAGAAGGATCTCCACCAGTGAATGTCATGTGTACAGTACGTTTTTATTTAGAACCTTTGTTCTCTTTATACAGCAAAAATGTTAGTCACGAGATGGTTGTGTACATTTCGCGTCGTAAACTTGCTTTTGTCAGGAATGAAAGATGCATTAGGCCACAACTTTATGAGGAAAGGGTCTACATGGCTACAGTGGCTGCCCGCAGCACCTCGTCTCTCACCACCTGAACATTTTATATTTGCCACCGTGTATGATATTCTCAGTGGGGCTAAGTGCCATAAAGTATGAAAACTGTGATGAAGGCCCAAAAGCCAAAAGATAGAAGGGTGATGACTATGGAGGTAGTGTCAGGTCGTAGTGTAGTTCCTATACTCCCAATAGGCTCTGCGCATTGGAATAGTATATCCTATAGATTTGACGTAGGACTGAAGTCAACTAGGTCTCTACTGAATATGCTAGACTTAATTGTGAGTGCCAGCTAGCTAACAGATCACTAGAAACTTTCTTGAATACACAAGAAGGGATTCGTTTCTGATAACCGCATAAACATGACAACTTTGTTTCCCAAGAATAAGAAATCTATCTCTAGAGTCGTGAAAATAATAGATAGTTATTTCACTCAGCCAATCGTGCATGCTTCGTTTCACCAGAGGTGCAGAAAAAATAGAGAGACGGGCGTTTTCAATAAAAGAGTGTTTATTGAACAGTCTTCTTTCTCATGCAGAGGAAATGAACTGCTACAATCATAATACTGGTTGCAAAGTACAATGCGCACAGTACGAAGAGTATTATAAAATAATACTGTAAAAGCATGATATGGTTTCTAAGCCACAAAATACATAGAATACATACATTAATAAATAAAGACTAAAAGTACTCAACTGGTGCTTCTAAAATATGCCTACCCCGGTGTACCTAACCTAGGTCTAGTACAAGGGAAGAAGTAAGTGAGGTGTAGCTTAGTTTCAGTATTCTTTTGCCAAGAATCTATTCCAAGAATTCTCTAAGGGTCTAATCAGCTCCATACCTTGGTTTAGAATGAAGGAGGTCTGGTATTTCTCTCTCAGGACTCGATTTCCCAACAACCCGCAAGGGTAGGTTGGAAACACTGGAGCTGGATTTCTTGGCAAGAGAAAAGACAGTGTCTCTCTCAGTGCATCTGCTGGAGGGTCAGCTTCCTTCGGCACTTGCTGCAGCAGGGTGCGTCGGGCAAGTAGATAATCGAACTGCTCCAAACCACCGTTTGTCTGTTTGGGCAAGTGTGGGCATATTTATACCTTGAAGGTGCCGAGTTTGACGTAAGGTTGGACATAATAACGTCATCAAAGACTTTGGGGATCATTAGGATGGCGGGCGGATTGCCCCCGCCAGGCTGGCGGGGGCTATCCGCCCGCCATCCTCAGCTAAATGCCCCCTGCCATATTAGTATGGTGTGGGGACCGCGGCGGACGGAAAGACATTCCACGGAAAGGCCACGGAAAGGCATGCGGTCTTCACTTCGGGGACCCCCTGCGGACCCCCGAAGTGAAGGCGAGGTGGTGGTGCAAATGAGGGGTACCTGTGGTACCCCCCAGCATTTGCATACACAATGAGGCAGGCACCGTGCGGTGCCTGTCGCTTTGTGTATGCAAATGCATACATGCATTTTTAGCATTGTGGCGGGCGGTGCTGAGAGCACCGCCCGCCACAATGTTATAAATGCAGGATGCGCCCACCACTGTGGCGGGCGCATCCTAATACCCCCTGCGGGACCCCCAACCTTATGGCGGGCGGTCCCAAATTCCGATAGGATGGCGGACGGACTAAGTCTGCCCGTCATCCTAATGACCCCCTTAGTTCTTTGAAAACTCCATGAGTTCTTGGATAAATCAATATTCATGCAGGGGGAAATCCCTGACTGCTGAAGGCAGATTTCCAAGAAATCGTTGTAGTTTTTCGGAACTAGTGGAAGTAGCCAAGCCGTATTAGGACTACTTAAGCTATGTCTTAATATGGTTATGATTTCTATGCCTATATAAGGATAGGGTGATTTATACCTATATATGGGCATGAATCGGGAAAATTAGACTAGGGTCCTAAAACACTATACAACAGGATTAAGGTGTCACGTTTAAGCATGGGCGTTAAATCCGTTCCGCTCGCGGATTCTACGGATTTTCGGGAAATTCGCAATCCGCGAACTCTCGCGAACTTGCCGAAAATTCGTAAAATCCGTGCGAAGCGGATTTTTTGCTTGGTCGCACTTGCCAACTAGAATACTATACAATTTCGCGGGAGTAAACACTTGCGAACACGTAGATGCGGCGGGCAGCGACAATCTCGCAATTGCGAGATTGCAAAATTTGCAATTTCGCACACGAAATCCACCAGAAGGCAGCATAAACCTTGAAAATTATGATTTTTATCAGAATAACTCCTCAGGTTGACATTTGCCTGCACTTTTTCTTTGCAAGGAGTCCATTTTGGGGGTGGGGTGGGAGGAAGGAAGTGCCCCACAGTCTCCAACTTCCTGTTCCTGTCCAGCAGGCTCCTCCCAGTGCTTTCTTCATGTGCTGGTCACTTTGATTTGGATCTTGACCTGGAAGGGTTACTTTTTGTGGATGCTGCTGGATATTTGGATTTTTGCAAAACTGAAAGCACTCAGCAGGTGCAAAATTTCAATCTTATCATTAGTAACCTTTCCCTGTAGTGCTTCCTAAGGGGCCCCTTCAGAGTTCATTTGCCTACTTGCAACTATTCTATGACCCTGCTCTGACCCTCACAGCAGGCTCAGAGAATAGCTACAAGTATACAACAAAGGTCCTGTTAAAAAAATTACACTGCAACAGAAAGCAATTACAGACAAAACTGAAAGCACTCAGCAGGTGCAAAAGTTCAATCTTATCATTAGTAACCATTCCCTGTAGTGCTTCCTGAGGGGCCCCTTCAGAGTTCAGTTGCCTACTTGCAACTATTCTATGACCCTGCTCTGACCCTCACATCAGGCTCAGAAAATAGCTACAAGTAGGCCACAAAGGTCCTGTGAAAAAAAATTGCACTGCAACAGAAAGCAAATTACAGATAAGGAAGCAGGTGCCAGCCAGACTGGAAGTTTAAATTCAGTGACACATTAATCAACCCCAAATTAATTCATGTCAGTTGAAGCAGGGCAGGTGTGCTTGCTTTTTTTCACCCCCATAATCTACAGTGATAAACCAACCAGAGGGTGGCAGTTATATACCAGAGGGTGGCATGGGTGTACCAGAGAGTGGCAGTGGTGAAACAGAGGGTGCTGTGAACCTGTGATGATGAACCAGACGTAGAAACAACATAGTCCCGGCCGTTGCGAGCCGACAAGTAAGTTCGCAATTGCGAACTGGTACACAACCCTCGCGAACTGGCAGAAACCCTTGCGAACACAAAAAAAAAAATCCGCAAATTCGCGAGAGTTCGCGGATTTTGCGGATTGCGAATCTGTAAATACGCAAGTTCGCGGATTGCCAATTCGCAAAATCCGCCCATGCTTAGTCACGTTTGCCATGGGATCTTCAACAGTTAACTTTGATTTATCTTGAGAAAATACAACACAGTAATATTTTTTAAATCAACTGACCACCTTTTTTGATGCATTCCAAGGTGATTCAGGGTAGTGGGAAAGATGGCTTTATAAGCACAGATGTGAACTACAAAATGCTAATAGTTAAACATTCACACTCATCTGGGACAAAAATGCTTGTGTTACGTAAGCAGCGGCCAGAGCATTTAAGCACAGTGGGGCTGGGGCGGGGCTGCATGGGGGGATGTCGACAGACAACGGAATTGGAATTATTTATTTATTTAATTTGCCCTATTCCGTCGTCTGTTGACATCCCCCACCCTGTCCTGCCACCCAGCCCCCACCGCGCTTACCTGTACCAGCCGCTGCTGCGTTATGTTCTACTTTAGAATGTTCACTAGCCGGTTCCTCGATGAGTGTTCCAGATCTTGGCAGTTGCTGTGGGATCTGGAGCAGTTGCCAGGGTTCACTGTGTGCTGTCCATTTTATGTACTGGAATAAACCTCTATCCCACATATCTTTTGTTTGAACACTTTTATTAGATACAACACAAGTTGTGGTATCTGACCCAAGTTGTACCATGAACAGCACCTGTATGGCGTTTTCAAAACTTTGGCAGTTGCTGCTGGGAAACATCCTTCACATCGAGGTGATTACACAGCGATGTATTTAGAACGCAAGCGTTACATCGACTTGCGCTGGATGGCGCTATAACCTAAGGAATAGTAAGATTTACTATTCCAACACCTTCCCTACTGTACGTAGACTGGTGTTGGCGCCCTCCAGCGCAAGTCGTTGTAACGACTTACGTTGTAAAAACTGCAATGTTACATACCGCGATCATTTTGATCACTTTGTAACATCACATATTCGTTGCTGCTTGAGTCATAAGTTAAGGAAAACCAGAAAAGAGCAGGAACTCATATATTGGTGAGCTGTTAGAGTTTTTATCATGATATGCCTTATTAGACTCCAGCGTGTGCTTGTATAGTTATCAGGCCTGCACTCGGCAATCAACTGAGCTCATACTTTTGTGCGCTGCTGACCAGCATGCGCTCTGGTCCTCACGTTTTGAACATTCTGCAAATGCCTCTGCTTGCCATCACCTGGAGCCTGAGTGCTCGTGGGTGCTGCATGTAATGTTTCACTTGAACGGGAGGTCGGGGGTGATCAGGTCGAGTCACCCACCCGCATCCACAAAGTGATTTGCCCCTACATGACGTAATGCAGGGTGTAAAAATAAAGGTGTGAGCTGATGTCGTCAGTCATGGGATAACAGTAAGAAACATACACCTGTCTCTGTTTGGTCTTTACTGCCGCGCTGTGCCAGAATGCCACACTGGCGAGGAGGGGATTGTGAACCAACTTGACTGTTAACGGCACTTCTGCTGTGCACACTGCCTGCCCACCCTGCCTGTCTGCTGGTGGCGCCAGAGTGTTCCTAGCATCACTGTGGTCCCCTGGATACCAAGGCCCGCCCATTGCCCGCATAGCAGCGAGAGTGCCAGAGGTGAGCTGCCTGCGTGCACTGCTTGTATTCGGGCCAGCGTCTGGGCTTTGGTGGTGGAAAAAAAAGGGGAGAAATAAAATGTTATACCAAGAAAAAATGAAAAAAGAAGAGAGAGAGAGGAGACAGTAAAACCCACACATAGCTAAAGGAGAAGCAAAGGAAGTCAAGGGCAAAGCTAAACAAGGCAGATGTTATTCAAAGATAAACCCTCCACGTTGCTAAAAGTGAAAGTGAAAGGAGGTCAGGGGCAGAGCTAGCCCCCACTCCCCAATCAGCAGTCCTAACCCAAGGAGGAAGGGAACATTCACAACAATATCCTGCATCGCCATGCTGTTTCTGGCCAGCTGCAGTCAGCCAGGCCCTCTGTGAAGGCACAGGACCAGGAGAGACTGCCTGCAAAACACCACAAGCCCAGAGAAACTGCGCCACCTCGTGGGGAGGAATGATTCCCTCGGTCAGGCGGCTGCCTAAGAACTCCTGTAGCTAGGCAGCGCTTGTCCCACTAGATGCTCCCACAATCAGGATCCATTACACGCAATGCCGACCTTCCCTGCCATCTAGCTGATCATGGTTGATGGTGCACCATCTTCTCTAGCCCCAAAATGGACTGGACCAACCGTTTCCAGTTCTACTTTGAAGGGATAGGCATTGCACGAGATCGACGCCGAGCACTACTACTTCACTTAGGGAGGAAAAGACATACATTGTATCTACAAGACCCTGGTAGAAGCTACACCCAAAATGTATGTCACTCACTTCAATGCTCTGAATGCCCACTTTGAACCGATGGCTAACAAGGACTATGAGCTGTGTGTTTTTAGACAGGCCTAGCAAGAGGCAACCAAATCGCTAGACACGTTCCACACACATCTGAAGGAACTGAACAGCATGTGCAGTTTTCAAGATGAAGAAGAGGGGATAATTCAGGGCTACTACACTGCGAAACTCTGGGAAGCCGCTAGGAGACATTTTGTCCATGGGGAGGTCCAAAGAATTAGCAAAGGCTAGAGCATTGCAGAAGGAAGGTGCGCTCCACCGCACTATCAAGACTGTACAAGCTAGAATAGTGAAATCTCGACCACGCCCTTCTCCAGCAAAATGCCCGCAAGCGAGGCAGAAAGAATGTGGCTACCGTGTAGGCACCCATCATCGGATGAGTGAGTGGCCAGCTAAGGGGAAGCAGTGCTCGGCCTGCGGGAAGATGAATAATTTTGCAAAAGTCTGCAGATCCCCCTGACCACCAAAATACCACCTGAATACCCTTGGGGTGACAGCCGCGCTATACAAGTGTACATTACATTACATTATGAAAGAATCAGTGCAAGTGGTGGAAAATGCCCCGGACAGCAAAGATATGGATGAAGATATGGAAGATTATCCATTGCACCAGGTCTTAGCAGTAGACAAACAGACAAAGAAGGGGCACTGGTTGCCCAAGTGTCAAATCAAGATCCATCATCAGGATGTCAAGGATACCATCGACATTAGAGCTTCGATCGAACTCATGTCAGAAAGTACTTACCAGTCCATGAATACAAGCCCCCCATTGCAAGGAGCCCAAATTTGAGTCTTCGCGTACAGGCAAAGAACACCCATTCCCCTCATTGAGTATTTCAAGATTGGGCGCCCGGACCTGACCACATCTACCACAGTCTACGTCTCTAAAGAAGGTCAAGGGATGTTAGTGAGTGGAACCACTGCAGAAACACTCAAATTTATGTTGCTTGCCTTCGCAGTACAGGAAGAAGAGATCACAGCAATTCTTGATGAATTCGGAGACCTCTTTCAGGGCATAGGGTGCCTTAAAGGAAAGTAGATCTTGCTTCACATCAACCAGTAAGCCCAGCCGGTGGCACTGAGACATTGCTGCATTGTGTTCCACCTCCGATGCAAGGTTGAAGAGGAGCTCAAAGCATTGGAGCAACAAGGCATTGTCAATAAAGTCACCAGCTCCATCCCATGGGTGTCCCCTTTAGTCATCCCCAGGAAGGCCAAGCAGTCAGGGCAGGTGCACATTTGCATGGACATGCGCCTTCCAAATAGCGCCACCAAACGGGAACACCACATCACCCCTACAATCAATGACATTGTTGGGGTCTGGGGGAGCTGAAAGGGATGGTATGGTTCTCAAAGATGGATCTACGCTCTGGGTACCACCAGCTACCCCTTCACAAAGACTCACGCAATATCATTTTGCATTCAACTCACTCTGGCATCTGGCGATAAAAACACCTCAACTTTGGGATTTCCAGTGCCACCGAAGTATTCCAAAACACCATCAGAGAAGTACTTGGTGGACTCGCGGGAGTCCTCAATGTCAGTGACGATATATTGGTATATGTGAAATCCCTGGAAGAACACCAACAGAATCTCTGAGGAGTCCTCCAATGCATCCGTGAGCCTGGCCTAATCCTACATCAGGAGAAATGTGAGTTCCTACAATGGTGGATTAGCTTTTTTGGTTACACCTTCTCAGACAAAGGAATTGCCCCAGATCCGGATAAAGTGCACGACATCCAGGAAATCCCAGCACCCTCCAATATCTCTGAGATGCAGAGTTTTCTTGAAATGGTCAACTTCTGTGGCCGATTCACCCCGGACTTAACTAATCTCAAACATCACCTTCGGGATCTCACAAAGCCCACCACCGCATGACAGTGGGGAGCAGACCAGGGCAAAGTCTTTAGGAAACCAGATGAAGCACTGCCTTCAAAAACCACCCTCTCATACTTCGACCCCTCACTGTACACTACCATCGCTGTTGATGCTAGCCTGTTGTGGCTGGGAGCTTTATAAATGCAGCAGCAAACAAATGAAAGCTGTGCCCCTCCGGCCTATGCCAGCCATTCCCTGATGGACACAGAGAAGCAATACTCCCAGATTGAACGGGAAGCTATTGAAATCCATTGGGCCTGCCAGCATTTTCACATGCATATACGGGCACCCATTCACCATCTCCACGGATCATAAGCCACTCATACCACTCTTCCATGGATCAGTGTTGAAACCTCGCCCAAGGATTGAAAAGTGGATCTTTCAACTGCACAATTGTGACTACAAGCTGAAGTACAAACCGGGGGCATCCAATCCGGTAGACTACCTGTCGCAACACCCAAAGGCTGCCAGGGCAGAGGAAAGAGCAAAGGCCGAAGATACGAAAGAGTATGTACGGCTCGTGACGGAATGATCACGCCCCCTCCCAATGGAGTTAGACTTGCTGGTTGAGGCCACAAAGAAAAACGAATGCCTACAGCTCGCAATATGCGCCATCAGACAATGACTGGTGCCCAGTCATAGTAAGCCAAACATGGCGGGCACCACAGGCCAAAGAAATTCTGAAGTCTCTGATACATGTGTGGCAAGAACCATCCACAGACATCTGTGGCTGTCTCTTGAGGGGCCCCATGTTGGTCTACCCGTCTAGTCTCACATCACAGGGAGTGCAGCTGGCCCATCGCAGACACCAGGGTATCGTTAAGACAAAGAGCCAACTGAGAGTGAAGGTGTGTTTTCCTCGAATGGACAGGATGGGAGAGCAGGCTGTCAGCTCATGTCAGTGGTGCCAAGTATCAGGAAATCCTGATCGACCAACCTCAGTTATTACCGAGGACAACCCAAAGCATCCCTGGGAGAACGTGAGCATGGACTTCGGACTCCTCCCACACAGGAGATATGCATTTGTCGTCATCAATGACTACATGAAATATCCTAAAGTAGAGATCACCGGAAGTCAAACTGCTGCTGAAGTCATTGCCAAAGTAGAAAAGATCATCGCAACCCATGGATTTTTCAAAGTGGTTAAAACTGACAATGGTTCTCCAATTGCATGGGCACGAGTTTGCTGATTACCTCCACTCCTAGCGCACACGTCATTGAAAAGTAACACCATGGTGGCCTCAGGCCAACTGAGAGGTTGAGCGGTTCATGAGGACCCTAAACAAGGTGATTAGGATCACTCACGCAGAAAAATCATCTGTGGAAAGGACCATCTACAGTTTTTTGAGAGAGTACCGAATGACACCCCATGTCACAACAGAAAGAGCCCCAAGACATGGCAGTATGGGGCAGGTGGTGCAAGACACCATCCCACACTATCCCAATTGGACCCATCACCCATTGATGATACCCAAGTTCTAAGAAAAAGGACACCAAATCCAGTGAAAGACGAAATGTCAGGATATCTACCATTAGTAGGGGTACTTAATGTATCTCAAGGATCACCACCCAGGAAGCAAGTTCCGTCTCCCACTCGAGCACAATCATTGGAGAGTAATATACCAGAAAGGAACCATGATAGCAGCACGTCGAGGAGAAGAGGAAGTCACCTGAAATATTTAATTCTTCAAAAGAATCCACGATTTGACAATCGCTCCAGACTCTCCAGAGGAGGTCGCTACTGCTCCTCTCCTGACTACCAGATATTAGGCCCCTTACATTACTCCAAGGAGGACCCCACTCAATGAGAGCATGCTGGAGTGTCCTGGCTGCCCCTGCCAACCGAGAGGACTGCAAAGAAAGGGCCTCCCAAGTGTCAACCCTTCACCACCAAGCTGCATGCTCCAGGTATCACCTGATAGGCAATTCGGACACATCATCCCACCTGGAGGAATTCCTGGTGTGATGTAGATGAGACGTGCAGCAGGAGTGGACAGACTGGTAACTGTATACAGCTCCTACGATGAACACTATGATTACATGTTGCACCATGTCGGATGTGTTTTGATTCAGAGTTTTGCATTTTGTCCAATGTGTTTTATTTTTAAAGATAAGGAGGAATGTAATGTTCCACTTGAACGGGAGGTTAGGGTTGATCAAGCCGAGTCACCCGCCGGTGTCCGCAAAGTGGTTTGCCCCTGCATGACGTAATGCAGGGCATGGGCCGATGACGTTAGAAATTCCACACCTCACGCTCTTATATCTCCTTGAGCTCATCGAGGTGCAGCACTGTGACATTAAGCAGTAGGTGGTGGCCTGATAGATCTCAGCACTTAAAAGACTTAAAAGACTTACAACATTATTCTTTAATAAAAAATACTCATCAGCTCAGCCTGCTTCAGACTCCTCATTGTGGAAGTGGCGATATGGCTCAGTGGGCTCAGGAATGGTATCTGCTTACTGATTGGCCTAACTATGAGTGCCTGGTTGGTCAACATTCAAGATCAGATTTAACTCTTTCTGGTGTACTTATATTGCTGTCATGTTGTGTGCTTGGTTAGCTATTTACTTATCTTGATGATTATCTTATTACTACACAGGGGAAAGTACAGTTTCCAATATAATACAGAATGCTAATATCCCCACAGCTTTTATTATAGAACCAGGTGCGCACATGTTCAAATGGAAACAAAGGTTTAAGAACTTGAACAGTTAATTATTTGCTATTGGTGGATCTAAATTTGACCCCACGAGAAAACTAGCTTTACTTTATAACTGTTTAGGTGTGGAAGGCTAGAGAATTTATGACCATGTTCCTCCTGCCATTCGACCGTCTGAGTGGGATGTATATTTAGAAGCGATTAAAAGACTTCACAACCACTTTAAGGTTGATACAAGTGTAATTGTTGAACATCATAGATTCTTCACACATCAGCAATTACAACACAAATCGATTGATAACTTTCTAACTGAATTATACGTTTAGTAATCTACCTGCGAATTAGATAGCAATTTGAACAATTGCTTTAGGGATCAGATAGGAGTTAATTAACATGACAAATGAATTGAAGACAAATAGTTATATTTC
This sequence comes from Lissotriton helveticus, assembly GCF_964261635.1. Taxonomy (NCBI): domain Eukaryota; kingdom Metazoa; phylum Chordata; class Amphibia; order Caudata; family Salamandridae; genus Lissotriton; species Lissotriton helveticus. Next base: position 2,130,466,581 of record NC_136061.1, read on the forward strand.
TGCAATCCTAATTTACAAGAAACTAGAAATTGCCAGAGGGATTGAAAGATCGTCAATGGCTTAAACATATTTGAACAAGTGTAGAAACTTTTTGGAGGTGGAACAAGTTAATTCAATATTTTTAAGTTCAAATCTCAACTCTGATGTCTTAAAGAACAACAAAAGATTTGAGGGCATAATATTGACACGAAGGGTTAGTTTGCTGAAATGGTCATGTTTAACATAGGTAACTTTTCACCAAAGATCATGTGGCCAAGAAAGGGTGCAGGGGGACCAGGTAGTGCTGTAAGTGGTTTCAGGGACCAGGTAGTGCTGTAAATGATTTTGAGAGTGGGTACTGGGTGAATGTACGATCTCATTAACTGCCACCCCTCCTCTTCCCTTTGTGCCTCCATTGTTGGATGATTTGCTGTATATACATGATCCCTTGTTTGCTTGCAGTTTAGCTAGAGGTGGCAAAGGGGTTCAGTGCACAAAGTCAGGGACGTTCCACTGACTATTAAGTGTCAAATTAAAGAACACCTAGATAATTTATGCTCAGAAAGGATTATACAGCCAGTTGACTCCCATAAATGGATCTCACCCATTGTTGTGACAAAGAAGAAGAATAGGGATACATGGTTGTGTGTTGACCTCAGGTCATTAAACAAGAATATTTTGGTGGACTCTATCCTCTCTTCCAAAGATTCAAGAAATGTTGACTCAACAGGATGGTGCAAAGTCTTCTCCACTTTAGATTTCAAAGCAGTGTATCACCATGTAGAGTTATGCGAGGAGTCTAGATCTCTAACCGCATTCAACACTCCATTAGGTGCATTCAGATTTTTGTGATTGCCATTTGGCCTGTCTTTGGAGGTGTCAGTTTCTCAAAAACTGATGTTTAAGCTATTTGAGCAAAGTAAGCAGGTGATGGCATACCAAGACAACATGTTGGTGTTTACAAATAATGTGGAGAGTAATTTGAAAGTGTTGAGTGAAGTGTTGAGTACTTTAGAAGAGCATGGGTTTACTGTAAAGAGGGAGAAATGCTGCTTTATGGTGTCAGAAGTAGTGTATTTAGGACATGTACTTTCAGGGGCGGGCATCAAGCCGAAGGCTGATTTAGTAAATACCATCAGTTATAGTCCTGAGCCTGTGGATAGTGAGCAGCTGAGATCAGTCATGGGAATGTGTGAATACTATTCCCGATTTATAGACACCTTTGCCCTCTAAACAGGGCCCCTCCCAAAGTTGTTACACAAATGTGAGAAATATGTTTGGGGGGCTAGAGTAAAGGAGGTGTTCGAGAATTTGAAGAAATTGATTGTTGAAGCTCCATCTCATTGTGCTCTCAGAGATTATGTACTATCGATTGTGACTGTAGTGTGGGACTTGGAGCAGTTCTCACTGAGCTGGTAGACGGTAAAGAAAATACAGTAAGATTTGGTTCTCGATGTTTGTCTTCAGCAGAACAAAACAACAGCACTATAAAGAGGGAAGCTTTAGCCTATGTTTGAGCAACAAACCATTTCTCTACTTACTTATGAGAATGGAAGTTCTCGCTCCTTACTGACCATAAGACTTTGGTGTTCTTATAGTTTGAGAAGAACTTAAATTGAGCCAGTCCAAAGTTGGTTAGGTTATTGGTGAGAATGTACAAATTAAATTTTGAGGTGAAGCATATTCCTGGAACAAGGAATTACAGAGCTGCTTCCCTTTCTAGATATCCTGTGGACTGTGACGGCTGAGAGAATATGAACTTGAATGTGTTGTTGGTAGGGTTGATGGTGTGGTGGTTACTGGAGGTTCAAATACTTCAGGAGTGGAGCACTTGTTCAATGCGTGATGCATTCCAGATAGGTTTAAAGAAATTAATTGCCAGGTTTGGCCTCAGGAGAGGAATTTTGAGGATGAGTTTAAGTCCAACTTCAAGGTCATTGATAAGTTGTATGGGGAAGGGGTTTTGGTTTTGCAAAGGAATTTATTGATTCCTCCAGCGGTTTTGAGGGGGGTGATTGGTGAAATTGGCCAATTAAGGTTATGATGAGTTTGACTGTCACCAAGATGAGGATTATTTTTCAAGGTGGGTGGAATGTAATTTCATGAGGGAGCCAGCCGCACATTCGGTCATTGAATTTTTATCCAATCTATTCCTGAGCGATGGTGTTCCTGAGGATTTGAATACTAACAAAGGGGTACAATTTAAGTCCTATTCTATGCAGCAGTACCTAAGTTCATTTGGTATAAAGCATATCTCAGTAGTGTTGTCAGGTTTAGCTTCGCAGGATTCAGTCGCAGTAGAATAAAGGACCATCTCCTGACATCACCAAGTACCCTGACATGGGGTTTTCCCCCAGGGTCTTCGAGTTATCAAAGCGAGGGACACTAGGTAGGGGAGGGGTCAGCAGGGACAAAGGCTCTGAAAAGACATAAACACAACAATAAGATAATGTCAAACAATCTACTCTCTTCAATTCTCGCTAAACACATATGACTAAAATACCTGTTTGTCCTCTGCATACGTATATAACAAAACACCATATGACACCCTGTAACACCATCTGATGAGGAAAGCAGAATCATGCATCAGTGTATATTCATTGATAAATAGACTCTCAACAAAGTGCTTTATCAGAACCCCTACCCTGCTTGGAAATCCTATGAGCATCACAGGACCTGAAAACCTCCAAGGAAATATGAATCCGAAGGCATTAAGGCAAGGTTAGAAATCCCCCTGACTGAAGGCTACCCAAGCGATGATACAGAAGCCTTCCTTGGAAGTAGACACTTGGTTACCCCCTACATAGGAAAGTAAGTTGCTCTTATATCAACTAAACCATAAACGCTGTTATTCTCACAGCATAAGCATAGAAGTGCACTCCAAAGGAAAATCCTCAAATACGGTAACTTGCGGTTGCGACCACCGCCAAGCTCCGCACTTAGTAACTGTTTGTATGGTTTCCAAATAACAGACGGTGTTACGCTGCAGCCGCATGCAGTAACCCGCTGTAATGTCCATTGAACACCTTTCCACACAAATGAAACAGACGGCGTTACGCTGCCTCTTCAGCACGCAGTAACCCGCTGTAATGTACAACTGTTTGTATGGTTCCCAAATAACAGACGGTGTTACACTGCAGCCGCACGCAGTAACCCGCTGTAATGTTCATACCCAAACCAAGAAGAATCCTCACATACGGTGTTACGCGGCAATCCAGCTCGCAGTAACCCGCTGTGCAGAAGTGAAAGATCTGCCAAGCGGCAAACGCCCGCTAGCATAACACCAATAACAGAAGAGAAACGGTGCTTCCAGCCGCAACCGCTCCCTTACTCACGGACTCCGCTGAAGCTCTGACACAGCAATCTTCAGCTCCAAACTCGCTCTCCAGAACCAGGACTCACTTCGCCAACCCGACGAAGAACCAAAACAGGATGAATTACGCGCAACCTCTCCCGCGTCATGACAGGATTTATCACTTCCTGTTAGCACACAGGAATCATGGGAAATGTAGTTCCATACAGCATAACGCTGCTACAGTGGCTGAATCCTGACAAGTGTGGCATAGTTCCCAAGGTCACAGAATGGTAGAAAGGGTGACGAGGCTGTTAATTGAAAGCATATAGGTGCTGTGTCTACTGGAAATGAAGTTATGGATTCAATTCAAGAGAGGTTGTGGAGCTATCGCAACACTCCGCACTCTTACACAGTGCTGTCTTCATTTGTGCAGTTTTGGGGTAGGCATTACTCATGTAAATAGGCACTTAACTGGCTGTTAGAGAAAACAGCTGCTGCAGAGAGACTGCTTAAGTTGAGTGATGTGTGTTGCAAAGTGAGAAATGTTTCGTAGTACCTCACTGTTAGGTTATTTGTGTGTTTGGTCTACCGTGGATACTAATTAAGGAAGCCAACCACTGTGTAGATAGTTTTTCATACATGTTTGGTCCTGAAGAATTGCCAATTCATCCTGCCACAACCTAGGCAAGAACCATGTTGACCTCTAGACTTTAGCCACTGCTGAACATTACATCAGTAGTGTGCCACTATCGTTTTTAACTGAGATTATTGGACTCGCTGTTTAAAATTAATTTTGAGTACCAATATATCCCATTTTACTATTTCCACCCCCACTTTGCACCCAAACTTTTGACACACATCTACACCACAAGGCCCTATACCAGCACCACACCTTACGGCATTGGGAATAAAAGATCTCGGACAAAGAGCCCATCATAGGATGCCTGTCAGGAATTGCATCGCTGGCCTAATGAGGAGCATGCCCTATGATGAAGCATGACATCCACCCGGGTGTGTGAGGGCTCTAGTACCTAAAGTGGGAGACACCCTCTCCCCCTTTTTGAACATTAACCTACACTGACCAGTCCTCTTCTTTTACGTTCTACATTTTCTAGGAATTGCATACCTTTGTTGTAATACATATTCTTGCACTACCTTGTCCTTAACTATGTTGTTACATTATTGACAAATTTGGACTGGCATATTCTGCAGGTCACATGGGTTGTTTATGATTTTTTGGGATGTTTTTGATTTTTGACTTCTTTTGATCCTTTTTGGTAACAATGTTTATTGAGTTATCATTTTTTCTTGTTTCTCTTTTTGGGATAATATTTGTAGGATGTTACATTTGTCATTTTGTTAAGAGGAAAGAGGTGTGGTATGCTCTACTTTAGAATGTTCACTCAAGAGTTCCTTGATTAGTGTTCCAGATCTTGGCAGATGTGGCAGGATCTGTAGCAGTCACCAGGGTGCACCATGTGCGGTCTGTTTTATCTACTGGAATTAACCTCTATCCCACGTATCTGCCATCTGACCATGTGTATTGGATACAAAAGCATGCTAACAATCATTGGCCAGTATTATTCAGTACAATGAGAGACCCACAAACTTGGCCCCTAGCAATTTTAAGTAGAATGAAAAATGTCTGGGAGGCTGAAAAAGGGGCATAGGCCCTGTAATTTAGGGCATGGATTAAACATCTAAACTCCATTTCTGTGATTCCTATAGTGTGCCACCCGACCAGTATTCTGCTTCCTCTCTGAACGTTCTGGTATTGTGGATAATGTTTACCAGTTGGGGAGAGGACCAGCAGCATATTGCAAATGTGGGTTCCAAGTGGGGGGTTTGTCATCAATAGTGATTCTGTTACCCTAGAAAGGACGACAAGCATAGCAATGAAAAAATAATGTCAAGTATATGTTTTTAATGGTGTATAACATTGTTAATGATGGTTGGGAATAGATAGGAGCATTTAAAAGATTGTGGGGACAATACATTGATGTGTACTTTTTATGTCTTTTAGATTGTATTTGCTGAAAAAAAACTTTTTTTTTTAAATACTGGGGAAGAAAAGAGATAGGCCTAGATGTATCAAGATTCCATTTTGCGAATCTTAAATAGCGATTTTGAGCGAATCGCTATTTAGAATTCGCAAAATGGAATGTATGTAAAAAATCGCTTTTTTTAGCGATTCCTTATTATTCTTTATTTGCGAATTCGCATTTTGCGAATTCGCAAATAAGGAATAATTTCCCATGCATTCCTATGGGCCAGGAGGCCCATAGGACTGATTGTGAAGTAATTCTCAAATTGCGAATTCGCAATTTGCTAATCGCAATTTGAGAATTATTTCAAGGGTGCAGGGGTGTCTCATGGACACCCTGCTGCACCCCTGAAACTTACATGTGTGTGCATATGGCGCATATACATGCCCTATGGGCATGTATGTGTGTCACATGCCACCCTCAAAATTGCCAAATTTTGTTTTTTGAAAGGATTTCGCAAATTAACACGAACCTCAAGTTGGTGTTAATTTGCGATTCCTTAACCTGAATTCGCAATTTAAAAAAGCTTCATACATGGCATTTAAGGAATCGCAAAATTGCGATTCCTTAAATGCTTAAGCAAAATAAGGAATCGCAATTTTTTGCGATTCCTTATTTTGCTAACTGCACATACATTCCAAAAGATGCAAATTGTCCGTTTGTGATTCGTTAAGGCCGAAATTCTGCGAATTTCGGCCTTAACGAATTGCAAAAGGCTTGATACATCTAGGCCATAGTGTTTGTCTTGAGAAAGGTGGTGGAAAAAACAAGTAAACACACCAAAAATCCGAAGAACTTATGCAATGTCATTTGCTAATTTTAGCCTGACGTGATGTTTAAGATTCTTACGGATTCATATTATTTGATGATTTCGCATTGATTCACTCAAATTTGTCTCTTTCTGTGTATATTGTTTTAAACTATATATATTTTTTTATTGTGTAATACATTGTTGTTCATGATAGTTTATATGATCTTCATCAATGAAGTATTACATTTTGGATAATAATCGGGCTATTGTTTATTTGGAGTCACTTTTGCAATGGGTTTTTATGTACAGTAGAGGGAGATGTTTCTTTAGTATATAGGACATCGAGTGGAGTATGTAAGATGGCATGATTGGTGGTTAGAATCAGTCCAAGGGAAAATTCATTTTACACAGTTGTGTTGGCACCCAGTCCCTTGGTGGTTGGGCCTCTCCCTTTCTTTTTGAGATGTTCTGTTATTGCATCCAGACATATAACACAACAAGTGATATACACCAGAAACCAGCCAGGACTATTGGCTTTGTCAATGGTTGTTAGCTGTTAAAGCTAAATGAATCATTTTGTTAGACATACTTAGGGCTTTATTAGGAGTACAGCGGGCAAAACGACTGCCATAGTCGTGGTAGCAGTCTTACCACCTCCACACTTCGGGCCCGCCCGCAGTATTATGAGTTGGGCGGTCAGAACGCCACACAACCATTGCACCTGCTGGAGATCCAATCCCGCAGTGGTTATGCAGCAGCCAGGGAACTGCAATATGCTGCTCTGCCTGTGTTGCACTACCAAGAATATTACGAGTTACCTGTCCGCCACCCCTTTTTATGGCAGGGAGCCCACCCTGGAAAGGGTGGTCGAGAGGCAGCAAAGGAGAACCTAACAGGGCCTCTTTGCTGCTCCTGGGCCGGGGGTGCATGCAGGGGGGCTCACGTTGTGCCCCCCTGGAATTGCACCCCTATTCCTGCACGGTGTGGCATGCCTTCAACACTGTGCAGGAATGTGCTGCTGGTGCTGGTTTAGATTTTGTGGTAGGTTTTGTAGGCTACTATTTATTTCATAATATGCTTTCAGCTATAATTTCCAAGTAATTTACTCTGCTGTTTATGAAGAGTTTGACTTTAAATTGTAGCATGTTGTACATTCGTTTGGCTTGTTTGCTAAGTTAGGGAGCAATTTAGCTAACAGATTTCCCCATTAATAGTTGTTGGGAGCTATGCTCTTTTTGTAATGATTCTATAACTGTATAGAGTCTAGATGGGTTCTAACTAATGTGGATTGGATGGCTTAGTGCCATCCTTCCACTGCGTTGTTTGTTTTGGCTTCCTGTGCTAAGGTGGTATTTGCGAATTTGGGTTTGTGCTGTGTCCAGAGCGATGCAGTCTGCCAACCAAAGTGTCTTCAAAATTATCCATGGATGGGTTAATTTTGTTTTGTTTTGTTTGTAGAAAGGGCTTTCTATTAGTAAATTGTAGTTGTTAGCTACCTCTGTGACAGAAACATAGGTTGGTGCTATAATTTTTTAAATTTCCAAGGTGAATTGGCTATTTGTATCATATTCAACACTGAGGACCTGATTACGGTAGAGCGGTGCAAAGAACCACTTTCCATGTGGTGGCGGTCCGACCAACATCTCACTTTGGGTCTGTCTACAGTATTTCGAGTGCAATGGTCAGAATGCCACAAGGCTGGCAGCTCCACCGGGATGAAGGATCCCATGTGGCGGTGGCACTGCTGACAGGTGCAGTACTATGTAGGTGGTGCTGCTGTGGCACCGCCAAGCATATTACAAGTTTCTTGTCTATTGCCCATTTCATGGTGGCGATCCCGCCATGAAAAGGGTGACGGAGAGGCAACTAAGAGGGCCCCAACATGGCCCTCTGCCACTCCTGGGCCTACAGCGGCAGGTGGGGGGGACATGTACCCTCCTGGATTTGCACCCCCAGTTTCTACACAGTGTGGCATGCATGCCACACCATGTAGGAAGGTGTAGTTGTCACTCTGACTGTGGCGGTGGCGGTCTGCATGCTACGCTCTTCTATGTGCCTAACAGCAGCCTTTGTCAGACCCCCTCAGGACCAGGATTTAAGTCCTAATCTGGAGGGTGAGCGCACCGCGGTTTTGACGGGCCTATAGCGATTGGCACATTGTCACCCCTGATGTAGGACCACCAAAGTCGTAATCAGGCCCTTAGTGCAGACTGTTGGCGGTGTCTGCATATGCATTCATTGAAATGATACCCTTGTATAGTTGTGTGGGGGTACATTTATAAAATTGTCCAAATATTGGTGTTTTCAAAGTCTTTGATTATTTTTCATGGATAGTAGTTAATTGTTTTATGTTTAATGTAATTTAAGAGTTTCTTGAAAGTGTGGCTTTGTTTATTTGGTAGTAGGGCATGTATAAAAGGGATCTGATGTGGGAGCACACTGCTTCACCTCCCAGCAGGTTCGCCCCTAGGCATCATGGTAGATGCAGTTCGCCAATTGTGTATACTTGCAAAGTCTCTCGAGTGTTTCACCAGGAGGGTGTGGCGAACTGCATCTACCATGATGCCTAGGGACAAACCTGCTGGGAGGTGAAGCAGTGTGCTCCCACATCAGTTTCCTGTTTAAAGGCTCCCTCGAGCCGCTTTGATGACTTCCCAAAAAACCCCAGTGCTACTCCTAATTTATTCATCCATTTTAATTCAAACTTTCCTAAATCATCTTCTCTATTCAAACTGAGTTCCGCATACAACCTTTTAATTGTGCATCCGTGTCCCCCCTCGATAATCCTTAATATTGTATTATCCTCAAATCCTCGAGATCCTCCTCTCTTACTTGATAAGAAACTTCTAGTCTGGAGATACTTGAAGAAGCTCCTTGAACTAATGCCAAATGCCCCTTGTAATTCCGAGAATTGACGCATTCCTGCTGGTCCTATCAGGTCTCCCACCTTCTTCACCCCCAGTCGTCCCCATTCCATAAAGGTTGCATCCGCAAAGATCTCTTGCGATATTGTAGGATTCTTACATAGTCTGGTATATGCATTAACTCTTCCCGGACCAAAACTTTTTTTAAACCCCTTTCAAATCCAGTATGCCCCATCAACTGTTTTGAATCTCGTTTTCTTAAAATAACTCGGCTCCGTATATTTCAGAAAAACATTCTCTACTTCCTCCACTAGAACCGATCCGTATATAGATGTTGACCCAGTGTGTGTCTCTGCTTCCATCTCAGCCCCCCATGAGGCTTGTCATTTGCTGCAATGCTGCTGCCCAATAATATAATCTGAAGTCTGGTAGTGCCCATCCCCCCCTGCCCCTTGGCAGTGACATGAATCTCATCGCTCTTCTAGTTTTACCTTGCGACCAAACAAAGCGATTAAACATTTGTTCTATTGTGTTAAACCAAGTGGAGTTAAAAAAAGAGGAATCGTTCTAAATAAATATAAGAATTTTGGCAGTAGATTAATTTTAACAAAGTTTACTCGTCCTACTATTGACATATGTAAGTTATGTACCCTATCCAGGCCATTCTTTGCTTTCTTGATTATTGGGCTAATGTTTGTTTCTCCCAGCCTGTCAAGATCTGCTGTGACAGTCACCCCCAGGTACACCCCAGCAGTAACCACCCGTGAATCTGTACATACTGCCTGTGCATTTTTTATAATTTGAGTTTTCGCCTTGTTCAGGGCATACCCTGCCACCTGGCCGAACTCCTCTGCTTCATGTTCTACTGCCCTAATGGCCTCTGTGGGTGAGGGTGTAATAACCGCAATGTCATCGGCATATGCAAGGACTTTACAGAGACCCACCTTGGTTACCATTGGCTGAATCTGATTATTTTGCTCCAATTTATAAATCAGTGGGTCTATGTACATAGCAAACAGTAGCAGAGAGCACGGGCAGCCTTGCCATGTGCCACGGGTGATTTCAAAGGGAGCAGTGCGGCCGGCATTCACCCTAATACATGCAGTGGGAATCCTATATAGAGTCTGAACGGCTCTCACAAAGCCCTCCCCACAACTCCCATGACACTCGATCAAATGCCTTTTTGGCGTCCAGTAACATAACTGCCATTGGTTTCCCTGCGACCCCTTGCGCATCAAATATTGTGATCACCTTCCTAATATGTTGAGTGGTGCCCCTATGTGGGATGAACCCATGCTGGTTTATACTAACCAAGTTTTCTATGACCCTGGAGAATCTTGCTGCTAACGCTTTTGAAAAGATTTTAACATCTGAATTTATAAGAGTTATTGGTCGGTAGGAACCTGGCTCCATTGGGGGGTTTCCCCTTTTTAAGAATTATTATAATGTCTGCCCCCGCCCAGCTGGCTGGTATGGACAACCCTATCTGGGCCTCCTTGATTGTCCTGACTAGATCCGTTTTGATTGTCTTAAAGAATACTTTGGAAAATTCCCCCGGAATCTGATCCGGCAGCTTTGCCTGATGAAAAACTCAACATGGCCTCCATAATCTCCTCTTCCTCTAAAGAGGCATCCAAAGATTCCCTGTCTTCCTCTGGTAACACATTATTAGATATATCCTGTAAATATCTCTGAATTTCCTTGGGAGTTCTATCCTGCTCCTCTTTATATAACTTACAGTAAAATTGTCTGAAGACCTCCCTAATTTCCTTCACATCTGAAACCAAATTACCCCAGCTATCTTTTATTTCTTTAATTTCCCCCCTGGCTACCCTCTGTCTTGTTCGCATTGCCAGTGTGTGACTCACCATTTCACTATATTCGTAGCATTTTTCCCTGTGTGCAGAGAAGATTTTGTCTGCCTTAGTTGCTATTCTTTCCTCTGCCGCTGCATTGGCCAGCATGACCTCCAACAGTCGCTGCTCAATATGATGCCCCTCTATGGTGGCTTGCACCAGCCTCTGCTCAGCTTCTAACAGGGCAGTGCTTAAATGCTCTGAACTAATCCTCTCTTTTTTTAGTTTGGACAAACTAAAGCTGAGTGTCTCACCGCGAACCCCCGCGTTGAAGGTATCCCATGCATTCCCAATTGTGGTGCACCCCCTGTTGATTTCCCAAAACCCTTTTATCCAAGTATGCATGTGGGTAACATAATCCTTATCCACCAGCAGCTCACTTTGAAACCTCCAAGGCCTTTCCTGTCTCCTGTGCCCACCGTCCTTAATTGTTAAAATCAAAGGGTTGTGGTCTGACACAATAGGTGGAAGTCTTTCCACCTGTAAATTGGCTAACAATGATCCAGAAGTGAAAAAATAATCTAACCAAACACACTTTTTATGCGGGGCAGAATAATAGGTAAAACCAGCTTCCTCTGGTTTCAATTTCCCCCAAACATCCACCAATGCGTTGTTACCAGCCATTGCTCTACATACCCTCTTTTTCCTACCTCGATATTGTCCCTTAGCATCCATGCCTAAACCTGTTGCACCATTGATATTAAAGTCACCTGCTAGGATGACCCTCAGTGCCCATGTGGCTAATTCTATGTCTAGAAAATCAAACAGTTCTGGATCGTCCTCAGTTGAACCGAATACCAAACCCAATGTAACCCACTCTTCCCCAATCAAGCATTCAATCAGCGCCCATCTCTCCCATCGATCCTCTAGTTTTTTCCTTGTAGAGATATTATACAGTCTGGTTAAGATGTCCACCCCACTGGTTTTTGCCCCTTGCCTTGAATAAGCTAACAAGCCAAACCCTAATTGTTCCAACAGGAAGGGCTTATTACCCTCTATGTGAGTCTCTTGGAGACAAATAAAATCTGCGCGTGTGTTTTTCGGCAACAATGCAACTGATTTTCATCCTATCATTGAGTCCACATACATTCAGCGACAAAATCTTAATGTTTGTGCTCATTTATACAAGATGTTCTTGTTTTCCCAGCACTCCCTTCCTTTAACCCCTCTCATGCTCGTAATGGAACGGTTCCGTCACGACCCTCGAGTGGGCTGTGCTGGTGATGGAACAGTTTGGTCACGGCCCGCTCGCCGTGCCTGTGCGGCGCTAATTCCGCGCCTGCGCTGACGTTCTAAAGAGCGGGCGGGGCCGTGACGGAGCCATTCTGTCACAAGCATAGCTCACCCGAGGGCCGTGATGGAGCGGTTCCGTCAACAGTACGGGAGCGCCACGCGGCCCCGCCTCCCCCTTAGCGCTGTGTCGGAATAGCGCCGCCGTAGCGAAGGGGTTAAAACAGCCCTATCTTGACTGTCAAAAGGTTGTTTCCCACCATTCCCAACACAATCTACCTTTGGTCTAACCGAGCTTGCAAGCGTTCCCGCCCTCAAACCGCTTGTTTGCGCCGATCCCATTCTCTTCATTACCTCCCTGTTCTGTTGAGTCCATACCAATGCTCCATGTCCTGTGCCCCCCACTCCCTCCAGCTCCCCCCTCAGAACCCCACCCCCCAACCCCCTCTTTACAGGCAAATAGGTCAATCCTGACCTATGTGTGGCTGCTTCTTAGCCCCTGGGGTGTCGCTACTCTCTCCCCCCTTAATATACCTACACCGAAAAAAAAGTCCTAGACAGTGAAATCCGAAATAACTAATGTGACATAACAAAATTACATAGTGACTTAATGCATAACACATCCTACAGCCGTAGGTCTGTGGTCCTTTTGTCTCTATCTTTATCCTTGCACCGCTGGCAAAGTGCTTCCCCGGCCACTCTTTTCCTTCAGCTCAGCCAAAAAAGCCTGTGCCTTAACCTCCGAAAAAAACATCCTGGTCTGACCGTCCAGAAGTAACTTTAGCCTGGCAGAGAACAGTTAATACGCTTCACAACCTTATTTTTGAAGTGGATCAATCATTTGCCTTAACCTCCACCTCCTCTCCACCGTGACGTGACAGAAAACTGGACGTGCAAAAAAAGTTACTCCTTTAAAGTTGCGTCGATCCTGAGGTTTTGCTCTGTCCATGATGTCCTGCCTGGCCAAAAAGTTTCCCACAAACACCAACATAGCTCTGGGCCTATCTTTCTGAGATGTACCGTAAGATTTCTTTTGCGTCAAAGGGAACCTGTGTGCCCGCTGGACTTCTACGTCCCAATTCCAATTCACAGCCTCTGGAAATGCCCCTTTTAGAAGCCCAATAACATAGGACCTTGCGTCCTGCTCCTCTGCTCCCTCCGGAATGCCCAGGAGTCTGATGTTATTACGTCTCTGCCTATTCTCGAAGTCCTCTAGTTTCCATTGCATATCCTCGGTTGCCTTCTCCTGGGCATCCTTGAATTCCTGCCATCATGATACCTCGTCTTTCAGCTTCCCAGTTCTCTCTTCCACTTCTGTTACTCTTCCTGCCATCTCAGCATATAGCTTGTTCATTTTACTTAATGACCCTTGAATTGTCTTGTTGGCTTGCTTGGCCCTTTTACTCTCCGTTCTGGCTTCCCCCTGCATCTGCTTGAGAGTGGCATAGAGTAAGTCCATTGTTGGTGTTTGATCCTGCGTCAAGTATGCCTTCCTCTGCTGGCCTCTCAACTCGTACTCTTCCTGATATAAATTAGAAGTAGCCGAGTAGTCCCATACCAATTTTTTGGCCATTTCTGTCTGTGTGGGGCTGCTAGGGGTTTTGTGCCTATGACGTTGGCGGCTTCTCTGCTGTTTTTTCTTTTGATTTGAAGAGGCCTGCTGAATGGTGTCCTCAGAGACCGCTTGCTCAGGATCAGTGTCTGAGACGGAGCTATATGTGTAGCTTACATCAGAGGCCCCACTTCCCGAAGATGTACCTGTTTCGTCATTGACCGAAAAAAAACACTCGTCATTTGGGGAGCCGGGAGCCAGCGGTCTAGCTCCTGCTATGGCCTGAGAGTCCTGGACATCCTGTTCCTCTTGTGAGCCTCCACCCTCTGGGTCTCTGTCTCCCGCTATTTCTTCTGCCTCTGCTTCTGCACCAATCAATGTTCCTTTACCCCTCTCAGCCATCACCTCTCCTGGCAATCCCATCCACCTTGAGATGTCTCCTAGTGGGGTCTGAGTCTGAGGGGCTCTGGACGTACTGGGCGCAGGCAAGATTTGCACCGTGGTGCCACTGTCATGATTGCCTTCTGCCACCGTTCGGGTGACTTGCCCCTCTACTGTATTTCCTGAAATGTCAGACTCAGTTGTGCTAATTACATTGTCCGCTGTAGGCGCACGGCTTACCTTACTGCGTGCGCCATCATCTCCCTTTAATGCTACCACCACCTCTCCAACCTGCCATGCTGCCGCTTCCGAACATGCTACATCTGTCAAACCAGGCCGCTCTGTCAGCGGCGCATCTGTACTCGCCCTGCTCGGCATTCCATGTGCGCGCGCCTCCACCGATGATGCATTGCCTTGTTGCTGCCCAGGATTGTTTGGGCTGACGCCATGGACCTCGCCGAACACCACGTTGTCCGCAGGTACTCCTGATGCCCCCGAAAAAGCCTCTGCCAGAGTGGGTTGTCTGAGATTCATCCCGCGAGGTGCTTTAGATCCGATGTCTTTTGGCGTGTTTTTTGCATTTTTCTTCACGCAGCTGCCGCCCTCTGATCGGCTTTTAGCTCAGCTCTTTCTCCTTAGCCGCTTTGTTTTTGCTAGCCGAGTCTGATATTGTGCCTGTGTTCTTCGCCGCCTGCTTTCTAGTGACCGCATGGGTATCGGGCTGTTTAGATATTTCCGCCAGTGCCGGTGCCTCCATGTCCTTCCCCTCCTTTGGCTTCGCTCCTCGCGGCGGCATATCAGCATGGGCAGCGCAGTACAAAGCTCTGATCATGCCTCTTGAAGCACACCAAGAGCGCTGAAGGGCTTTGTAAAAATCCTTGCGGTGCAGTAAAGTCAAGAGGTCAGCACAAATGTCTTTTAACCAGCCTTGTTTCTTATGCATTATTCCCGGGATCCACCGTCATTCTTTTATTGCTGGGAGAGAGAGGTCAGTGCGACTTACTCCCACGACTGGTCCGCGGCCATCTTGCCCCCCTGTACTTTTACATTTTAATATAAAGTACTCAACAACAAAAAAAATCCAGGACATGAGGATTGTGGTGCAGGAAGTACTAAAATTTGCACGAATTTATCAATTAAGAAGGGATAAACTCTTAATAGAGTTTACCAGCAGATCCCTTGGGGTATATTTATTTGTTGTAGCTGATTAATAACTTATCCCCCAATGGGCAACTCGTAATGAAGGCCCTAGACTGCATGTTGAGAAATGCAATGCAGTGCTGTAATTCCCTTGAACTTGCCACTAGCAGGGTGCTCAGTAATTGAAATTATTACTATTACGTGCTTAGTGTCTGAATGACAAACACATCACTCCAGTGGACACATAAGGAGCTAAAGGGCCAAATGGAAAGAGCATTGGGTGTTGAAAAACTCCTGACAGCAGATACATGGGAGAAAAAGATGAGGCAACCTACTTTCCTTTTATAAAGGTCGACACATTTTCCCTTTCTAAATTCAAAGTAGCCTGTGTAGTACAGAAGGATTTGTTAGGCTCTTTTGACTATGTGCAAGAGAAAAAAAAACTCCATGTTTACCACACGGATTTGTGAGCTATTGTTTTTCACTCTCCCTCTCTCTTTTCTCTCCTGCTTCAAAAGGCTCAGCACTTTGATTTGATTCTTTCAGTGCACATATAATTAGTGGGATCACTCGCTCGGTCCTTGCAAATAATTTTCTAATGTTTCACCCTCTTTTAATCACCCGAGAAGACCTGGGATTGGCAGGAGAATGTTCTCAGTCAGTGAACACTTGCACCCATTCAAAAAAGAAAACCATTCCCTTAACACTGAGAAATAATAGCCCTAAGGAACAGAGACTGCATCACAGGCGACAACCACGGCTTCAGAAAAAAAGTATTCATTAACAGGGACCTTTGTGCAGATGAAGAGGGATCCATGATGGGAGTTATTGGAGTAGGATGAAGGTGAATAGGTCGTGGAAGGTCCTCGAGTAATGGTGACCAAATCATATGAGAAACATGATATAAAGATGATACAATCTTTAATGGACCATTTCCTTTTAATGCTTCTGCACCTATGTGCATACACCTCACCTAACCTCATCAGCACTACACATTCCCTACACCTTAAAGGTTAAAAATGTGAGGGAAATGTTCTCCCTGTGCAGTTTTTGGTCCGTAATGGGTGAATGGATGTTTCAAGGATAAGATAGGCACATTTAACTTAACCCACAAATTGGGCGCATTAACCTATTAGTTATCAGGGAATACGTATTAGGGTTTGAGGTTGGGATTTAAGTCTTGAAGCCTCAATAGATTCAGTCACTATATGGCATGCGACAGACAATTTATATTTGATCTAATGTGGGGCATGGGAAGGAAGTTGTTATAAAGTTGTTCATCTGTTTAGACTGTAGTGCTCATTATGTCGGAGAACGTCGCCACACTCTGCAGATCTTTCACACTGCAAAATTGCATACACAACCTGTTACAAGCCAGACACCACAACAATGGCTGATGAAACAATATCAATAGGCTGCACAAAGATGGTCATCAGTGGTCTCCTTTCTGCAAACTATTAAACAATAGGACCCAGACAATGCTCCAGGAGACAGATTATATGGGAACGAATTTCCCTTTCCATGCCTGGCTTTGGAATTTAGTGGTTGTGCGTGCTGACTTTGCTTGGGTGTCTACAGGGGTGGTAATGTTGGTCCACTGGTGACTCCCCAATGGATCACACAGTCATGGTTGGACCCACAGGGTTGTTAAGCAGCAATTACAGGACAGTTCATGGACAGAAATATCTTGTTGGTGACCATGAAGGCTCCTTTTCAATAAATGCCATATTTCTTAATAAATTGGACCTCTTCCTAACAAAGCTATCTCCTGGTGTGCCTGCCATCTGAGGTCACTTACATTGTGTCCTTAGCTTGGAACTAGACAGGAAAACATCCAGCAAACAAGTCCCAAAAGATCCAACACAGCTGAGTTCTAAGATGTTATGGAGTTGACAGACACGTAGCGTCAATTTTACCCAATCCATAAAGAATTCACTTTTTACACTAATACTCATAAATCACTATCTAGGCAAGATGTTATTTAGTCATGCCTATTTTATTACAGCACTACTCAGATGTATATTCAAATAAGCACAAAAGACCTCACTACACATGATACACAAAGCACATAAATGACACTTAATTACAACAAAACAATCATACTGGGCAAGGCATTTACCATAATGGGGATGTACCTCACGGTTCACGATAGTAGTCATATGCCCCCTATAACAACTGGGAGTAGGAATATAGCTGGGATCAGTTCGATTGGCTCACTCTGGTCAATGCACTTGATACCTTCGTGCTTAAGGAAACTTGGACATTTTTACCTTTAGCCTGTTATGACTATGCCGGTTTCTCTATCCCTGCCTCCTCTTCTCGATCGGGCCGTGAAAATACAGGCTGTCAATCTGGATAAAATTGTCTCTTAAAGTTGGGGTAGAAGTTTTGGAAATGGGTAATTCTATTAATTCATATTAAAAGGATGTATAATTAAAATGTTTACTTAGAAATTTTCTATGATAATGATTTTTATACGTAGGATTATTATGACGTTTGTTAATTTGTTTGGTTCCGTTGACAAGCAAAAATATACACATAGTAGCCCCCAGCAGCAGCTTCACATTATCTTATGTGGTGACTTTAACGCCAGTATGACTATCAGAACAGAGGAGATAGGATATATGCTACGGGGGAAACTAAAGAAGGGAGTCACGGCGATCATTATCCTCTTAAGGCCCTATTTAACCTTCCGATAACTGGGGTTAAATCTCCAAGTAGGTCCCTAGCCAAGCTACAACCACATCATGAAGGTCTTTAGTTGTGCTGGAGCCTTTGTGAGACAAATATTCAACAGGATGCAGGACTTTGCCACTAATATTAACATTCTTGACTCTTGTCAATATGGGTTACGTGAGCGTTTAGGTACTGTGGGGAAGTGCCTTAATCTTAATCATATCATAGGCAAGAACACCATTGCCATGTACTGACCACTGTACCTCATGTTCATGGACCTGTCAACAACTTTTGATTGCATAAATCACACTAAATTTTGGGTTGGGTTAGGACAGGACATAACACTAGTGCACTTTCTTTATGTTTTAAATGATCATGTATCCGCTACTTTTAGGATTGGTGTGATAGGTGAACTATCAGGTTCATTTTATTTTTCACAGGGCATCCTGCAGGGGTGCATTCTCGCCCCACATCTCTTTATTCCATATGCTAACAATTTGAGTACCTTTTTAGCAAACATGTTAGAGATGTTCAAGCTAAAAATAATGCTACTATTCCCTCACTGTTATATGCTCATGAAGCAGTACTGAAAGGATGCACACTTAAGGAATTATGCAGGTTATCCAAATTATTTGCAAAGTGTATGGCATCCCTTCATTTAAGTATCAACTTTGCCAAATCTTATATAATAGTATCGGGTCCTAAATGGCGTATTTCTACTATGGCATTTGATAATCATTGAATAATAAGTGTAATGGTTTTCCATATCTGGGGGTTTCTTTTGGCTCCTCTGGGTCTTGGGGGACAAATATCTCAAATCGCCCTATGAAGTTCTGCAAAACGGAGGGTGCCCTTAACATTTTGCCTTGGCCATTAGTGTGAAAGACAATTACACCATTCCTTGAAGTCAATCACACCCTGTGTGTTCCCACTACAGCAGGAGTTTGGGGATATGCTAACTACTTTGCAATACAGGTTGAGAAGAATCTTTTTTACAGATGACTCCACTTATTGACCCATCAGCTTTGCACTTGGATTGTCACAAGGAGCTTGGTCTCCCTTATCTAGAAGACCGATTCCAACTGGATGCCATGTCTTTGTGATTATTTGATTAGCTCAATCCAGAATCTAGTTTGAATCATTCAGTCATGAAATATTGTCTTCTTTGTGATACGATGACTTGCATATGCTCATAGAACCCAATTTGAGTTGAGCCCTCCCCTCTAAGTTTGATACTTCAACCTCTATTAGATCGCAAGATAAGAAACTAAGGGCCGTATTATGGCTTTAGCTGCCTTCATCTGGGACCTCCACCACTGCCTCCACCGGAATATGAGTATAACCCTGGGCAGGCAGATAGTGCTGCTGCTGTCGTACGGCGGTTGTATGTTAGGCTCATAGAATAGCCTACACAGCATACTGCCACCGTGATAGTGCCAAATGCTCGGCTGTGCACCAAGTTGTGAATGCCACACAGTGCATGCACAACCATGCCCCTGTGGAGGGGCATATCTTGTGCCCCCTGCACCCATCCCCATGAGGGTGTCCTCCTTGCCCTTCTGCCAGCTTTTTCATGGCAGGAGCACTGGCATTAAGAGGCTTTCAGAATGGCAAGTCGTAATATTGGTATCGGCACCGCCTCGATTCCTCCTCATTTCCAACACCACCAGCACTGCAGGATATAGGTTCCTGGCTGTGCTGGCGGTGTTGTAGCAGGCTTCTGGCGGTCCAACCACTGCACTGATAATACGGCAGGTGTTCTGAGGTGGTTGGAACGCCATTGTGAGTACAGCAGCCCCAGGTCCACTGTACTCATTATAAGGCCCTTAGTAAGTCGTTGTTACTGGAAAAAAGACGTATTGCATGGGGCAATTTGGAGCTTGGTAAATTTATTGTGAAGGCCAAGGCAAAGCTAAAAAGGACTACTGCCATAGAATCTTAGGGACCAATTATGAGTTTGGCAGTCCATAGATTTGCCAAACCCAAAGTGGAGGTGCGGTTGTGGTTGGGAACTGCCCCACTGCCACAACAGCCAGAGTTCCGTGATCCCTGATGGTGGTGTGGCAGTCTGCGGATACAATATACTTGGTGGTGCTGCTGCGGCACCGCCAATCATATTTGGAGTTTCCTCACCGCCACAGTTTTCAAGGCCTCCATGAAAACTGTGGCGGTGAGCAAACAATGGGGGCCCTAAAGAGACCACAGTTGCCTCAGGGCCATGGGATGCATGCAGGGGGAGAGGGCACATGGTGTGCCCCCCTGTCTGCATGCATTCCCTTTCCTGCACGCCATGGACTTTACTGTCCATGCCGTGCAGGAACATCACTTGGCGCTCCCATTGAGGTACCTTTATAATAGGTACTGTCTTGGGAATTCCAAAACCCGCTCCCACACCATTAAACTCATAATCAAACCCTAATTTATTAGTGGCACTCAGAAATTGGAAAAAGATTCTTGCTGTTTCGCTTTAGGGCAGCGACAGTTAGATATTAGCTTTGTTTTCCATTGGGTCATATTTACGATTCACGTACCCATGTGGTGGGGTTTCTTGAGTAAGCACTACTTCACTTTACTGTTTATTATAAATGTCATGCTATTCTTACAAAACAAATGTTAGCCCATTTCTAAAGAAGTAACAGTTTGTGCATTGTGGGGTATCGCTTATGTTTCTTACAACTGTTTAGTGATGAGGAGGTGGGTTTTAGGGTGGATTCGGTTTTAAAATCAGCTGTCTACTCAAGATAATCTATTTACTGGTACATGCTTATGAACTAAGACAACATTTTCTTTTGAATTCCAATAAATATCTTCAATTTCATTAAGTATTCTTTTATGCGTATCATGTATAGACAACTAAACAATGTTTGATTGGATTTACAATAACACAAACTTAGACAATCAAAACAAAATCACAAAAACCCTTAGAGTTGTTCCTCAAGGTCAATTACTGTGAGCAACATAGATTGCTATTACCACAGGATAGACCTCTTCAGAGGTACAAGGAATGTAGAATCCTCAGGATCTTGATCGAGACACAAAGACACAATGTGGGTCACCATTTTCTCATTAATTGGTGCTATATCAAGACTAAATGAAATAACATGCAGCAGCATCAATTCAGAAACTGAAGGAAAAAGTCAATTTGTCTGATTAAAGAAATATGAGCAAAGACATTAGTGCTATGTAACAACCACAAGTTCAGGCGTACTAAAATATTCCACAAGCGCCTACATTTTTATGGCAGGAGAAACAAATGAGGCTTGGGTCTTTACGCTATCTGGCCTAGACCACTCTAACTGAAACAACAAAGAAACAATTGACCAGATAGGTTATTTATACAGCGAAGTCTGGTACCACTTACCAAATTAATCTAAGTGGACACACTTGTGGTTTAGTATTTTTACTTATTTTTCAGTTTTTAGCACTTCATTTCGTAAATGGCTGAAGAAGGGTACATTAAGTGACAACAAAAATGCACATAAAATGTATGCTCATTAAACATAAACTGTACAATCACCATAAGTGAGACATATTTACAAATATACATTAATACAAACCAAACAGTATAAAACGAGAAATGCCTCTCCTCATTAAATGTTCAAGGCACCAGTCCTAACCTACAAGCCAGCAGGAGGCTTTTTTGATGTAGTTATTAGCCCGCTAGCTTGCCTATACTGGAATGCACAACTTTCTAGGGTCAAAAAATCAGGTTAAATAAATCTTGAATCACACTCCTGATATGCCCTTTGTGTAAATTCTTCCAGTATCGTGCCAACGCGTTTCGGACCCACACGATAATCTGGGGTACTCCTCAGGACCTGGACTGGAAACTTGTCCTGTACTGTAAAGTGTAAAAAATATCGTGTAAGACGCTGACCTCCTCTTAGTTTTCCCATCAAAAAGAATCTCAAAATATGTACCTGAACTGTGGCGTGTTTAGCACTGTGTTCCTTCTTGTCAGGGAAATTACGAATCTGTGGATGTACAAAGAATCGTTTCAGCGCCACCCTAATTGGCCACAATAATTTCAAGTGAGCAGCACGGGCAAAACAACATGGGGAATTCAACAGAATCCTACCTGTAGGCGGGATTTTCAGTATTCACCCTTGTAATGTCTGTAACAAGAATGGAAGCCACTTTTAGTATGTCCATGTACTAGGCGAGCTCACTACCTAATACATCCAGCATTCCATGTGTTCACATGCACATACCTCCTCGCTGAGGTCGCTCGCGTTTTACTCGGCGGTGTCTCTTCAGCGTCTGCCTTTCGGATCTTCAATCTTCGCCTCTGTCTCACGATCAGCTTGCAATTCGGCGTCTGACGTCAGTTAGTGTGGGCGGGCGAGCCGTTGTGCTTCTTACTCGCGTTGCTACTGCCGGGGCGTCTGGTCCTTGTAGTTCACTCTTATTAGCAAGATGTTTTTGTACATTTGCGACAGGCAGGGATATAGATTGTTACAGCGATGATCTTATATGGAGGTCAGGTGAAAGCACATTCTCCATGTAAACATCAGATTATAGTTAGTTTGTCAGGAAGGTGAAA
Organism: Lissotriton helveticus; assembly: GCF_964261635.1. Taxonomy (NCBI): domain Eukaryota; kingdom Metazoa; phylum Chordata; class Amphibia; order Caudata; family Salamandridae; genus Lissotriton; species Lissotriton helveticus. Next base: position 2,130,488,893 of record NC_136061.1, read on the forward strand.
ACATCCGCGCTACCTTTCGCTCAAGTTATTCAGCTCTGACATTTCAGTCAGGCCAGTGCTCGTCGTGTTGAATTTCAGGATAAGGAGGGCCTCTCTACGTGATAGTTGCAAATCCGGATCACCTCCAGTGCCTTGGGCGATCTTGATCGATGATAGAACAGTCCATTTGAAGTCGTTCGGGCCGTGCTTTTGTTCCGTGTAATGGGGCACCAGGGGGGCCGACATGACTTTGTTTTTAATCCTGGAGCGATGCTGTATGATTCTCTGTCTCACCTCCTGCGTGGTCTTCCCGATATATATCAGTTGGCATGGACACTTGATGGCATACACCACGTATTTCGATTTGCAGTTTGTAAACACATTGTGTCTCCAGTAGATTTTTCCATCGCTGAACAGTGTACCTTCTTCAGTTGTCTCACAGACTGAACACGTCCCACATTTGTGATGTCCCATTACTGGCCCTGCCCCCAAGATTGTGCTTTGGACTGTTTTTTTCACCACCGGTCTCGTTGACACTATTTGTTGACCAATGCTCCGGTTCTTTTTGAGCGCGAAAAGTGGTTTGCCCACCTCTGGAAGGACATCTTCCACCAAGTGCCAGTGGTTGCGAATGATTTTCTGGACGGACGGAGTGTGGGGTCCGAACGTGGACACACAAACCAGTCGTTCCATCGGTGGTTTGACTTTCTTTTGTAGCAGATGTTCCCTGGGTGTCCATCGAGCCCTCTTCATTGAGTGCCTCACCAATTTCCGTGGGTAGCCTCTTTCTTGAAGTTTTTGACACAAAGCTTCCCCATGTAATTCAAAGTCTGCCACCCTCGAGCAGTTCCGTCTCACCCTCAGGAACTGTCCGTAGGGGAGATTGTTTCTTAGATTTCTCGGGTGGTAGCTGCGGTAATGCAAGGCGTTGTTCTTGTCTGTTTTTTTCAGATACAAGAGGACATCAATCCTTCAGGAGTGTGCTTTATTTCAACATCAAGGAACGGGAGGGATTTGCAGTCATATGTGAGGCTGAACTTGATGTCAGGACTGCGATTGTTTAACCATTGGTTAAAACTTTCCAATGACGTTGGTGTACCTTCCCATATACACCACACGTCATCGATATATCTCGCCCGATGTGGGCGAGGTACCTACCGACCTAATTCTCAATCTGGCGGCGCTGGCACTGAAAAGGAATTTTTTTCGATTTGAGGACGATTTGTTTTTACAAATCAAAGGCACGGCGATGGGATGTCCATTTGCGCCGGAAATGGCGATTTTGTACATGGCGCAATACGAGGATATGTTCGTGTACAATAATAATCCATATCGGCACCAGATTAAGCAATGGCTGAGATATATCGATGACAGGTGGTGTATATGGGAAGGTACACCCACGTCATTGGAAAGTTTTCACCAATGGTTAAACAATCGCAGTCCTGACATCAAGTTCAGCCTCACATATGACTGCAAATCCCTCCCGTTCCTTGATGTTGAAATAAAGCACACTCCTGAAGGATTGATGTCCTCTTTGTATCTGAAAAAAACAGACAAGAACAACGCCTTGCATTACCGCAGCTACCACCCGAGAAATCTAAGAAACAATCTCCCCTACGGACAGTTCCTGAGGGTGAGACGGAACTGCTCGAGGGTGGCAGACTTTGAATTACATGGGGAAGCTTTGTGTCAAAAACTTCAAGAAAGAGGCTACCCACGGAAATTGGTGAGGCACTCAATGAAGAGGGCTCGATGGACACCCAGGGAACATCTGCTACAAAAGAAAGTCAAACCACCGATGGAACGACTGGTTTGTGTGTCCACGTTCGGACCCCACACTCCGTCCGTCCAGAAAATCATTCGCAACCACTGGCACTTGGTGGAAGATGTCCTTCCAGAGGTGGGCAAACCACTTTTTGCGCTCAAAAAGAACCGGAGCATTGGTCAACAAATAGTGTCAACGAGACCGGTGGTGAAAAAAACAGTCCAAAGCACAATCTTGGGGGCAGGGCCAGTAATGGGACATCACAAATGTGGGACGTGTTCAGTCTGTGAGACAACTGAAGAAGGTACACTGTTCAGCGATGGAAAAATCTACTGGAGACACAATGTGTTTACAAACTGCAAATCGAAATACGTGGTGTATGCATCAAGTGTCCATGCCAACTGATATATATCGGGAAGACCACGCAGGAGGTGAGACAGAGAATCATACAGCATCGCTCCAGGATTAAAAACAAAGTCATGTCGGCCCCCCTGGTGCCCCATTACACGGAACAAAAGCACGGCCCGAACGACTTCAAATGGACTGTTCTATCATCGATCAAGATCGCCCAAGGCACTGGAGGTGATCCGGATTTGCAACTATCACGTAGAGAGGCCCTCCTTATCCTGAAATTCAACACGACGAGCACTGGCCTGAATGAAATGTCAGAGCTGAATAACTTGAGCGAAAGGTAGCGCGGATGTTTTCACCTTCCTGACAAACTAACTATAATCTGATGTTTACATGGAGAATGTGCTTTCACCTGACCTCCATATAAGATCATCGCTGTAACAATCTATATCCCTGCCTGTCGCAAATGTACAAAAACATCTTGCTAATAAGAGTGAACTACAAGGACCAGACGCCCCGGCAGTAGCAACGCGAGTAAGAAGCACAACGGCTCGCCCGCCCACACTAACTGACGTCAGACGCCGAATTGCAAGCTGATCGTGAGACAGAGGCGAAGATTGAAGATCCGAAAGGCAGACGCTGAAGAGACACCGCCGAGTAAAACGCGAGCGATCTCAGCGAGGAGGTATGTGCATGTGAACACATGGAATGCTGGATGTATTAGGTAGTGAGCTCGCCTAGTACATGGACATACTAAAAGTGGCTTCCATTCTTGTTACAGACATTACAAGGGTGAATACTGAAAATCCCGCCTACAGGTAGGATTCTGTTGAATTCCCCATGTTGTTTTGCCCGTGCTGCTCACTTGAAATTATTGTGGCCAATTAGGGTGGCGCTGAAACGATTCTTTGTACATCCACAGATTCGTAATTTCCCTGACAAGAAGGAACACAGTGCTAAACACGCCACAGTTCAGGTACATATTTTGAGATTCTTTTTGATGGGAAAACTAAGAGGAGGTCAGCGTCTTACACAATATTTTTTACACTTTACAGTACAGGACAAGTTTCCAGTCCAGGTCCTGAGGAGTACCCCAGATTATCGTGTGGGTCCGAAACGGGTTGGCACGATACTGGAAGAATTTACACAAAGGGCATATCAGGAGTGTGATTCAAGATTTATTTAACCTGATTTTTTGACCCTAGAAAGTTGTGCATTCCAGTATAGGCAAGCTAGCGGGCTAATAACTACATCAAAAAAGCCTCCTGCTGGCTTGTAGGTTAGGACTGGTGCCTTGAACATTTAATGAGGAGAGGCATTTCTCGTTTTATACTGTTTGGTTTGTATTAATGTATATTTGTAAATATGTCTCACTTATGGTGATTGTACAGTTTATGTTTAATGAGCATACATTTTATGTGCATTTTTGTTGTCACTTAATGTACCCTTCTTCAGCCATTTACGAAATGAAGTGCTAAAAACTGAAAAATAAGTAAAAATACTAAACCACAAGTGTGTCCACTTAGATTAATTTGGTAAGTGGTACCAGACTTCGCTGTATAAATAACCTATCTGGTCAATTGTTTCTTTGTTGTTACATTTTTATGACATCATAATTAATATGGCTGATGCATGAAATGTCAAGCTACACAGAACTCAATGTGTTTGTTATCTCCAGCTGCATCCTGTACTACTACTGTGTCTCAAGTTTGACAAACTTACAATAATTTAAATCATTAGTAAGTAAATAATTGATGGGTGAAATGTGACAATATAACAGATACTCTCTGTCTAAGACACATGTAATACATACTCCTGACCCTTTTGCAAAGCTGCATGAGATTTGATAAAAGGATATTGGACCTGTCAAAGCAGAATGGGTGGAAGCTAGGATGGGAGCCAATAAAGAAGCAGAGGCTATCTAATTCCGCAGTATCCAATTAAGCTACTTCCAAAAAACATATTACACACTATACAGACTTTTGCGATGTGGCAGAGTTCCCTCTCCTAAAGATCTCATTCAATTGGCCTAAACCATACTTCTTGTATTCTGTGTGGGAATGCCGTTGGATCAAGCAGTCTTCATACAATGTCCATCAGATCCTGAAGCATATCACCAACTGGTAAATAGACAAAGGCCCAAAGGTTTCCTTACTCTAAATAATTTGTGTCACAGAAATAAACATATACAAATGATCACTCATACACTTAGGCTTTGTGTTTGAAAAAAGTGACAAGGAGAAGTACTGGCATATTGTCGATCCACTTGGGGTGGCTGGATGGGTCCTAGAGTAACAGGTGTATTGACTTGGAAATCCCTGTTTATAAAGTGAAGGAATGCACACATAAATATTATAAAATAATGGGGGGAATGGATGAAATATTACGTCCTTATATCGGACCCTTAGATATTATGATTGCCTTTTGTATCTTGTTCTGATATGGCAGACATCTCTGTAAATACACTAACGGCCTGATTCACAAAGGTAGATTTACACCAGTTAATAGTTTGTCTACACCTGCAGAGACTCCAACATCGGGCCAGATAGCTCCATACATAGAAAGATAGGAATGTTCGATCATTTCAAGTATGGATTTCTCTGCTCCGACTGTAGTCCGAGCAGTGGTAAACATACTATTAACTCATAGTTTGTGAATACCAAACTAAGTGTAAACTTGTATAAAAGTATAAGTTCACATTTGTGAATCAGGTCCTTGGTCTTTAGGATGTACATAATTGCATTTTTGTTTCCTGTCATGTTGTGGTCTCTGTGGGATATATCTGAAGTGAATGCAATTTGTAGCTTTGTTATATATAATTAAATAAATTGGTTTGTAATAAAATAATCTTTTTATATTTCAATTTGAAATCCTACTTCACATGATGTGATAATAGTTGAGCTTTTAGTCATTCTCAATATTGACAATATGTGTAGAAAGCTTACCCAGCTTGGTTATTGTGCAGAGGTTGAGAACACACTAAGGAAAGCTATTTACATGAATTTTAAATTACTCTTTTGATGTGGGTGGGCTCATGCTGGGATGGACTGGCCATTTATCACACCAGGCATTCCCAAGGGCCCAATGCCACAGGTGGTACCACTGTCACTTTTGCCAGCTTCACAGGATTACCTACAACAGGAAAGTGAGACAGGAGCGAGATTTCTTAGTAAGAGAAGCAGGGGAGAAAGAGAGAGACAGAGAATGGATGGATGGATGGATGGATGGATGGATGGATGGATGGATGGATGGACGGATGGATGGATGGAAGGATGGATAAATGGATGGATGATAGAGAGATGTGGGGTTGGGAATGGGGGTGCTTTGAACCTTTTTGACAGGACTGCTTTTAATTCTTATCCAGCCCTGGTCTCATTGTAATATTTTTATCAATATAGAGTTAAGTTTAATAGATGTGATGGATGCCAGTGGATATTAAGTATATGCAATAGGTGACAACCCTATGTGGAATGTAAATATAATTTTAATAAAGAAAAAAGTGATGAGATAGCATTAACAGAAAATGTTTGGTAATTAGAGCAACTGGATGAGAGTATTGCACATTTAAATGGGCTGGCGCATTGTGATGGTTTGTAGCTTAAGTTCCTCTTTGGCAAAGTACCATCCCCTGGCTTACACACGTGTGCAAGGGTAACATTAACCACATTTCCTAATAACTGAAAACAATTGCTCATAATGCATTAATTTGTTTCATACATTTTAGCCCTCTGCACATTGACTATGGACACAACATGCAAACACTGAAAGACATTTTTAATTATTTTCACCAAGATGAAGATCCTATTTTCTATCCATTTCTAATTCAATAATTACACTCATCACGTATGACTAAGGGCAATGGCTACTGGGCATGTTGTAAAATAAAATTATAGGACTCATTCTTCATGCCATTACCACAATACAAACCAAACCCCCCAAGCCATAATACTAGGATAGGAGAGGGCCACAAGACTAACTCTACTGTACTGAAAACACAAGCAAAATGTGTTATATCAGAACCACTATTTTTTTAGATCTGGTTTGAATATCTGTTATGAGCATCCTTTAGATGTTTTAAATTGTGATAAATGCTTGGAGCTGGATGCTATCATCTTTCAACCCCACTCATTGTAGCACAAATGGCTTTTAAATAAGAAATCAATGATTCGTTTGAGTTTGAAACACTTTATTAAAACTTTATGTAGCTCTGTAATCCCATTTGGTAAATTTACTTCAGACATTAGGTCTCTGTGGAGGCTTCTTGAACATGTATGCATTCTGTCTTTTGAAATAAACATTTGCATCCATAAATTGAAGAATACAGCATATTCAATGGTCCCCTTCCATTACATTCAGGCATTCACCTCTAACTTCTTTATTGCGATTCAGTTGAATGCTATACCTTTAAAATGTTTATAAAATGTGTGCGGAAAGGACTTTGTAGAACAATTGGCAGCATATTTGGCTGTTGCCATAGATGTTAAAGAACAAGACAAAATGGTGCACTAGCAGTATCATAAAAGTCTACTCAATTTCGGTGTTACTAGAGGGTTTTCTGAATGAAAAGATTTATATGCAGTGAGATCCCTCACCTGCTTCTGTCATTAATATTCTATAAACACACCTGTCTATTTTTAAAGTAAAAATGCAATAGGGAAGCATTTCTGCAAAAGTTTAGTTAAGCCAGTTAAAACCTAATTGAGGGCCTCATTATGAGTTTGGCAGTGTAGGAGCCGAAACGCCCCCTGCAGACCCGCGGTTGAACTGCCCACCCGTTTAGGAGTTTTCTGTGGTCTGCCGGGCGGTTCTTTGGCGTTCCCATAGTGGTGCCTATGAAATAGGCACAGCAGTGGGAACATCGAAGCCAGTACCTGCATGGCATGGACTGCTGCAGTCCATGCTGTGCACATACTAGGGTGCATGCACACAGGGGTCACAACATGTGCACCCCTGCATGCACCCCATGGAACAGAGGCACAAGGGGGCCCTGTAGGGCCTCTTTGTTTCCTCACCCCCCCACTTTTTATGGTGGTCTCACCGCTAAAAAGTGTGGTGGTGAGGAAACTCGTAATATGCTTGGCGGCCCGCATCTGCTCCCCAAGTATATTGTAGCCTCAAGACTGCTGTGCCACCACCAGAGGTCTCTTATACCTGTTGGTTACAGTGGTCCCAGGATGGCCCGACTGCCCGGGTTGTAATAGGGCATTCAAAAGACCGCACCCACGAGTCTGGCAGTCCATGGAATGCCAGACTCATAATGAGGCACTTAATGTTTTAGGATTCATATTGTTTCAAATTAATTCTGTAATACAGTGTAATACATTTTGTGTTTGTTAAAGCTCATCCAATTTAATGTCTCTACTCATTGAAGGTTTGGGAGCTGGAGATGGTAGGGAGACATCCTATGTATGTTGTCTGCTTGCCTTGTGCCACAATGATTCATAAAAAGTATGAATACATCTTAGCTAACTACATAAGCACCTGAGAGTATAACATTTTAAAATCATGGACTGTGTATTGATCCAAAACACCATGCATTCAGCTACAAAACGTGCAGAAATGTTAGAAATAGAGGAAATAATAATTGTAAACATTACATGAGAAAGCCAGGGCTAAATCAAATGCTTGATATGTTATGGTGCCATTCCTTACTGTCTTTTGAACAAGTGAATCTGAGCCACATAAAATGTTTTTTCTGCAATAAATAGCTCAGAGAACAAAACATACACTTATTTTACCTATAGAATCCACACCATGGCGACACAGTATCTCAATGACTCACAGTCTTGCCTATTGTGAATTTTCAAAAGTATTGTCAAAACTATTATTGGTACGTTATCTGAACAAACAAGTGTATCCCTATGTCTCATACATTAGAATTTTTGGGATAAACAAAACAGTGAAAATTGCCAAAAAAAGGAATGATTTAATAAAAATTCCATTTGAACAGAAAAGGTGAAAGTCTTTTTGTTGCACCAATGTAAGAGTAGCATAAGACAAAACGAGGTCAGGTTATCTCCTTTGTTTCTTTAACTTTCTAAAAGTGTCATTTTTAGAATAGTTATATAATTTCTGACTTTAGCATTAAAAATAATTTTAAATTACAATTCAACTAAGTGCAAGCGCATGTATTTCTCTACCTGCTCCCAAACTGAGGTTATTACTTATTATATGTAATAAGGTAAACCAGTGTAAGTGCATGTGAGCGGTCACCTTGCTACAGTGAAAAATGACTTTAGAAGTTTCTTACTGTCAGGACATGTAAAATTAAGTACACATGCCCTACCCTCTAAATATCATGCACCCTGCCCTATGCGCCTTCAGGTCCTACCTTAGGGGTGACTTATAAGTATTATTAGAACATTGGAATGTTGGGAGCTCCATTGCAGACAATGGAGTGCTCCCTGCTTCTACGGGCTGGTAAAGGCCCGCAGAGCAACATTCCAATGTTCTACAAAGGCTTCTCGAAGTTCGAGGGGATTTATATCCCCTCGAGCTTCGAGAACCCTTTGTTTAATTTGTTAGAACATTCTGCCCTCTAGTGGCAGAATGTTCTAATAGCCTTGTAGCCCTTTGTAGCAGGGCTATACGGCTATTAAAGTCCCGCTGTTTCGTTAAAGTCCCTCGCCTTCGGCTCGGGCCTTTAACGATTCAGCGGGCCTTTAATAGTCGGTATAGCCTGCTACGGCGGGCTATAAGGCTATAATAAGGAAGGTTTAGGACTGGCAAAAAGTTTATGTCTATGGGTAGCTAGGCGCTCTACAAGTGATTCATGCAATAGAATAGAATGGGTCGAAATGGCAGCTTAAAACCGCTTTACAGGTAGCTGAGTCATGCTTTAAAGTGCTACTTTAATGGGTGGCACAAGATTCTACTGGAACATCTCTGCGATTGGGCCGATTCGAACTGTAAATGTAAATTGATACTTGTATAGCGCACTACTCACCCGCAAGGGTCTCAAGGCGCTTGTACGAATACCGCTGTGGAACCCATCCTGGCTTTCCCTGTTAGGTGTCCACTCCTGGGCACCCCCAAGGTGGAGGCCAGGCATCCTTAGCGTTGTGGGGCCCGGTGTGGAGATTAAGCAAGCTATTGCCCAGAGTTGCAGAGTGGGACTCCATAATTGGAATAGGCACGAGGCGAAAATTATCAGGTACATGGAATTTTTGAGCCCAAGACCCGCCGAGGCGGGGAATTGAACCCTGGTCCTGGGCTAGACCTCTGCATCAGGGTCTGCCGCTCTAACCATTGAGCCACACTTCTCCACCTCTCCAACTCAATTATCCCACCTAACCAAGCAGGCTTCACAGGGAAAAGCAGAACCTTGACACATTAGATGACTCTGTCACTCCTTTTTGACTCTTCCAAAACTGCAAAAATCCCTCTCTAGCTCTTTTACATCAATTATCAAGCCACCTTTGACTCTGTAAATCAAACAAAAAGTTCAATGAAAAAACAAAAAAAAAATTGGCGCATCTTCCCACTTATTATTTTAAAGTAATTGAAAACCTATACTCCTGATGGAGCAAGGTTGCACACATAAAGTGACTTGCTTGTATTCAACTCTCTCGAAAATAATATTAATGTACTAACTAACATGTTTTGTCATATTAATATTGCATTACACAGCATATTAGGGATCTAGGGGAAGCTCAACAATGTGCTTTTACTAACTATAATCCACTTGCATTAAAATGGCTGCTGCTACGCGGGATTTTCTACTGCGCATGAGTCTGTCACACTCACGTGACATGCTTGGTGGGAAAACTTTTGCTTCTGCGCACTAGGACTAAGATGGCTGTTCTCAGTAATAACGTGCAAGAAGCTTGCATCGCTGCTTTGCAAAGCTGTTTGTTTTGCCTAAAATCTAATGCAATAGTTAAAATAAAATATTGTGAATAGAGTAGAAAGAAGTGGTATATTTAAAAGTTACTCCTTTAAAGTTGCGTCGATCCTGAGGTTTTGCTCTGTCCATGATGTCCTGCCTGGCCAAAAAGTTTCCCACAAACACCAACATAGCTCTGGGCCTATCTTTCTGAGATGTACCGTAAGATTTCTTTTGCGTCAAAGGGAACCTGTGTGCCCGCTGGACTTCTACGTCCCAATTCCAATTCACAGCCTCTGGAAATGCCCCTTTTAGAAGCCCAATAACATAGGACCTTGCGTCCTGCTCCTCTGATCCCTCCGGAATGCCCAGGAGTCTGATGTTATTACGTCTCTGCCTATTCTCGAAGTCCTCTAGTTTCCATTGCATATCCTCGGTTGCCTTCTCCTGGGCATCCTTGAATTCCTGCCATCATGATACCTCGTCTTTCAGCTTCCCAGTTCTCTCTTCCACTTCTGTTACTCTTCCTGCCATCTCAGCATATAGCTTGTTCATTTTACTTAATGACCCTTGAATTGTCTTGTTGGCTTGCTTGGCCCTTTTACTCTCCGTTCTGGCTTCCCCCTGCATCTGCTTGAGAGTGGCATAGAGTAAGTCCATTGTTGGTGTTTGATCCTGCGTCAAGTATGCCTTCCTCTGCTGGCCTCTCAACTCGTACTCTTCCTGATATAAATTAGAAGTAGCCGAGTAGTCCCATACCAATTTTTTGGCCATTTCTGTCTGTGTGGGGCTGCTAGGGGTTTTGTGCCTATGACGTTGGCGGCTTCTCTGCTGTTTTTTCTTTTGATTTGAAGAGGCCTGCTGAATGGTGTCCTCAGAGACCGCTTGCTCAGGATCAGTGTCTGAGACGGAGCTATATGTGTAGCTTACATCAGAGGCCCCACTTCCCGAAGATGTACCTGTTTCGTCATTGACCGAAAAAAAACACTCGTCATTTGGGGAGCCGGGAGCCAGCGGTCTAGCTCCTGCTATGGCCTGAGAGTCCTGGACATCCTGTTCCTCTTGTGAGCCTCCACCCTCTGGGTCTCTGTCTCCCGCTATTTCTTCTGCCTCTGCTTCTGCACCAATCAATGTTCCTTTACCCCTCTCAGCCATCACCTCTCCTGGCAATCCCATCCACCTTGAGATGTCTCCTAGTGGGGTCTGAGTCTGAGGGGCTCTGGACGTACTGGGCGCAGGCAAGATTTGCACCGTGGTGCCACTGTCATGATTGCCTTCTGCCACCGTTCGGGCGACTTGCCCCTCTACTGTATTTCCTGATATGTCAGACTCAGTTGTGCTAATTACATTGTCCGCTGTAGGCGCACGGCTTACCTTACTGCGTGCGCCATCATCTCCCTTTAATGCTACCACCACCTCTCCAACCTGCCATGCTGCCGCTTCCGAACATGCTACATCTGTCAAACCAGGCCGCTCTGTCAGCGGCGCATCTGTACTCGCCCTGCTCGGCATTCCATGTGCGCGCGCCTCCACCGATGATGCATTGCCTTGTTGCTGCCCAGGATTGTTTGGGCTGACGCCATGGACCTCGCCGAACACCACGTTGTCCGCAGGTACTCCTGATGCCCCCGAAAAAGCCTCTGCCAGAGTGGGTTGTCTGAGATTCATCCCGCGAGGTGCTTTAGATCCGATGTCTTTTGGCGTGTTTTTTGCATTTTTCTTCACGCAGCTGCCGCCCTCTGATCGGCTTTTAGCTCAGCTCTTTCTCCTTAGCCGCTTTGTTTTTGCTAGCCGAGTCTGATATTGTGCCTGTGTTCTTCGCCGCCTGCTTTCTAGTGACCGCATGGGTATCGGGCTGTTTAGATATTTCCGCCAGTGCCGGTGCCTCCATGTCCTTCCCCTCCTTTGGCTTCGCTCCTCGCGGCGGCATATCAGCATGGGCAGCGCAGTACAAAGCTCTGATCATGCCTCTTGAAGCACACCAAGAGCGCTGAAGGGCTTTGTAAAAATCCTTGCGGTGCAGTAAAGTCAAGAGGTCAGCACAAATGTCTTTTAACCAGCCTTGTTTCTTATGCATTATTCCCGGGATCCACCGTCATTCTTTTATTGCTGGGAGAGAGAGGTCAGTGCGACTTACTCCCACGACTGGTCCGCGGCCATCTTGCCCCCCTGTACTTTTACATTTTAATATAAAGTACTCAACAACAAAAAAAATCCAGGACATGAGGATTGTGGTGCAGGAAGTACTAAAATTTGCACGAATTTATCAATTAAGAAGGGATAAACTCTTAATAGAGTTTACCAGCAGATCCCTTGGGGTATATTTATTTGTTGTAGCTGATTAATAACTTATCCCCCAATGGGCAACTCGTAATGAAGGCCCTAGACTGCATGTTGAGAAATGCAATGCAGTGCTGTAATTCCCTTGAACTTGCCACTAGCAGGGTGCTCAGTAATTGAAATTATTACTATTACGTGCTTAGTGTCTGAATGACAAACACATCACTCCAGTGTACACATAAGGAGCTAAAGGGCCAAATGGAAAGAGCATTGGGTGTTGAAAAACTCCTGACAGCAGATACATGGGAGAAAAAGATGAGGCAACCTACTTTCCTTTTATAAAGGTCGACACATTTTCCCTTTCTAAATTCAAAGTAGCCTGTGTAGTACAGAAGGATTTGTTAGGCTCTTTTGACTATGTGCAAGAGAAAAAAAAACTCCATGTTTACCACACGGATTTGTGAGCTATTGTTTTTCACTCTCCCTCTCTCTTTTCTCTCCTGCTTCAAAAGGCTCAGCACTTTGATTTGATTCTTTCAGTGCACATATAATTAGTGGGATCACTCGCTCGGTCCTTGCAAATAATTTTCTAATGTTTCACCCTCTTTTAATCACCCGAGCAGACCTGGGATTGGCAGGAGAATGTTCTCAGTCAGTGAACACTTGCACCCATTCAAAAAAGAAAACCATTCCCTTAACACTGAGAAATAATAGCCCTAAGGAACAGAGACTGCATCACAGGCGACAACCACGGCTTCAGAAAAAAAGTATTCATTAACAGGGACCTTTGTGCAGATGAAGAGGGATCCATGATGGGAGTTATTGGAGTAGGATGAAGGTGAATAGGTCGTGGAAGGTCCTCGAGTAATGGTGACCAAATCATATGAGAAACATGATATAAAGATGATACAATCTTTAATGGACCATTTCCTTTTAATGCTTCTGCACCTATGTGCATACACCTCACCTAACCTCATCAGCACTACACATTCCCTACACCTTAAAGGTTAAAAATGTGAGGGAAATGTTCTCCCTGTGCAGTTTTTGGTCCGTAATGGGTGAATGGATGTTTCAAGGATAAGATAGGCACATTTAACTTAACCCACAAATTGGGCGCATTAACCTATTAGTTATCAGGGAATACGTATTAGGGTTTGAGGTTGGGATTTAAGTCTTGAAGCCTCAATAGATTCAGTCACTATATGGCATGCGACAGACAATTTATATTTGATCTAATGTGGGGCATGGGAAGGAAGTTGTTATAAAGTTGTTCATCTGTTTAGACTGTAGTGCTCATTATGTCGGAGAACGTCGCCACACTCTGCAGATCTTTCACACTGCAAAATTGCATACACAACCTGTTACAAGCCAGACACCACAACAATGGCTGATGAAACAATATCAATAGGCTGCACAAAGATGGTCATCAGTGGTCTCCTTTCTGCAAACTATTAAACAATAGGACCCAGACAATGCTCCAGGAGACAGATTATATGGGAACGAATTTCCCTTTCCATGCCTGGCTTTGGAATTTAGTGGTTGTGCGTGCTGACTTTGCTTGGGTGTCTACAGGGGTGGTAATGTTGGTCCACTGGTGACTCCCCAATGGATCACACAGTCATGGTTGGACCCACAGGGTTGTTAAGCAGCAATTACAGGACAGTTCATGGACAGAAATATCTTGTTGGTGACCATGAAGGCTCCTTTTCAATAAATGCCATATTTCTTAATAAATTGGACCTCTTCCTAACAAAGCTATCTCCTGGTGTGCCTGCCATCTGAGGTCACTTACATTGTGTCCTTAGCTTGGAACTAGACAGGAAAACATCCAGCAAACAAGTCCCAAAAGATCCAACACAGCTGAGTTCTAAGATGTTATGGAGTTGACAGACACGTAGCGTCAATTTTTCCCAATCCATAAAGAATTCACTTTTTACACTAATACTCATAAATCACTATCTAGGCAAGATGTTATTTAGTCATGCCTATTTTATTACAGCACTACTCAGATGTATATTCAAATAAGCACAAAAGACCTCACTACACATGATACACAAAGCACATAAATGACACTTAATTACAACAAAACAATCATACTGGGCAAGGCATTTACCATAATGGGGATGTACCTCACGGTTCACGATAGTAGTCATATGCCCCCTATAACAACTGGGAGTAGGAATATAGCTGGGATCAGTTCGATTGGCTCACTCTGGTCAATGCACTTGATACCTTCGTGCTTAAGGAAACTTGGACATTTTTACCTTTAGCCTGTTATGACTATGCCGGTTTCTCTATCCCTGCCTCCTCTTCTCGATCGGGCCGTGAAAATACAGGCTGTCAATCTGGATAAAATTGTCTCTTAAAGTTGGAGTAGAAGTTTTGGAAATGGGTAATTCTATTAATTCATATTAAAAGGATGTATAATTAAAATGTTTACTTAGAAATTTTCTATGATAATGATTTTTATACGTAGGATTATTATGACGTTTGTTAATTTGTTTGGTTCCGTTGACAACCAAAAATATACACATAGTAGCCCCCAGCAGCAGCTTCACATTATCTTATGTGGTGACTTTAACGCCAGTGTGACTATCAGAACAGAGGAGATAGGATATATGCTACGGGGGAAACTAAAGAAGGGAGTCACGGCGATCATTATCCTCTTAAGGCCCTATTTAACCTTCCGATAACTGGGGTTAAATCTCCAAGTAGGTCCCTAGCCAAGCTACAACCACATCATGAAGGTCTTTAGTTGTGCTGGAGCCTTTGTGAGACAAATATTCAACAGGATGCAGGACTTTGCCACTAATATTAACATTCTTGACTCTTGTCAATATGGGTTACGTGAGCGTTTAGGTACTGTGGGGAAGTGCCTTAATCTTAATCATATCATAGGCAAGAACACCATTGCCATGTACTGACCACTGTACCTCATGTTCATGGACCTGTCAACAACTTTTGATTGCATAAATCACACTAAATTTTGGGTTGGGTTAGGACAGGACATAACACTAGTGCACTTTCTTTATGTTTTAAATGATCATGTATCCGCTACTTTTAGGATTGGTGTGATAGGTGAACTATCAGGTTCATTTCATTTTTCACAGGGCATCCTGCAGGGGTGCATTCTCGCCCCACATCTCTTTATTCCATATGCTAACAATTTGAGTACCTTTTTAGCAAACATGTTAGAGATGTCCAAGCTAAAAATAATGCTACTATTCCCTCACTGTTATATGCTCATGAAGCAGTACTGAAAGGATGCACACTTAAGGAATTATGCAGGTTATCCAAATTCTTTGCAAAGTGTATGGCATCCCTTCATTTAAGTATCAACTTTGCCAAATCTTATATAATAGTATCGGGTCCTAAATGGCGTATTTCTACTATGGCATTTGATAATCATTGAATAATAAGTGTAATGGTTTTCCATATCTGGGGGTTTCTTTTGGCTCCTCTGGGTCTTGGGGGACAAATATCTCAAATCGCCCTATGAAGTTCTGCAAAACGGAGGGTGCCCTTAACATTTTGCCTTGGCCATTAGTGTGAAAGACAATTACACCATTCCTTGAAGTCAATCACACCCTGTGTGTTCCCACTACAGCAGGAGTTTGGGGATATGCTAACTACTTTGCAATACAGGTTGAGAAGAATCTTTTTTACAGATGACTCCACTTATTGACCCATCAGCTTTGCACTTGGATTGTCACAAGGAGCTTGGTCTCCCTTATCTAGAAGACCGATTCCAACTGGATGCCATGTCTTTGTGATTATTTGATTAGCTCAATCCAGAATCTAGTTTGAATCATTCAGTCATGAAATATTGTCTTCTTTGTGATACGATGACTTGCATATGCTCATAGAACCCAATTTGAGTTGAGCCCTCCCCTCTAAGTTTGATACTTCAACCTCTATTAGATCGCAAGATAAGAAACTAAGGGCCGTATTATGGCTTTAGCTGCCTTCATCTGGGACCTCCACCACTGCCTCCACCGGAATATGAGTATAACCCTGGGCAGGCAGATAGTGCTGCTGCTGTCGTACGGCGGTTGTATGTTAGGCTCATAGAATAGCCTACACAGCATACTGCCACCGTGATAGTGCCAAATGCTCGGCTGTGCACCAAGTTGTGAATGCCACACAGTGCATGCACAACCATGCCCCTGTGGAGGGGCATATCTTGTGCCTCCTGCACCCATCCCCATGAGGGTGTCCTCCTTGCCCTTCTGCCAGCTTTTTCATGGCAGGAGCACTGGCATTAAGAGGCTTTCAGAATGGCAAGTCGTAATATTGGTATCGGCACCGCCTCGATTCCTCCTCATTTCCAACACCACCAGCACTGCAGGATATAGGTTCCTGGCTGTGCTGGCGGTGTTGTAGCAGGCTTCTGGCGGTCCAACCACTGCACTGATAATACGGCAGGTGTTCTGAGGTGGTTGGAACGCCGTTGTGTGTACAGCAGCCCCAGGTCCACTGTACTCATTATAAGGCCCTTAGTAAGTCGTTGTTACTGGAAAAAAGACGTATTGCATGGGGCAATTTGGAGCTTGGTAAATTTATTGTGAAGGCCAAGGCAAAGCTAAAAAGGACTACTGCCATAGAATCTTAGGGACCAATTATGAGTTTGGCAGTCCATAGATTTGCCAAACCCAAAGTGGAGGTGCGGTTGTGGTTGGGAACTGCCCCACTGCCACAACAGCCAGAGTTCCGTGATCCCTGATGGTGGTGTGGCAGTCAGCGGATACAATATACTTGGTGGTGCTGCTGCGGCACCGCCAATCATATTTGGAGTTTCCTCACCGCCACAGTTTTCAAGGCCTCCATGAAAACTGTGGCGGTGAGCAAACAATGGGGGCCCTAAAGAGACCACAGTTGCCTCAGGGCCATGGGATGCATGCAGGGGGAGAGGGCACATGGTGTGCCCCCCTGTCTGCATGCATTCCCTTTCCTGCACGCCATGGACTTTACTGTCCATGCCGTGCAGGAACATCACTTGGCGCTCCCATTGAGGTACCTTTATAATAGGTACTGTCTTGGGAATTCCAAAACCCGCTCCCACACCATTAAACTCATAATCAGACCCTAATTTATTAGTGGCACTCAGAAATTGGAAAAAGATTCTTGCTGTTTCGCTTTAGGGCAGCGACAGTTAGATATTAGCTTTGTTTTCCATTGGGTCATATTTACGATTCACGTACCCATGTGGTGGGGTTTCTTGAGTAAGCACTACTTCACTTTACTGTTTATTATAAATGTCATGCTATTCTTACAAAACAAATGTTAGCCCATTTCTAAAGAAGTAACAGTTTGTGCATTGTGGGGTATCGCTTATGTTTCTTACAACTGTTTAGTGATGAGGAGGTGGGTTTTAGGGTGGATTCGGTTTTAAAATCAGCTGTCTACTCAAGATAATCTATTTACTGGTACATGCTTATGAACTAAGACAACATTTTCTTTTGAATTCCAATAAATATCTTCAATTTCATTAAGTATTCTTTTATGCGTATCATGTATAGACAACTAAACAATGTTTGATTGGATTTACAATAACACAAACTTAGACAATCAAAACAAAATCACAAAAACCCTTAGAGTTGTTCCTCAAGGTCAATTACTGTGAGCAACATAGATTGCTATTACCACAGGATAGACCTCTTCAGAGGTACAAGGAATGTAGAATCCTCAGGATCTTGATCGAGACACAAAGACACAATGTGGGTCACCATTTTCTCATTAATTGGTGCTATATCAAGACTAAATGAAATAACATGCAGCAGCATCAATTCAGAAACTGAAGGAAAAAGTCAATTTGTCTGATTAAAGAAATATGAGCAAAGACATTAGTGCTATGTAACAACCACAAGTTCAGGCGTACTAAAATATTCCACAAGCGCCTACATTTTTATGGCATCATAATTAATATGGCTGATGCATGAAATGTCAAGCTACACAGAACTCAATGTGTTTGTTATCTCCAGCTGCATCCTGTACTACTACTGTGTCTCAAAAGTTTGACAAACTTACAATAATTTAAATCATTAGTAAGTAAATAATTGATGGGTGAAATGTGACAATATAACAGATACTCTCTGTCTAAGACACATGTAATACATACTCCTGACCCTTTTGCAAAGCTGCATGAGATTTGATAAAAGGATATTGGACCTGTCAAAGCAGAATGGGTGGAAGCTAGGATGGGAGCCAATAAAGAAGCAGAGGCTATCTAATTCCGCAGTATCCAATTAAGCTACTTCCAAAAAACATATTACACACTATACAGACTTTTGCGATGTGGCAGAGTTCCCTCTCCTAAAGATCTCATTCAATTGGCCTAAACCATACTTCTTGTATTCTGTGTGGGAATGCCGTTGGATCAGCAGTCTTCATACAATGTCCATCAGATCCTGAAGCATATCACCAACTGGTAAATAGACAAAGGCCCAAAGGTTTCCTTATTCTAAATAATTTGTGTCACAGAAATAAACATATACAAATGATCACTCATACACTTAGGCTTTGTGTTTGAAAAAAGTGACAAGGAGAAGTACTGGCATATTGTCGATCCACTTGGGGTGGCTGGATGGGTCCTAGAGTAACAGGTGTATTGACTTGGAAATCCCTGTTTATAAAGTGAAGGAATGCACACATAAATATTATAAAATAATGGGGGGAATGGATGAAATATTACGTCCTTATATCGGACCCTTAGATATTATGATTGCCTTTTGTATCTTGTTCTGATATGGCAGACATCCCTGTAAATACACTAACGGCCTGATTCACAAAGGTAGATTTACACCAGTTAATAGTTTGTCTACACCTGCAGAGACTCCAACATCGGGCCAGATAGCTCCATACATAGAAAGATAGGAATGTTCGATCATTTCAAGTATGGATTTCTCTGCTCCGACTGTAGTCCGAGCAGTGGTAAACATACTATTAACTCATAGTTTGTGAATACCAAACTAAGTGTAAACTTGTATAAAAGTATAAGTTCACATTTGTGAATCAGGTCCTTGGTCTTTAGGATGTACATAATTGCATTTTTGTTTCCTGTCATGTTGTGGTCTCTGTGGGATATATCTGAAGTGAATGCAATTTGTAGCTTTGTTATATATAATTAAATAAATTGGTTTGTAATAAAATAATCTTTTTATATTTCAATTTGAAATCCTACTTCACATGATGTGATAATAGTTGAGCTTTTAGTCATTCTCAATATTGACAATATGTGTAGAAAGCTTACCCAGCTTGGTTATTGTGCAGAGGTTGAGAACACACAAAGGAAAGCTATTTACATGAATTTTAAATTACTCTTTTGATGTGGGTGGGCTCATGCTGGGATGGACTGGCCATTTATCACACCAGGCATTCCCAAGGGCCCAATGCCACAGGTGGTACCACTGTCACTTTTGCCAGCTTCACAGGATTACCTACACAGGAAAGTGAGACAGGAGCGAGATTTCTTAGTAAGAGAAGCAGGGGAGAAAGAGAGAGACAGAGAATGGATGGATGGATGGATGGATGGATGGATGGATGGATGGATGGATGGATGGATGGATGGATGGATGGATGGACGGATGGATGGATGGAAGGATGGATAAATGGATGGATGATAGAGAGATGTGGGGTTGGGAATGGGGGTGCTTTGAACCTTTTTGACAGGACTGCTTTTAATTCTTATCCAGCCCTGGTCTCATTGTAATATTTTTATCAATATAGAGTTAAGTTTAATAGATGTGATGGATGCCAGTGGATATTAAGTCTATGCAATAGGTGACAACCCTATGTGGAATGTAAATATAATTTTAATAAAGAAAAAAGTGATGAGATAGCATTAACAGAAAATGTTTGGTAATTAGAGCAACTGGATGAGAGTATTGCACATTTAAATGGGCTGGCGCATTGTGATGGTTTGTAGCTTAAGTTCCTCTTTGGCAAAGTACCATCCCCTGGCTTACACACGTGTGCAAGGGTAACATTAACCACATTTCCTAATAACTTAAAACAATTGCTCATAATGCATTAATTTGTTTCATACATTTTAGCCCTCTGCACATTGACTATGGACACAACATGCAAACACTGAAAGACATTTTTAATTATTTTCACCAAGATGAAGATCCTATTTTCTATCCATTTCTAATTCAATAATTACACTCATCACGTATGACTAAGGGCAATGGCTACTGGGCATGTTGTAAAATAAAATTATAGGACTCATTCTTTATGCCATTACCACAATACAAACCAAACCCCCCAAGCCATAATACTAGGATAGGAGAGGGCCACAAGACTAACTCTACTGTACTGAAAACACAAGCAAAATGTGTTATATCAGAACCACTATTTTTTTAGATCTGGTTTGAATATCTGTTATGAGCATCCTTTAGATGTTTTAAATTGTGATAAATGCTTGGAGCTGGATGCTATCATCTTTCAACCCCACTCATTGTAGCACAAATGGCTTTTAAATAAGAAATCAATGATTCGTTTGAGTTTGAAACACTTTATTAAAACTTTATGTAGCTCTGTAATCCCATTTGGTAAATTTACTTCAGACATTAGGTCTCTGTGGAGGCTTCTTGAACATGTATGCATTCTGTCTTTTGAAATAAACATTTGCATCCATAAATTGAAGAATACAGCATATTCAATGGTCCCCTTCCATTACATTCAGGCATTCACCTCTAACTTCTTTATTGCGATTCATTTGAATGCTATACCTTTAAAATGTTTATAAAATGTGTGCGGAAAGGACTTTGTAGAACAATTGGCAGCATATTTGGCTGTTGCCATAGATGTTAAAGAACAAGACAAAATGGTGCACTAGCAGTATCATAAAAGGCTACTCAATTTCGGTGTTACTAGAGGGTTTTCTGAATGAAAAGATTTATATGCAGTGAGATCCCTCACCTGCTTCTGTCATTAATATTCTATAAACACACCTGTCTATTTTTAAAGTAAAAATGCAATAGGGAAGCATTTCTGCAAAAGTTTAGTTAAGCCAGTTAAAACCTAATTGAGGGCCTCATTATGAGTTTGGCAGTGTAGGAGCCGAAACGCCCCCTGCAGACCCGCGGTTGAACTGCCCACCCGTTTAGGAGTTTTCTGTGGTCTGCCGGGCGGTTCTTTGGCGTTCCCATAGTGGTGCCTATGAAATAGGCACAGCAGTGGGAACATCGAAGCCAGTACCTGCATGGCATGGACTGCTGCAGTCCATGCTGTGCACATACTAGGGTGCATGCACACAGGGGTCACAACATGTGCACCCCTGCATGCACCCCATGGAACAGAGGCACAAGGGGGCCCTGTAGGGCCTCTTTGTTTCCTCACCCCCCCACTTTTCATGGTGGTCTCACCGCTGAAAAGTGTGGTGGTGAGGAAACTCGTAATATGCTTGGCGGCCCGCATCTGCTCCCCAAGTATATTGTAGCCTCAAGACTGCTGTGCCACCACCAGAGGTCTCTTATACCTGTTGGTTACAGTGGTCCCAGGATGGCCCGACTGCCCGGGTTGTAATAGGGCATTCAAAAGACCGCACCCACGAGTCTGGCAGTCCATGGAATGCCAGACTCATAATGAGGCACTTAATGTTTTAGGATTCATACTGTTTCAAATTAATTCTGTAATACAGTGTAATACATTTTGTGTTTGTTAAAGCTCATCCAATTTAATGTCTCTACTCATTGAAGGTTTGGGAGCTGGAGATGGTAGGGAGACATCCTATGTATGTTGTCTGCTTGCCTTGTGCCACAATGATTCATAAAAAGTATGAATACATCTTAGCTAACTACATAAGCACCTGAGAGTATAACATTTTAAAATCATGGACTGTGTATTGATCCAAAACACCATGCATTCAGCTACAAAACGTGCAGAAATGTTAGAAATAGAGGAAATAATAATTGTAAACATTACATGAGAAAGCCAGGGCTAAATCAAATGCTTGATATGTTATGGTGCCATTCCTTACTGTCTTTTGAACAAGTGAATCTGAGCCACATAAAATGTTTTTTCTGCAATAAATAGCTCAGAGAACAAAACATACACTTATTTTACCTATAGAATCCACACCATGGCGACACAGTATCTCAATGACTCACAGTCTTGCCTATTGTGAATTTTCAAAAGTATTGTCAAAACTATTATTGGTACGTTATCTGAACAAACAAGTGTATCCCTATGTCTCATACATTAGAATTTTTGGGATAAACAAAACAGTGAAAATTGCCAAAAAAAGGAATGATTTAATAAAAATTCCATTTGAACAGAAAAGGTGAAAGTCTTTTTGTTGCACCAATGTAAGAGTAGCATAAGACAAAACGAGGTCAGGTTATCTCCTTTGTTTCTTTAACTTTCTAAAAGTGTCATTTTTAGAATAGTTATATAATTTCTGACTTTAGCATTAAAAATAATTTTAAATTACAATTCAACTAAGTGCAAGCGCATGTATTTCTCTACCTGCTCCCAAACTGAGGTTATTACTTATTATATGTAATAAGGTAAACCAGTGTAAGTGCATGTGAGCGGTCACCTTGCTACAGTGAAAAATGACTTTAGAAGTTTCTTACTGTCAGGACATGTAAAATTAAGTACACATGCCCTACCCTCTAAATATCATGCACCCTGCCCTATGCGCCTTCAGGTCCTACCTTAGGGGTGACTTATAAGTATTATTAGAACATTGGAATGTTGGGAGCTCCATTGCAGACAATGGAGTGCTCCCTGCTTCTACGGGCTGGTAAAGGCCCGCAGAGCAACATTCCAATGTTCTACAAAGGCTTCTCGAAGTTCGAGGGGATTTATATCCCCTCGAGCTTCGAGAACCCTTTGTTTAATTTGTTAGAACATTCTGCCCTCTAGTGGCAGAATGTTCTAATAGCCTTGTAGCCCTTTGTTGCAGGGCTATACGGCTATTAAAGTCCCGCTGTTTCGTTAAAGTCCCTCGCCTTCGGCTCGGGCCTTTAACGATTCAGCGGGCCTTTAATAGTCGGTATAGCCTGCTACGGCGGGCTATAAGGCTATAATAAGGAAGGTTTAGGACTGGCAAAAAGTTTATGTCTATGGGTAGCTAGGCGCTCTACAAGTGATTCATGCAATAGAATAGAATGGGTCGAAATGGCAGCTTAAAACCGCTTTACAGGTAGCTGAGTCATGCTTTAAAGTGCTACTTTAATGGGTGGCACAAGATTCTACTGGAACATCTCTGCGATTGGGCCGATTCGAACTGTAAATGTAAATTGATACTTGTATAGCGCACTACTCACCCGCAAGGGTCTCAAGGCGCTTGTACGAATACCGCTGTGGAACCCATCCTGGCTTTCCCTGTTAGGTGTCCACTCCTGGGCACCCCCAAGGTGGAGGCCAGGCATCCTTAGCATTGTGGGGCCCGGTGTGGAGATTAAGCAAGCTATTGCCCAGAGTTGCAGAGTGGGACTCCATAATTGGAATAGGCACGAGGCGAAAATTATCAGGTACATGGAATTTTTGAGCCCAAGACCCGCCGAGGCGGGGAATTGAACCCTGGTCCTGGGCTAGACCTCTGCATCAGGGTCTGCCGCTCTAACCATTGAGCCACACTTCTCCACCTCTCCAACTCAATTATCCCACCTAACCAAGCAGGCTTCACAGGGAAAAGCAGAACCTTGACACATTAGATGACTCTGTCACTCCTTTTTGACTCTTCCAAAACTGCAAAAATCCCTCTCTAGCTCTTTTACATCAATTATCAAGCCACCTTTGACTCTGTAAATCAAACAAAAAGTTCAGTGAAAAAACAAAAAAATTGGCGCATCTTCCCACTTATTATTTTAAAGTAATTGAAAACCTATACTCCTGATGGAGCAAGGTTGCACACATAAAGTGACTTGCTTGTATTCAACTCTCTCGAAAATAATATTAATGTACTAACTAACATGTTTTGTCATATTAATATTGCATTACACAGCATATTAGGGATCTAGGGGAAGCTCAACAATGTGCTTTTACTAACTATAATCCACTTGCATTAAAATGGCTGCTGCTACGCGGGATTTTCTACTGCGCATGAGTCTGTCACACTCACGTGACATGCTTGGTGGGAAAACTTTTGCTTCTGCGCACTAGGACTAAGATGGCTGTTCTCAGTAATAACGTGCAAGAAGCTTGCATCGCTGCTTTGCAAAGCTGTTTGTTTTGCCTAAAATCTAATGCAATAGTTAAAATAAAATATTGTGAATAGAGTAGAAAGAAGTGGTATACAGTGCATTCATTTTATTCTGTGTCTCTAAAACTGTTTCTTTTCTATTCTTGCATGTATCATGTTTGGGCCTAAAATGTACCGCTGAACTCCATCTTTGGAGAGACTGCGCCTGTGCGAAGGAACCCCCGAGCCACTGAAGCTATGGCATTGAACCCATGCCAATCTGACATGAATGGCAAGAATTATGAGAAGATTCACCCTGCCAGAGGAAGCTGAAATTGAATAATTTGTTTGAATGTCTTATTGTTACATTTCACTACCGGGTGGAATAAAAGTACATGGGAAGATAAAGTTATGGGAGGGAACATTTGAATACATGATTGACAAGTTACCTCATATTAATATGGTGTGATGATTTCTCCTCATCCTTTGTCCAATAAAATTGTGGGATTGACACATTTGCAACATTTGGGGCGGTGGTACACTGACCTGGAAAATAGTATAACTAGGGTAGGCTTAGCTAGTTAGATTGTCCGACTTGTCCGAATAGGTAACCTGTCACTGACCCAACGCACTCAATAGGTGATCGAGAGCAGAGTTGCTGGCGGAGTACCCTGTCAGAAGATTCGATAACCCAATCGCGGTTCTGGGAAGGAGTTTGATGACCCAATCGGGGTTCGACTGTTAGCTGCAGAGAGGGTTTACAACGCTGGCGTTTGAACTTTAGCTGTGGTGCTGGTCTTAGCCTTTGCTGGTCTTGTCCTTATCCAATTTGGTCCGAAACCTGTCCTGATTCTGATCTGCACCTGTTCTTTCCTGCTTGCACCTATATTTTGGGATTCTTATTCTTAGACTCAGCCTGTGGCCAGGATTGGTCAACACACCATTCTAGGTAACTATAAAGTGTGGGTTTGTCATTGTACTGTTTTCCTTTTTCTCTTTACCCACCCTCGAAATACTTAATGATATTTCTCTCAAAATTATTGCATATATTATTTTGATCTTCATCATTTTAAAATAGAATAAGAAATTATTGCTTTCATGGTATCAAACATTCAAAAGATTTTTCTTAGATAAAGAATTTAAACATTTCCCGAGTTCATGGTTATTTACAAAATGCTAAATGTTATTTTACTGCCTATTTTCTTGCTAACTCCCTTTATCCTTTAGGACTATAGGTATCGATGACTTGGATTGGTAAGACAAATGATATAGATTCTAAATGGTAAAATCTAAATTGATTGAGTGTAGGTTTACCTGTTTTAATATATGTATAGATATATGTGCCCAGGTGAGTATGTTGAACGGGTGAGCCCACGCCCTATCAGTTATTTTGGTAGCAGAGGATAGTTAGGGATTACTTTAAATAGGTAGTTAGTTATGTATTGATCATTTATCAATTATTGATTATAGATTGTATTGATTTTATTTAATTAGCCAAAACTGTTCGTACCTGTTTTATGTTTTGTCTGGAAACACCGGGGGCAGAATATCAGATGGTAAACGGAAGCCACTCTGTAGTGAGGTCACTTGTCCGAGGTAGTAAGTGCATGGTTAGGTAAAACCGGGAAGCACTGTTTTAGGGACTTTTCTGTATAAATGTGTGAATAATTGATAGCAAAGAGTTTGCTAGTAAAACTTTGGTGTGATATCACCCAGAAAGGGTCACACTGGAGGAGTAGCAGGTTCTTCTGAGCTTGTTTGACAGCAAAGGGGTTCACTGGTGAAACTTTGGCCTAACATAGCCTAGAAAAGGGTAAGCCCGATGGAGTAACAGGTTCTCTGATGCTTGTATGAAAGGTAGACGGAAGGGATCTACTTGTAGTGTATGAAGAGTAAAAGGAAGGGAGTTACTCAAAAATATACAAAATCATTCTTTTCCTTTAAATTAGTTACTCAGGTACAGTGGCGAATGTTTTTACATTGTTCATTAATGAAATTGAACATTTAAAAGTGAATAGAAGGAAGTTCTCGTATTACCTTGCAAAGGAGGGAGTCAGTTGCGGAGCTGCGTTGACGACACTCAGAGCCGCGCTGGTATTGGTTGCTACAGCAGGTGTGTAGCTGAGGTAATATTGTAAAGGAGGGGTGAGTACAGGAGCATGAGAACTCGTCTCACGAGAAAAGCCGCGCAACCATTGGTTGAATTTATTTTGAATTCTAACTGTTCATTGGTCATTGAAAATAAGAGACGCATTGGTATTGGAGGTTTTTTTTAGTAAACAAACTGGTGTCCTCACGAAGTAAAGCGTCTTAAAATATATGTTGCATTTAGATCCAGGATTCATAGGAAATAGACCTGATAGAAGATATCTAGGTTTTGCTAAAGAACAGATGATTAGAGGGAGACCTTATATCATGTAGGGAGATAAAAGAAAAATGTCATTTGTTACGAAAGTTAAACATTTCTTTAAAAAGGATAAGCCGATAAAAACAGAGAAGGAATTATTATTCCACCACTGAATACGCCCGCATCATACATGATGGTTGAAAGGGGCTATCACACTTGTATATGGTTAGAAAACTGGATAGAATATACAAAAGATGATGGAATTTAGGCATTTCCAGAAAATGGTAAAATTTAAGAGCACGCATGAATGATATGGAACCTAGATTAACCCAATATGAAGCATTAGAGGAATGGAAAACAGAAGCTTTTGAGCACGACAGATCTAGAAGTGATAAAAGTATAAATAAATGTTATCCAAAAGAGACGAGGGATAAGCAGATGAAACAATGGAGACAGTCCATGTTAGTGGAAGGATTATATCCTTCCCGAACTTTAGAAGAACAAACAGGGAATAAAAGTACCTAGAAAACTAAAAATGTGATGACATGTGCTGATCCAGAAGATGATTATTTGGTGGATTTACTAATGAAAAATCCGCCACCTTATAATGAAGAGCAAAATCAAGGTAATCCTAGTGCTCTGTTCTTGAAGCCACCTTTAGTTCCACAAGTGAAACATGAAGCATCATTAGAAAAAGTGTTCAGGAAAAGGAACGAGAAGCAATAAATAAACAAAGAAATGAGTTAATTCAGAAAATTACACAATTAAATATAAGTCCTGAAGCCTTGACGATTCCAGTAACTATAGGTCCAGTTGTTCCTTTATATGGAGATAAACAAACCAGTCCTAGACCTCCTGTTCTAACTACGCCTGCAGTGCAGCCAAGAAAAGAAACACTAATAGTGGATGATCAAGCAAGTGAATGTGAGTCAGAAATTTCTTTGATGGATTTACCTATAAGAGAACCAGTAAGTAGCTCAGCTAGGAAAACAAAACCTGTAAATTCTAGAGAGGTACAAATGGAAACTTCCTTGGGTACGAGAAGTGCTATTGTACTGTAGTTACCCCAAAAGAAATTGAAAGATGGTCTCGAGAAATAGAAAAAACAAAATCACAGTCAAAGACATCGGATATTTTTAAATTAAGAGCTGAATTAGAAGAAATGATTGCCTGAAATGTGGGATTAGATCGATTGAATGCATTAAATGAAGATGGATTGTTTATATGTCGAAGTATCACTCGAAATACAAAAATATTTCATGAAAAATTAACGAGTTTGGCAAATGAAATGGGAATTGAAATTGGTAAATCTAAAGTGTTACAGAAACCATATCGAGCTGAATGTTCTGACAAAGATTTGGAAAATATAAATGTATCAGGTCGAAAATTACAGATCAAAGTGTTATTATCACTGTTGCAAAAATGGGGTGATTTAGATAGATGGAAAGCTAGATGGATAAAGAAAAAGGAAGAAGCTCAAGGGAAAAGCACTGCATCAGAATATATGTTGAAAGAAACAGAAAAAGTTGAAAGGTTGTGTCCAGTGAGAGAAGTGCCAGGTGGAGGATATGTACATGTCCCATGGTCCCGACAGGATATTTTGTCATTTACAAATGATTTCCCAAAACTCAGAGAGAAACCTGTAGAATGGTACAGGCAGGTCAAGAGATTTGTAAAAGTCTCAAAAGTGTTGTTAAGAGATTTAGATGGGTTATTCGACATTGTTGTTCCTGTTGATTTATGGACAGAATGCAAAATTGCAGTAGACTGGCCAAGTGATGAGTATCCTAGAGACCCAAAATCAGGAGCAACTTCAGATGAGGTGATGAAAAAGTATAATTAGGTAATACTGTACGTAAAAGGAAAGGTACCTCCAAAAGAGACAGACTGAACTAGAATAGACAGAACTACCCAGAATAAAGCTGAATCTGTGCATAATAATCCACATTTGTATAGCGCACAATCACCCGTTAGGGTCTCTAGGCGCTGGGGGCCGTCGGGAAGATTAAGCAAGCTATTGCCCAGAGTCGCATGGTGCTGGGCTAACCTGCCGCCGGACCCGGGGATCGAACCCTGATCCCCAGATTCCAGCGTCAGTCACCCTGGCCGCGGAGTCACACCTCTCTATTGCATATTATGAACGCCTCTCACAAGTTTTTAAACAGTATAGTGGTTTGGAAAACATTGACACTAAAGACATGACATATTTCATCTTTCGGTTTGTGTCTGGATTAAAACCAGAAATTTCACAATGGATTAAAGATCATAAGATCTGCTGGCAGGCCAAACCTATTGATGAAATACTCAAATATGCAAAATATTGTGAAGATGAATTGGACAATCAACGAAAGAATATAGAAGAAAAAGTAATGTGGGCACAGGTCAAATTAGCAGAGCAACAAGAACTTCAAATGAAAAATATTCAGACACAAGGAGATGGAAATGGAGGTAAACATAGGGGAAAATATAACCGTGATGAAGCTAAAAAGAAATTTCCTTGTCATGGGTGTGGCAAGTTGGGACATTGGAAGAACGAGTGTAAGGCTGAATTACATAATAACGTGCAAAATAATAATTTGAATTCACAGACGCAAAATGAGTTATCGAAAAAGCAGTAACAACAGGTAATACAAAACCAGTTACCATTGGTGCCTATGTCAAACCCTGGGAGTCAGCCTACATACAGTGTAGATACCACAAGTTGGGAAGGAAGTGGTAAAAGGGACACAGTGACACCCCAATTTCTTTTGAGATGAAGAAAGTTTCTGACGGTGCCTGAGGGGGGAGGATGAGGAGGGCGTACTTGGCGCATCCTTACAGGTAGATCAGTCAGGTCCATATATTGAGGGAAAGGTTGAAGGAAATGATGTTACCTTTCTGTTGGATACTGGCGCTACCAGTTCTACTGTGAGAACAGCAGACGTTCCAAACCTACCCCTCTCAGGAGAAACGATCCAAGTAATGGGCGTTTCTAATAAACAAATTAGTACCCCAGTTACAGAACCAATGGAAGTCAAAATAGGGAATTTTAAAGAAATGCACAAATTTGTTGTATGTGATTCCAGTCCAGTAAACCTGTGAGGTAGGGATTTGCTGTGCAAAATGAATTGCACTATCTTCTGTACACCAAATGGTGTTGAAATTCAAACTCCAGATGAAGATGGAATTTATAAAATCATGTTAGCAAAACAAGAAACTGAAAAACAAAAGTTTACCATAGAAGACTTGCCAAGAGAACTACAACATCCGGTAGATCCTAAAGTGTGGGATTTCACAGGAAAAGACTACAAAACTGAGATATTAACACAACTTGGTGTAGGAGGAAATTATTGCAAATTGGGAAGGGATCCCACCATCAGACGTGTCACTGACAGTGGTTTGACACATGGTTTTCTGACAAAACAGGAACATCTGTACCTTAACAATGACCAACCTAAGATGCCAACCATATATACTCTCCCCAAAGTGCACAAACGACTAACGAACCCGCCAGGGAGACCCATCATCTCCGGGTGCGGGTCGGCTTTAGAACCTCTCTGTAAGTACATAGATGTTTTTCTAAAAACCAATTGCAGAAGGAACCACAGCCTACTTACGTGACACCATGCAGGCCATACAACTGGTAGACGAACGCCTTTTTAACCCCACTGAGAACATCCTAGTGACAATGGACGTAACATCGCTTTACACTAGCATCCCACAAATAGAAGCACTCGACACCATCACAGTAGCACTTGACAAACGCCCTAGGCTATGGCAGGTTCCCACAGATTTCATAGTTCAACTACTCGAGATAGCAATGACAAAAAATGTCTTCTACTTTGAGGGTAACCACTATGTGCAGACCAAAGGTGTGGCCATGGGGGCAAGATTTGCCCCAGACTTGGCCATTATTTATATAGATGCATATGAACACACACATATTTTCAGTGAAACCAACTCCTACAGAGACCATGTCTCTCTTTGAAGGGAAATGCTCAACAATTGTTGGATTTCCATACCTGGCTTAACAATCGATCTCATGACATCCAGTTCTCACTGGAATCAAACAGAGCGGCCATACATTTTCTAGACATTTCAATCAGGGAGGAGGGGGTAAACTCCACACCCGCCTACGATATTACAGCCACCATCCACGCAACCTTAGGGACAATCTACAATCTACCTTTTGACCAGTTCTTAAGGTTGCGTAGGAATTGTAGTAAGAAAGAGGACTTATTTGTGGAGTCAGCTGGTCTGATGGAACGTCTCAGGGAGAGGGATACCCTAAAAACCTACTCAAGAGGGCACAAAAACGAGCCTGGTTTTGTCACCGGGAGTTCCTTTTAGAACCCAAGGCAAAGAACACAACCAATAAGGAAAGAATTGTATGTGCCACTACTTTCTGTACTAAGAGTAGTGAGGTGAGGAAGATTGTGAACCAACATTGGCATCTAGTTGCTGATGAGATTGGAATGGTAGATCCCCCAATGCATGCTTTCAAAAAAGGAAAAAACATAAGGGGCTTTGTGGTGAAATCACTATTACCGAAAAAGACTAGAGAAGATCAGACGACCCTATGGAACATCCCACCCATTTTGGGTCACTATAAATGTGGGACATGTAAGGCTTGTCCTCTCACCAAGGAACTTAAACATTGCACCTATAACACTTACACTCATACCCTAAGGCAACATACCAACTGCAATACAGCTGGGGACATTTATGCCAGATCATGTCCATGTGATTTTTTGTGTATAGGACAAACTGTACAAAAAGTTAAGTGTCGTATCCTGCAGCACTGCAGCAGGATCAGGTGCGGCACACAAGGCGCACCCTTGGTGGAGCATTTCGCCACCTTTGGACACTCGGCCGAGAGACTAAGGTGGTGGATCATAGAGAAAGTACAGATAAATCCACAAGGTGGGAATTTTGCCAACACCATGAATGTCCGCGAGTGTAAGTGGATCCACATTTTTGACACTGTGAATAGGGGCCTGAAGGAGCATGAGGAAATCACCAAACAGATAGGCATTCTGAATAACGGTTAGTTCCGCATTATGACCATATATCTGTGTGTACGTTGTTGCTGCCTTCTGGGGGGGGCACTCATCTATCTTTAGGATGGGACCATAGGAGCTTAGAGGAAATAGACATCATGGTTGCCATTGTACGAGGTATCTGTGAATGTTCTCCGTCATAAACATGCGATTTTTTAAATAACAAAATGACCAGAGACTTCTGTGTACGTTCTCCGTCATATACATTAGTTTCTCATAATGCAGCTTTATACTGTTTGTCTATGTCTATATTTTTATTTAACATATTTGTATTCTACATGTAGTAACGTTAAATATATGTATTTGTGTACTGCGACTAAATCTGTGATCTCGCTCTTCTATGTCGCTTTCCATTTAAAATAACACGTTTGTAAATTTGATGCGCCCGTCTACCTAACTTATTGTATTCATTATGTACTAAGTCAGGCACTTGATTACGTACCATCGTGACTACACTATTCCAGGCTGTACCCCACACCGAATGGTTAGTCTTTTTACTGTGTCAACTCACGCCACCGCAATAGCGCCTGGTTTCATACGTGCACGCTGACATAAATCCGGTCAGAACCGACACTCGCTCTCTCTTTCTTGCAGCGAGACTGACGGATGCGGCTCGTTTGTATCAGTAATTCCAGAATTTTCCAAGGTAATTACAGCCTGAAAGGGCACTCGCGGCCTTTACTTTTTAGCGCGTAGGCACGGAGGGGTATGATCGGCTGACTCTACCATCTCCTCCTTTCCCTTGACAGATTGAATTGCTCCTCCTACTGAACTGTCAAGATTGAAATGAGACCGACGGACACTACCACTAATCGGAGCGTCTGCAATCTTTAGATACAGGTATTCATGTATGGAGGTTTTGCAATCACTGTTTTTAACTGCCCTTTCGTAACAAGCACTAGTACAATTACCTCATCAATCCTTTTTTGGCAGATTGATGGTATCCTTATCAACATGCCCACAAGTTGTTTCCCCGCACCGTGGGTAAGTCACCTTCAGCCACTCTGAGCCAAATTCTTATTTGCTCATGTTATGTCTTAATTGTCTTTTGTATGTTTATTCGTAGTACTGGGAAATGCTCCCACAACTACCTGATATATTTACAGGATTATTGGTTTAACCATTCATGAATGATCTATTCTTGGTTACTCACCCGACAGATTCCATGGTGAGCCCTATTTTAATTTAATTAATTTTTAGTTGTATTTCCGGAGTCATTTAGGCACCTTGAATCGATTGAACCGACCTCTTTTTGATAGACTCCGTTCAGCACGGCCACTTCAATAGTATGATGGTTATTTCTTATTTTCAGATATCCCCCGCACCCGCCCTGAAGAAGACCTGCCTCTGAGGACCATACTAACCCTTAAGCACCTGGGTCAAAATGTCGACGCCCCTGAATAGGCCTACACCCTCCTCCTGATCCCCTACACTTGAAAAACAGAAGACATTATACTGTGAAAATAACAGTCAGAAATGCACTGTGTTGTACCGTTTGTATAGGGGTGGGCCTCAACTGCAATGAGAGACCATATTCTAATTACACTGGATCTCATATACTTGAAATTGTTTGAAACAATCACTGCTTTCCTTGTCCATATTTTTCTATCTTCTCTCGCACAAGCACTGATTTTTCACATACCACTCCTGTCTGATGATAACCATGTGATATGACATTGTATCTTTCGCTTTTGGATAAAATACCGTATTTAATTGATTAAACTGGGTTTTCAATCATCATTCTAGTGGCCCTGTAATTGAAATAATTTTTGTTTTTGATAATACTGTTTGTGCCTTATTTTTGATATATATATATATATCATCTCAGTCATTAATTGGTTAGAACCAATGCGACGTTAGTCTAGGACCACTTGTATTTTGTACCGACGTGTAAAATGGTCAACAACTTTATGAAACAATTTAATTTACAAAAACAGAAACACAATTCAATTCAATAAATTAATTTCGCCGAACAACATATGGTACAGGCATTGTGAGCATAAACAAGGGACTGTAAACATAAAACACAAAGATACAACACCTTCAAAATATAAATGCACTTAAGTTATCACATATATATCAAGCTCACAAGCTTTCTGCTGCTCACATGCCTCCAGGTAAGCATAATGGTCAGAAAGGGTGATTTGTAGACCCTCCTAGGTATTGTTATAATTTGAGGGTGTTGCATACGTGATTGGGAGGATACCACCAGCACATCCTGTGCTTTCAGGCATGCCTACCACCAGAGTTCCTCCTAGCGTGTGTGCACTTTTCCCTCTATGGGCAAGTACTACCACTACATTGCAGCACGTGGCGATTTCTCTCCAGATCTGGGCCCATTCGTCAATATTCAGCCTGGGTGCAAGAACCCCCAAATAGTTGAGGAAACTGTGGAGAAGATTCCTTCACACATGATTTCCAATCCTTCCTGAGTAAAGGTAGAGACCCTCTTTACATCTCCCTCAAACATTTTATTAGATTCTAGGACCAAAGTAGCAGCAGGATAGAGGATGATTCTGTTGTGGTGTCTGGTCTATTTGTTGTTTTTGTAAGTCATTTTCTGTTTGTGATGGTAGGTGGACATTTCAGATCTGAGTTTGGATATCTCCATCCCAAGTGGAGATCTCAGCTTGTGTACAGAGAGATCTACATGCATAACAGAAAAAGAGAAATCTGTATGGTACTTGACTTACAATATGGACAACAAGACTAAAAGGCTAAAAATACATGTATGGATAATTGTGTATTATATGTGAATGATGATTGTCGTAACAATTTCTAATGAATGAATGCTTGCATAAGAAAGTCAAGTTTGAATATATCCATATTATAAGGAGAACTCCTTGTGTGGTTGTGACAACATACTAGCACAACTATGTCATCTCAGGATGGTATATGTTGATTGTGACAAAGCACACCATTCATCGTTGACTGGATATTGCCATGTCTCATTGATGCAGCAACCTAACTACCAGCTTGGTGGAACAATTAGGCCACTGGTTAATCATCTACTTGTAGACCTTGACCTCTGTTCTATGTCAAACACCCAACAGGCTACCATAATCTTGCATACAACAGCACAACGTCTGTGGAGAACATAAGCACCCCCATATGATCAAGTTATCAAAAGCACTACTTAGGGATACTCAAAGTGCATTCATTGATGCCATATGTACCAATGTGTGCCATATAGTATAATGTGTTTGGATGTTGAAAAGAGGTGAGGATACAGGAATGTGTGTTTGAAGGTGGAAAGGGGTAAGGAGATCAGCAGAGAGGGCAGACCCGGTATCACCTATAACAAAGACATGATGTTTGCTAAAACGTGATTTATTTAAAAATGTGGTACACCATCTATATATAAATGTATTGAAGATAATATTATGTGTGTCTATTGTGGTAAAGTAATCAGTGACTATGTTTGCAGTGCCTGTGTGAATTAATTTCACTTACTTAGAAGCCACATGTCACCAAAATTCCCACCAACTAATTGTACTGCAAGAGGGGACTGTCAGAATATTTAGTTGTTGTGTGAGCTACCACAAAAAGGCAGCATACAGATCAGTAGAGCAGCCCTTGGGATCTCAAAACAGATTGCACCTTGATTGAGTGCCAATGGTGTCTGTTGTGGAAATGGTGTTCTTTGTGGCATGTGGATATAATTAATGGCAACTAATACATGAGGGACGTAGACAATGGCACAGAAATCTATTGCCACCTATTGCCGATCCACTAGAGAGGCTGACTGTGTGTGGCATGTCAATAAATGAGTGCACCCAGCTGGTGATGCATCTCAGTACCTGCAAGAAGTAGTAAGACTGGCTTGCCTGAAAAATGGTGCCTGCAGTAACTATTCGGAAAGACCCTATGCCCAGGAAATGAAGTGCAGGCAATGTTTTGGTGTGGGCTGGTATAGCCTGGGAGAGGTGTGTTAGTGAATCAAGATCCTAATCCAAGTATGTAACATGTCAGGGATCACTTCCGGTGCGAAGCAGCATCTGGCAATGTGTGTGTTGTGTTTTCTTTTTCTCCCTCCGTACCTGGGTGCCTCCTTCCCTTCTTCCCCCATTTCCCTTCCATGGTTCCTTCCTATGTTTGGAATTTTCAGAATGTTATGAAGGAACCAGTTTCTGTCAGTTACAGCGTAGTGAGAGATCCTGTGAGGAGATTTCTGGTGCTGAAGAACGAAGCTCACAAATGAAGATTCCATACAAAATGATGATTTGGTGAATAAGATGTATTCATAAGTAATATCCAACAGCATCAACAATCCAGACAGCCTCTAGCCCCAAGCTCCAAGCTCATCTGAGCCTCACTACAATCGCCACATTCTATGACATCACAGGATTCTGCATTTACAGTATTCCTCGGTAGATTATAGCACATCCCTAAGATTTATTCACAGGTAATATCCAACAGCATCAACAATCCAGTCAGCCTCTAGCCCCAAGTTCCAAGGTCATCTGAGCCTCACTACAATCCCCACATTTTATGACATCTTAGGATTCTGCATTGACAGTATTCCTCACTAGATTATACCACATCCCCCCTCATCAAAATATTTTAAAAAACAAAAGAAATTCAAGCTCAACCAAACAGTAAATGAAAACTCTCAAGATAATGAGTTAAACATTAACATGTGAATCAGACAATAGTACAGGTTATACTACTAATATCACATCATAATGTAATCTTTGAACTTCCTCGGAAGATGTTGTTCCCTTCGAGGAAGAGTTTTTAATCCAAAATCAGCTGCTGATTTTGAAAATCCAGATGCTTGCCCATCTTCAGAGACATGAGTACCATCAAAAGAACGAGCTGGGTGCTTCTTTGGAAACCTCACTAATCTAGACATACTCCACACACAACCTGTGTTGACCTTTACAACATTTTTCTTGATGGAAACAATTGTGAAAGGACCAATAAAAGTGGATCGACCTTTCAGAGTATGTTTAGGATTTTTCACCAAAACCATATCTAACATTCCATTTCTTGACTCTTACATGCATTCTTGAATCATAATTATCCTTGTATTTATTTTGATACCTAAAAAAAAATTCTCACCTTGCTTCTTTAGAAATCGCTACATCAGAACACGCAGGCATCCAAGATGGGTTTAACTTAGAAATAGCTTTTCTACCTCTGAGAGCTTCAAAAGGTGACACTAAAGTAACAGCATTGGGTGTAGTACGGTGCGCCCATCAAGTCTCCCTCAAAATGTTGTTGAGTGAGATTTTTGAATCAAGAGCACTTTGGACACAATCCTTAACAACTCGATTCATTCTCTCAGCTAAACCATTAGCTTGAGGTGTATACAATGCTGTTTTCTGATGTACTGTATTACCATCTTTGAGAAATTCAGACATATCATTTGATACAAATTGTACGCCATTATCGGTTATTAAAAATGTTGGCATTCCTTCAGAAGCAAATACATCCTTAAGAAAATCAATGACAGACTTAGTATTTGCAGACAAAACACATTTTGTGACTACCCATTTAGAGGTGTAATCAACCAATAATATGACATAACACTCAGGAGATGGTAACAATTCAAAACGTCCCATTATGTCTAAACCCAATTTCGTCCACACTACCTCAGGAATCTCAACCGGCGATAATGGTGCACGATTTGGAGTATGTGATTTATCACTTACAGCACAAGACACACAATCTCTCACAACATCCTCCACCATGTGATCCACCCCAGGCCACCAGTATCTTTCTATGACCCGGGCTTTGGTTATACTTCGGCCTAAATGGCCCTAATGAGCAATGTTAATAATTCTGTTCCTGAAATCAACTAGAGCAATCACCCTTTCTCCCCTCATTAAATTTTCCCCAATATACGAGATTTCATCCTTAATTGACCAATATGCTTTCATGTCACAATCCAGCGTTTTATAGTCTGGCCAACCTTCTCTGATCCACAACTTAAGTGAAGACAAAACACCATCTTCATTCACTCCCTTTGTCCATTCTTTATAAGTCAAGGTAGATTCAGCAACCCAACATACACATTCAATACAATCGTTTTCCATTACTCCTTCCATTGGTAATCAAGATAAACAATCTGCAGACTTGTTGCAAGCCCCTGGTATATACTGCACCTGAAAATGATATTCTTGTAACCCTTCACTCCAGCGTTTAATTCTGGGCGTAATATGTTCACTATGCCTACATGAAAAGATTTGGACCAATGGGCGATGATCTGTTCTAATCAAAAAAGGAATGCCCCACAAATAAAAGTGTTGAATAGCCCAAAAACACCTAAGGCCTCCCTTTCAATACAAGAATAATTAATCTCTGCGTCTCTAAGAGCTCTAGATGCAAAAACCACTGTCCTGTGTTCTCCATTTACCACTTGCAAAAGTACTGTCCCTAATCCTTTGAGACTTGCATCAGTGGTCAAAACAGTCTTCTTATTTACATTAAAATGTCCCAGGGTCAGCATTTTCCCAATCTCCATCTTAACCTTTTCAAATGCCACATGACAATTATCAGACCACACAAAATGTGTTCCTTTCTTGAGCAACGCTCTAATGGGTTCAGTCACAGATGCAAATCCTTGAACAAATTTAGAATAAAACTCTGCAAGTCCCAAAAATAACCTCACCTGGTCTTTATCTTTTGGCGTGGGAGCCTTCATCACACACTGTGCTAATTCAATTTTGGCTGTATACCATCACCAGAAATTACGTGACCCAAATATGTGACAGTTGCTACTCCAATGCAACATTTTTCTTTTTTCACTGTTAGTCCCTTTTCCTTCAATCTTTCTAAGACTTCAACTAACGTCTTCCTATGTTCTGCTTCTCCCTTCCCATAAATCAAGATATCATCTTGAAAAAACATTATATTGCTTATACCATCCAAAACTTTCTTCATGACCCTCTGGAAGCATGCCGCTCCCGATGCTAAACCAAAGGGCATCCTCAGGAAGCGATTTGCTCCCAGAGGTGTCACAAAGGAAGTCAAATGCCTTGGATCTTTATGCAACACAATCTGGTGGTACGCAGATGACAAATCTAGTACACTGAACACACGAGCTCCCTTCAAAATGCTAAGATACTCAGAAATGTTGGGCAATGTTTGCCTGTCAACCCAAATCTATTGATTTAAACTCCTCAAGTCCACACACCTTCTGGGTTCCATGTGAGCCGCTGGATGTGGGTGGCGCTGTGGTCCGTCGCATTTTTCTCGGGACTTATCAGGTGTCTTCTAATCCGGGAATTGATCGCTCAGCTATCCGGAAACCCATACTGACGACTGGTTCTGTCGTTTTCAGATCGTGAAACATGGAAAACGCCAATGGGAACCATACTTCAAACTGAATATTGTTTTTAAGCCTCCCCGTGAATAAATTTGAGAATCGAACCTGTGTGGGATGTTTAACTCTCCATTTTAAAGTGGCACTATCCTTCTATTGAACCATGAGGGATCTTTGGTGATCGGTCCCTTTCTACATCAGATTGTATATGGATTGCTTGGTTTGAACGCTGTATTTCCTGTCTCCCCAAACCCCTACTCTGATTGCCCCGTTGAAGGTGTGGCCATAGATTTGGCCCTGCACCGAAACGTGTGTTGGCGTTTGTTTATCTATCCCGCCTTCATGCCTTTTTGTCTCCATTTTGGGCCGGAGGAAATCTGTCTTGGACAGAGTTATCGTGCAACACCTGATTCACTAAGCTTGAAGAGAGTCTTATGAATTTTTAAGGGTGTGATTTTGCCTGTTGGTATGGAAGTTTTGATTGATGCGAATGAGTGTGTTTGTGGTTTGGGTATATTTAAATTGCTGAATCAGGGTACAACGTCATCCATATGTTGTCACCAAATGTCTTAATGAAATGAATTAGCTTTCTCTGTGATAACTGGAAAAAATGAATAAAGTTTTTTATATAATTTTGTAAACTTGGTGTAATTTGGACTATGTGAGATATTTCTTCTGGTAACAGCTAGCTCTCCTCTGTTCTCTCTATACTTGGACTCTAACGGAGCCTGTTTGATTATGCTTTGTGGGCAGACTCTTTTTTGTGTTATAATTATTCACACACATTCGGACCCCAGCACCACCATCCTTCGGGGCCAAAACAATGGGGGGCAACCACTCTGATGCTTCTATTTCTTCAATAACACCTAACTTAAGTAATCTCTCAAGTTCAGACTTAAGTGGCACCTTCCTCACTCGAGCGTAATGCCCTTTGATGCGACACTTCATACACGTAGCTTCTCTGGCATAACATTGAGGATAACTCGAAAAATGCTTGAAACTCCCACATCTGAAACACTTAGGT
This sequence comes from Lissotriton helveticus, assembly GCF_964261635.1. NCBI lineage: Eukaryota > Metazoa > Chordata > Amphibia > Caudata > Salamandridae > Lissotriton > Lissotriton helveticus. The sequence continues at coordinate 2,130,528,903 of NC_136061.1, forward strand.
TTGGAAATTTCTTTGGAATTCTTATCATTGCTAACCTCCACTAGAAGAATTAGAATTTAAACGAATCTCCCGATCAGAATTGTTTGTTAACCCTTTTGAAAAATTACGCATGTGTTTGTCCTTTTCATTTTTCTTATATTTTTCATTGGATGAGACTTTTCCCACGCTCCCACAATGATCTGAACTGTCTGCCTCTGTGAGAGCATGAATGTCACTCGACACTTCCCCTTTCTCTTCATGGCTTTTTTTCATTTCTTTCACCCATGAAGAAGTATTCTCCATACCTTCTACAATTTCAATGGCCTCAGTCAAGGTCGGGTTTTTGTATAAAAGCTTCTCTTGAACACGAGTGCTATTCGTGCACCACACTACTTAATGGTTACTTAACTAAAGAATCTGAAAGATCACCAAATTCACAAGTGCGTGCCAAGGTTTTAAGAGAAGCAATATAGCTTTTTACTCGTTCACTAGATCCCTGAACCCTGGTAAAGAACTTGTGTCTCTCTAGAACAACATTTATTCGAGGCCCAAAATATTTCTCTAACATCATCATAGACATTTCATAAACATTACTTGGTTCACCTTCTGCACTACTAACAGAAATAAGATCCATGCTATCATAGATATTGCGACCCTACACACCTAGGTTGTGTAATAAAATAGCTTGTTTTCTCAACGCAGAAAGTTTTTCACCCCCAATAGCTACAATATACAAGTCAAATAGATTTCTCCATCTTTTCCATGGGAATAGAGAGTCACCTTTTTCTCAAAGGAAAGCTGGTGGTTGAGACATACTAATAGAATTAGCCATATGGAAGAAAATTTCCAAAAGCCCCAAAAATACAGTTAAGTGCAAATATCACAAGTAACCATGTAATTGTATGAAGAAGATGAAAGAACAAAACAAACTAAAATAAACAATGTAGTCACCGTAGTCTGAATTGTGAAAGGAGAGACAAAAAAAAAGAAAATAATAATAAAGGTAGTCACCGTAGTCAATTGGGTGTAATATTGTAGAAATATATATTATAGTTTGTCCAGGAATTATAGTCAACCAAGTACCATTAGAAGAATTTAAGTCCTTTGAGATCAATTGGTAAAAAAAAATAAGCAAAGTGTTACCATCCTTCCTCTGCGTTACGTGGAGCTCGGTTTCCTTCAGCCAATTAAATTCTATAAATAGATGTGACCTTCTGAAATTGAGACCGTGACAAAAAAAAATCAACAGTTCTCTCCTACAGGTTGCAGGAGTAATAAAGATGGCGGCTGTGCGAGGTCACGCTGTGACTTTACGCAATGACGTCACGACATTGGTGTCATCACTCTACTGTTCTTCCTTATTCCGACGGAACAAGATGTCGCTTGAGCCGCTTCAGTTCCGCACACCACTGCTTGAATGATGCAGCTGCCGGTGCATGGAAAGCCGCTCGAGATCCTTCCCAAGAATGCCGTCACCTCAACTCTGCGCACCGAATGCCGCCGTTTCTTGAAAGATGCAGCTGTCGGCAGTAGGCAGTTGGCAACAGATAGAAGGTAGGGACTAATAAAAGTCAAATTAACCCTTCCTTCAGGAAATTTACATTGCGTAGTGTTAAACATCCGTTAAACAAGACATTTTCATTCCGTAGTGTTAAACATACGTTGTTGGAAATTTGCAGATATGTTCAAGGCAGTCCAAAGTAATACGAGAGTCCAAAAGTCCACAAGAGTCCTTTTTATAAGTCCAAGATGATAAGATGTCAATATCTACAGTTGGTAGACTTAAAAAATAATGCAGGGGAGTTGATGCTGGCTAGGCTTGTACCCAATCAAGCGAGGTCCTCGTCGCCAGTGTTAAAATGAAGATTCCATACAAAATGATAATTTGGTGAATAAGATTTATTCACAAGTAATATCCAACAGCATCAACAATCCAGTCAGCCTCTAGCCCCAAGCTCCAAGCTCATCTGAGCCTCACTACAATCCCCACATTCTATGACATCACAGGATTCTGAATTGACAGTATTCCTCAGTAGATAATAACGCTATGCTTGGAATTTTCAGAATGTTATGAAGAAAACAGTTTCTGTCAGTTACAGCGTAGTGAGAGATCCTGTGAGGAGATTTCTGGTGCTGAGGAATGAAGCTCACAAATTGTTCCTGTATGTGGATATCTGGATCATTTCCACATTTGTGGTGATAAGGAGGCTGCACAGGGGTAGCAATCAACATCACCACTGTACTTATCTGCCTTCTGCCATTGCTTAATCTTTGTTTGATCACCAAAATACATAGGACTCGCAGAGAAGAATCTTACAGAGAGCAGTGATTATCTACTGTCTTTCATACTGACAACCACCACCTCTGGGCACCCTGTTCCTTCTTTGAGGCATGTCATTGACCATGAGGAGAGGCCATGTGAAGACTAGGGTGCAGTGTGGGCAGATTTCAGGCTGAGCTCATGGACCTAGTTCTTTGGCTCTTACCTGCTTCGCCATACCCGCTCGATCAGTCGATTTCGCTGCGCCATTCTGTTTCAGCTCTTCCATGCTTCTGAACATGTGAACACCGGCTCGGCTAGCTGATTATGCCTCGCCACTCCCGCTCCTCCCTGTTGTAGTGTGTACTTTGTTTCAGCCACCTAGTTGTGTTGCACTCATTCTCGGGATCTCCTTACTTAACTGCGTCATCTTGCCTGCTTGCCCACTAATCCATTGTAGGCTTCCTGAATAGCGTGCGTCAACAAGCGCTATATAAATACAATCCTTTGTCCTCCTCTATACTTCTGCTATCATTCCAAATCCAAATAACTGACTAACCTATCCACCACTTAAAATGTACTTGCATGTTTCACTATACTAATTCAACACTAATCCTCTATGGGTCCCGGAGTAGCGTGCTACTCGCCGAAAAAGCGCTTCGACACCTCGTCAGGGGTAGTAAGCTCTATATAAATGTACGTTGAGCTGCGCCGTTCCAAGGCCTTGCTCCTCCTCCTAAGACTTAAAGGCCGAGTTCTCTATTTACTCTGCTTAACTTTGAAATAAAAAACAAGACTCTAAAATGAATCAACCAGGGAATTTATTATTATCTCTTCAGGCTACACATTACTATATTTATACATATTATAAGGGTTTTCTTTTCTTAGTTTTTCTTTCCCTACAGACAGTTGTTTTTTGTGAAACCAAGGATATTTCCTATATAACCACGAATTTATGAAGAGATAAGAAGAGAATATAAAATATGGCAGCATCTAGAATGAATGAACCTCTGCCATTTTTTAGCAATATGAAAGAACAGCTATTCCCTGGAACGCTGGGCAATACTATTCAAGTCATACTTTGTAGCTGTAGGAGGGGAAATATTCTCTTTGTTAAGGAAACAGCATATCCTTTTGCGTAATTTAGGAGTAGCTGTTAGGAAAATCTATGAATACTTACAAGAGAGTCCCAGGGCAGAAGACGGCAGCGGCAAACAACTGGGAGTATTCCAATTTTAGAAAACTGGAAAACCATTCTGGTGACAAAATAAATGTAGTCCTAGGAAGACATAAATGTTTTATTCGGGTGCAATGGAAAGGAGAAATGTCATGAGCTACATAGCAGTGCTAAGAGGATTATCTAATACCTGTAAGTTTGGTAACTTATGTGATTCATTAATAAGAGGCCAATTAGTGCATAATCCTGAATTAAATAGAAATTGCAAAAGGCATTGCACACATGGTTGAGTGTGAGAAGGAAACAAAAGAGATGGAATTGACCAATGATACTGCAGTGCGTGAAATAACTGATAAAACTACCATACAAGAAGTTGATAGAGTACAGAAAATAAGAAGGAACAGACTTAAGAGTAAAGCAGATCCCAGTAAACTGAGATGCTATAGATGTGGCAATACCAGTCATATATCTTATTCTCCCATTAGTCTTGCATGCGATGTGATTTGTCGCAGATGTGGGAAGAAGGGACGTTATGCAAGAGCATGTAAATAATCCAGCAACAAAAGGGCAATGTTATTGAAAGTAATAAATATGACTTACATAAGTTTATGTTACAAGTCAAAGAGGAGACTGAATACAACCCTCCTCCTTCATGTGAGATTTATATAGATGAAAAGAAGGTCAAGGTGCTAGTAGATTCTTGCTCCCTGTACACTTTAATTGATCATAGTAGGTTTAAAAATATGTTTGAAATGAAGTGCCATAACTTGAGAAATCCAGATGTACATCCAGGGGGTACAACAAAGACCTTTAGGAAGTATGTTCACAATGTACATATGTTTCATGTGGTGTTCAACTGTCAGGAAATTCTATATTTCAAAACAGGGTTGAACCTCGTTGGGGTGGAAACACCAAAAAGAACTAGAAATAACCAATGATCCCAATAGGGCCAAGCCGATACTTATTATGAATTCACCAGAGATTGATGGTAAGATTTACAAAGTGTTTCCAGTTTTGTTTTCAAATCAGTTAGAATTGTTAAAAGATTTTCAACAGAAGATAAAACTCAAAGAAGGGGCCAGACCCGTCACACACAAGGGGCGTTCCATCCAAAGTCCCATGGAAGAGAAGCTTAAAAGACTGACAGAGGAAGAGGAGCTTAACGGACTAACAGAGGCTGGTATCATTGAGCCTATTGAGCCATGTGAATGTCTTGCCCCTAAAGTAATTGTCCACAAGTCGGGGTAAGGGATTGAGATTGTGTATCCACCTGAGGAATTTGATTTCTTAAATATGGGTAGACCGTCACTCATTACCCAAGATTATTGAAACTTCAAGCCTACTGGGGGATGCTTCTGGTTTCAGTGTGAATTATCTACCCTCAGCGTATCACCAAGTTGAGTTACATACCTGATTTAGGCATCTTACTTCATTTTGTACACCGCTGGGAGCCTTTAAATATTGTCGCATGTCCTTTGGTTTGGCTTCCGCTGGAGTGGTTTTCCAAAGGATCTTGCAGCAAATTTAAGGTTACAGATGGCATTACATGTTTCCATTATTATTTTTTAGTGTTTGGGAATAATAAAGAACATCACAGGATCTTAAGGTAAGTGTTATGTAAATTGAGCAATTCTAATTATCCATAAGTAAGATGTGGAAATTTGGAGTGGATCAGTCACATATCTGGGACGTACTATTTTCATGGAGAGAATCATACCTAAGGGTGACTTAGAAGTAGCAGTAAGAAAAGCACCTGCACCCTGTAATAAAGAACTTAAACCTTTTTTAGGATTAGCTGAGCATTTTTCTAAATGTGTCCCTTTTTTGCACATAAAGTACATCCTCTGAGGCAATTACTAAAAAAATTGTCCAGTTTATGTGGACTCAAGAGTGTCAAGAGGTATTCACTAAACTAAAAGATTAGATTGTGAAAGCACATTATTTAGGATGTTTTGATGTGGGCAAAACAACAGTTACAACCACAGATGCAGTTTGATAGGATAAGAGCTATCTTATCTCAGATTATTGCTAAAAAGGAATGCATAATTGCAATCACATCAAGAAATGTGCAAGATGCTGAAGAAACTTTGCTATTGGGAAGGGATGCACCGGCATGTTACTGGGGCATTATGCATTTCATGTTTTTCCAATGGGGCATTACATATGTCATCAGGACTACCCATAAACCTCTTAGTCATGCTTTTACTAATGAGGCCTACATGTGCAAGATGCCTACAATATCTTGCTGGCTACTTGAGCTTGAAAAATACAATTTCTCAGTTTAATGCATACCAGGAAAGAAGAATTATTCAGCTGATTGTCTTTTCAAATAACCTATCTCAAGAGGCTAGGATATAGAAGACCCAGCTGAGGAAATGACCCTTCTCACCAGACTTAGTATAATAGCACCAGACAAGTGGGAAAAAGTGCTGTTGATGATGAAGTATTTAAAAAGATAAAAGATTTCATCAGATTGGGGTGGCCTTCCCAAGATGAGTTAACCGAAAGTGAAAGATCATTTTGGCATGTGAAAGAAGACCTTAGCCTACAAGAAGGATTTGTAACCACACGTGCTAAAATAAACCCACCTAGTTCCTTGAGAGAAACAGTCATAGGTTTAGCATGTGAAGGCCATTCGGGGGGCATAGTCTCACCAAAGCAAGAATCCATAATAACTATTGGTGGCCAGTGATGGACACTATGATGAAGCATAAGGTACGAGACTGTACAAGTTGCTCCATTAGTGACAAGGCACAAATTACCTCCCATGTATCATTGAGCCAAATAGAGGTCTCAGATCGCCCTTGCTAAATTGGCTTTAGATATTATGGGTCCCCTAGGAGATTACGGGTTATAAAGGAAGTCCATCTTAGTTTTAGTTGATCACCATTGTCATTGGTTTGTGACAAAGGTTGTCAACCGCCTTACAACAATTGGGGTGATTGGATTGTTAAAAGAGACATTTCCAGAAGAAGGCATCCCCTAGATTTTAATCCTCATTCAAATCTAAACAGATGAAGAAATTCTTTCATGATATCGCTATCCGTCATCAAAAAACGGCTCTGTATTGTCCTAAACCAAATGGACTAGTTGAAAGAATCACTCACTTGATAAAAGAATGTCTTCAATTAGCCTTAGCAAATGGGCAACTTTGAAAGGAGTCCCTCCAATAATTACTTGGGCATTTCACACCTCTCCGCATTCAGTAAATCTTGTTTCACCTTTTTCATCATTAAAAGACAGACAACCAGGAAGTAAATTGTAACCTCCATGGTTAAAACAAAACCATCAAGTAGAGGTAGACAGGGAGTTAATCAAAAACAAGATTCTTTCACATCAAGGGAAATCAAGGATCGGTATGATTCTTTAAATAACGTGAAAGAAAAGATACAGGAGAAAGAAATATGGTATACATAAAAAGAGAAAGCAATGGGGGAGAGTTGTTCATGGTTTAACAAACCGTCCCGTAAAGTAGAAATAGGAAGGAATGTTGTTAGACTTGAAAACAGCCAGAGTTGGAGGATGGTTCGCTTATGCCTATTTCGTCCGGTTGCAACCAATGATAATCCTACCAAAAGAGGAAATGTTGAACATGGTAGCAACAATCATGGTTCAGGGTGTCGCAAATCTTTGAGGAGGAAATTTGTGCAAAACTATTTTTTTATTTTGAAAGTTTTATATAGCGCGAACAAGATCTTTGCAGATATCAGAGCGCTTTACAAAGCATGGATACCAACAGGAGAGTAGATAACAGTCCATTGGGAATAGCGTGGTTGCAGGTAATAAGTGGGGTGAGGTAGGTACATGGGGGAGCATAGTAAAACAGGTACATCAATAATGCTAATAGTACAAATAAGTGGGAGCAAAGACAGTCAGGTAAGACAATAGTACAAGTAATAAAACAATCACAGGGATCGAGCGGATAGTACAGGTCGGTGCAGAGTCTCTAACAAATCCACAGTAATAATTCAAGTGTATTTAGCCATGAGGATAGCCTTTACTTCTTTCTTAAAAAGTGTAGTGGAGGAGATGAGCCTGGTTTCAGGAAGGAGTGAGTTCCAAATCCTGGGTGCCATTCCTGAGAAGGAGCGTTTATAAGTTTTTTCCTTCCTGAATCTTCGAGGTTTTAGCAAAAGATTATTTGTGCCTCTAGTGTTTCTAGAGCCGCCAGAAATTGTCAGCTTCTGGTTGAGGTATCCGGGTGAGCTCAAGTGTACAGCCTTGTGTGTCATGCAGGCGATTTTCAGATGTATTCTGGCTTCAAAAGGCAGCCAATTCAGGGATTTCAGGTCAGGGGAAATATGCGAGTGTTTTTTTGACCCAGTGATGAGTTTCGCTGCAGCGTTTAGAGAAGCTCTTAGGGGTGCAGTAGTAGTTAGGGGGAGACCGCAGAGGGCGGTGCTGCCGTATTCTATTCGTGGGATGACTAGTGCTTGTACTGCAGTTTGGAAGTCTTTGGCTGGGAGGAAGGGTTTAAGTTTCCTCAGGGTATTGATTTGGTAGTTCGCTCCCTTAGTTGCCTTGCTGATATGTTGCTGCATGTTGAGATTGGTGTCGAGTGTTATGCCTAAAGATTTTGCTGAGTCCACGATGGTGGGTTGGACATTGAGTGCAGTTAGGTGTTTAGGCCAAATTTGAGTGGTAGCGATCTTCGCGGGAGGTGAGATCAGAAGGAACTCTGTTTTCAAAGCATTGAGTTTGAGATGATTATCGGCAAGCCAGGATTGGGTGCTTCTGATCGTTGAGTTCAGGAGCAAAATGTCTTTGGGGGATTGTAATTTGAGATATAGTTGGGTGTCATCGGCGTACATGTGAAAGTGTACATTGGATGCTTGTAGCAAGGTGGCGAGAGGTTCCATAACTAGGTTGAACAAAGTTGGGGATAGGGAGGATCCTTGGGGGACGCCTAGCGAATTGTTGGTTATGTGAATGTTTAATTCACGTTAACTCCATACCTATCTATTAGCTTACCTGATCGTACATATATATATAACTAAATAACAGTATTTCAGTTATTATTGTAATGAATATCGACTATTCTGCTGAGAATTCCTCTCACCTGGGAAATGTCTTATATACATATGTATTATTGACAGTCCATTTCCAGTGCTATGTTATTACATTTTCTCTTTTATTATTTCCTTTGTTTTCTTTACGAGAAAGGGAGATGTATTGTATTTTCTTTCTCTCCCTCCTTACCTTTGTGCCTCCTTCCCCTGCTCCCCCCTCTTTCTGTTCTATGGTTCTTCCTATGCTTGGAATGTGCCTAATGTTATGAAGAAACCAGTTTCTGTCAGTTACACCAAAGTGAGAGAGAATAAAGCTCACAAGTTGTTCCTGTGTGTAGATGTCTGGATTATTACCAAAGACTGCTTCCCTAAACATACCAAATATATTGATCCTTTGCCTGTAAATGCTCTATCTCCTCCTCAAATAATTGTTCCTCAAAAATGATGGGCGAGGTAACAAAGATACTCAAATCTTATTTATTTTTGGCTGTATATTTCTGATTTATGTTTGCACACGATGGGCCTCATTACAATGTCAGTCGAAAAGCATTCAGACCGACTCCTCGTCAGAATCGTTTCCATCGACTCGGGTTTGTGGAGTCGACAGACCGATTAAGATGTTTCTGAACACTGTTTGGTCAGACTCCCATTGACCTTAATGGGAGCCGGTGTTCCGACTGACCACACTGGCTCCCATTGGAAAAAGTGGTGGTTGTGAAAAACCTTGCACCCTGTGGTGGGCACCCCAAGGTGCCTGCCAAACTGTGCATGGTTGTAAAGAGGGGTTTCATGGGTACCCCAACGGGCCTCAACCATAAGCTTCCAGGTGAAGGTGGGCCTGCTACGGGCCCTCAAAGTCAGTTTCCGAGAGCCGTTTTGTGTCAGAAAGACCGATTTGGAGAGGCTGTCCGAATCCAACATTGTACTACGTTGGTCAGAAACGCGGTCCCTAGACCTTTGCGATTTGGGCCCGACCGACTCGGAGTCTCTGAATGTCGATCGGAACCGAGACGGAAAGACTGAACGGTTACCTTCTATCATAATTGGTGGGTCAGAAATGTTTCCGAGCCGGTCCGAAACATAGGTACCAACACGGGTTAGGAAAATCTGAATCCCGTTCGGAGCCTTTCCAACCGACATCGTAATCAGCTCCTAAGTGTGAATGGCCGAGGGAATGAGCTTCAGTAGTGGATGTTTGTAATATATAGTACATACTGTTTACTCTATCCACCCATGCAGTTTCAGGTGTGCTGAATGAGACTGTTGCCTTGTTGCAGGATAAGTTTTATTTTACTCGTGCCAAAATTAAAAATTTGAATAGTTAACTAAAAACAAGTCAGAATTTTTTTAATGTTAAATATATTTCTGGATTTAATTATTTTTCACTTTTAAAATATTTCCCTTCTAATTTTCCTATTTTTCAACATATGCTGCATAAAAGTTATTTCTTGCCTCAAACAAAATTCGATCAGAATGTGTTGCAGTACTAGCGAATGGCCAGCCATGGTGCAGCTGGGTTTGGTTGGAACAGATTTGAGCCTGTTTTGTCAGTAATGCTACTTTACTAGTTTAAGGTGTATTTTGTGAAATCCAAATGTCTTAAGCATTTGTGGGTGTATTTACGTATTCCAAGCCCCTCCCTAAAATCCTTAAACTTCAATAAAGCCCTCCCATTTTGAAGTATTTGTCAGTCCCATATTTAGTACAAAACCATATGCAGAAAAAACATAGGCAGAGGTGGAGATAAATGGCTTTTGTGACTAGACTCTCAAAAGGGTAGGGCTTGCACTACCATAAAGTGAGGCAAGTGAGCAGAGTAGAATGTCACCTTGGGTGGTGAGAAATCATTGCAAACGGCCCAGATATTGCCTTATTAAGCGTATGTGAGACATTTCAGTAGGCCAATTACTAGCATGCTTGTACAATTGAAATACAATTGCCCTATAGTTGCAAGTGTGTTACTTATCTACGCTCATATTGCACAAAACACACTGCTCAAGCTGGTTGCTTCAAACTTGGATGAGAAAGAGGATGGACAAATGCTTGGAATTGACAAAATTACGTCATTTGCATGTACGATATGTAAATATCAAAGAAATTGCTAATTACAGGCAAGCCACCTGTCAATCATACACAGAAAGGACAAGATCTCTAAAAAGCTTGGTGATTCCGTAAAAAAAATAAGCATAATATGTGCACCAGTTTACCTTCTTCATAGGTTACCCAATTTTCATGTGTCACATGTCATTGATGGAATTGGGCAAATTGGAGGAAGATGATTTAAAGCAATTACTTCGGTATTTTTGTTTTGCATATATTTTCTAAAATACAAACAATTCTGCACTTTTGTTGTGCATTTTTTTCAGTGCAGTGATATATTCCTCTATTTTCTTATAGCACTCGGCCATAACGATTTTCTTGCCCAAGAATTCTAAACCTATGTGAGGGCAAACCACATATGGCTTGCAAGAATTACATTTTAATGTGCATTCTGCACTATTCCCTTCTGCATGGCAGGAGAAAAATGTTTTGAATTACTCCCATGTTGCTATTTTTAAAACGAATTGGCTTACTCATATCAAGAATTCTCTGATAATGATTGGAATGGGAGACTTATGGGATAGTGCCGAAGTTGGATGTCCGTTAACACCTAGGAAGGTTTTGATCAAGAATTTCAAAGACCATAAACGTAACCTATTACTGAGGGGCCCCAGGACAGGCACACTTACAACATCTTTCCTAGAAGTCAAAATGCAATTCAGTTTCGAATCTATCATAGACGATATACAGCCGTCCTTAGCTAAAAAACTGTATTCGCAGTTCAGGTATGGTGCACTTCCTTTATGTGCTGTTACCTATAGGTGGGGGGCCAGCTCCACAAAAGATTGCCAATCCTGTAATAATTGTACGGAGACTGACCTGAACGTACTGTTTTTTTGTCCTGCATATAAGGAAGCAAGAGTTCTTTGGTTATGTTAGCTCTGTAGGAATCTCGGAACTACCCACTGCTCACAAGCTTTCAGGATCCTAAAATATGATAGTAGTATGCCTATTGCATATTCAGTGTCCCGCTATCTGTTTTCAATGTGGTATGTACGCCGAACAGTTCTAAAGAAAGAGCATGCCCAACCAACTTTCCCTACTTCCGCATTGTGACAGCGATTCTGCCTTTTTTATACGTGATTTTATACTGAATGATTGAGATACTTGTATTTTTAGGATATTTATTACATCTCACAATTTTTTATTGATCAAATATTTTAATGTGTATGCTGAATTTTAATGTTGAAAAAGCTGTATTGATTGCACTGTTTTTTTTACATGTTTATCCGTGATTTTATGGCCTTATCAGGCCGAAATAAAGTATCTATTGACATGTTAAAAAATCAATTGCAAATGCAATTTTTTCCACCTTGTGGGAGGGTCTACTTCTGGACTATTATCCTACCAAAATATTGCGGAATATCAATTTTGTGAATTATTTCCTATGGTTTGGTTATTTGATGAATTGTCAGCAATCTTTGAAGGCTTAGGACTCAAGTACCGTCCTAGTACAACACTCAAGACTCACAGAATAGGCCATAGAAACTAATCATGGGTACACTGCTGAAGCATCTTCTACAGAAATGACTAAAATTAAAAAGAAGAGGAAGGCTTTCAACAGGTGTTGGATTAAGAACTGTACCACATCACCCATCATAACCAAAGAGCTATAAGAAGCTTCCACCAGGCAAAGAGTTTCACGTATTTATTCCGGCTAAAGAATAGATATAAAGCTATTCAATTTTGATATTGTCTGAACATCTTTCCAATTCTCTATTGCCTTCCATAGTTTCCTCACTAGAAATATGCAACAATATGCAACAATGTAAGGCCTGATTTATATTCTGGCAGACGGGAAACTCCACATCAAAGATGACGGATATTCCATCCAACGTATTACAAGTGCCACACTGTATAATGCACTTGTAATGCAGCAGACGGAATATCTGTTACATTTCTGGTGAATTATCCTGACTACTGAACTATTTATCAGGCCCTTAATATCCAACTCCTGTGACATTACACCCAATCTATGAGAAATACACCACTTTGCCCACCGCTGGCTCAGTCAGTGTAGGTGTGAAAATGTATTAGACCTTCTGTGGGAGGGTGTACTACCAGAATATCACCCTGTAAAAGAATTTGTGGATAAAATTTTTACTACTAAAATATATAGAGGTGAGTAAATGTCATGAACTGAGTGCACGGTAAGCAGTCCAGAGAAACTAACAGATCTCTCCACATTTTTGCTGATTTTGGATAGGATTTCATGTTTTACCAAAATGCACTTTTATTTTTATTTATTAATTTATTTATTTAATGCGATTTTTATATAGCGCGAACATTACCCGAAGGTGTCAGAGCACTTTACATAAGAACCAGTTGCGATACATAAGGACTTAAGATTACATGAGTTACATAAAAGATACAAACAGAAAAAATTGCAAATGTACAAGTTGTAAAGTCACACAAGGAAGAGACAGAAACAGAAAAAAATTGCAAATGTACAAGTTGTAGAGTCACTCAACGAAGAGATACAACAGAAAAAAAAATTGCAAATGTACAGGTTGTAAAGTCACTCAAGGAAGAGATACAAATGGATAAACTCTAAGAGTCACATAGGAATGGTAGAGAGTATAAAGGTCTACTACATATACTAGTGCTTAGAGTTATCTCTATATACATATATAAACACAACTGGTAGATTTGCTCAGGTTAAGACACAAAAAACCAGGAGAGCAGAGTTCCATTAAGTGGGGTCGTAGAGGGGACGCAGTCACAGCACCAAGGGAGGGGAGTAGAATGTCTGCTGTTTCGCAAGATGGTGGACCATGGACAAGAGCGACAACAGGAGACGGTCCCAAAAAGGCGGGGCGCACCTGTGTTTCCAGTCCAAAAGTTACGAGGGCCAAGTCCAAAGAAAACCAGGGAGCCAAACCAAGGGAGGAAGAACAAGAAGGGGAAAGGAGCCATACAGACAAAAAGGGGGCAGGCGGTCTCCGAAGCACAGCCGTGCCAATCATGTGCACAGGTCCCGGGCAGAGGTGGCAACACTGTCCAATCCATTCTCCCAGGTTGGAGGGAGATCGACACAGGCTCCAGGGCAGCAGTCTAGAGAACGGGACGCCACAGAGTCCGAGCCAGACGGGGCGCCACACTGGCAGGGATGGAAACAGAAAGGCTCCGAAAATCCCGGAGAGCAGCGCCGCAGTTCCCACCCCAGCCAAAGCCTCCAGCGAGGCAGGCGGGCCAGCGGTAGCGAAAAGCAGCAGCCGTAGAATCAGGAGGGTCAGGAGGAGAGAGCCCCAGCCCGGCTCTTCCACGGCCATCCAGAGAAAGCACAGAGTCATCGGCAACGTCACGACAGGACCCGCCAAACGCCTGTCACCAGGGGAACACAGAAAGGGAGTCCATGCATTACCTATACCATTTGCATGGCCAGACACTATAGGCTGTAAAATAATGCAGAACATGTGTCCCCTCCTAATCTTTCAAGCAGACGTTTCCTTCATACCCCTTGTAAATGCAGTCACTCTGGCCTGATTTAGAGCACGTGTAATCAGGCGACTGGGATATCCATGACATTTGTGACACAGTAACTTGTCTGAGTCAATATGAGAAGAGAAGAGGGGGGGACGGGGAGCTTGATAAGGTCCAGTGTCCGTGCTCCTAGGTGAGTCGTTGTACCAAAACAGGACAAAGTTCTGTGACAAGTGGGCCGTTTATGTCGCCCACAGGACAGAGAAGAGGTAGAGGGTAGAGCAGAGGAGGAAAGAAGGCTGAAAAGAGATAGATGATATTCCCCGATTTCAAGGATACACTCCCGAAGGGGAAGATCAAGTCTTGCCTCTCTTTCGCCCTCACACACCCCGAAGGATGTCGTGCTTCATCATTGGGCTTTTTTGTGCTCCTCGTCAGACCAGCGCTGCAATGTCTGACGGGCCCCCCAAGGGTCTCTTTGGCAGAGATCTTTTAAAGATAAAAATCCGTATAGTGTATGCAGGTGTGGGGGCAGAGATTGTAGATGGGAGGATTTCTTTATAAGTGAAGAAGTGCGTGCTAGTGAGTAAAAAATACCTAAGGGCATCCAGTCTGGGGTACTTTTATTTATATGGTGTCCTTGGTAGAGTTAAAAACCAACAGGTTAGTGTGTCACGTGAGGCTTCTATGTGCCGATGTGACTGGTCAAAAGGTCGACATGTTTCACTCCTGTGTGTCAAACAGATCAGTGGCGTTTCTTCAGGACCTAAGTTGAAGTGCACGTCTGATTAAAAGTGGGGGGGGGCACATACACAGGGATATCCGTTATTATCCTTGTCACTAGTGGTGTAGTGTCCTAGAACTGTTCCTAGGGTACACACCAAGATCTCCGTAGGTAGATACTGATGTGTGTACCCTCTGTCACAAGTCAGGTGCCTGAGGCTATGCGGCGCTGGTCGTGCAAGCATCCAGGAATAGGTTATCGCAGAATGCTCGTGCTTCCGCACCTACCCCTTCCAGCGGCTGCCTGTTTTGGTACAACAGTAACTTGTCTGACAAACTCTATAGAATTAGTTCCACCATTTATGAGAACAGTCTGTTCTTCTGCTGATCCTTTCCCACAAAATTGCAGTAGTCTCACTATGGACACAACGCAAGTTGATTACAGCAATGGCATTTACACCTGGTAGGAAACAATTATCTTGCTAGACTGTCTGGACTATCTGGGTGAGAGGGATCATAACAAGCCTGCCTTCAAAACATTACACTGGCTTCCAGTCAAATAAAGACTGCAGCTTAAAACACAGCATTTGGTCCATGAGGCACGATCTATCAGTGCATCAGGTTAGCATTTCAGGATCTAACCCATCCATCAGAAATCTGAGCTGATACAAAAGCAACAATTTTGCCCTCAGGACATATAAGTATAGATAACTGGATGCCAAAACATTCCAGTCACAGGGCTCAAGTCTATGGGTCAGCATGCCTTTTCACCTAAGACTCGAAAAATATTTCCTTAAGCATTGGGAAAGTCTGAAGACCCACCTGTTCCCTTCTAGCTATGACTAGGTGCA
The DNA here is from genome assembly GCF_964261635.1 of Lissotriton helveticus. Taxonomy (NCBI): domain Eukaryota; kingdom Metazoa; phylum Chordata; class Amphibia; order Caudata; family Salamandridae; genus Lissotriton; species Lissotriton helveticus. The sequence continues at coordinate 2,130,544,425 of NC_136061.1, forward strand.
TATCTTTCTGCCAAGGAACCCCACCCTTTGCCCCTTGATCTGGCCTGAGCCCAGGCGTAGTGCTTAATTTGTGAAAGGAAGAGTTCTGGTGCCCAAAGCTCTGTTCAGAAGCTGGTGGCCAGTGCAATTAAACGTTGGTGTGCTAAAAACCAAGGCCAGTAGCCTTTAATCTACTACAGGCACTCCATGCCCCTTTTTCTCACTCTTGCAGATTCCTGCTTTCTGTTTGTGACGGGTTTTCTGATTTTCTTCTTAATCCTTCTTTCCAATCTGTGTATTTTTTTCCTCTCTAACACTCAATAAATATCTGATAGGGAAAGTGCTGGTCCCAAAAAATGAGTTTGGTGCCCCACCACCAGCAATCACCAGCTCAAATTAAGCACTGGCCAGACGTCTCAATTCTGGTGCTTGCCCTGCTTTGCAATACCAATCTTTATTCCACCATATCCCTGGAGTGACCACTGTGCCCTCGGCCTGGTCACCCCCACACCTCCCGCCTGCTCCTCCCTACCTGCCTGAGCCTCGCAACCAGCGACGCCCCAGCCGCCACAGGACCACCCAGCGACGCCCCAGCCGCCACAGGGCCGCCGCCGAGCCCCCAGGCTTCCCACCGGGTCCCACGAGACCCCGCCCCCCCGGCCGCCGATTGGTTCCCGCGCTCCCCGCCTCCCCGCAGACCCTCCCTACCGGATCCCCTCTTAAGGGGTCCCGCACCGCTGCCCTGGAGTGACCACTGTGCCCTCGGCCTGGTCACCCCCACACCTCCCGCCTGCTCCTCCTTACCTGCCTGAGCCTCGCAACCAGCGACGCCCCAGCCGCCACAGGACCACCCAGCGACGCCCCAGCTGCCACAGGGCCGCCGCCGAGCCCCCAGGCTTCCCGCCGGGTCCCACGAGACCCCGCCCCCCGGCCGCCGATTGGTTCCCGCGCTCCCGGCCTCCCCGCAGACCCTCCCTACCGGATCCCCTCTTATGACGCCCCCAGAGCGACCGCACAGCGGACGCGCACAGCGAGAGCACCGATTGAGCGCCGAAGGTGCGCCAAAGGTAAGTCCGTCTACGCCCGTCCGCGCCTGGACCGCGCCCAGCGCCAGGACCCCTGGCCCTCGCAGCCCCCAGCCCACCCGCCGGACGTACGACGCCGCCACCCTCAACGCACTCAACGCCGTCCGAACCCCTGGATGCTACCGAGCCACCCCGAGACGCACCCACGGACCCTTCACCTGCCAGTCCTGCAAGTTCTCCTGCATCCAGACCTGCACTGCACCAGCATCCACCAAGCCGAACACCAGCAGCAACCACCTGAAGTGCATCCTGCTCAACACCCGCTCCGTCCACAGACACGCCGTCCAACTTTGGAACCTCCTCGACACCACAGCTCCTGACGTTGCCTTCCTCACGGAAACCTGGATGAACGACTCCTCAGCACCCGACATCGCCATCGCCATCCCAGAGGGATACAAGATCATCAGGAGAGACCGCGACAAGCAGACTGGAGGAGGCATCGCCATCATCCACAGAAACAGCATCCGCATCTCGACCAACACCGACGACACCCTGACAACCGCCGAACACCTGCACTTCCAGATCCACACCGACCCCAAGACCACCCTCAGGGGCACCCTGATCTACCGACCCCCGGGACCACGCACTCAATTCAGCGAAGACATCGCCGACTTCATCAGCCCGCACGCCCTCCCCTCCGCTGACTACATCCTCCTCGGGGACATCAACTTCCACCTGGAGAACAACAACGACCGCAACACCACCACCCTGCTTGACAACCTCGCCACCCTCGGACTCAAGCAGCTGGTGACCACCCCCACCCACCTCGCCGGACACACACTCGACGCCGTCTTCTCGTCCAGCATAGACATCGCCTTCAGTCACGCCACTGGACTCCACTGGACGGACCACAGCTGCATCCACTTCACCTTCAGAAGGACCACGGTCCACCACCACCAGCAACAGGCTGCACGAAGAAGCTGGAACAAGATCACAGCCGACCAACTCGCCGCATCCCTAAACCAGCACCCTCCTGCCAGCTCAGCGAACCCCAGCCAAGCCGCCGACAACCTCACGAAATGGATCTGCACCTGCGCGGACGAACTCGCCCCTCTGAGGACCCCGCCCAGCAGACCCGGAAGCAAGAAGGCCCCGTGGTTCACCGACGAACTCAAGAGCTCCAAGAAGAACTGCCGTGCCCTCGAGAAAGCCTAGAGAAAAGACCCCACACCGGACAACATGACGACCCTCAAGCTCGCCACCTGAAAGCACCACCAACTGATCCACGCCACCAAGAAAACAGCATTCAAGGACCGGCTGGACAACAACGCACACAACAGCAAGGAACTCTTCAACATCGTGAGAGAGCTCTCCAACCCCAACGCCGGAGCCAACGACATCACCCCATCGCAAGACCTCTGCAACTCCCTCGCCTCCTACTTCCACAACAAGATCGCTGACATACACAACAGCTTCAACACACAAACAACGCTCCCCACGACCACACCAACGCCCCCCACCACCACCCTCAACACCTGGACACCGATCAACCTCGAAGACACCATCAGCACGATGAACTCCATCCATTCCGGATCTCCAACCGACCCCTGCCCCCACCACGTCTTCAACAAGGCCGACGCTGTCATCGCACCCCACCTGCGGGACATCATCAACACCTCCTTCAACACCGCCACCTTCCCTGAGAGCTGGAAGCACGCCGAACTCAGCGCTCTACTAAAGAAACCAACGGCGGACCCCACCGAACTCAAGAACTACCGCCCCATCTCGCTCCTCCCGTTTCCAGCCAAAGTCATCGAGAAGACCGACAACAAGCAACTGGCAGCCTTCCTCGAGACTACTGGATCCCTCGACCCATCTCAGTCAGGCTTCCGGGCCAACCACAGCACCGAGACCGCCCTCATCGCTGCCACTGACGACATCCGAACCCTGCTGGACAACGGAGAAACAGTGGCCCTCATCCTCCTGGACCTCTCCGCGGCATTCGACACTGTCTGCCACCGCACCCTAGTACAGCGCCTCGGCAACGTCGGAATCGAGGAGAAGGCACTGGAATGGATCATCTCCTTCCTCGCCGGAAGGACACAGAGAGTCCGCCTCCCCCGTTCAGATCAGAAGCCACGGAAGTCATCTGCGGCGTCCCTCAGGGCTCCTCGCTCAGCCCCACCCTCTTCAATGTCTACATGAGCCCCCTTGCGGCCATCGCACGCCAACACAACCTGAACATCATCTCCTACGCCGATGACACCCAGCTGATCCTCTCCCTGACCAACGACCCCGCCGCCGCCAGAGCCAACCTACACGAAGGGATGAAAGACGTGGCCGAGTGGATGACGACCAGCCGCCTGAAACTGAACACAGACAAGACGGAAGTCCTCATCCTGGGCTCCTCACCCTCCGCCTGGGACGACTCCTGGTGGCCCCCCGCCCTGGGCAACGCACCCAAACCGACAGACCACGCACGCAACCTGGGCTTCATCCTGGACTCCTCCCTCTCCATGACCAGACAAGTCAACGCCGTCTCCTCGTCCTGTTTCAACATCCTGCGCATGCTACGTAAGATCTTCCGGTGGATCCCCACCGAGACCAGGAAGACGGTCACCCAGGCCCTCGTCACCAGCCGTCTGGACTACGGCAACGCCCTCTACGCCGGAACCACCGCCAAGCTCCAGAAGAGACTCCAGCGTATCCAGAACGCCTCAGCGAGACTCATCCTCGACGTCCCCAGACGAAGCCACATCTCCAGACACCTGAGAGACCTGCACTGGCTCCCGATCAACAAGAGAATCACCTTCCGGCTCCTCACCCACGCACACAAAGCCCTGCACAACCAAGGCCCGACTTACCTCAACAGCCGCCTCAACTTCTACACTCCCAAACGCCATCTCCGCTCGACCAGTCACGCCCTCGCCGCCTTCCCCCACATCCGAAGAGCGACAACAGGAGGAAGGTCCTTCTCCCACCTGGCCGCCAAGACCTGGAACTCCCTCCCGACCGACCTACGCTTGACCCAAGACCACCTCTCCTTCAGGAAGAAGCTCAAGACCTGGCTATTCGAGCAGTAGCGGACCCCCCCCCCTAGCGCCTTGAGACCCTCCGGGTGAGTAGTGCGCGGTATAAATGCCTATGATTGATTGATTGATTGGCAGTGTTAGACCTTGAAGACATTTATGAGCAGAGTTGATTGCAACTTCTCTTCATTTTCTCCTGCTAATATTGTTTTACTCAACCCATTTTGAAGTGGTTGCATCATTTCCTTACAAATCTCCCCCGTAGGGGGATTTGTAAGGAAAAGATATAGGTTACAGTTACAATTCAGCTAATTTTCACTTGGTTTTTAAAATATGTTTTTTAAATTGTGGTATCAATTGCTTATAAATTATTATAGGAAGGAAATGCATTTTATGTTTTGGAACATTGTAACTATACAATAGAGAATTGTTTTTCCCCCCAAAAAATCAAATTTGATTGTCATCAATTAGTAAAAACTATTACCTTATCACAGATTTTCCATTGATGGAAAATAAATTTGAAAGGTCAATTCACTTTAAAAACGTTATTTCGGCTCCATAAAAAAAGAAAAAATATTCTCAGTTCAATCCATTAAACAAGTACACCACAAGAGCAAGAATTTGAAACGCTGCAAAACGGCGACAGTGCATGGGTACTTAAAGATAGTAATTGATAAAAGCCTTCAGAAATCCTGTAGACTAAATTCAGTTGCACCTTTAAAGCCATTTCAGTGTATGAAATGCATCATAAAAATCAATGATATTAAAAAACTGCTAAAATAACATAGTTTTTGCATTTGCAATAGAACATTTTAAAAAAGAACAAATATTTACACATGAGGGAGGAGTCAGCTGTTGCAGAAAGACCCCATCTTCTAATTCCACTCTTCCTTAAGACTGGTATTAAAAACCTTTTAGTAAAGGCAGAATAATACTGACAAAAACAAAATAAAATGTAGCAGGCTCTGGGGCGAGGGTTCATTGCAAGGGCATATTACAACCTCAGATGAGTCCAATTGGCCAAGGGAGAAACCAAGATGCCATTGCACAAAACCTAGCCTAAATCCTGTCCCAGGTGTTATTCACCCACTCAAGGTATGGCTCAAGGGCTGGTGTGGTTTGGAGCATCACATACTCCCTGACAGTAAATTATAATCATTTGGTTTCCTCCCTTTAGCAATGCCTCAATGCTTTACAACTTTTCTTAATCCAGGCCTCATCAGTTTTAGTCATGGAGGCAGGGCTAGTTAAAGCGGTGGACTAGCCAAGGTCGCTAATTCAAACTTAACATATTTTAACCAGGGTTTTTTCATTCCGCGATCACACTCAAGGCTGTCTAAGATCATCTCCCTATTAAATAATGCATGCAGGTTTGTCCAGATTGTTTAATAAAGTCCTCCACATACTCAGCCCCAAGGTCTTGATGGACAATGGAGGTTGCACATGGAGATGCAACTCCCAGGAGCCACCATCAAGACCCTATTTTGTTCACCCTGAAGTGGCTTGATATTAGAGTGTCCCCAGATGGCCACCCCATATGTAAGAATAAAAGGACATTTACTCTTGTGTACCTGCAAGGGGGCCACTGGTTTTCTTCCAATATGGGATTCAAAATTATAAATATAACCAGCTGTACTCATGAATCTATGGTGTGCCTTAGAGGTGCAGGGTCACCAATTCCCTCTAGCGTGCATAGCAACACACAGATATGAAACATCCTGTATAGAAAGCACAGGGTGGCCTTAAATATATATGTTGCACACCTTGTGATGCCTGGGTCCGCAGGCCATGGTGAATGTCTTAGTCAAATTGGTGGCATGGCCAAGTGACCCCATAAAAGTAACAAACTCAGCATATTAAGGACAATGAAAGTTCAGGTGAATAAAACAGCATCATGGCACACAATAACAATGGGATCTTTTTTTATTGATTAGGGGGGCATTCCATGTTACATTTGAAAGTGCTGAGCTTAAGCCGTTAATGTGCGAAAGGAATAAAATTGGTGCCATGATACAGCCCTGGTGGATCCCCATCATAGCTTAAAACAATCAGTATACTCACCCACTAGTCCAAACCTTTCTTAGGCTGAAGATCGAAATGTAGGGCTCACATGAATTCCACTAAGCCACCTTCCACCTCAGATTAGTTCATATTTCCCACAAATTAGATCTTACCGCGCTGTTGAAGGCGCAGGACAGATCCATAAAGACCATGCAGATGGAGCCCTGCTTAGAGATGGAATAATTGCTAATCAATAAATGCAGGATCAAACATTGCACCACTGTACAAAGACCCTCACGGAATCCTCCGACAGCGTATCTGACTCTCTTGCCCATGTTAGAAGATGATCAAGGACAACTCTCCCTGTAATCTTCACGACTGAATCCAGCAATGATTTGGGCCAGTAACAACCAGGTAATTGGGGATTGCTGTTTTTAAAAATAAGAACTATAAAAGCATTAAAACAGTTGTACATCAAGGGGGCCCAAATCTCCAGTAGAGATGTGTACAAGTCCATTGGGACCCCGTCCAGCCCTGGGGCCTTATTTCATGATGACCTAATAATAGCCTCCCAAACTTCTTCAACTGTAAATTCCTGCAAAAGCCACCTGTTTCTTACAGGACTGGGTGAAGGTGTCAATGCCATGAAGTGTTTTAAAGTTGTTAACCCAGCACTCAGTGCTAAGAGAAGAAATGAGAAAGTAACTTTTAGCCTCCTTGAACTTGAAATTGTTAATAACCGCCCAAAAGGCACTGGTGTCTTTCAGTCTACATGCTGACACCAGCTTCCCCAAAGAATCATTTTGAAGCTCCTTGCTCTTACGATGCTGGGCCACCTTATACATTTCTGTGAACTGTTGGATTTTGCACTTATCCTTGGGTTTCTCCCTCATCAGTTCGACTACCTACTTGCATGACACAGCTCGCTAGAGCAAGCGCCGAAGGAAGCCAACTCTACATCTGACGCACTGATCAGAAGCTGTCATCCTCTGCCGAGAAATCCAGCTCCAGTGTTTCTGACTCCCATTGAGGGGTGTTGGGAAATCCAGTCCGTGAAAGAGATACCAAACTCTCTCATTCTAAGGTATGGAGCTGATTAGAACCTAGAGAAACCTTTGGCAGTTCTTGGCAAAAACTAAACATATGCTAAAGAACACACTTACTTCTTCCCTTGTACTAGACCTAGGTTAGGTACATTGGGGTAGGCGTATTTTAGAAGCACCAGTTGAGTATTTTAGCCTGTGTTATTTGCCTTTGTATTTTTATATGTCATAGCATCAGACAATGCTATTACAATATTATTTTACACTACTGTTTACGCCGTACGCAATACACTTTGCATTCTGTCTAACAATTGTAGCAGTTCACCTCTCTTGCATGAGGAAGAAAACTGTTCAATAAAACCCTTTTATAGAAACGCCCGTCTCTCTTTTTCTCTGCAATTCTGTAGAAACGAAGCATGCACGATTGACTGAGTAAAATAGTTATCTATTGTTTCCACGACTCTGAGGATACATTTTATTCTTGGGAAACAAAGGTGTCATGTTTATGTGATTTTCAGGAACTAATCCCTTCTTGTGTATTTGAGAAAGTTGCTGGTGACCTCTGAGCTAGGTGGCACTCATAATTAAGTTTATTATACTCGATAGAGACATACTGACCTCAGTCCTATGTCAAATCTATAGTGTATATTATTCCAATGCGCATAGCCTATTGGGAATATAGGAACTACACTACATGGTGCCCAACATTTGGTAAGGCACTAATTTAATGCTAGAAACTATAGTAACTCAGTCGTGCTTTTCTCCGAGACCCCTTTTTTCCATAATACTCCAATAGACGTCTGGAGTGGGTAAAGGATAATATCCGCCATAGCTGAGTAGGACGAAAAAATCATATGTATTAGCTTTTTGGTCTGTTCAACGTTGAAGGATACAGTGTTCCAAAATATTGTGCATCTTATCTTTGTTTCCTTGAAACTTGCTCTGCAGTTTTCAGTCAACAAAATGCTGGATAGCAACAACAACACCGAGAACAGTGGAGCTGCGGCTAATCCAGCAGTTTTAAACTATACAGGTTTCCAAGAAACCGATGAGGATGCTATATGCATTCCTATAAATTTAAGGAAAGCCATCACTATAAAACTTATAAAAAATGGCCTAACATCGACAGATGGTAGGATAGTTTTTGTGATAGAGTCACATGAATATCACCAGACAGAGGTATTCTATTCATGGATAGTCTTCCCCGAAGCAAATCCAGTAACACATGTGTTTCACTTCTACAAAGAAGATGAACCACCAGAGGAATACATTCCTTTCGAGGATATTGAAATTCCACCAACTTACCAGGAGCATGAGCTCTGGTCTAAAACATTTAAATCACATTACCAGGCTCGGTCCACTAGGTAGACCAGGAGCAACATGGCCGGTTTTAGCCAGCTATACACCACATCCTGAAATTGTTGAAATATCAGATGTGCACTTACTAGCTCAACTCAAAGAGTTAATCAAAATCTATAGACAATTGGTTCAATATGTCATGCAGACTCTCACAGTCCAACCTACAATAATGATTCCACAGCATATCCCTCACCAGGGGAACACACTAAAAATAACACCACAGACTTTACACTCAGTGATTGGTAAATTACCTGCAAAACGGGAACAAATTCCTTTCTGGACAGCTCATAAAATTACTCCAATCGAAGCAGTATTTCCTAATATTAACCCTCATGAAAAAAACACAGGATTTTAACAATCTGTTTACCAATGGGGATCACACCACATCTGGAGGACTGCACCACTTGGGGTACAGTCTTTGCTGCAATCTACACTAAAACACACGGTGTTCCATCCATGGCGGTAATACCTGATGTCCTGAAACAGATTCAAAACTAATACGGCCTGCTTTAAATTTGGGTATGAAACTACTGAAAGATTTCAAACAGGTCTCAGCAATAATATTAGCTAATATTAAAGGTGTAGCAGCATCAGTGGCAATCCGCAAAAAATTAAGGGAATTTGATGTAACTGAGCAACCACTAGAATTAGCCAGAATAATTGAAAAATCCTATGAAGAATTAGGCCGAGACAGTCCGGGTGGGAAACCAGTTAAACCCCAACTGTCTGAAAATCCTAAAGAGGTCTTTACTAAAACACTCCTACTTCTTCTAAAAAGAAGTGGGAAAATACCAAACAAACTTCTAAAAAGAAACGTTCTCATTCCAGAGGTAGGTCTCCTCAAAAAGAGCCCTCTGAAAGGAGGTATAACCTCAGGAATAGGGATAATTTGAGAAAACCTGATAGATAGCAAGATACTGATACACATTCCTCTAGTACCTTTCAGACTTTGTCACAGAAATCCGAAAGAAGAGGACGGTCAGAAAACAAAGAAGAACGTGTGAAGTCCAAAGATGATCAACACATTCAGAAAAACAAGAAACCTCAATTAACTAAAAAGAAGGTAGCAGGTATAAAAATCAGACATGCAGAGGATCTTGAGGACACAACTCAAGAACGGAGAATGGGCTCAGACAATGTTGGACAGCGCAGCAGAAGTCACCATAGCTCGCCAGAACCTAAAGGATCATCTGGAGACAGTGGACTTGAATGAATTCATTCAAGGTGAAACTGCAGATACAAGGGTTAGTTTTCCACATATGTTATATGAAATAACACTCCAGATGGAGGGAGACATACCAAGAAAGATAAGAGCACTCTTTTGGGAGCGACTTTCTAAGGGTTATGACATTCTTCTAGCTGAACAAGACTGGCCACCAAAATTTGTCAGGGAGTGCCCACAAGGTGAGGACATCATTATGCCAGCCTTCTCCAAACATATTACAATTCATTTCAAATATACATATGCCAGGAAATGGGCAGTTGCCCAAGCTCCTGCATTATACAAAAATCATGTAGGAAGGGATGAGGATTCCCCTCACCTTAAAATTCAGTTAAAAAATCCTCCAACTGCACAAAGGCAGCACCCAGTTAAGCAAGAAGCTAAAAAACAGGTCAGGAAGATCTTAGATCAACTTGAATACCAGGGGGTTATTGAAACATGCACCTTGTCAATGAACAATCCTTTGTTTCCGGTCTCCAAACCAGACAATACATATCGTCTAGTATTGGATTACAGACATTTAAACTCTTGTTGCAAAACATTTGCCGTGCAAAATGCACAAAGTACAGCACTAATGAATAACATTGTGCATAAAAAATATAAAACAACATTAGATATTTCCAACGGTTTCTTCTGTCAAAACATTGTACCAGAAAGCAGGTATCCGACCACTTTCTCAATTATGGGGGCACAGCGCTACTTCTGTTGTCTCCCTCAGGGATTCAAGAATAGTCCTGGGTTATTCTCAGCAAGGGTAACAGAGTTACTACAAACTTATGATGACGAGGCATTGTCATATGTCGATGACATCTATCTGACAGACGATGACTCGGATAGGCACTTGAACAGGGTGAACACCATTATACTGGGATTCAAGAAATCTAGAATTGCCCCTCTCAACTTCCTTTTTCTAGGAAATGAATTATCAAGTGGAGGCAAATGCCTGACAGCAAACTTTCTAGAGAAATGTGCGCTGCTCAATCTCCAAAAACGCTGAAAAACTTACAGTCGATTCTAGGTTTCCTAAATTTTGGAAGAACACACATTCTAAATTATGCAGAAAGGGTTAAAACTCTCTAAGAATTAATCTAACCTGATTTTAAAACAAGTAAATTGGACACAAAAACACTGAGAAATTTTGCGTTCATTGCAAACAGACATGTTAGCAACTAAATATTTGCGAACACACGTAAATGTATGTAACTTAGTGATCCGAATCATTCCAGAACAATGCGGATTCACGTACGTAACTTTTAACGAAGGTGAAAAAATACCAATAGTTTTTTAAATGAGGGTAAAGAGGTCCCAATCCTTTACTCGCCAGAAAGTGAGCATTAATTTCTTAATCTTAATTCTTGCCTTTGACAGGGGGAGTGCCCCTATCCCCCTAGGGTAAGGAGGATTTTTGCAGGTTTGTCTGGGCAAGATTTGCTGTGTCTCTGGTATCCTGGAAAGAATTCCAATTCCGCAATGGTTTCTTTATTCTTTGATAGTGAGTTTATTTGTACTCTCTTCATAAGAGTCGGTGAAAGAGAGACAGCCAACACGTGTTTCGCCCCATACATGGCCATCCGACCAGACAGCTGCTTCCGCGCTAACATTATGCCTAGATTTTGAGAATTTCCGAGCTCTTTCCATGACCGACGACGCTGATTTAATTACTTAAAAATGTACCTGCACTGAAGAAGCCCCGGGCCAGATGCCATGTAAGGGGGCGAAACACGTGTTGGCTGTTTCTCTTTCACCAACTCTTATGAAGAGAGTACAAATAAACTCACTATCAAAGAATAAAGAAACCATTGCGGAATTGGAGTTCTTTCCAGGATACCTGAGACACAACAAATCTTGCCCAGACAAACCTGCAGAAAAAATACCAATAGCTTACAAATCACACTTGTACACACAAGCAGAAATGAAATTCACTTCTACAGAAAAAATTCTGACAGCTGTTGAAACTGCTGTAGCAAAAGAATGAGCCCTCGCACAGGATAAGCGCATTATGGTCGTTACACCTGTACCTACCTTAGAGGCAGTGACGAAAGCAAGCATTCCAAATGCTAAAGCTTTACATCCACTATGGATACAATGGGTTAATTATCTTGCTGCAACTGATGTTGAATAAGTTTTTGATCCTTATTTGAAAACACAAGCATTTTTACAATATGAAAAAGAATGTCCTCTGCCTTCTGAAATTCTGCCTCTAGAGCAGTATGAATGTATAATTTATATTGACGGATCAGCTCAACCCGCTACGGGGGGTAAACAAGGCAATAGTGCGTGGTGCACGATCGTTAAAGGTCGCTGACGCGATGGCAAATTGTTCAATCTTACAATGAATACTTGCAAAACTGGTTTCAAAACGGTTACAAAGATGCAAAAGGTGGCACAATAAAGCATAAAATGCTTTGGGAACAAGTAGTTCAATTATGACAAGGACTACAAAAGACTCACGTGATACATACGCTGAGTCATCAACGTGATGGCGTTCAAGTTGCAGGGAATTCATTGGCTGATGAAGCCGCAAAGGCAGCTGTGCAAACGGCTCCGTAGCTGCAATCACTCAATCAAAAACAAAAATAGACAGCGAAATAATGCTACCTGTCAATGCTTCAAGCAAAGACAGTGGTAAAACATTACCAAAAGGGTTTCCACTCAAATACTCATATATAACTGATGCAAACAATGTTCCATTCGCTCAAATCCCTGGAGTGGGGGATAGGGTAATTCCAAACATGGAACAAAGATTAGGACTAATCTTAGCAGCACATGAAGGGCTCACCTCTGCTCATGCAGGTGTTTCTGCCACAGTGTCATTATTAAAACAGAGATACTGGTGGCCGCGCATAAGTGAACAGACCAGAAACTATGTTTTGGAATGTGAGATATGCCAAAAGTCTCTTCTGTGAAACGTTTTGCGCAGACGCCCCTGTTGATTTTAGATAAACCATTAGCTTGCGTTTACCTGGACCACTACGGTCCATTACAGAACGATGGTAACTATAAATATATCATGGTCGCAGTGGACTAGTGTTCAAGGTTCATTGTGATTTGGCCTCAGCGCTCGGCTGATGCTCAAACTGTTATAAAAGATTTGCGAGTCTTTGTCGACACATACTCAGTCGGCACGCTACATTCTGGCAGGGGTCCTGCATTTAGTTCTTGAGCTTACAAGGAGGCCATGGCCAAATTGGGTGTTGCATTGCGGTACTCCATTCCATCCTGAGGGAAATGTGGTTGTGGAGAGAAAAACCCAGGACATAAAGCAATTTATAACAGCTAGGGTATTAGGTTTGGGAGACGGGTGGGTCAAACATCTAATAAGTGTCCAAAGTAGTCTTAACAACTTGCCAAGAAGTTCCCCAGGGGGTATCACTCCATATGAGGTCCTTTTTGAAACTAGAATGCTGTTTGCGGACCTTGATTGTCAGACATCAGTGGTGGACCAAAAAGATTTTGACATCAAAGATCGATCTGCAATTTTTCAGGACTTAAAAGAAATAAGAACAAAAAAAATTATGTGATCCTGAAACCCACCACCACTGAGGAAAAAGCGACCGTCCCAACAAGGCTTGTCTGGATTCCTAAGCTTGGGGATCTAGTCAGAGAAAAGATCGCAGACAAGAAGGCATTTGGGCCTTCATACAGACAACCAGTACCTGTTCTAGCAATCCACGGATCAAGAACAGTATTACTGCTGATAAAAAGGAGTACAGGTTTGTGTCCATCGACCTGGTCAAACCACATCATGTGGCCGATAATAAGCAGTAGGCCAAGTAGACTACGCCTATGTAGCAGACGCCCTAATCTAGCTACTATCCAAGAAGTTCAAACTGAGAGACTCTTCACCTTTGAAGAATCTATAGTGCGAAATGAAGGACTAGGCAACAAAGCTATGGAACTTGTACCTCTTGAAACCCAAATAACAGTTTGTTAAGAAACACCTGTCTACAACGAAGTAACAAGTGATCAAATGGTTCTAGCGATTATAACAAATCCAAGCAATTGACAGAACTGCCTCTGGCTATTCCATTAACTTTGATATGTTTTCAGAGGATCCCAGAGAGCCTGAAACAACGCCAGTAAAATGAATGTTGAAAGAACAAGCAACAGACCTTTTTTATCACCTGGGAAACACTTATCTGGGTTCACCATGGATTGAATTTTGGATTGTGTTGGGTGAACTATTTCTTCAACTTTGGTTGACTCTGGTAATAACTCTGGGAATGCTGATAAATGGAAGATATGTCAAAATGGACAAAATGGACACTGCAAGTAAGAACATCAACTTACTCCTCAAGCCACACAAATCATCCCATCGTGAACAAAGAGACTTGTCATCAGTGAATATCACAGCCGTTCCTATACCTGGTGGTATAGCATGGGACAGAACTGATTATGACATTTTTGGACCCTTTGAAGATTCCACACTTATTCAAGATTTCATTAAGTGACTTTGTTTCATCTAGTACCTTTTCTGATGATTGGGACTTCGAGACTGTTAATAATATGATGTCAGACCTAGAAATGTCTCTAGTTTTCACAAATCATGAATATTTAGAAGGTTCATCAGACTATGAACAAATGTATTGTTATAATAACTATTGTCACCATTTCTTGCACAAATCTTCAAATCCTAGAAATGTATTAATGTATAATCAATGGGAACATTGTCTTATACCGCCAAAGGGTAGCTCAAAAACATTTGCTATGAAATTTCCGTACTTTTCAGGGTTCAATGTATCTAATGCTGAATCATTTTACTTTAAAAATGTAAACAAAACAGGCATACAAGTATGTTGACAAATACCAAACAGATTTATTCTGCAGCCTTTTATGCTCAAATGTCTAAACTACGTTTCGATATTTGGAAAGACAACATTGAGATGAAAACTGTCTGGGGCACAAAAGATTGGCAGGTACAGGGTATAGAAGCTATGTTTAGAGCGTATATCATCGCTGAGCAAATTATGGTTTTGAATGACACTGTCCAACAGACGTCTTGCCTTGGGTAAGCCAAGATAAAAGACCTGAACAATCCAGCCATTCCTACATCTACACCGGATAGCAGTAACACTTCAGAGGGGGAGGCCGACATACATACTATTATTTTGCCTCACAATAGAACAGATCCAGATTGGAATAAATGGTCAATCTGGCCCACAGACACAAAAAAATGTCAAGATAGGTTCCTGAACAAAACACAGAGTTTCACATTCACTAGGCCAGACCCAAGATATGTTCAAAGACAACATCCAGGAATAATAACAACATACAGTGTAGGGAAGCTCTGCCTTGATTGGCTACTACGATCTACACTTACAGATGTAAAGCAACACTTATCTTTACTTAAAGATGGCGCTGATCTTAGGGAATTTTTCCTAGGACCAAGAACACCGCATCATAAACGTTTTACATATGCCGGTATCTATGCTGCTTGTAATGAAGCATGGAAGATTACGCAAGCAGAGACTGCAGAAAGAATACAAGAAATTGATTGTATTCATTTAGAGAAAACACTCTCTGTGGTTGACAATGGGCTAACGACTCTGTCGTCCAGGATATATTCATTGGACAGCATAGTGTCTTCTGCCATAGACATCATGGAACAGGACTTGGTCATGTCATGTTGCAACATGGTCAGTCGCAATTACGTTCTATCATGCTATTAGGCTAGATGTTGCAAAACCTTTGTTAAGGCTATGTGCCTTGGCGTAAAATCAATACTACGTCACTGTTTTCAGAACTCAATCTCACTGATAAGCAGGAAAAGTTGGCACAAAGGGGAGCAGACTATACGGTGCTGAGCATTGAAAAACTGGAAGGATTGCCATTTACAGTAGCAGAAAAAACAGCTATTGAATGGATAATATATGGAGCAATGACTCTGCCTGTTACAATTTTCCATTTTCAGTATTGCCTAAAACATATACCAGCAGGTACATATGAAAGGTTGGGTAAAGAATACGTCAAGACATTCTGGGAATTACCGTACACACATAGATGTTGGAGTGGGGGACGTGAAGTTTTTCTTAGCGGGAAAAACTGTGAAAATGCACTAAGCGGTTCACTCCTTTGTCAGGGTATAAACTTACACAGGCCTGTGATGGTTCCTCTAACAATTTATCCTGCCACCTGCAAGGTTCACCGGCTGCAGTGATTGATCCAATATTTGGACAACTTTCAAATGGGAGTTACCTCATGTTGAAAGATCACAGCTGCTGTGGCATGTTGCCAGGTGTACCATATCTAGTAACTGTGTCAGCCAGGGTCACTTGCTGTATGCAAGTATTGTTTCCAAAAACCAAGACAGACAAGGAGTCACCTTTATGGCCTTCACTGAACATCTCTTCTATACGAATTGATACATTTAGTAGAATGAAAGCCATTCTTTTGCAAAAAACGGAGCCACTGACCTCGGCCAAAGAGACCTATGATCTGCAAGTCGCAAGGACTTCTGCCGAGATACATGCCCTCTTAACTACAAACTGCCCTATACATTTCTCAGAAATGTTAAGTCGTATCTTAAACATGTCTGATATGAGCGATTTTGTACATGTATTTAAGACCATATTTTCTGGACTGTTAGCACCTTTTGAAGCAGTCCTAGGAATGTTTCCAAATTTCGTGCACTCTGTGTTTTTCAGACTGCCTCTCATTTTGGGACTTGCTGCAGGGATACTATTTTTGTTCCTACTGCTGCGATATGACAAACCAAGTCACCAGTGACACCCAGTTCTCCGTGGATACAACTCTGCTGGCGATAAAGTGTCGTGAGCGCATTGTCCAAATTCTGGGACTACCTCGTCTACGAGAGTTAAATACCACATGGTTTCTGTCATACAGACCAATTTGGCAAGATTTCATCTTACCTGCTCCATGCTGCCTGCTATGCGGAGAAGAATACATGTAGACTAATGTCTCAGTCATGCAAACAGATGTTGATACTTTGCTTGAACCAGTAACGGCCCATGCACTGTGTTGTCCCCAGCGCCTACCAATTCTGATGAAGGCATTCATTGAGATCTCACAGATGCAAAATGCTGATGCTGAGGTACGAGAGGAAACAGGCATGCAGGTAACATCTATTACGAACATTGCTAATGCGACTAATACTGATGGCGATGCTTCACATCTATGTGCGGCTTCCTTGCTCCATTCACCTTGTCCCTTATGTTCTTTAACCCCTTCGATGCTCATGACGAGCTGAGCTCGTCATGAGGTATACCTCTAGGGTGCTCATGACGAGCTCAGCTCGTCATGGTCAGATTGATCAACATTATGGCCCAGCACAGCAGGAGAATCGCTCAAGCAGCCAAGGTGTTAAATGCTTTTCTTGATACTTATGTAACTTTTAACTGATGTAAATTGCAACATTTATTGTCCCTCATGTAAAGCGCTCTGATTCCATTGGGCCTAGCCAGCGCTATATAATAACTCATTAATTAAATGTGTTCCCATTTAGTACTCTTTCTCTCTTTGTCTACCTCCCTAGTTCCTAGCTCCTATCCACTCTCCCCTGAATCTCTCACCTTGCCCACTAGTCAGCCTAGCCCCCTGTCCTTTGTGCCCTTTGACTAAGCACTCCTTCTCCCCTTGTTGGGGAAAGATCCAATATTTATAATCTGGAGTCTCAGCGTACCCGCTGAGAGAGTCGACTGTGCCAAGGGAGCCACTCACAGCTGAGGTATGGTATGGCACCTCTTGCCAAAGCACTCCCTCACCCCTTTTTGGGGAAGGATCCAGTATGTAGGCCTTGGAGTCTCAGAGAACCCTCTGAAAGAGTCCACTGCATAAGGGAGCCTCCCACAACAGAGATAGGGAAGTAATGTAATGTAATGCATCTTTTATACCACGCTACTATCGCTCCAAGGAGCATCTAGGCACCACTGACTGACCCAGAGATGTATAGGACGGTCAGGCTGCTTAGATAGCTAGTCCAACGATCACACTAATGCTCTAGCGCTGATGTCCCGTAGCTTAAAAAAATGATACCACTCCCCCTGGGCCGGTCCTCGGATGCTTGTTTCCGTTCTGGGAAGGACATGGCTTTTGTAGTTCGGACTGGACTGTTCCCATGGGGCACAGGGTCAGCGCTGATTTGCATATCGCCATTGTCTAACCCAGGGTGGTGTGGAGTGCAAAAACGATGGATTTGGGCCCAGATCTTTGGACTGGGGTGAATGTGTGACATTGATCCACATTCTGTCCATCATTGTTGTGTTTGCAGGTACCGCTCTAAGTGTACTGGGGATGCTCAGACGTGAGTCTCAGGCACTCCACACCACTGGAATCAAGCTAGCCGGGCTGATGAGAGGTGTTACCTCGAAACCGGGCCGGTCCTCGGATGCTTGTTTCCGTTCTGGGAAGGACATGGCTTTTGTAGTTCGGACTGGACTGTTCCCATGGGGCACAGGGTCAGCGCTGATTTGCATATCGCCATTGTCTAACCCAGGGTGGTGTGGAGTGGAAAAACGATGGATTTGGGCCCAGATCTTTGGACTGGGGTGAATGTGTGACATTGATCCACATTCTGTCCATCATTGTTGTGTTTGCAGGTACCGCTCTAAGTGTACTGGGGATGCTCAGACGTGAGTCCCAGGCACTCCACACCACTGGAATCAAGCTAGCCGGGCTGATGAGAGGTGTTACCTCGAAACCGGGCCGGTCCTCGGATGCTTGTTTCCGTTCTGGGAAGGACATGGCTTTTGTAGTTCGGACTGGACTGTTCCCATGGGGCACAGGGTCAGCGCTGATTTGCATATCGCCATTGTCTAACCCAGGGTGGTGTGGAGTGGAAAAACGATGGATTTGGGCCCAGATCTTTGGACTGGGGTGAATGTGTGACATTGATCCACATTCTGTCCATCATTGTTGTGTTTGCAGGTACCACTCTAAGTGTACTGGGGATGCTCAGACGTGAGTCCCAGGCACTCCACACCACTGGAATCAAGCTAGCCGGGCTGATGAGAGGTGTTACCTCGAAACCGGGCCGGTCCTCGGATGCTTGTTTCCGTTCTGGGAAGGACATGGCTTTTGTAGTTCGGACTGGACTGTTCCCATGGGGCACAAGGTCAGCGCTGATTTGCATATCGCCATTGTCTAACCCAGGGTGGTGTGGAGTGGAAAAACGATGGATTTGGGCCCAGATCTTTGGACTGGGGTGAATGTGTGACATTGATCCACATTCTGTCCATCATTGTTGTGTTTGCAGGTACCACTCTAAGTGTACTGGGGATGCTCAGACGTGAGTCCCAGGCACACCACACCACTGGAATCAAGCTAGCCGGGCTGATGAGAGGTGTTACCTCGAAACCGGGCCGGTCCTCGGATGCTTGTTTCCGTTCTGGGAAGGACATGGCTTTTGTAGTTCGGACTGGACTGTTCCCATGGGGCACAGGGTCAGCGCTGATTTGCATATCGCCATTGTCTAACCCAGGGTGGTGTGGAGTGGAAAAACGATGGATTTGGGCCCAGATCTTTGGACTGGGGTGAATGTGTGACATTGATCCACATTCTGTCCATCATTGTTGTGTTTGCAGGTACCGCTCTAAGTGTACTGGGGATGCTCAGACGTGAGTCCCAGGCACTCCACACCACTGGAATCAAGCTAGCCGGGCTGATGAGAGGTGTTACCTCGAAACCGGGCCGGTCCTCGGATGCTTGTTTCCGTTCTGGGAAGGACATGGCTATTGTAGTTCGGACTGGACTGTTCCCATGGGGCACAGGGTCAGCGCTGATTTGCATATCGCCATTGTCTAACCCAGGGTGGTGTGGAGTGGAAAAACGATGGATTTGGGCCCAGATCTTTGGACTGGGGTGAATGTGTGACATTGATCCACATTCTGTCCATCATTGTTGTGTTTGCAGGTACCGCTCTAAGTGTACTGGGGATGCTCAGACGTGAGTCCCAGGCACTCCACACCACTGGAATCAAGCTAGCCGGGCTGATGAGAGGTGTTACCTCGAAACCGGGCCGGTCCTCGGATGCTTGTTTCCGTTCTGGGAAGGACATGGCTTTTGTAGTTCAGACTGGACTGTTCCCATGGGGCACAGGGTCAGCGCTGATTTGCATATCGCCATTGTCTAACCCAGGGTGGTGTTGAGTGGAAAAACGATGGATTTGGGCCCAGATCTTTGGACTGGGGTGAATGTGTGACATTGATCCACATTCTGTCCATCATTGTTGTGTTTGCAGGTACCGCTCTAAGTGTACTGGGGATGCTCAGACGTGAGTCCCAGGCACTCCACACCACTGGAATCAAGCTAGCCGGGCTGATGAGAGGTGTTACCTCGAAACCGGGCCGGTCCTCGGATGCTTGTTTCCGTTCTGGGTAGGACATGGCTTTTGTAGTTCGGACTGGACTGTTCCCATGGGGCACAGGGTCAGCGCTGATTTGCATATCGCCATTGTCTAACCCAGGGTGGTGTGGAGTGGAAAAACGATGGATTTGGGCCCAGATCTTTGGACTGGGGTGAATGTGTGACATTGATCCACATTCTGTCCATCATTGTTGTGTTTGCAGGTACCGCTCTAAGTGTACTGGGGATGCTCAGACGTGAGTCCCAGGCACTCCACACCACTGGAATCAAGCTAGCCGGGCAGATGAGAGGTGTTACCTCGAAACCGGGCCGGTCCTCGGATGCTTGTTTCCGTTCTGGGAAGGACATGGCTTTTGTAGTTCGGACTGGACTGTTCCCATGGGGCACAGGGTCAGCGCTGATTTGCATATCGCCATTGTCTAACCCAGGGTGGTGTGGAGTGGAAAAACGATGGATTTGGGACCAGATCTTTGGACTGGGGTGAATGTGTGACATTGATCCACATTCTGTCCATCATTGTTGTGTTTGCAGGTACCGCTCTAAGTGTACTGGGGATGCTCAGACGTGAGTCCCAGGCACTCCACACCACTGGAATCAAGCTAGCCGGGCTGATGAGAGGTGTTACCTCGAAACCGGGCCGGTCCTCGGATGCTTGTTTCCGTTCTGGGAAGGACATGGCTTTTGTAGTTCGGACTGGACTGTTCCCATGGGGCACAGGGTCAGCGCTGATTTGCATATCGCCATTGTCTAACCCAGGGTGGTGTGGAGTGGAAAAACGATGGATTTGGGCCCAGATCTTTGGACTGGGGTGAATGTGTGACATTGATCCACATTCTGTCCATCATTGTTGTGTTTGCAGGTACCGCTCTAAGTGTACTGGGGATGCTCAGACGCGAGTCCCAGGCACTCCACACCACTGGAATCAAGCTAGCCGGGCTGATGAGAGGTGTTACCTCGAAACCGGGCCGGTCCTCGGATGCTTGTTTCCGTTCTGGGAAGGACATGGCTTTTGTAGTTCGGACTGGACTGTTCCCATGGGGCACAGGGTCAGCGCTGATTTGCATATCGCCATTGTCTAACCCAGGGTGGTGTGGAGTGCAAAAACGATGGATTTGGGCCCAGATCTTTGGACTGGGGTGAATGTGTGACATTGATCCACATTCTGTCCATCATTGTTGTGTTTGCAGGTACCGCTCTAAGTGTACTGGGGATGCTCAGACGTGAGTCCCAGGCACTCCACACCACTGGAATCAAGCTAGCCGGGCTGATGAGAGGTGTTACCTCGAAACCGGGCCGGTCCTCGGATGCTTGTTTCCGTTCTGGGAAGGACATGGCTTTTGTAGTTCGGACTGGACTGTTCCCATGGGGCACAGGGTCAGCGCTGATTTGCATATCGCCATTGTCTAACCCAGGGTGGTGTGGAGTGGAAAAACGATGGATTTGGGCCCAGATCTTTGGACTGGGGTGAATGTGTGACATTGATCCACATTCTGTCCATCATTGTTGTGTTTGCAGGTACCGCTCTAAGTGTACTGGGGATGCTCAGACGTGAGTCCCAGGCACTCCACACCACTGGAATCAAGCTAGCCGGGCAGATGAGAGGTGTTACCTCGAAACCGGGCCGGTCCTCGGATGCTTGTTTCCGTTCTGGGAAGGACATGGCTTTTGTAGTTCGGACTGGACTGTTCCCATGGGGCACAGGGTCAGCGCTGATTTGCATATCGCCATTGTCTAACCCAGGGTGGTGTGGAGTGGAAAAACGATGGATTTGGGACCAGATCTTTGGACTGGGGTGAATGTGTGACATTGATCCACATTCTGTCCATCATTGTTGTGTTTGCAGGTACCGCTCTAAGTGTACTGGGGATGCTCAGACGTGAGTCCCAGGCACTCCACACCACTGGAATCAAGCTAGCCGGGCTGATGAGAGGTGTTACCTCGAAACCGGGCCGGTCCTCGGATGCTTGTTTCCGTTCTGGGAAGGACATGGCTTTTGTAGTTCGGACTGGACTGTTCCCATGGGGCACAGGGTCAGCGCTGATTTGCATATCGCCATTGTCTAACCCAGGGTGGTGTGGAGTGGAAAAACGATGGATTTGGGCCCAGATCTTTGGACTGGGGTGAATGTGTGACATTGATCCACATTCTGTCCATCATTGTTGTGTTTGCAGGTACCGCTCTAAGTGTACTGGGGATGCTCAGACGTGAGTCCCAGGCACTCCACACCACTGGAATCAAGCTAGCCGGGCTGATGAGAGGTGTTACCTCGAAACCGGGCCGGTCCTCGGATGCTTGTTTCCGTTCTGGGAAGGACATGGCTTTTGTAGTTCGGACTGGACTGTTCCCATGGGGCACAGGGTCAGCGCTGATTTGCATATCGCCATTGTCTAACCCAGGGTGGTGTGGAGTGCAAAAACGATGGATTTGGGCCCAGATCTTTGGACTGGGGTGAATGTGTGACATTGATCCACATTCTGTCCATCATTGTTGTGTTTGCAGGTACCGCTCTAAGTGTACTGGGGATGCTCAGACGTGAGTCTCAGGCACTCCACACCACTGGAATCAAGCTAGCCGGGCTGATGAGAGGTGTTACCTCGAAACCGGGCCGGTCCTCGGATGCTTGTTTCCGTTCTGGGAAGGACATGGCTTTTGTAGTTCGGACTGGACTGTTCCCATGGGGCACAGGGTCAGTGCTGATTTGCATATCGCCATTGTCTAACCCAGGGTGGTGTGGAGTGGAAAAACGATGGATTTGGGCCCAGATCTTTGGACTGGGGTGAATGTGTGACATTGATCCACATTCTGTCCATCATTGTTGTGTTTGCAGGTACCGCTCTAAGTGTACTGGGGATGCTCAGACGTGAGTCCCAGGCACTCCACACCACTGGAATCAAGCTAGCCGGGCTGATGAGAGGTGTTACCTCGAAACCGGGCCGGTCCTCGGATGCTTGTTTCCGTTCTGGGAAGGACATGGCTTTTGTAGTTCGGACTGGACTGTTCCCATGGGGCACAGGGTCAGCGCTGATTTGCATATCGCCATTGTCTAACCCAGGGTGGTGTGGAGTGGAAAAACGATGGATTTGGGCCCAGATCTTTGGACTGGGGTGAATGTGTGACATTGATCCACATTCTGTCCATCATTGTTGTGTTTGCAGGTACCGCTCTAAGTGTACTGGGGATGCTCAGACGTGAGTCCCAGGCACTCCACACCACTGGAATCAAGCTAGCCGGGCTGATGAGAGGTGTTACCTCGAAACCGGGCCGGTCCTCGGATGCTTGTTTCCGTTCTGGGAAGGACATGGCTTTTGTAGTTCGGACTGGACTGTTCCCATGGGGCACAGGGTCAGCGCTGATTTGCATATCGCCATTGTCTAACCCAGGGTGGTGTGGAGTGGAAAAACGATGGATTTGGGCCCAGATCTTTGGACTGGGGTGAATGTGTGACATTGATCCACATTCTGTCCATCATTGTTGTGTTTGCAGGTACCGCTCTAAGTGTACTGGGGATGCTCAGACGTGAGTCCCAGGCACTCCACACCACTGGAATCAAGCTAGCCGGGCTGATGAGAGGTGTTACCTCGAAACCGGGCCGGTCCTCGGATGCTTGTTTCCGTTCTGGGAAGGACATGGCTTTTGTAGTTCGGACTGGACTGTTCCCATGGGGCACAGGGTCAGCGCTGATTTGCATATCGCCATTGTCTAACCCAGGGTGGTGTGGAGTGGAAAAACGATGGATTTGGGCCCAGATCTTTGGACTGGGGTGAATGTGTGACATTGATCCACATTCTGTCCATCATTGTTGTGTTTGCAGGTACCACTCTAAGTGTACTGGGGATGCTCAGACGTGAGTCCCAGGCACTCCACACCACTGGAATCAAGCTAGCCGGGCTGATGAGAGGTGTTACCTCGAAACCGGGCCGGTCCTCGGATGCTTGTTTCCGTTCTGGGAAGGACATGGCTTTTGTAGTTCGGACTGGACTGTTCCCATGGGGCACAGGGTCAGCGCTGATTTGCATATCGCCATTGTCTAACCCAGGGTGGTGTGGAGTGGAAAAACGATGGATTTGGGCCCAGATCTTTGGACTGGGGTGAATGTGTGACATTGATCCACATTCTGTCCATCATTGTTGTGTTTGCAGGTACCACTCCCCCTGGGATCACAGCTTACTGGACTTTAAACGTTGCTTTCACTAGTCTACCGGTTTGTGTCCCCGTCGCCCTTCCCCTCCTCTTTCCATGCGGTGTCCTTCTCCTTCCCCTCCTCTTTCCTGCCTTCATTACCTGTCTACTTCTACTCCTTTCCCCCTCCCTTGAATCTTTCCCCTTGCCTGCTTTTCCCCTTACGTATTTGTGCTTATTGTTTATCTTGACCTTACAAGCAACTATGTTGCTATGCTCTAATAACTGTGTAACCTTTGTAACGATGTAACCTGTAACTATGATCTGATGCTCATGTAAAGCGCTCTGATACCTCCGGCGCTATATAAAACCTTTAAAATAAATAAAAAATAAAACGAGGTAATACAACTTTCACCTACAATGGTAGACAACTTTTTTACAGACTTATAAGATTTATTATTTTCTCCAAACCCTAACGCTGACTTTTGATTTTGGCACACAGTGTTCTGAGAGACTTTGGATTCGACCTTCATTTTTTCAAAACAAAGTTCTAACTTTGGGACTCATTTTTCTATGATTCAATTTTTTTTTTCAAAATGTTCTTTTTCTTTTTTAGGCACAAGTAATCTGCCTAAAGTACAAGAATTCTTTGAAAACACTTCCAGAGACAATGGTTGACCTTGTCCACATGCAAACAATTTTATGTAATCTGACATGAAATGGTTTCGGTCCTTTTTCTTCTGTATTTACGAGCCATTTCATAAATGTATATTTTCTTGATTCATTCAGATAGCATTTACAGATGTCAAATATATGCTTAGAATGAAACATTGCTTTAAATGCATACAGCACCAATGCTCTTTTGTGTACAACCAGTACCATTGCGTTTTTATGTATCTTGGTTGGGTTTTTAACACTTCATGTTTAGATATGTTTAACACGTTTAGAACTTAGTAATGTCATACATAAGAAAGTGGAGTGGGTGATGTGTATCGATTTAGATTAAGCCTGCATTTTCCCAATTCATGCCCTTATATAGGTACAATTCACATTGCCCTTATATAGGCATAGAAATCCAGTCCTTATTTAGGCATAGCCGATGCTACCCAAATTCAGGCATGGCTACTTCCATCCGTTCATCTATGTCACAACGATTTCTTGGAAAACCAGACTCTTAAGCCGTTAGGGACTTCCTCTTGCTTGAATATTGACTTCTCCAAGAAACTCATCATTATGCATGAATAACTATTCCATAGGGGTTGATCCATGACGTTCATATGCCCGACTTTACGTCAATACAGGCATTCCTAAACAGCTTCAAGGTATAAATATACCTTCACTTGCTATGGCAAAGCATGGTGTGGTTCGGTGCAGTTCGACTACCTACTTGCACGACGCACCTCGCTACAGCAAGTGCCGAAGGAAGCCAACTCTCTAGCTGATGCACTGATCAGAAGCTGTCATCCTATGCCGAGAAATCCAGCTCCAGTGTTTCTGACTCCCCTTGCGGGGTGTTGGAAAATCGAGTCCGGGAAAGAGATACCAACCTCTCTCATTCCAAGGTATGGAGCTGATTAGAAGCTAGAGAAACCTTTGGCAGTTCTTGGCAAAAACTAAACCTATTCTAAAGACCACACTTACTTCTTCCCTTGTACTAGACCTAGGTTAGGTACATTGGGGTAGGCATATTTTAAAAAGCACCAGTTGAGTATTTTAGCCTGCGTTATTTATGTATGTATTTTTATATGTCATAGCACCAGACAATGCCATTACAGTATTATTTTATACTACTGTCTAAGCTATACGCATTATACTTTGCATTCTGTCTAGCAATTGTAGCAGTTCACCTCTCTTGCATGAGAAAGAAGACTGTTCAATAAACCCCTTTTACTGAAACGCCCGTCTCTCTATTTTTCTCTGCAACTTTGTAGAAACGAAGCATGCACGATTGACTGAGTAAAATAGTTTTCTATTGTTTCCACGACTCTGAAGATATGTGTTATGCTTGGGAAACAAAGTTGTCATGTTTATGCGGTTGTCAGGAACTAATCCCTTCTTGTGTATTCGAGAACGTTTCTAGTGACCTCTGAGCTAGCTGGCACTCACAATTAAGTTTAGTATACTCGATAGAGACATACTGACCTCAGTCCTATGTCATAGCTATAGTGTATATTATTCCAATGCGCAGAGCCTATTGGGAATATAGGAACTACACTAAACCATGGTTGAGAAATGGGGGTGTTAGCGACACAAGCTATGTATCTAAAATCGATTTTTTTTAATTGTGCGCGCCCTGTGTACTGTGGGGGTGCATCGCGACTATCAACGTTGTCGCAAATGTTGGTGGAAATATAAAAAAATATATCAGTGAATCATTAATATGTATTGTTATAGAGATATTGAGATTCTGATAAATGTTTTTAGAGTTATTTATAAAGTGAGTTATCTACTGTGATGGTTAGAATTATTTATAAAGTTATCATTAAGAAATGGTAACTTTATAATTAGGACCTAATTCCTGCTTTTAGTTTTTGTTTTCTGTTTTCGCGATGTGTCT
The DNA here is from genome assembly GCF_964261635.1 of Lissotriton helveticus. Lineage (NCBI taxonomy): Eukaryota > Metazoa > Chordata > Amphibia > Caudata > Salamandridae > Lissotriton > Lissotriton helveticus. Next base: position 2,130,571,079 of record NC_136061.1, read on the forward strand.
GGGAGGTTTGACATTACCAACGTCATTGCGATCGCCGGAGTCACCACAAAAAGATAAAATAGGTTTTAGTGATGGTTTTTATAGAAACTCTCCAGAAAAACATGACTTTAGAGAATACTGTAAGGAATGCCTCGTGTGTAAAATACTGTACTATGTGTGAATGTGTGTGTTTTAGACTTTATGGATTTGGCATGATCGTCGCGGTTACCAATGTCAGGTCTGAAAGATGGATTTCAAAGAAACATAATACAAAAACACAAGTTTGAACATGTTTTTAAAGAGGTATGTATATAGTAATATGCGTAGGTTAATGTTCAGACTGGATTTTTTTACATATTATTTTTGGATGTGTTGGTGGTAATTGAATGTCTGCTTTTGTTTTTAGTTTTTGCGATGTATCCATGAGGATGACGACAACGTCGAGAAGATTCTCAAAAACTAAAGAAAAGAAACTTCTTCAGAAAAAAAGTCACAATATTTTGGGTACTAGGGTGGCTCTGACAAGAGCCATTGCATTAGTTGTGTGTATATGGTTGCTATACAAAAGACCAGATGCAGAGTTTCAGGTTACTTAGAAACACCCAGTTGGCAACATCTGTAAAGGGCATTTTATCATTTCTATAAATTCCATGCATGTCAAAACACAGATTGTTGTTATAGATACAGCCCTTGCGATTGTCTCAGAGGAACGCAGAAACAGTTTTATTAACATGTTTCCTGGCTTTGTCAATATGTGGACAGAATTGATTTGACCACCTCCATTTTTATCTTTGGCATATATTGAAGTATACAAAGACAGTATGAGGGGAAAGCAACATCAGTTTTGCAAATGTTTCTTTCATTAGGATTTCCAGCCCTAGCCCAGTCAATGTGCCTAGGTCATTGCCACCACAATGCACAATCATGAGGTGAGGAGTTTGGGAATCCACAATGGATTAAACCAAAGCCAGTAACTGATGAAACGTTAACCCTCTTTGGCCAAATCAAGTAATCTGCACATTTGGCAAACCCAGATCCCTGTCAATATATCTCTTTTTTACACTCTCTTTAGCCCAATAGATGTAGCTGTGTACACAATCCACACTCTAAGCATTTTGAAGTGAAGGAGCAATAGTAGTCAGGAGAAGGCTGGTCCTGAATTAGGTAGTAGTTTTCCAAAGGAAAAGCAGTTAAAATAAATGTGGTTAAAAAAATATATATTTCATTGGATTGTGTCAGCATGAAAGTGAATAAATTAGGTAGTGTGTTGGATGCCTAATCTGCTGAGTGAAGCACACAAGCTGTATCTTAGTTGAAAGCAGCATGCTCCTTCTAGACTGTGCTGTGCTGTGAACTTGTGGCCTACTGGTTCCACTTGGTTGCTAAGAGTGTATTGGGGGAAGGGTGTTAAAAAGGCAGAAACATTTTTTAAATGTTGACACAATTTAAGTTAATATTTGGTAGAGTGGAGCGGAGATGGAGTAGTCTAAAATGAAATACATGATTTCATATGCTGCCTTTCTCATGATGATAGAGTGGAAGTTGAAGAGGTTGCCATTTTAAAGTTGCTTTGTATGAGAGTGGTGTACCATTATTGTGCTTAGTTTTTACAAATCCTAACAGTGTCAAAAGTATCAACAGAGAGCTGAAATAACAATGTAATCTACAAACTCAATTTACTGGTATGCACCTAACTTTTAAATCCTTTAAAAAAAATACATTTGAAATGAAGCTGCATGTGGGAGTTAGATCAAAACAGAGTATCACAGTGATGCGAAAAAATATATGAGATGAACTGTATCTGTTAGAGAGTATATGTTTAAGAGGTTAGTGGTGAATGTTTTGGGAAGTAAGAGAAAAATGTATTATTGCCTCTTTATACATCTGTCATTTGCATTCTGGGAGTTATAGTACGTTTAGTAACATTGTGAAGCAGGAATAGTGTAGTGAGAAATAAAAGATGAGAACATGTTGTCCGCCTGTATATGAATTAGAAAGAAGTAATACTTGTTAGGTATGTATTGGGAAGTGTTTTTCAATGTGTTTTTGAACTTATAGGACCGCTCTGCTAGGCGTGGATGGTGAGATATGGTTTTTTGTGCTTGCACATAGTTATATATACGGGGGGACTTTTGAGTTTACTTATAGATGCAGAGAGATACATATTTTGGAAAGATGGCTTGAAAGTGTGTGTCTATTAGGAAATTGCATATATGTTTACATGGTTCAGTAAGGCTGATGAAAATGTCATGTATAAGGTGAGGGTAGTGTTTTTGCTTAAACATTGTTTGTTTAAAATTCCAAGGATTAATAGTGCAGAATGCCTCAAGAGACCTTGTGCTAGCTTCATTTCGAGTGGAACTTTTGTTTGAGCTTTGCTGAATATATGTTTTAATCACAGAAGAAGTATTTGAGAAATGTAGGTATGCCATTCGCATATGGTTTTGTGCTTTGAAAAATTTCAAAATGTTGTTTCCTGTTTTAGAAACATACTGATGCATGTGTACACTCAGTAAGCAAGCAATGTATGTTTCTAGAGAGCCATGTATGCAATTATATATCAAGTATGATACCTAGACTTCACTCACACATAGCTCAGAAAAAAACATGTATACACAGTTAAACAGGTAGTTTGATACTGAAAGAAGGAGTTAACCCATGAGCTAGAGATATAGTGACAACTGTTATATTTCTAAAAGCTATGAAGGTACTTTCACAATCAGTCAGGCAGTATTCAGGCACACATGCAATCAGCAGCCACTAGGCAGGCAGTCATCAAATCAGTAATTCACTATACATGGAGTTATTCAGTTACCCAAACACTAAACATGTAGTCTTGCAATTAGGCAGGCAGAAATTATGTAGTCATTGGGCTATGCAGGCAAAACCCCTACATTCATCTAATCACCTAGATACCAACTATTTACTTATGCAATTAACAAGTCTGTAACTATGCAATCATTATAACATTTGTGCAGAACCTATGCAGTCGTTGGAATACTGAGACACACGCATGCACTGATGAAACACTCAGGCACTATCCTTGCACTCATCTAATTAGGTAGAGACTACCAATGTAGTAAACCTATCACCCATCTAGTACCTAAGCAGTCATTTATTACTGGGGCAATAGTCTTGCACTAATACAATCACCCCAGCAGTATACTTACTTTCATTTAATCTCCACACGCTTTAACAATGGAGTCATACAGTCGCTAATTAGCCAGGCACTACTGATGGACTTATTCAATTATCCAGGCACTACCCATGTAGTTATCTAAACATCCAGGCACTACCTGTTCACGCAACCAAAAAACAAATGGGCAGCATCCAATCACTGACACTATTCATGCACTCATCCAATAGGCTAGGTGATATGCATGGACTTAAACAATCATGTGTGTACTATCAATGCACTCTACAAATCACCTATATATTATATGTATGCACTCTTGCAAACATGCAGACTCTAGAAATGCACTCAGATAATCTTACCACCAGTGTCTATGCATGTATTGAATTACTGAAGCAATACTCACACACTTGTCTAATCAATTATGCTCTACTCATGCACTCATCCAAACACCCAGATACTAGTGGTAGACTCATGGAAACACACAGGCAGTAAGTTAGTAAGTTTGCAGATATGAAATGTTCCATGGAGCTATGAGATAGTCAGGGGATAATCTACGCATTACCTGTATTCTCAGGGAATCACCTAGGCACCACCTATACACTCATTCAATCATCCAGGGAGTATTGATGTATTTAACCACAAATCCATGTATTTACAAGTTTTACTGAAGAATATGTAGTCTTTTAGAACAATGTGGGTAATTATATATGCAACCCATCACAGACTCTTTGCAAGTACTTGGAAGAATAAGTAAGTTATATAGTTGGCTACAGATTAATGTACAGATTTTTATATGCAGTGTTTCCCAGAATTTAATTCTGATACATTTAAGTAGAAAAGTACTGAGATACTAAACACACCAGGGACACAGAGGTAGAGAGGCACGCTAATAGCTCTTATGTTTTGATTTACAGTGTTTTGACGCTGCATACACTTCTACACTTGGTCAATGTGGTACAGAACCGCAAGCCCCTGCGCTGGCCACAACTGGCTGTCATGCTCCAATGGAGACACCCTTACAGCATGGTGCAAGGATGATTATGTTTGTGCAGGAAGGCACACCTTCTTTCACAAAAACAACCACAAGATTTGTTTTCAACAGAGGCAACTACACTATCTCTGCAGAAATTAGTTACAAAATGGGGAATATGCAGAACAAGTGCTAAAAGAAAAAAGAGCTATTGGTAAGAGGACAAAGTAATTTCTTAAACATATATGTGGACATTTGCAAAGATTACAAAATAAAGATGACTATGAGAAACAACAAGAGTGGAAAAAGTGTACATAGTAAGAAGAGAACACATTGTAACAATGATGGACACAACTTAACCAGGAGAGAGAAGCAGTTTAAGGAAATCAGAGCCAGGATGTATTGTAGTATAGTGGTTGTAAATTTAGTGAGAAATTTTAAAAAGTGTTGAAGGAGAGATGCAGTGAAACAGAAAGAACGAGTTGGGAGAGTAGTTGGTAAGGCTTTGCTTTGAAGAGGAAGCTTTTCATTTTGATTCTTAATAGAATGAGGACTCTTGACAAAATAGTCTTGTGCATGAGGAGACAAAACCAGAAGAAAACATTAGTGAATAGTAGTAACTTTTGTACAATTTTTGGGGGATAATGGATACATACTTCAAGTAGTGAGCCTTTCTTTAATGAAGAAAGCTATCTCCAGGATAACAGATTAGTTCATGCTATTGTTGAAAGAGGACGATGTTATGAAGTGAAAAATGGTAGTCCTCTAGCAACAATGCAAATGTAGAAGACGTTATTGCAAAAGAGGCACAAGGAAGGCGTATTCAGGGTCCTGTACACAAATGGAATTGTAGTAGTTGTTGTAGCAGTAGATAGCAATCTTTTGATTCCTACATATATTTCCAAGGCGAAGTTTAAAACACAAAATAAGTTATAACTCAACAATGCGAACTTTAGTTAGGAGGCTGTAATATGCGAAAACTCCTGCTTTATATTTCGGAAAAATGAATACAGCACTTTTGCGTGGTAATGTGGCAGACGTTGAAAAGGTTTGTGGGGCTGTGCAGTTTGTTTCTTTGGTCCAGAGCAGGATACTAGGGAAAATGAAGAGTTGTTAAGAGGAGGAGTTGCAGAACAGGACACATATATTACAGTTGATAGTTTTAAAGAGATTACAAAATTAAACACAGTGCTGTCTAAATAAACAGAGTTTGTTTGTACATGTTGTCGATGTACTTACTAGAAGATTTGAACACAGACTGTAGACATATTAAAAAAGTGAAAAAGTAATAAATGATAACTGGCAAATGTTTGCTGTGTATTTATTTGTAGAGGGACCGTTTGACTTGTCTATACAGTAAGTTATATGTAAGTAGTGTTACAATAAATTAGAAGATAATAAAATTAACAACACATACATATTAGATACCCTTTTTGTAAGATAATAAAATTCCTGCTAATGTAGAAAAACTACAAAGGGACAAAAATGAAAACAAAATCAACATTTATTATTCTTTGCAGCATTGTGAAGGGCCATTTTGGACTGCTCTCCATCACTCACCACACCTCCACAATCCAAGCAGTATGATGCCATCGGTGGAAAACTGTGGAGCCAAATCTTGAAGTTGAGATTGGACTTTTGGATGGACTGTCTGCTTCAGTGATGTTGTGTCTGCTATTCAAATCAGGGGTTCTTCTGCCTTGCATTGCCTTCTTGCTGCTCACTATGAACTCTTCTTTAAAAATGTACTAGATAGATTAATGGGTGTGTTCTTATTCTTTTGATTTGAAAAGTGTATTATCCAATGATATTCCTTTATTTACCGTTGACATGACTTTCTGTTTTGTTTTTGAGGTTTGTTTGTGGTTTTGTAAAGTGAAAAAAATAATGTGTTCTTTTTTATGGTCACATAAATGGCAACTGGGACAGGAGAAAGTCAATAAATGTGCACTGCAAAAATTATAAAAGGGGAAAAAAATCAGCATGTATGATTTTTTGCATCTTTGCGAATAGCTGTAACACACTGATTCTCAACATTTATAACAACACTACAGGCCATGAAATACGTGTCCATTCTTGAAAACTCTGAAGCCATTTCTGTTGTAGTAGTCTGCACCACTGAAGGGACTTTCTGGTCAGGAATAGCGATTGTCCTAATTACCATGCCAAGAGAATCTAGATTTCATTGAAGACACAGAGGCTAACATTATGCATTAATCTTTTAATGCCAACTCCACACAGCCACAATGAAGTATGACATCACAGTGTACATTGTTCTAGAACATAATACAGTCAAGCTATAATTAAGGCTCCCGGTTTTTCATTTAAACTGATTTTTACATATTAATACAGACGGAAATGTTTTCGGTTTTGTCTGTATTTATATATAAAAATGGGAAAATACTTACAAAACAAATGCTCCTGCTGCCTCTGTGTTCCTCTGTAAAAATCCGAGTCAGAGGTGCACAGGGGCTGCCAAAAGAAACAGGAAACTGCTGCCCTGAAACTGCTCCAGAGACGGGGGAACAAATGCAGCTGGAAGCGCCCTGTCTGCAGAGATCCTCCAGCACCCCTCACAGTGGTAGTCACACAAAATAATTGTTGGAGCAGTGCGAGCAGCCGATGTCAATTAATAGGTGTAAAAACACTCAAGGACATTGGCTGCCTTTTGTTTTTTTGTTGGATGTGAGGGTGAAGGAGGTTGATGTGGCAGGGCATGGGGCAGACATGCCTCCAACAACTATTAGCATGAAGCCTGGCTTCATCTGTCATTGACTATGCATCCTGTAGGGCAGTGAGGCTGAGTGAGAGGTGAGCAAGTCAGTTAGCATGACTTCATTTTTCTTAGCAATTACAGCTAGACTCTGGAAAATTCGTAGCACTTAAATAAAAATAAAAACAGAAATGAATGTTGCACCAACTGTGCTCTACATTTTCTCCATAGTGTCTATATCAGAGAACTATTCTGTACAGATGAAGATGCAGGATTCTTTAGATATTTTGGTGATTTACAATACCTCTTGGGGTAGGTTGTCTTCTAGTGCACACTAAGAATGATCTGATATTCTTCGAACAGACACTCTCTGTGATGGCTGATTAAATGTGAGTAAAAGAGGGAGTAATGCGTTGACATTTTGCCAGACAGCTGCGCAAACGAGACCTAATAAAAAACACTAATTCATGCATTTTTTCTCAGAGGACAGGGAAGAAATTTGCTCTCAAAATGTAAAGTGCACTTAGGATAGGCTCAAATGAAAAAAAAACAGCTATAACAATCTAGTGCAAGTGTGAATGTCAATTTTAATAAATGTGGAAAAATACTAGCTTCAGCTTTTTTTTCTTGCGACATCAATAAATGTGGATAAATACAGATAAAATGACCAAAAAATAAATATGGATCAATACAGAGGGATATGTTAAAAATAACATAAAACCGGGAACCCTAGCTATAATAGGCATGCAGTCAGTCTCATCTGCCTCTTTTAAATGCGCCTCCACACAGATAAGTAGCCTAACATTTACCTTCACAACTTTATTTGTTATGTAAGAGAATATGTAAACATTTCTACTTCGTTGAACTAATACCCACCGTCGTAGTGAAGTATGGAATGAAACACTGTTTTTATATCTTTGTTTTACTGTATTTATACTGTTGTAATGTTGCATCTATATTGGTAACTAACCTTCAAATCCTTCCTAGGTAAGCAGGCAAGTGCAGGGCTTCCAAATTATGGTCGCTCATCCTTTCCCCTTCCCCTGTTAGCTTTTCAGCTCAATCTGCACTTGAGTGTTTACGGGCACAAAGCCAGGAAGCAAGTACTCCATTTCCCCCACTTCACTGCCTTAGTGGGAGTGACGGAGTGGCCAAACTCACCGGTATCTACAGTCACAAAAAGAGGGAATCTCATACCTCATTGCCAAGAACAAGGCACCTCCGGTTTCGAGATCGCCTGCTCCAGACGGGCCTCGTCATTAGAGTGAGTCGGGAGAGGCTGACTAAAACAAATTAGAAGCAAAGTTGTGGACAACCGCCCCTAGCCACAATGCATGCAGTTGTTCGCTCAAGCAACTTAGACAGTTACTTCTCAATGCAAATAGCTGAAAGAGACTCCACGGAAGCAGTTATTTAAAAAAATCCTTCCTTTGGGTCACAAATGATTCTGTCAAACCATAAAGAAGAGAAAATCAAATAAATAATTTTCTTCCCCAGAAATCCCCAAAGTAAGGCTAAATAGGGACAGTGCAGCTAAAAAGTCAAATAATAAGGACAATAGTGCGCCTTAGCTACTACCCAAAATAAACTAAACACTAATAAATATTCAAATAATCCTATTAGACAGGATCTTCCTTGCCTAATGAACCAATGGTTCCCAAAAAAAAGATAAATAATATTTCAGTTTGTCTGAAGACAGTCAAAGCTCAGAAACCCCTCAAAATCTAAACGAGGAGCTTATAAAAATGGATTTAACAAGAAATGCGCACCTGTGTGCGAGAGATCATTCAACAGGTCATGACCAATAAAAGATCAATCCTCTCAAAAGAGGAATCCGACCCTAACACCATGTCTAAGGAAGAGTCTGAATCTCCCAAACAGAGCAGAAAAACATTTTTTTTAAAAGAACAAATACTTAGAGGGGGCTTCTTCCAGCGATATCCCAATAGCTCCCAGTTTTTCAAAACATACAGGAGGACTAAACACCTCAAATTTCAGAGGAGTTCTAAGCACCTTAAAAACCAGTGGAGGTCTAAACACCTTAAGAGTGATGGGTGTCCTACGTGACGCAAACCCTACGAGAGCACACGACAGCACGGGTACCCGCACTAATCATAAAAAGAATTTAGATGTGGAAGAGCCTAGTCCTCTGAATGAGAACTTACAAGATTAATACCTTTTTGATCTCGATCAAAGAGACCTGAATGCAAATGCACTCCTTAATGAGAAGGCCCCCTCTACATCAAAAGACGTACTTCTAGACCCTCTAGGACAGGAAAGGTTCTCTCCAAGCAACATCAATACCCTAGAAGTGCGGAGTGGTGGCCCCAAGACTATGTGGCCAGATTTATTATAAAGTGGGTAAGAAACCCACTAGAGAGGGAGACCCAAAACCCCCTACTATCCGAATGCTGCAGACCGGTCATTCTAAATAAGGTTTCCCTAACCCCAAACTTGGACCCTGAACTCATAAGTTTCCTTTTTACAATGGGCAGAGACCCAAGAAAGGGCATGGAATGATCCCTAAAAATGTGCCAAGACTGCCTACTTGATGTTCTAGTTCCCCTAGCTAGGATCATGGACATTGTTGAAGATTGCCACCAGAACCAACACTAGGTAGACATCATCCTCCTTAGGGGTTAAAGCCAAAGGGCACTATTATTATTGTAAATGTAAATGTAAATGTGGGATACTTGTAAAGCGCACTGTTACTCTACCCGAGTGTCCTGGCGCTGTAGACCGCTGGGGAACCCGTCCTGGTTTTCCCTGTGAGATGGTCCCTTTCTGGGTATCTCCAGGGTGAAACCAGGCATCCCCGGCATCTGTGGGGGGCCGTTGTAGAGATGAGGCAAGCTTAATGCCCAGAGTTACCGAGTGTGTTCCCTGGTTAGAGTAGGCACTGAGGCGAGAATTATCGAGTCCGTTGACCCTGGTCCAAGACCCTGCCGCATCAGGAATTGAACCCTAGTCCCGGGCCGTTCTCTGCTTACAGGTCTGCCACCTCTAACCAGTGAGCCACACCTCTCCACGATTATTAGGTAACGCTAACACAAGTATAAATGTAGAAAGGCGTAGAGTGATCCTATTAAAAATAAACCCCAAGCTAAGTGACCTAGCTACCAAGGAGCCTTCTGAAAACCCCAAAGGCCTCCTATTCAGAGATGGCATGATGAAATCTCTTACTAAATACGTCTCCAACGTTTACTGCTCTGGACAAAGCCCAATCAAGCATGCAGAGGGTTTTCTACCCCAATATTTTAGGCGGGTCGGAAGAAGGGGCCTTCTCCTGGACAAGCTACATATAGGCCCAATTTCTGAGGAAGGAGCTTTAGCAGAGGCTTCCAGCAAGGAGCACCTCCAGCCTTTTACCTCCAATGCGGCAGAGGTTTCTGCTCAAGAGGCCTGAGAGTACTCACACAGATTTCAACCCTCTTCAACAGTGAGTACCAATTCCCTTCTTTCCATTTCTTCCCAATTAAAGGTAGAAGGTCACCTCAAATTCTTTCACCAAGCCTGGCAAAAAAAAAAACAGTACCAGTGGGTCCTGGAAACGGTTCTAGGGTTCAAGATAGAGTTTATACCACCACCTCACGAATCCTTTGTCCCCAAAGAATTAAGTATTACTCCCGACCAACAAAGGGTAATAGAAGAAGAGATTTGCTCAATGCTAACGAAAGGCGCAATTAGATGTGCTGTTGAATCAGCAGGTTGTTATAAGTACACCTTTCTAACACAAAAGAAAGACAAAGGCTGGAGACCTGTTATAAACCTCAAAAACCTAAACAAGTTCCTTGTCTACAGGCATTTCAAGATGGAGGGCATACAGCTCCTAAGAGAAATCTTGTTGGAAGGAGACTGGCTAGTAAAATCCGACCTCAAGGATTCGTATTTCACCATCCCAAAGGCACAGGAATATCAATGTTACTTCCAATTGGTATGGCAAAAAATCATCTTTTTAAGTTTTAGGCACTCACCTTTGGACTACCATCAGCCCCCTGGTGCTTTACAAAAGTATTGAGAGAAGTCATCTCTTTCCTCAGAAAGAGAGGAATATGTCTTATTATAAATCTGGATGACATCCTGATAATGTCGCGAAACACTGACATAATATCGAAAGACACAATATCGTCCTACAAAAATATCGAAACAAAAATATCGGAAGCATTAATATCGACATCCTATACATAATTAAAAACTTACAAAAACAGCAAAAATTAAATATCGACCTACATACACATCGATCTCACTAATATCGACAACATACATATCATAATATTTAAATATCGACTATTAAAAAATATACACACTAAGTAAAAAATATCGAGAGTTAAATTATCGACAACAAAAATATCGTTAAATTAGAAATATGGAAAATATTTACTAATATATTGATAGAGCAAGATTTCGCATATTACGCGACTTGCTTGTAATGAAGAACCTCGAATAAATTATAATCCTATAACTCAACCTGTACGTCTTACTAATTTCCCTTTAATTTTGATGTGTGTGTGTATCATAGTGATGCTTGCCTATGTGTGTACTAATTTAAGTAACCCTTGTTCCTAAAAATGGCCGCCGCTTCATGGGTTTCTTCTGCGCATGCGTTAGTCACACTCACGTGACGTGACGTACGTGCAGTTCTGGTGGGAACCTGTGCGCCTGCGTACTTGCGTCTAAAATGGCTGTCTGTGTCCTAACGTGGTGAAGCTTGTGCAGATGCTTTTGTGTTATTGTCGTTTGCACTAATCTTAATGCCATAGTATATTTTATAGTAAGAGGTATAGAGCAGCTATTCATGATATACGATGATTTCATTTATATTCTATGTTATTAATTTGTTTTCGCTTACTTTTCATGTACCGCGATATTGGGGGTCTGAGGGAGACGCGAACCATCTTGAAAGTCTCTACTGTGCATGTCGCGCAGGCAGGGAGAAGGCAACCTTGAGCAGTGGAACTCAGCCAGCTGGCAGCCACAGTCAAGATGTTCCTGTGAACGTAACCTCTAACCCAGCAAGATGGAGCTGAACTGTTCCTAACTCGCTACAATTGTTATTTTCTATTGTATTCTGTCAAATATCTCGTGGGAACCCCAAAATCACTAGGCGGTCCCATAAAATGCAAATTCAGGCTTGTAGACGTAAATTTTGATTGGTGTGTTAGCCTATCCTACCTGGGGACCAATCGAAATTGGGGATTCTGACACTTGCAACATTTTGGGGGTGGTACACTGACCCGAAAACAGTATAACTAGCCTAGGTTTAGCTAGAGAAATTGTCCGACTTGTCTGAATAGCTGACCTGTCACTGACCCAACGCACTCAATAGGTGATTGAATACAGAGCGCTGCGGAGCACTCTGTCCGAATTTGACCATAGACTCTAATGTTATACTAAACCTTAAGTGCTGGTGGAGCACTTTGCTGGACAGTTCGCTAACCCAACCGGGGTTCTGACTAATAGCTGCAGAGAGGGTGGAGCGCAGGCGTTGCTTCCGAACTGCGGGTGCTGGTCGTGCCTTGGTGGTCCTGTCCTGATCCTAATCTGGTTCTCCTGTCCTGTCCTGGGGTGTCCCATCTGCACCTGCTGTCCCATAGATGACTGTCCTTCCTTGGGGTATTTCCTGTCCTTAACTGACCCGTGGCCAGGGTTGGTCTTCACACCAGTCTAGGTAAATATATTGTTAAACTCTATACTGCACCTTTTATTTTCTGTCTTTTGCTTCAATAAAGACACACCTTTGCATTCGTTTAATTTTCCATGCTTTCCGCAATCTACTATATGAGAAGTCGTACATTTATTCTCCATAGCATGTTCCTATGTTACCCTACCTTTTAGTACAATTCTTCCATACTGTTTATAAATTATAGATGTGTTTTATAATTTTCTCCTGCATATCTGATTTGAAGTAATGATGCTAGAACTATAGCGTGTTCCACTTTTTCCCCCTCCTATATATGTATATGATTTCCAATCTTTTACTCTTGAAGTATTTCCCAAACAGTAAAATTCTAATTTGTGATCCACTCCCGAATCTACTTAGCATATTACATTTTGTTCTTACCTCCCTATAGACTCATAAATGGTTGCCTTAGAGTTCTTTCTTTATGGTTATGGGCTGTTCGTTATGTTGATTATTGACTGCCTGTTGGTAGTAAATTGTATGCTCTCCGAATCTGAATTCTAGATAAACTTTTAAAACTTTCCAGTAGTTTGTGGTCATTTTATGAATACAAAGAGAAAATATAAAGTTGGTATTGTGTTGCCTGCCTTTCTTTCACAGCTAGCTCCCTAATCCATTGTGATCATAGGTACCCGTAACGGTGGATTGGTAAGTCGGGTACACGAGGAATAAAATAGGAAGGAACCAGGGTTACTGGTAGTAGAGTGTAAGGTCACCCGATTAAGGTATATGATAAATTGAAACAAGTATATGGGCCTGGTACGTGTATGGTGAAATTATTTGGCCGGGTGACCTGCGATCTCTATCAGTAATTTTCTGGTAGCAGAGCTATGGTTAGGGACTAGTTAAAGTTAGGTAGGACTAGTTAAGATAGATAGGTTGGATGCTGCTAACATTTTATTGCTGCTAAAAAGGTAAACAATTTTTGTGACTTGATCAATCACGTGAAATGTTTGCTTTGAAAAACTATGAAATGTTTAAAATTGTTTTTCTTATTATTATACTGATATATGTATTAACCCACTCGTTAGTAAAGTGTTTTTATGTTTGTTGGGAATCCCCGGGGAATTGAATAGCGAGTGGTGAAGAGAATCCACTTCGCTTTGAGGTCACTGGCTTAAGGAAAGTTAGTGCAGGTTAGGCAGAACTGGAAGCACTAATTAGGGTTTTTCTGAATGTATGTTTGAATAAATGATAGCAACGAGTTCGCTGGTGAAACTTCTATCGTGATATAACCTAGTAAGGGTCACATCGGAAGGAGTAGCAGGTTCATCGGAGCTTGGGTGATAGCAAAGGGGTTCGCTAGTGAAACTTTAGGCTCTGTATATATCCCGAAAAGAAGTGGATGGGTCAAAGAAGTAACAGGTTCCCTAGTGCTTGAGTGAAGGGTAGGCAGAAGAGATCTATCCGTAGTGTGTGAAAAGTGGACAAAAGAAGTTTACTTGCAGTGAAAAGTATCTTTTTTTTCTAGACACTCGAGTACAGTGGCGAATGTGTATTCGTTGTTAAATAACAAAAAGCACTTGCACTTTTAGAGAGAAATTAAGTTTCCATTACCTTGTAAGGGAGGGAGTCAGTTGCGGAGCTGCTCTGACGTCACTCTGTGCCGCGCTGGGATTGGTAGACACAACGGGTGTGTAGCGGAGCTGAAATTGTAAAGGAGGGGTGAGCGCCGAAGTGTGAGAACCTGTCTCGCGAAAGGCCGCGCACCCATTGGTCAAAACTATTTGAATTCGTACACTTGATTGGTTGCACGAAAATAAAAGGCGCATTTGGATTGGGAGTGATTTGTAAACAAAGTCACTCGCAGAAATCGTATGTGGCACACGTATAGACCGCATACTAGACCTGATCCACGACATTTAGGGTTTGAAAACGATCAGTTGAAAGGGCATAACACTAGCATTATGTACGGAAATAAGAGAAAATTGTCTCTTGTGAGCAAAGTAAAGAATTATTTCAAAAAGGACAAACCGATTAGAACCAGAGAAGGTGTTGTCATTCCGCCACCTAATACTCCTGCATCGTTTATGATGTTTGATAAAGGGTACCACTCGTGTGTATGGTTTGAAAACTGGGCGGAATACACCAAGGATGACGGAGTTTTGGCTTTTCCGTTAGAGGGTACATTCAATGGCAGAATTTTATTTAATTTGAGAACACGAATGAATGATTTACATCCCAGACCAAGATTAACGCAGTACGAAGCATTAGAGGAATGGGAGATCGAGGCTTTTGAGAGAGATAAGCCCCGAATGGATAAAGGGTTAACAAAATGTTATCCGAAGTTAAAGCAAGAGACCCGAGATAAAAAGATGAAACAGTGGAGACAGAATATGATTGTAGAAGGACTGTTTCCAATGATGTCAATGGGTGGTCCTCCTGCAGGGGAGAAGAAAACAGAAAAATGCAAACATTGGGTGCCCATTGGGGAGTCGGATGATGAATTATTGGATGACATGTTTATGAGAAGTCCGCCTCCTTATAATGAAGGACACAGACCCTCTAGTGAAGGGGATAATTTTCGGAGACCTCCTCTCCGGGAGGAGGCCAGATCTGTAAGTGTAGGAGAGGGTTGTCAAATACCTCCCCATAATGAGGGTTTAGGACCCATAGGTGCTAGAGATATCTGTTAAAGAACACCATTTAGTGGGGAGTCAATATATTCAAGAGAAAGAGACTTCTGCTCTAGACCTCCCTACGAAGGTGAGGCAAGGCCCTCAACTTCAGGAATTCCGTTCTCAAGACCCCCGTGTGAGGAAGAACCAAGATCCCTAGGCACAGGAAGTTTATTCCCAAAACCTAATTATGGTGAGGGACCAAGTGAGACACATCCCACTGCCCCGAGTTATGCTCCAACCTTGACCCCGCAGGTATTACATGAAAAATCATTAGACAGGATACTGGAGGAAAAGGAGCGAGAGGCTCTAGCTAAACAGAGAGCCGAGATAATTCAGAAAATCTCCCAGTTAAATACAAGTCCTGAGGCCTTGACAATCCCAGTAACTATTGGACCCGTGGTTCCGCTGTATGGGGATAGACAGGGAAGTCCGAAGACTCCAGTTATTACTCCAGTTATAGCACAGCCGAGACCAGAGCCCTTAATCGTGGATGACCAGACCAGTGAATGTGAGTCTGAGGTCTCGTTAATGGATTTGCCCATTAGGGGTGCAGGAAAAAGGTTACAGAAAAGACATAATCCTTTCAATACGAGAGAGATTCAAATGGAAACGACATCGGGTACCAAGAGTGTCACATTGGTGACTCCTGAAGAGATTGAAAGATGGAGTCGAGAATTAGAAAAACAAACTCCTCAGTCGAAACCTTTAGATATCTTCAAACTAAGAGTAGAAATGGAAGAATTGATGTCGGGAAATGTAGGTTTAGACAGGTTAAATACGTATTCTGAAGAAGAGCTGCTGTTTATCGGCAAGAGTTTTACCAGAAATACCAGAGTGCTCCATGAGAAATTAACAGACACTGCAGCTAGTATGGGAATAGATATTTCAAAATCAAAGCCACTGCAGAAACCCTATAGAGCTGATTTTTCAGACAAAGATCTGGAAAATATGAATGTGTCAGGGAAGAAGGCGCAGGTCAAAGAATTATTGACTGTGCTGCAAAAATGGGGAGATGTGGAAAAATGGAAAGCCAGGTGGGCAAAGAAGAAAGATGAGGCTAGATCTAAACAGACGTCTTCTGAGTTCGTTCTAAAGGAAGCTGACAAGCCAGAACAATTATACCCCATGCGTGAAGTGCCAGGTGGAAAGTACGTGCACGTTCCATGGTCCAGACAGGATATTGTGTCCTTTACCAATGACTTTCCCAAATTACGAGAAAAGCCTGTGGACTGGTACAGGCAGGTGGAAAGGTTTGTAAAGGTGCAAAAGTGCTTGTGGAAAGACCTGGATGTTTTTTTTTCAACATAGTGGTTCCTGTGGATTTATGGACCGAATGCAAGGTTGCAGTGGGTTGGCCTAGTGAGGAATACCCGAGGGACTCAAAAACAGGAGCTCCTTCCGATGAAGTGATGAGAAAATATGACCAGGTCATATTACACCTAAAGGGAAAGGTGCCGGCAAAAGAAACTGATTGGACCAAAATAGATAGAACCACGCAGGAAAGGGATGAGACTGTGCACTCCTTTTATGAGAGACTGTTACAGGTGTTTAAAACCTACAGTGGTATAGATAACATCGAGATGAAGGATATGACCCACTTCATTTACAGGTTTGTAAACGGTTTAAGACCCGAAATTTGCCAGTGGATCAAAGATAATAAAATTTGTTGGCAGTCCAAGAAAATGGATGAGGTTTTACGATATGCAAAGTATTGTGAGGATGAGATGGCAGACAAACGAAAGGCTCTGAAAGAGAAGGTCATGTGGGCACAGGTAAAGTTGGCAGAACAACAGGAAAAGCAACTGAATAAAATGAATAAGAATTCCCAAAATCAAGGCTCTGGGGGTGGAGGGAAGCCCAAAGTAAAAATGAGTAGAGAAGAAGCTAAAAAGAAATTCCCCTGTCACCAGTGCGGAGAAATTGGGCACTGGAGAGACGAATGTCCATATTTACAACATGGTAACACCCAAACCACTGATTTAACTCCACAGACGCAGAATGAGAAACAAAGAAAGACCCAGCATCAGGTAAAGGCAAGTCAATTGCCCTGAGCACCTAAACCGAATTATAAAGGGAAAACACCACAAGGTGATGATATAGAAATCTGGGGAGGCAATGAGGATAGAAATGCAGCAACTTCGCAATTTTTGTTGAATGACACTTTTCTCTGTGACGATCAATACTGACGGGGCCTGAGAGGGGAGGACAAGGAGTGTGTACTTGGCGCCTCCTTGCCGGTAGACCAGTCAGGGCCATACATTGAAGGAAAGGTCGACGGAAATGATGTCACCTTTCTCCTGGACACTGGTGCTACCCGTTCTACTGTGAGAACAGCAGACGTTCCAAACCTACCCCTCTCGGGAGAAGCAATCCAAGTAGTGGGCGTGTCTAATCAATTGATTAGTACCCCAGTTACTGAGCCCATGGATTTCACAATAGGGAATTTCAAAGAAATGCATAGATTTGTAGTTTGTGATACCAGTCCAGTAAACTTACTGGGACGTGATTTGTTGTGCAAAATGAACTGCACCATCTTTTGCACACCAAAAGACGTCGAAATTCAAACCCCAGACGAGGATGGCATATACAAGTTAATGTTAATTAGACCAGACTCAGAAATTAAACAAATGACTATACAAGACTTACCCGAAGAACTCCAAAAGACAGTGAAACCAGAAGTATGGGACTTTACTGGAAAGGATGTAGGTTTAATGGCAAATGTAGACCCAATCAAAATAGCCATGAAAGAAAATGCAGTTTACCCCAATACCAAGCCATACAAAATGAGTGCAGAAGTGAGAGCAGGAGTTGCCATTGAAATAAAAAGACTGCTAGAAGCAAACATCATACAAGAAGTGATGAGTAGCCCATGTAACTCACCGATAATTGGAATCAAGAAACCTAGTGGCAAGTACAGGGTAGTGCAGGACCTGAGAAAGGTAAACAAAATAGTTGTTCCTTGCTGTCCTATTGTTCCAAACCCCGCAGTGATCCTATATCAGATTCCCTAGGATGCTGAGTGGTTTACTGTAATAGACTTATGTCACGCATTCTTTTCGATCCCCTTGCATCCAGACAGCAAATTTCTTTTCTCATTTGCTTTCGACAGTCACGTGTTCGTTTGGAATCGTGTCCCTCAAGGGTACACGGAAAGCCCCTCTATCTTTAATCAGATTTTGAAAAAGTGCCTTGAATCTTTAGTCTTACCTGGAAAATCTGTTTTGGTGCAATATATAGACGACCTCTTGGTGGCGTCTAAAAGTCAGAGAGATTGTGTTGTTGACACCATTGCCTTACTAAATCACCTAGGTGAAAAGGGACATAAAGTATCTCCTGACAAATTGCTATTCTGTACAAAGTCAGTAAAATATCTGGGGCACCAGATAGAAAAAGGCGTCAGAAAAGTTACCTCAGAGAGAGTCAGAATAATTCGGAATATGCAGTTACCCCGTACTCAGAAAGAAGTCAGAATGTTCCTTGGGGTGGTAGGTTACTGCAGGCAATGGATTATGGGATTTGCAGTCCTGGCAAAGCCTTTGATAAAAATGACAAAGAAAGGAGCAAAGGACCCAGTGGAATGGAATGATGAAAGATTAACAGCATTTACTAAATTAAGAGAATATCTGTGTACAGCCCCTGCTTTAGGGATGCCTGACTATTCCAAGGATTTTGCACTATTCTGTGACACACGAGATAATTGTGCACTGTCAGTCCTAACTCAGGAGCATGGTTTGACTAGACGTCCAGTGGCATATTTTTCTGCCACTTTGGATCCAGTGGCTGCTGGATTACCCGGATGTCTGAAAGCAGTAGCTGCAACTTGCACGAGTCTAGAACAGAGTGAATCTATTGTTATGGGACATCCTGTAACTGTGTATGTTCCACATGCAGTTGTGATTTTACTGACCAGAACTAAAACTCAGTATCTCACCCCTAGTCGGCTGACTAAATACGAGAGGATTCTCGTGGGTGCTGCGAATGTAGTCATTACTCGGTGCAACATTCTGAATCCAGCCACCTTGCTACCTGATTCGATGACTGCAGAAGCAAAGGGAGAGGACGAGCATGACTGCATTGACCTGACAGAATTTAGTACTAAACCACGCCCAGACATCAAGGAAGTGCCCTTGCCTGTAGAAGATGAAGAACTGTTCGTGGATGGCTCATGTATGAGACACGAACTTGTAGGCCTGAGTGCTGCTTATGCTGTAGTCTCAGTAAAACAAATTGAAGAAGCATCCTGTTTATTTGGAGTAAAGTCTGCACAAGTAGCCAAATTAATTGCATTAACAAGAGCCTGTAAAATTGGGAAAAACAAAAAAATAACAGTATATACTGACAGTCAGTACTGTTATGGGGTTGTGCATGACTTCGGCCTATTGTGGCTACAGAGGGAGTTTCTGACTTCTTCAGGTACTCCCATTAGAAATGGAAAAGTTGTACAAGATTTACTGGAGGCAATCCAATTGCCAAAAGAATTGGCAGTGGTCAAATGCGCTGCTCATAAATCTGGCACTGACCATGTGACTTTAGGGAATCGATTTGCTGATGAAGTGGCCCAACATTGTGCCAAACATCGCATGTCTGTAAATGTCAAATTGGGGGGACCTGGAAACAGCTGTCATCTTATGGTGTTTGAGGATGTGCCTACCTGGGAAGAGTTGAGAGATTGGCAGCATGCTGTGCCATCAAAGGAAAAGGAAAAATGGAGGAAACTTGGTTGTCGCCAGAGAAGTGAGGATGGTGTCATTGTGGGCCCAAATGGTATGCCTGTGTTGCCTAGACATCTGCTTGCTTCTATGGTCAGACTGATACATGGAGATTGAAACACTGGTAGGGATGCCATGGTTCTGGTTTTCCAACAAACATGGTACAATCCGAAGTTCAGGAAGGTAGCGGAGTCACTCTGCCAGAGGTGCTTAACATGTCAGCAGTTTAACGCTGGGAAGAAAACAGTAGTCGAATTGGGAAAAATTGGAAAATCAGGAGGTCCCTTTGTAAGAGTACAGATTGACTTCATCACACTGCCTCATGGTGAGGGAATGAGATATGTCCTTGTCATTGTCTGCCTGTTTTAAAAATGGGTGGAAGCCTACCCAGCTAAAAAGAATGACGCCATAACTGTAGCCAAATTGTTACTGCGAGAATTGATACCTAGGTTCGGGGTGCCAGTCACAATTGAATCAGATAGAGGCAGACGTTTTCAGAATGAGGTGATTGATCAGCTCTGTAAAGCATTCAAGATCACACAAAAACTGCACTGTGCATATCGTCCAGAGGCTTCTGGAGTGGTGGAACAAATAAATGGCACTATAAAAACCGGATTGGGAAAGATGTGTGAATCTACAGGCATGAACTGGATAAATGCTTTGCCTCTTGTTCTGATGGGACTCAGAAGTATTCCAGACCGAAAAACAGGCCTGAGCCCTCATGAAATCCTGATGGGAAGAGTAATGAGACAAGCATGGGTACCAGGACATAAACTGATAAACATTTCTGATGTTTTGGTACTTGAGTACTGCAAGCAACTAGGTGACCAAGTGCATTCTATCTCTCGCCAGATTGGGGAAGACGCCGTCGCCAATCCAACAACTCCAGTCCATAAATTGGTTCCAGGCGACTGGGTTGTAATAAAGAAGCATACTCGTTCAGATTGCCTTGCACCGAAGTGGGGACAACAACGCCAAGTGATACTGGTAACCACGACATCGGTTAAGTGTGCCGGCGTCCTGAAGTGGATCCATGCCAGCCATACCAAGAAGGTAATAAGAGACGAAAAGAAGACTGACGCTGAAGGTTGTCTAGCTGAGGGGTCTCCAGACGATGGTTCTGAAGTAGCTGATGACGAACAACCGAGCACCAGTCGAGATGAGTGGATACCCATAATCGATCTGACTAACGACCCCATCAGAACAAGAAGTCAAACCTATGCAGACAGAGAGTGGGATAGAGAGGAAGAGACAGGCACAGGCGAAGATCCTCAGATTATTGAGATTCACGTCAAGTCCGAGGAAGAAGAAGGTCAGACAGGGACAGAACAGGTGATTGACACACCTCCACAAACTCCTGAAGTTGAAAAGGGACAGACCAGAACTAGTGTAAGAGTTCAAGCAGAAGAAAATCAAGGGTTCGAAGTGCTTGAACAGGACCAGATAGAAATAGAAGAACGTGTTCAGGACACAGAAATAGAGACACCCGAAAGCCAAACCCAGAATACACCTGAACAAGGCCAGCTTAGTAACCAGGCAGAAGAAATAGACATAAGACCTGGGACTAGTCAGACAGGAAGGGAAGAAATAGAAGCAGAAGTGCCACAAACAAACGAAAATAAAGGAGCATTAGAAGAAAGCCAAATCACAGTGCCAGCTAAAAGACTCAAGAAAAAGAAAAATATTGAACCTAGATATATCAAGAGACTGAGACTGAGACTAAAAACAGTAGAAGAAAAACTTGAGCAAAGAAGGAAAAGTTCACGTATTGCAGAGCAAGCTGGAGATAGTTCCAAAAGAAGGAGTGATCGAATAAAAAGACTGAACGAAAAATACCAAGATCCTGAATGGACATATTTGATCTTGGAGGAGTTTGAGGATCTTGATATAACTGACGAAAGTGACGAAGAACAGACAGCTGATCATTCTGCCGAAGAAGACGAACCACCCTGAAGTTGTGCAGTGTAAACTACCCGTGCAAAGTTACAAAGAGGGGTTGAAAACTTCTTCTGAACGAAAATGTCTGATTCAAATGTGAATGGAAGGCCTAGACGCAGTTGTTGTAAAACATGCTGCAGAGTATGTATATGTAGCATAGCTATAGTGTTAATAATTTGGATAGGACTAACAGTTTTCATTCCTTATATGGTGAGCAAAAATACTAATATTGACCCTACACAGACTGTGACCACTGACACTGAAGAACTGACAACACGAAGTGTAGAAAGACGTGAAAAAGCAGTTAGACAAACAAAATCAGACTTAGAAGCACCAGATGAGGAAGGACTACATTATCACGGAGTTAAGAACCAGACACATTTAAATGTATTCGCAAACCTGTTAGTGCATTATGTAGAAACGATGGAGATAGAAGACTGCTATGTCTGCATGAAGCTACCCACTTCTGTAGCTGAAGGCATGACTTATCATCACCTGCCCTTGACTTATGGAATTTCCTGTAGTATTTTAGCTAGCTTATTTTACAAAAGAGGACCGTTACAGTACTACTACTCTAACTCTGACGTGATATTTTCTGAACTTCCAATACGTGGAAATCTGAATCCTGTACATACTAAAAGTGACGTTACACGTTATATGGGAGAATACTTTCTGACTATAGGTACCATAGACTTAAATGAAGCACACAGAGATAACTTGACCTGTTCATTACAAGAACAAGAAAAAATGTTTCTAAACATGGCAGAGAAAAGAAGGGAGAGTTTCCAAAGAAAGGCAAATGATAAAAGACAGAAAACTCCTAAATGGGCTGAAAACATAGAAAGCACCCCAAATGGTGGGAGTGGTCCTGCTTTGTTGCTGGATTTCGAGAGAAAAGGGAAACTCTGCCTTCACCGCGAGAAGACTAGTTATCATAATAACATTTTCATTGGTTCCAGTCAATGTGAACACAATTACAAGGTAATTGGAGGTTGGGGTTTCAAAAATGGGTCAGAACCTGTGTTTCCGGGAATTTATTATATATGTGGAAACAAGGCTTATTTCAAATTGCTGGATCACTGGTATGGAAGCTGCTATTTTGGCATTGTCTTCCCGAAAATATACCATGTGAATGAAATTGCTGGAAGCAATGAAAACACTAATGGCTTAGTGCGTAATAAAAGAGAAAGCGTAGGTGAAATAATGGGTAGTATTTTTAGTGCACTGATACCTGGAGTGGGAGTGGTTCTGAACACACACAGAATTTGCAAATTATCCACAATAGTGGATGTGTTGTCTACTGACACAGCTCATGGATTTCTGTTGGTCAATACCGAAATGGTTGCGATCAGATCAATGGTTTTGCAGAACAGACTTGCGCTTGACACCTTATTAGCAAAAGAGGGCGGAGTCTGCCGGATGTTGAAAGCGCAACATTGTTGCACTTACATACCGGACAAAAGTGTACAAATTAAAAAATATGTGAAGAACATTAAAAATTTGGAAAAAAAACTGAAACCACTGGAGGTTGATAGTGCCTGGACTTACTGATGGTCTCCACTGTAGGTCATTGGTTTGCTAATTTAGTTAAAGGTTTATTGTTTAAGGTACTGATGCCAATTGGAGTGATAGGTTTCGTCATATTTCTCATATTTGTCTGTTGCAAATGCCGCAAACACAAAAAGAAATACACTGTGAATAAGAGAGGTGTGAAACGAAGCGTGGATGAACTTGAATTGGAAGACTTAAACAATCAGATTTACAAAAAGATGAAAAATTCTCACCCTAATAAAGATGTGAAAGAGAAACTGAATCGAATGTTGGAAGAAATGGAAATGCACAAAGTTTGAAAAGTTGGCATCTGGTTCCATTAGTTTGTGATGATAGTAAATATCATCAAAGAGGGGATTGATAGAGCAAGATTTCGCATATTACGCGACTTGCTTGTAATCAAGAACCTCGAATAAATTATAATCCTATAACTCAACCTGTACGTCTTACTAATTTCCCTTTAATTTTGATGTGTGTGTGTATCATAGTGACGCTTGCCTATGTGTGTACTAATTTAAGTAACCCTTGTTCCTAAAAATGGCCGCCGCTTCATGGGTTTCTTCTGCGCATGCATTAGTCACACTCACGTGACGTGACGTACGTGCAGTTCTGGTGGGAAACTGTGCGCCTGCGTACTTGCGTCTAAAATGGCTGTCTGTGTCCTAACGTGGTGAAGCTTGTGCAGATGCTTTTGTGTTATTGTCGTTTGCACTAATCTTAATGCCATAGTATATTTTATAGTAAGAGGTATAGAGCAGCTATTCATGATATACGATGATTTCATTTATATTCTATGTTATTAATTTGTTTTCGCTTACTTTTCATGTACCGCGATATTGGGGGTCTGAGGGCGATGCGAACCATCTTGAAAGTCTCTACTGCGCATGTCGCGCAGGCAGGGAGAAGGCAACCTTGAGAAGTGGAACTCAGCCAGCTGGCAGCCACAGTCAAGATGCTCCTGTGAACGTAACCTCTAACCCAGCAAGATGGAGCTGCACTGTTCCTAACTCGCTACAATTGTTATTTTCTATTGTATTCTGTCAAATATCTTGTGAGAACCCCAAAATCACTAGGCGGTCCATAAAATGCAAATTCAGGCTTGTAGACGTAAATTGTGATTGGTGTGTTAGCCTATCCTACCTGGGGACCAATCGAAATTGGGGATTCTGACACTTGCAACATTTGGGGGGTGGTACACTGACCCGAAAACAGTATAACTAGCCTAGGTTTAGCTAGAGAAATTGTCCGACTTGTCTGAATAGCTGACCTGTCACTGACCCAACGCACTCAATAGGTGATTGAATACAGAGCGCTGTGGAGCACTCTGTCCGAATTTGACCATAGACTCTAAGGTTTTACTAAACCTTAAGTGCTGGCGGAGCACTTTGCTGGAGAGTTTGCTAACCCAATCGGGGTTCTGACTAATAGCTGCAGAGAGGGTGGAGCGCAGGCGTTGCTTCCGAACTGCGGGTGCTGGTCGTGCCTTGGTGGTCCTGTCCTGATCCTAATCTGGTTCTCCTGTCCTGTCCTGGGGTGTCCCATCTGCACCTGCTGTCCCATAGATGACTGTCCTTCCTTGGGGTATTTCCTGTCCTTAACTGACCCGTGACCAGGGTTGGTCTTCACACCAGTCTAGGTAAATATAGTGTTAAACTCTATACTGCACCTTTTATTTTCTGTCTTTTGCTTCAATAAAGACACACCTTTGCATTTGTTTAATTTTCCATGCTTTCCGCAATCTACTATATGAGAAGTCGTACATTTATTCCCCATAGCATGTTCCTATGTTACCCTACCTTTTAGTACAATTCTTCCATACTGTTTATAAATTATAGATGTGGTTTATAATTTTCTCCTGCATATATGATTTGAAGTAATGATGCTAGAACTATAGCGTGTTCCACTTTTTCCCCCTCCTATATATGTATATGATTTCCAATCTTTTACTCTTGAAGTATTTCCCAAACAGTAAAATTCTAATTTGTGATCCACTCCCGAATCTACTTAGCATATTACATTTTGTTCTTACCTCCCTATAGACTCATAAATGGTTGCCTTAGTGTTCTTTCTTTATGGTTATGTGCTGTTAGTTATGTTGATTATTGACTGCCTGTTGGTAGTAAATTGTATGCTCTCCGAATCTGAATTCTAGATAAACTTTAAAAAATTTCCAGTAGTTTGTGGTCATTTTATGAATACAAAGAGAAAATATAAAGTTGGTATTGTGTTGCCTGCCTTTCTTTCACAGCTAGCTCCCTGATCCATTGTGATCATAGGTACCCGTAACGGTGGATTGGTAAGTCGAGTACACGAGGAATAAAATAGGAAGGAACCAGGGTTACTGGTAGTAAGGTCACCCGATTAAGGTATATGATAAATTGAAACAAGTATATGGGCCTGGTACGTGTATGGTGAAATTATTTGGCCGGGTGACCTGCGATCTCTATCAATATAATAACACTTTTTAACATTAAAAAATACGATTAATACAAATTTAAACATCTCTCATAACAAACTATAAATATATTTACATTTCACAATTAAAATACATTAAATTCGATACAAATGTAACTAAAACTATTTAAAAAAATTATATAAAATTATCTCACCAAACTATTACTTAGCGTTTGCCTTATATGGAAAATAAATGCCCAAACATAATTTCCAAAATACAAACTAACCAATAAAAACACTGCAAATATAAATTGACCAATAGCAAACTAATTACTAACTCCAAACCACTATATAAACAATTAAACACTAAACACAAACCACCTGGAAAAAATACGACTGGAGAAAATACTATGGATAAATTCGACTACACCTACAAGAACATCAAGATTCAACGTACAATTCAGAGGATTAAAAGTAAGTAACTTAAATAAAGTAAATGAAGCTAACTGCTAAAATGTAAAATGAAAAAACATGATCCAATAACTAACACATATCTATTTGTTTGTTCTCCTACCACTACAGAATACTCTACTAACAAAGAACAGGCAACAGAACTCAGAAAACCAAGATACAACTATCAAAGTATGTCCAACGAATGTTATAACAACATAAAATAAATCTAAACTAAAACTTATAGCATAAAATGCAACTGCAACCGAAAATATTATATCAACACAATTAACACAAATAAATTCATTATTTTTACAGATAAAGAAAATACAGAAAATACAGGCCACAACTATACATTGGATACATTCGACTTCAACTACGAGAACATCAAAACCCAACCTAAAAATCAGTAAATAAAAAGTAAGTAAATAATATGAACTCACTGAAACTAACTGCTAAATTGTAAAAAATAACAAACATGATCCAATTACTGATGTATATCTACTTTTTATTTTCTAGCACCACTACAGAATACTCTACTGACAAAGAACAGACAACAGGACAGAGAAAACCAATATACAACTAACAGAGTAAGTATGTCCAAAGACTTTTATAAAAACATAAAATAAATCTAAACTAAAACTTATAGGCAAAAACTGTAATTGCAACCTAAAACATATATCAGAACAATTAACACAAATAAATGCATTTTGTATTTCAGGTAAAGAAAACACAGAAAATACAGACCACAACTAAACCATAAAGAACATCAAAATCAAAGACTAAATTGGCAAAAAGGTAAACATGCACGATAGAAATGTTTTTAAATTTTATTTAATATATATACATCTATATTTCAAATAACTATAACATCTATTCTTATAGATTAACAAACAACAAAATGACAGAAGGAGCTGAATTTGTTACCAGCCAAAAAGGAAAACTATTACTCAATTTGGAAGGAAAGTAAATTGGAAATGTTGCAAATATTACTCCAACAAATGTTATGGAAGGGCAACAACTAGGGAAGCAACAATCCTTTATACCAGAGAACACAACCACCCACCAGTACAGGTTCCCAAAAACCAACAAGAGTAATCTTAAAAGAACAGATTCCTCAAATACCTAAAACAGCCAGTACCCAAATGCCAAATATAGTTTCCCTCAAAAGAACAATATCACGTACCAAAAGAACAACTACCACTACCACACCACCTCCTAGAACATATAGCGATATAAATTTAAATCCTGACCAAACTATAACTTTAAACAAACAACCTTTTGTCATTTACGACAACGAAAACAATGAGAAAAGACTAATAATTTTTGGCACAGCCATTAACCTCATAAAACTCCAACAAACCCAATATTGGATGATGGATGGGACTTTCAACATCTGTCCCAAACCTTTTTACCAATTATACACGATACATGGCCTATATCAAAACTGCAATATACCTCTACTTTATGCACTTCTACCAAATAAAACTAATTCAACATATATGGAATTATTAAACATTATTGAGGTTCCGTGAATTCTGACCCTGGGTCATAATGGTCGTGGTTCTGTTACGAATTTGGTAACAGCGAACCGTAAACAGTGAGCTCAGCACGCATGAGTGTTTCCGTCATGTTACATTGATGGATTCACTGTGAATTTAACGATTTCGTTCTGAAACCCTTGGTTTCCATTTTGTGCATGGCAGCCATTTTGTGGTTGCCCTCACATAGGCCTATGACTGTGGCTGAACAAGTCTCTGGGACACGTACACCTTGGCTTGAGTCTGTGCTGACTCCTGTTTGACCTGAAGTGAACTGACCCTGCTGCCTGAAGCTGACCTTGCCAAACCAGTTCTTGTCCTTTAGCTGGTCAAGACAGAGATCAAAGAGCAGGACATTGCTGAGTTTATGGTACACGCATACACCCTTCTATCTTGCTTCCCATCTGTTTCTGTTCCTTCTTTTATGGCCTATTTACGATTTGGGTTGAGGTCTTTTATTATGGGTTTGTCTCCAACTTGTCCAAAAGAAGAATGTTTATTATGGGTTTGTTTGATGATTAATTTTGGGCTGGACAAACTGAAAAATGGGCTTGTCATCATGCTCCTGCTTTTGTCGTGGAAACATGTGAGTGGTCAAACTGTAAATAAGGAATGTTTGCCTGAAGCACAATTTTTTGTATAAAAAGAGATGGCTTGCTTTGTAAAGTTGAGCAGTCTCCTGAGAACATACACCGTGTTGTACTTCTAGGATCTCTGTTACTGGCTGCAGCCAATAAATTTGATCTTTGACGTCACCAAGAAGTATCCCGAGTCTCTGTATGCCAAGACAGGTGAACTCGGAGACATCGGGCGTTTCCCCTGGCGCCGCTGGGTTCTAAAACCCGGTTCTTCACTATCAAACAAAAAACTAATGACTATTCCCCAGAAAAAATAATACTTGATTTTGAACAAGCAATGCTTTCAAGTATTTTAAAAAAACACCCCATACCTGTATCCAAAGCTGCTATTATTACTTCAAAAGACAACCCTAAGCATAGAATATGTAACCAATTCATCTTTTGCATATCAAATAAAAAAAACTAATAGCACTGGCTTATGTTCCAGAAATAGATGTGGCCGAACACTACAGCATTTTAATTGATACCACATTTTACAAACAAAATGAAGCAAAATTAACTGCACTCTTAGACTACTTTGAAGACACACGGGTAGGTAGGCTCCATAGATCTGGCCACAGGAGAAATCCAAAATTCTTAATACCCTGGTGGAACGTTTACCGAAGCACCTTAACGGGGAATCTAAAACAAACAACGCTGTTGAAGGCTGGCACAATGCCTTCCTCCAATCAACAGGCAGAACTAAACCAACTTTAGAAAAATTTATCAAATGCTTCCAAAAAGAACAAAGTTATCAAGAATTCAGAATGGAACAATCCATTACTGAACTAACTCCAAAAACATCTAAATAAACCAAGCAAATGCACAAATACCTAGAGCAACAAGTAAAGCTGTACCCTAGCACTAAAGGCATAGAATACCTCAACATAATAGCCAAAACACTACTCTAAATTACTCTAACTAACAAAGCATAACTTAAAAAATACAAACAATACAATGTAAATCACAATAATATATTTTATCTCAAAAGTAATTAATGTGTGCAATATATATTATATTTTTTTAAATATATATAAACACATTAATAATTTTTGAAATAAATAAAACATAACAATAATCATAATAACATTACCCACCCACAATGAATAAAATTTAAAACACTTACCAAACATATCCCAAAGACTGTAGATTCCATTTCCACCAAAACAATCCAGTTAAGAGAAAGTGTGCCCAGAAAAAAATGAAAAAATCAAACTGTTCCAAAATTGAATAATCCATTTTCCAAAAGTCGTTCGTACAACCATAAAAATCCCGAAAAATGTTAAAAAATATAACAAACGCTCCAGGGAAACCGAAAAATTGAAAGAAGTGTTCAAAATCCATTAGTTAATAAACTAACAAACATTTCTTTTAAAAAAAACGACTCCTTCCGATTAATATTATGTTTGTTATGTTAATCTTTTTATTTAGTTTTGTGTAATTTATTTTGTAACCGCTTTAGATCGTTTTGTGTCATTTGGATGAAGACAAGCTCGCGGTTGGGGCTGGACACTAATTAAATATAATTTACTATTCCCACTCCAGTCTACATTAATTTGAGGTAGGTGCTGGACACTAATTAAATATAATTTATTATTCCCACACTAGTCTACATTAATTTGGGGTAGGTGCTGGACACTAATTAAATATAATTTACTATTCCCACTCCAGGCTACATTAATTTGGGGTAAGTGCTGGACACTAATTTAATATAATTTACTATTCCCACTCCAGTCTACATTAATGTGAGGTAGGTTCTGGACACAAATTAAATATAATTTACTATTCCCACTCCAATCTACATTAACTTGGGGTAAGTGCTAGACACTAATTAAATATAATTTACTATTCACACTCCAGTCTACATTAATTTGGGGTAGGTGCTGGACACTAATTAAATATAATTTACTATTCCCACACCAGTCTACATTAATTTGGGTTAGGTGCTGAACACTAATTAAATATAATTTACTATTCCCACTCCAGTGTACATTAATTTGGGGTAAGTGCTGGACACTAATTTAATATAATTTACTATTCCCACTCCAGTCTACATTAATTTGAGGTAGGTGCTGGACACTAATTAAATATAACTTACTATTTCCACTCCAACATACATTAACTTGGGGTATGTGCTGGACACTAATTAAATATAATTTAATATTCCCACTCCAGTCTACATTAATTTGGGGTAAGTGCTGGACACTAATTAAATATGATTTACTACTCCCACTCCAATCTACATTAATTTGGGGTAGGTGCTGGACACTAATTAAATATAATTTACTATTCCCACACCAGTCTACATTAATTTGGGGTAGGTCCTGAACACTAATTGAATATAATGTAATATTCCCACTCCAGTCTACATTAATTTGTGGTAGGTGATGGGCACTAATGAAATATAATTTACTATTCCCACTCCAGTCTAGATTTATTTGGGATAGGTGCTGGACACTAATTTAATATAATTTACTATTCCCTCTCTCCAGTCTACATTAATTTGGGGTAAGTGCTGGAACCTAATTAAATATAATTTACTATTCCCACTAAAGTCTACATTAATTTGGGGTAGGTGCTGGACAATAATTAAATATAAAATACTATTCCCACTCCAGTCTACATTAATTTGGGGTAAGTGCTGGAGACTAATTAAATATAATTTACTATTCCCACTCCAGTCTACATTAATTTGGGGTAGTTGCTGGACAATATTTAAATATAATTTACTATTCCCACTCCACTCTACATTAATTTGGGGTAGGTGCTGGACACTAATTAAATATAATTTACTATTCCCACACCAGTCTACATTAATTTGGGGTAGGGGCTGGACACTAATTAAATATAATTTACTATTCCCACTCCAGTCTACATTAATTTGGGGTACATGCTGGACACTAATTTAATATAATTCACTATTCCCACTCCAGTCTACATTAATGTGAGGTAGGTTCTGGACATTATTTAAATATAATTTACTATTCCCACTCCAATCTACATTAACTTGGGGTAAGTGCTAGACACTAATTAAATATAATTTACTATTCAAACTCAGTCTACATTAATTTGGGGTAGGTGCTGGATGTTTGTTGCCGACATCATGAACTCCTGCAACAAAAATACATAAGACATACATTCCCACCCACACAAAACAACACATAAACTCCTACTAACAGTAATACTAACATTAGATTTCACTTAATAAACATTAAACATCGAAACACTAACTCAACAAACCTATACAACGCCAAAAAGTACGTACATACACCATACGTAAATACAACATATCCAAATGCCTAATACAACTAACTTACTTCTAACCACACTAAATAGTACCAAACTACTATCAAAATTAATTTAAAACACACTTAAAACATATAAAACAAACCTTACCTTCAGCGACGTGAAGTGTCTCCCAACCGCGAGCTTGTCTTCATCCAAATGACACAAAACGATCTAAAGCGGTTACAAAATAAATTACACAAAACTAAATAAAAAGATTAACATAACAAACATAATATATAATGTTTAAAAATATTACTTTACAAAATAAAAAATAAATACTATGTAAAAAAAATGATTTTTTTGTATTAAAATACTTAACAAAATCTACATATTTTGTAAAATTATAAAAATAAATATTATAAAATACATAATATTTATTATTATAATTCTTAAAATCTGGAATATTTCAAAATGTATATAAATAAAGCTGTGTTAAAATATTTTCTTCATTTAAATGTATTGTTTAAACATTTATTATTATTGGTTTTTATATTAATATTAATAGAAAAATATTATGTATAACCAACATGTATGACAATATAAAAATGTTATATATTTTGTGAAAATATTGTACTTTTTTTATAATTTCAAACAATACTTACATGTACATGAAAGATGTTTTTGTAATAAAATAAATTATTACTATCAAAATTTAAAAATTAGAAATTACCCATAAAATATTTTAACAAATATATGACTAAATATATTTGTATCAAATACAAATGTCATACTAATTCGTTTTTTTATTTTTTGTCATGTTAATAAAAAAATCACAAATTGCATCTATACACAAATTGTATGAAATGTATTTATTCTCATTAACTATATACTATTCCCACTCCAGCCTACATTAACTTAGGGTAGGTGCTGGGCAATAATTAAATATAATTTACAATTCCCACTCCAGTCTACATTAACTTAGAGTAGGTGCTGGACAATAATTAAATATAAGGAGAGAGGAGTTGGCTTAACGGCTAGGGCGCTCGACCTCCGACCTGGAGAACTGGGTTCGAGTCTCGGTAACGACGCCAAAACCTCCTGTGATTCTGGGCAAATCACTTAATCTCTCCGTGCCTAAGAATGAATGTGTGTCCTCATGTAACGTAACATGTAACGTAACTGGTGCTATGTAAATCGCTCTGATACCCAATTCGGTTCGGGTCTAGTTCGCACTATATAAAACTCTGCAAAAAAAAATTTGATAATAATAATTTGGGGTAGGGGCTGGACACTAATTAAATATAATTTACTATTCCCACTCCAGTCTACATTAATTTGAGGTAGGTGCTGGACACTAATTAAATATAAATTATTATTCCCACACTAGTTTACATTAATTTGGGGTAGGTGCTGGACACTAATTAAATATAATTTACTATTCCCACTCCAGGCTACATTAATTTGGGGTAAGTGCTGGACACTAATTTAATATAATTTACTATTCCCACTCCAGTCTACATTAATGTGAGGTAGGTTCTGGACACAAATTAAATATAATTTACTATTCCCACTCCAATCTACATTAACTTGGGGTAAGTGCTAGACACTAATTAAATATAATTTACTATTCACACTCCAGTCTACATTAATTTGGGGTAGGTGCTGGACACTAATTAAATATAATTTACTATTCCCACACCAGTCTACATTAATTTGGGTTAGGTGCTGAACACTAATTAAATATAATTTACTATTCCCACTCCAGTGTACATTAATTTGGGGTAAGTGCTGGACACTAATTTAATATAATTTACTATTCCCACTCCAGTCTACATTAATTTGAGGTAGCTGCTGGACACTAATTAAATATAACTTACTATTTCCACTCCAACATACATTAACTTGGGGTATGTGCTGGACACTAATTAAATATAATTTAATATTCCCACTCCAGTCTACATTAATTTGGGGTAAGTGCTGGACACTAATTAAATATGATTTACTACTCCCACTCCAATCTACATTAATTTGGGGTAGGTGCTGGACACTAATTAAATATAATTTACTATTCCCACTCCAGTCTACATTAATTTGAGGTAGGTGCTGGACACTAATTAAATATAAATTATTATTCCCACACTAGTTTACATTAATTTGGGGTAGGTGCTGGACACTAATTAAATATAATTTACTATTCCCACTCCAGGCTACATTAATTTGGGGTAAGTGCTGGACACTAATTTAATATAATTTACTATTCCCACTCCAGTCTACATTAATGTGAGGTAGGTTCTGGACACAAATTAAATATAATTTACTATTCCCACTCCAATCTACATTAACTTGCGGTAAGTGCTAGACACTAATTAAATATAATTTACTATTCACACTCCAGTCTACATTAATTTGGGGTAGGTGCTGGACACTAATTAAATATAATTTACTATTCCCACACCAGTCTACATTAATTTGGGTTAGGTGCTGAACACTAATTAAATATAATTTACTATTCCCACTCCAGTGTACATTAATTTGGGGTAAGTGCTGGACACTAATTTAATATAATTTACTATTCCCACTCCAGTCTACATTAATTTGAGGTAGCTGCTGGACACTAATTAAATAGAACTTACTATTTCCACTCCAACATACATTAACTTGGGGTATGTGCTGGACACTAATTAAATATAATTTAATATTCCCACTCCAGTCTACATTAATTTGGGGTAAGTGCTGGACACTAATTAAATATGATTTACTACTCCCACTCCAATCTACATTAATTTGGGGTAGGTGCTGGACACTAATTAAATATAATTTACTATTCCCACACCAGTCTACATTAATTTGGGGTAGGTCCTGAACACTAATTGAATATAATTTAGTATTCCCACTCCAGTCTACATTAATTTGTGGTAGGTGATGGGCACTAATGAAATATAATTTACTATTCCCACTCCAGTCTAGATTTATTTGGGATAGGTGCTGGACACTAATTTAATATAATTTACTATTCCCTCTCTCCAGTCTACATTAATTTGGGGTAAGTGCTGGAACCTAATTAAATATAATTTACTATTCCCACTAAAGTCTACATTAATTTGGGGTAGGTGCTGGACAATAATTAAATATAAAATACTATTCCCACTCCAGTCTACATTAATTTGGGGTAAGTGCTGAAGACTAATTAAATATAATTTACTATTCCCACTCCAGTCTACATTAATTTGGGGTAGTTGCTGGACAATATTTAAATATAATTTACTATTCCCACTCCACTCTACATTAATTTGGGGTAGGTGCTGGACACTAATTAAATATAATTTACTATTCCCACACCAGTCTACATTAATTTGGGGTAGGGGCTGGACACTAATTAAATATAATTTACTATTCCCACTCCAGTCTACATTAATTTGGGGTACATGCTGGACACTAATTTAATATAATTCACTATTCCCACTCCAGTCTACATTAATGTGAGGTAGGTTCTGGACAATATTTAAATATAATTTACTATTCCCACTCCAATCTACATTAACTTGGGGTAAGTGCTAGACACTAATTAAATATAATTTACTATTCACACTCAGTCTACATTAATTTGGGGTAGGTGCTGGACACTAATTAAATATAATTTACTATTCCCACACCAGTCTACATTAATTTGGGGTAGGTGCTGAACACTAATTAAATATAATTTAATATTCCCACTCCAGTCTACATTAATTTGTGGTAAGTGATGGACACTAATTAAATATAATTTACTATTCCCACTCCACTCTACATTAATTTGGGGTAAGTGCTGGACACTACTTAAATATAATTTACTATTCCCTCTTCAATCTACATTAATTTGGGGTAGGTGCTGGACACGAATTAAATATAATTTACTATTCCCAATCCGGTCTACATTAATTTGGGGTAAGTGCTGGACACTAATTAAATATAATTTACTATTCCCACTCCAGTCTACATTAATTTGGGGTAGGTGCTGGACACTAATTAAATATAATTGACTATTCCCACTCCAGTCTACATTAATTTGGGGTCGGTGCTGGACACTAATTAAATATAATTTACTATTCCCACACTAGTCTACATTAATTTAGCGTGGGTGCTGAACACTAATTAAATATAATTTAATATTCCCACTCCAGTCTACATTAATTCGTTGTAAGTGCTGGACACCAATTAAATATAATTTTGTATTCCCACTCCAGTCTACATTTATTTGGGATAGGTGCTGGACACTAATTAAATATAATTTACTATTCCCACTTTAGTCTACATTAATTTGGGGTAAGTGCTGGACACTAATTAAATATAATTTACTATTCCCACTCCAGTCAACATTAATTTGGAGGAGGTGCTGGACAATAATAAATATAATTCACTATTCCCACTCCAATCTACATTAATTTGGGGTACGTGCTGGACACTAATTAAATATAATTTACTATTCCCACTCCAGTCTACAATAATTTGGGGTAGGTGCTGGACACTAATTAAATATAATTGACTATTCCCACTCCAGTCTACATTAATTTGGGGTCGGTGCTGGGCACTAATTAAATATAATTTACTATTCCCACACTAGTCTACATTAATTTGGGGTGGGTGCTGAACACTAATTAAATATAATTTAATATTCCCACTCCAGTCTACATTAATTCGTTGTAAGTGCTGGTCACCAATTAAATATAATTTTGTATTCCCACTCCAGTCTACATTTATTTGGGATAGGTGCTGGACACTAATTAAATATAATTTACTATTCCCACTCCAGTCTACATTAATTTGGGGTAAGTGCTGGACACTAATTAAATATAATTTACTATTCCCACTCCAGTCAACATTAATTTGGAGTAGGTGCTGGACAATAATAAATATAATTCACTATTCCCACTCCAATCTACATTAATTTGGGGTAAATGCTGGACACTAATTAAATATAATTTACTATTCCCACACCAGTCTACATAAATTTTGGTTAGGTGCTGGACACTAATTAATTATAATGTACTATTCCCACTCCAATCAACATTAATTTGGGGGTAAGTGATGGCCAAAAAATAAATGTTTATAATAATACCAAATACATTTTTTATAATAAAATTATATAATATACTAAAATATTATAATATTTATTTTTTTAAACAATTTTTTTTTCAATTTTTAAATATGTTATCAATTATACATTTGTATTTTTTTAAAATGTTTTATGTTTTACCTATAATATAGACTTTTTCTAAACAAACACAACCCTTAACCACTATAAACTGTACAACTCAATCCTAAATTGAAAATTATTTTTTCTAATATAAAAAAATTAATATTTATTTTCTTATTTCAATTTTTTAAATATTACAAATGTTGCTATAGTATTTACTTTTTACAAACACACACAACCCATATACACTAAAAGCACAACTCGAAACTAAGTTTAAAAAACATATTTATCAAATTTTAAATATTTATAAAGATTATTTTTTGTTAAATATTTTCTTAAAAAATTAACTATTTCCAAAATTATACAACCCTAATCCACTATAAACACTACAACTCAATCATAAATGTTACTAATTATTTAAATTGTATTTCATTATAAAAAATGTTTTAAATTTTTTTAATTTTGTAAAATTTAAAAATAAATGTTTTCATCATTCACGACCCTTACACTATAAACACAACTTTAACCTAAATTTTAATAAATATTTATCAAATTTTATTTAGTTTTTTTTTAATTTAGAATTTTGTAAAAAATGTTTTACTTTTTTGAAAACAATACAACCCTTATCCACTACAAGCACTCCAACTCAATCATATTTATTTTAAATTTAAAAAAACCCATTTTTTTTCAAAATTTTAAAAAAATATATACATTTGTACAACACTCCCCACCATTACACTATAAACACAACAACTCAATCCTAAAATTTTAAAATATTTTTTCTAATTTTAAATTTTTTAATTTTTTAATTTTAATTTTTTATTTTTTCTTAAAAATTTAACTTTTTCTAAATAAAACAACCCTTATCCACTATAAACACTACAACTCTATAATAATTTTCTTAATTTTAAAAATCTTTTTGGGGTTTTACATTTTTTAACAAATTTTGTAGTTTTTTATTTTAAATTTAATATACATTTTTAAAACACTCCCCACCCTTATCCCCTATAAACCCAACATCCCGCTCCTAAAACTATATGATTTTTGAACAAACATGAAAAATTAAATTTTTTAAACTCTTTAAAATTAAAAATGTTAAATACAAACAAAATATATTAACATAATAAAACACATTACTAAAAACTACACATTATCGATATTTTAACACAACGATATTTTATCATTCTATATTTTCACTTTCGATATTAAAACACACATACTATAAACAATATTCTGGTACTCGATATTAAATATTCCGATATATATTACCATCGATATTAAAACATCGATATTCTGTCACATTGATATTTAAATTTCGATATTATGTATACTTACCAATGTCGCATTGCCATGTGCAAATTCTCAAAGACCTAGAGAGAATAATTTCCCTCTTGGAAGATCTAAATTTCATCATAAACAAAGAGAAATCTATCCTCATGCTCTCGAAAAAATCTATTCTCCTTTACCATATCTGTTGTAGTAATCTGTACCTCTGAGGGGACTTTCTGGCTGGGAATTGTTGCTGCTGCCACTGACATAGATGGCCCCCCAGTTCCCACTGCTTGATCAGCAGTTGGAGAAATTTTCCATACTAGATTTGAAAATGATATAACATGAACGTCGTCTCACATGAGTATTTTTTGTTCACCCCTGTAGAGAGGGTCTTGTCACAACTTTGTGGAGAAGTGTGGCTCAATGGTTAGAGCGGTAGACCCTGATGCAGAGGTCTGGCCCGGGACCAGGGTTCAATTCCCGCCCCAGCGGGTCTTGGGCTCAATTTCCTCAGACCTGATAATTCTCACCTCGGTGCCTATTCTAATCATGGGTCCCACTCTGCAACTCTGGGCAATAGCTTGCTTAAGCTCCACAATGGGCCCAACAGCGCTGGGATGTCTGGCTTCACCCTCGGGGTGCCCAGGAGTGGAGATTTCACAGGGAAAAGCCAGGAAGGGTTCCACAGCGGTATGAGTACAGCGCCAGGACGCCCCTTTGCTGGGGCAGCAGTGCGCTTTACAAGTACAGTCATTTCATTTTTTTTCCATTTCATATTGTGCATTGCAAACAAAATCCCATAGCCACACTTGCCCTCTTCTGGGGAGGTTCCTCGTCTTCAATATCTGCTATGTCGACCTCTTCCACATCCTGCTCCTGCTGTTCTTGTAGCTGATCCTCATCTCTTTGCTGTGCTGACATTTTTAGTACAAAAAGGTCTCCAGCCAAACTCTACCACCTGCTCACAATAAGGTTCTGAAAAAGTAGATTCAAGAAGGAGGAGTGGGTGTATACTTATACTATACTATTTTACTGAACAGTATATTATCCAATGATATTCCTTACTTTCTCAGTCATGTGATGTTCGCAGATTGTGCATTGCACTAGTTTTGCAGCAGTTTTAAATTTTGCATGAATTTGGGTAACAATGGGTAGTTTGATGGGTGTTTGGTAGTTATGTTCCATTCATGAGTTTAGATGTTGAGTTATTTTTTGAAACTGTTGGTTTTTTTTATACATGCGTTATTAGAATAAAGTTAAACCAATAATAATACTAAACAGCTGGACTCAAACTTTATGTAAAATATGTCTACATATCTGTTTTACAGTTTTTCATTTGTATTCAAGACTACTGATATCATTGCGACTTCCGGTGTTGCTGGGAACAAGGAAAATGCATTTTTGATTTAGTTATTTTGACCCATGAATACAAAGGGGATAGTTAAATTTGTATCTTACTAAATAGCTACACCGAACCCCTTATGTAAAATATATCTATATATGTGTTTTACACTTTGTCAAAAATACCCGGCATTCACAATGTGTACTTGGCAATTGCACTCATTGAAAGATACAGGCACTACCTATGCATTCATAGAATCACAAAGACACTACTCATTCACTTATGTAATTACCCAGACATTACACACTCGATCGATCGATATTAACTTTGTTTCAGTTCGATGAACCATAAAAGTGGACAGTGCCAAGAGAATTTTTTTAATACATAAAAACGTAATCAATCCAATCACATTACATGCCAGTGTACATATATTAATCGATTTTCATCATACTACATCTATTAATAAAATGGAGCTCTACAATTACTGGGTCATAACCAGGGAGACAAAAACCTCAAAGTGAGAACCCTTGCGGGTGGGCTCCTAAGGGTCTGTCATGTGAACTGAGTTATTGGTATTATTTCCAAATGAGGGCAGCTCAGATACACACTCACTCACAGACCCATACAGCCACTCACACACCCAGTCACCAACCTATACCGTGAGTCGTACACCCACGGTTTACAGGTGACAGTTAGGAAATAAAATGTAAAATATCTTCGAAATTCACTGAAAAAAAAACAAAGGTTACAGGGATGTTATAGTTAGGAATTAGCATTTAAAAAGCTTAGAAATTCACTGAAAAAAACAAAGGTTACAGGGACATTATCGTTAGGAAATATAATTTTTTTTAAACCTTAGAAAATCACAAAAAAAACAGAGGTTACACAGACGTTATAGTTAGGCTGACATTTCACTCATACAAAACCAGAGAAATTCAGAAGTTATGCACTGCTTATGACCTCACATATTACATCACTTGTGACATGGTCAGCGACATCACTGTTGATATCACGGATGACATCTCAAATGACATTACTGATGACATCATCAGGGAATTATGAGAGTTTCTAAAATGTTTGAGTGTTAAATATAGACACACCAAGGTGTATTGATGAATCAGTGGGTGAATGAGTGCCTGTATGGATGATTTAGTGGGTGTGTGACGGACTAAATAAGTAAGTGATTATACCTGTCTCAGTGAATGTATAGGTGAGTTACTAGGTTCTGAGAATGTCTAAATCAGTCTGTCAGATGGTGTCTAATTAGCTGTATTGGTTGGTGACTAGGTACATGAGTGGCTATATAGGGGATTGATTTGGTATCTGAGTATCAGTATGGCTGTATGAGTGTCTGTGTGGCTAGGTGAGAGGGTGCATGACCACCTGTATGGATGAGGAGTGTGGGTGAGTCAGTGGCTGTATGGGTTAGTGCATGTGTAAGTGAGGGGCAGTATATGTCACTGAGTGTGTGTATGGGAGTGTTGGTGAGTGAATGAATGTGTAAGGGGTATATAGGTGAGTACCTTGATATGTGAAATTCAGTATAGGTGAGTGTTGGAGTATATGAGTGTCTGTATGTGTGAGTGAGGGATTGTGATAGTGGCTGTATGGGTGAGTGTGTGCTTGTGTCAGTGACTGTATTGGTGAGTTAGTGTGTGTTCATATCTGCATGAATAAGTGAGTGAGTGTGTATAAATATAAAGGTGAGTAAATGGCTGTGAAAGTGACTCTAGGTGAGTGAGTATGTGTGTAGGTACCTCTGAGTGACCGACAGTGAAGGGTTGGATGTATGGGTGTGTGAGTGGTTATATCAGTGGCTGTAATAGTGAGATACAAAAGGGGGTTGTGATGGACGGAGCATCTGAACCAATCAAACACTCACACCCAGTCAAAAGATCTGGGTTTGATCCATCACTGTTCTTTAGCCCACTCTGCCACCCCAGTTCAGACATGGCTATATGCAAATCAGTCTGACCCTGTGCCTCATGGGAACAGTCCAGCCCGAAATGCCAAACCATGCCTTCCCTGGACCGGAAACAAGCTTCCGAGGACCGGTTTCTGGCATTCCAGCCGTCTTCAGCCCGGCTTGCTTGAATCCAGTGGCAAAGTGAGCAAGGGACTCACGTCTGAGCATTCCCTGCCACACTTATGGCGGCCAAAGCGGTACAAAAGGGGGTGGTGATGGACGGAGCATTTGAACCAATCAAACACTCAAACCAGGTCAAAAGATCTGGGTTTGATCCATCACGTTCTTTAGCCCACTCTGCCACCCCAGTTCAGACATGGCTATATGCAAATCAGTCTGACCCTGTGCCTCATGGGAACAGTCCAGCCCGAACTGCCAAGCCATGCCTTCCTTGGACCGGAAACAAGCTACCGAGGACCGGTTTCTGGCATTACAGTCGTCTTCAGCCCGGCTTGCTTGAATCCAGTGGCAAAGTGAGCAAGGGACTCACGTGTGAGCATACCCTG
This sequence comes from Lissotriton helveticus, assembly GCF_964261635.1. Classification (NCBI taxonomy): domain Eukaryota; kingdom Metazoa; phylum Chordata; class Amphibia; order Caudata; family Salamandridae; genus Lissotriton; species Lissotriton helveticus. Next base: position 2,130,612,865 of record NC_136061.1, read on the forward strand.
CCACACTTATGGCGGCCAAAGCGGTACGAAAGGGGGTGGTGATGGACGGAGCATCTGAACCAATCAAACACTCACACCCAGTCAAAAGTTCTGGGTTTGATCCATCACCGTTCTTTAGTCCACTCTGCCACCCCAGGTCAGACATCGCTATATGCAAATCAGTCTGACCCTGTGCCTCATGGGAACAGTCCAGCCCGAACTGCCAAGCCATGCCTTCCCTGGACCGGAAACAAGCTTCCGAGGACCGGTTTCTGGCATTCTAGCCGTCTTCAGCCCGGCTTGCTTGAATCCAGTGGCAAAGTGAGCAAGGGACTCACGTCTGAGCATACCCAGGCACACTTATGGCGGCCAAAGCGGTACAAAAGGGGGTGGTGATGGACGGAGCATCTGAACCAATCAAACACTCACACCCAGTCAAAATACCTGGGTTTGATCCATCACCGTTCTTTAGCCCACTCTGCCACCCCAGTTCAGACATGGCTATATGCAAATCAGTCTGACCCTGTGCCTCATGGGAACAGTCCAGCCCGAACTGCCAAGCCATGCCTTCCCTGGACCGGAAACAAGCTTCCGAGGACCGGTTTCTGGCATTACAGCCGTCTTCAGCCTGGCTTGCTTGAATCCAGTGGCAAAGTGAGCAAGGGACTCACGTCTGAGCATACCCTGCCACACTTATGGTGGCCAAAGCGGTACAAAAGGGGGTGGTGATGAACGGAGCATCTGAACCAATCAAACACTCACACCCAGTCAAAAGATCTGGGTTTGATTCATCACCGTTCTTTAGCCCACTAGGCCACCCCAGTTCAGACATGGCTATATGCAAATCAGTCTGACCCTGTGCCTCATGGGAACAGTCCAGCCCGAACTGCCAAGCCATGCTTTCCCTGGACCGGAAACAAGCTTCCGAGGACCGGTTTCTGGCATTACAGCCGTCTTCTGCCCGGCTTGCTTGAATTCAGTGGCAAAGTGAGCAAGGGACTCACGTCTGAGCATACCCTGCCACACTTATGGCAGCCAAAGCGGTACAAAAGGGGGTGGTGATGGACGGAGCATCTGAACCAATCAAACACTCACACCCAGTCAAAAGATCTGGGTTTGATCCATCACCGTTCTTTAGCCCACTCTGCCACCCCAGTTCAGACATGGCTATATGCAAATCAGTCTGAACCTGTGCCTCATGGGAACAGTCCAGCCCGAACCGCCAAGCCATGCCTTCCCTGGACCGGAAACAAGCTTCCGAGGACCGGTTTCTGGCATTACAGCCGTCTTCAGCCCGGCTTGCTTGAATCCAGTGGCAAAGTGAGCAAGGGACTCACGTCTGAGCATACCCTGCCACACTTATGGCGGCCAAAGCGGTAAAAAAGGGGGTGGTGATGGAAGGAGCATCTGAACCAATCAAACACTCACACTCAGTCAAAAGATCCGGGTTTGATCCATCACCGTTCTTTAGCCCACTAGGCCACCCCAGTTGGCTATATGCAAATCAGGCTGACCCTGTGCCTCATGGAAACAGTCCAGCCCGAACTGCCAAGCCATGCCTTCCCTGGACCGGAAACAAGCTTCCGAGGACCGGTTTCTGGCATTACAGCCGTCTTCAGCCCGGCTTGCTTGAATCCAGTGGCAAAGTGAGCAAGGGACTCACGTCTGAGCATACCCTGCCACACTTATGGCGGCCAAAGCGGTACAAAAGGGGGTGGTGATGGACGGAGCATCTGAACCAATCAAACACTCACACCCAGACAAAAGATCTGGGTTTGATCCATCACCGTTCTTTAGCCCACTCTGCCACCTCAGTTCAGACGTGGCTATATGCAAATCAGTCTGACCCTGTGCCTCATGGGAACAGTCCAGCCCGAACCGCCAAGCCATGCCTTCCCTGGACCGGAAACAAGCTTCCGAGGACCGGTTTCTGGCATTACAGCCGTCTTCAGCCCGGCTTGCTTGAATCCAGTGGCAAAGTGAGCAAGGGACTCACGTCTGAGCATACCCTGCCACACTTATGGCGGCCAAAGTGGTACAAAAGGGGGTGGTGATGAACGGAGCATCTGAACCAATCAAACACTCACACCCAGTCAAAAGATCTGGGTTTGATCCATCACCGTTCTTTATCCCACTAGGCCACCCCAGTTCAGACATGGCTATATGCAAATCAGGCTGACCCTGTGCCTCATGGAAACAGTCCAGCCCGAACTGCCAAGCCATGCCTTCTCTGGACCTGAAACAAGCTTCCGAGAACCGGTTTCTGGCATTACAGCCGTCTTCAGCCCGGCTTGCTTGAATTCAGTGGCAAAGTGAGCAAGGGACTCACGTCTGAGCATACCCTGCCACACTTATGGCAGCCAAAGCGGTACAAAAGGGGTGGTGATGGACGGAGCATCTGAACCAATCAAACACTCACACCCAGTCAAAAGATCTGGGTTTGATCCATCACCGTTCTTTAGCCCACTCTGCCACTCCAGTTCAGACATGGCTATATGCAAATCAGTCTGACCCTGTGCCTCATGGGAACAGTCCAGCCCGAACTGCCAAACCATGCCTTACCTGGACCGGAAACAAGCTTCCGAGGACCGGTTTCTGGCATTACAGCCGTCTTCAGCCCGGCTTGCTTGAATCAAGTGGCAAAGTGAGCAAGGGACTCACGTCTGAGCATACCCAGCCACACTTATGGCGGCCAAAGCGGTAAAAAAGGGGGTGGTGATGGACGGAGCATCTGAACCAATCAAACACTCACACCCAGTCAAAAGATCTGGGTTTGATCCATCACCGTTCTTTAGCCCACTCTGCCACCCCAGTTCAGACATGGCTATATGCAAATCAGTCTGACCCTGTGCCTCATGGGAACAGTCCAGCCCGAACTGCCAAGCCATGCCTTCCCTGGACCGGAAACAAGCTTCCGAGGACCGGTTTCTGGCATTACAGCCGTCTTCAGCCCGGCTTGCTTGAATCCAGTGGCAAAGTGAGCAAGGGACTCACGTCTGAGCATACCCTGCCACACTTATGGCGGCCAAAGCGGTACAAAAGGGGGTGGTGATGGACGGAGCATCTGAACCAATCAAACACTCACACCCAGTCAAAAGATCTGGGTTTGATCCATCACCGTTCTTTAGCCCACTAGGCCACCCCAGTTCAGACATGGCTATATGCAAATCAGTCTGACCCTGTGCCTCATGGGAACAGTCCAGCCCGAACTGCCAAGCCATGCCTTCTCTGGACCGGAAACAAGCTTCCGAGGACCGGTTTTTGGCATTACAGCCGTCTTCAGCCCGGCTTGCTTGAATCCAGTGGCAAAGTGAGCAAGGGACTCACGTCTGAGCATACCCTGCCACACTTATGGCGACCAAAGCGGTACAAAAGGGGGGTGGTGATAGACGGAGCATCTGAACCAATCAAACACTCACACACAGTCAAAAGATCTGGGTTTGATCCATCACCGTTCTTTAGCCCACTCTGCCACCTTAGTTCAGACATGACTATATGCAAATCAGTCTGACCCTGTGCCTCATGGGAACAGTCCAGCCCGAACTGCCAAGCCATGCCTTCCCTGGACCGGAAACAAGCTTCCGAGGACCGGTTTCTGGCATTGCAGCCGTCTTCAGCCCGGCTTGCTTGAATCCAGTGGCAAAGTGAGCAAGGGACTCACGTCTGAGCATACCCTGCCACACTTATGGCGGCCAAAGCAGTACAAAAGGGGGTGGTGATGGACGGAGAATCTGAACCAATCAAACACTCACACCCAGTCAAAAGATCTGGGTTTTATCCATCACCGTTCTTCAGCCCACTATGCCACCCCAGTTCAGACATGGCTATATGCAAATTAGTCTGACCCTGTGCTCATGGGAACAGTCCAGCCCGAACTGCCAAGCCATGCCTTCCCTGGACCGGAAACAAGCTTCTGAGGACCGGTTTCTGGCATTACAGCCGTCTTCAGCCCGGGACCCCTGAAATGGGGTGGCAGAGTGGGCTAAAGAACGGTGATGGATCAAACCCAGATCTTTTGACTGGGCGTGAGTGTTTGATTGGTTCAGATGCTCAGTCCATCACCACCCCCCTTTTGTACCGTTTTGGCCGCTATAAGTGTGGCAGGGTATGCTCAGACGGGAGTCCCTTGCTCACTTTGCCACTGGATTCAAGCAAGCCGGGCTGAAGACGGCTGTAATGCCAGAAACCGGTCCTCTGAAGCTTGTTTCCGATCCAGGGAAGGCATGGCTTGGCAGTTCGGGCTGGAATGTTCCCATGAGGCACATGGTCAGACTGATTTGCATATAGCCATGTCTGAACTGGGGTGGCAGAGTGGGCTAAAGAACGGTGATGGATCAAACCCAGATCTTTTGACTGGGTGTGAGTGTTTGATTGGTTCAGATGCTCCGTCCCTCACCACCCCCTTTTGTACCGCTTTGGCTGCCATAAGTGTGGCAGGGTATGCTCAGACGTGAGTCCCTTGCTCACTTTGCCACTGAATTCAAGCAAGCCGGGCTGAAGACGGCAGTAATGCCAGAAACCGGTCCTCGGAAGATTGTTTCCGGTACAGGGAAGGCATGGCTTGGCAGTTCGGGCTGGACTGTTCCCATGAGGCACAGGGTCAGACTGATTTGCATATAGCCATGTCTGAACAGGGGTGTCAGAGTGGGCTAAAGAACGGTGATGGATCAAACCCAGATCTTTTGACTGGGTGTGAGAGTTTGATTGGTTCAGATGTTCTGTCCATCACCACCCCCTTTTGTAACGCTTTGGCCGCCATAAGTGTGGCAGGGTATGCTCAGACGTGAGTCCCTTGCTCACTTTGCCACTGGATTCAAGCAAGCCGGGCTGAAGACGGCTGTAATGCCAGAAACCGGTCCTCGGAAGCTTGTTTCCAATCCAGGGAAGGCATGGCTTGGCAGTTCGGGCTGGAATGTTCCCATGAGGCACAGGGTCAGACTGATTTGCATATAGCCATGTCTGAACTGGGGTGGCAGAGTGGGCTAAAGAACGGTGATGGATCAAACCCAGATCTTTTGACTGGGTGTGAGTGTTCGATTGGTTCAGATGCTCCGTCCATCACCACCCCCTTTTGTACCACTTTGGCCGCCATAAGTGTGTCAGGGTATGCTCAGACGTGAGTCCCTTGCTCACTTTGCCACTGAATTCAAGCAAGCCGGGCTGAAGTCGGCTGTAATGCCAGAAACCGGTCCTCGGAAGCTTGTTTCCGGTCCAGGGAAGGCATGGCTTGGCAGTTCGGGCTGGACTGTTCCCATGAGGCACAGGGTCAGACTGATTTGCATATAGCCATGTCTGAACTGGGGTGGCCTAGTGGGCTAAAGAACGGTGATGGATCAAACCCAGATCTATTGACTGGGTGTGAGTGTTTGATTGGTTCAGATGCTCCATCCATCACCACCCCCTTTTTTACCGCTTTGTTTGCCATAAGTGTGGCAGGGTATGCTCAGACGTGAGTCCCTTGCTCACTTTGCCACTGGATTCAAGCAAGCCGGGCTGAAGACAGCTGTAATGCCAGAAACCGGTCCTCGGAAGCTTGTTTCCGGTCCAGGGAAGGCATGGCTTGGCAGTTCGGGCTGGACTGTTCCCATGAGGCACAGGGTCAGACTGATTTGCATATAGCCATGTCTGAACTAAGGTGGCAGAGTGGGCTAAAGAACGGTGATGGATCAAACCCAGATCTTTCGACTGGGTGTGAGTGTTTGATTGGTTCAGATGCTCCGTCCATCACCACCCCCTTTTGTACCGTAATAGTGAGATAGTTATTGTTTGAGTGGCTGTATGTGTGACGAGTAGATGTGTGGGTAAATGTATGAATCAGAAAGTGGGCATATAAGTACTGGTATGGGAGTGTCACTGGTTTTGAGAATGGTAGTGTGGAAGTTGGAGTGGGTATATGAAAGGTTATATGGGGTGTGAGTGAGAGGGTCAGAGACTCTGTGGATGATGCAATCAGTGATGTCATTAGTGATGTAATTTGTAAAGTCATCAGTGAGGTTATCAGTGAGGTCACTGACCATGTCATGAGTGGTATAATGTTGGGTCAAAAGCAGTGCATTGTGGGGGTGTGAGTTATATCTATCTCAGCTACCTAAAACTGCTGAATTTCTCTGGTTTTGTTCGAGTGTTATAGCCTAACTATAATGTCTCTGTAACCTCTGTTTTTTTCATTATATATATATATACTGTAGGTAGTTATAGTTAAAACCTAGTTTCCATAGGAAAAGCCTGCCTATAACTTTGCCTATAACTTTGGTGTTGTTTGACCAATCTTCATGAAATGTTTCCAAAAAAGTGTCAAAGTTGGTTCTGTGTATCATGGAAAGTTTGGGGGTGATCCATGCAGTTGGGGCTGACAAATAGGGGCGCGAAAAATTGGTGTGTTTGTAATGTTAATTCCCATAGGAATGCGCGGTTGAACCTACAGCCTGAACCGCTGCACGGAATTACACTGCATTTGGCAGGAAGCTAGATGTTGTTATACAGATTGAGCATTTTGTTATTTTGTTAAGTTGCTTTTGAGAAATGTAAGCTGAAAATTATAGATATATCTCTTGCCGTGGATATTTCGCAAAGGTTTTGCGATAAATTGCGAATGCAGGTGCCAACGGAAATGCTCTGATTGGCTGCATGCAACCTGAGCAGAGAGTTGCACCTGCCATTTTATCATCCGGGAATGGTTCCTGAGGCTGAAAATTTGTGTTAAAGGTAACATAAAGGGTCAGGGTGGAGATACTCTGATCTCATGTTTGAGAAATGGGTGTGTTAGTGACACAGGTTATATGTCCAAAATCAATTTTTTTATCGCATGCAATATTGGCAACACCGCTGCGACTGCCAGCGTAGCCCCCCATGTACCGTCACAACTATTTTGGCTTCATTGCAAAAATTGGTGAGGATATAAAAAATAAAAAAATCGGTTAATTATTAATATGCACTGTTGTAGAGATATTGAGATTCTAATGAACGTTTTTGTAGAGTTATTTCGATGGTGAGTTATCTAATGTGATAGCTAGAATTTTTTATATGGTTATGATTTTTTAATGTGGTAGTGGCTATTTAATTCCTGATTTTGCTTTCCGCTTTCACGTCGTATCCGCGAGGATCACGATTACCAATGTCATCGCGATCTCCAGTCCCATCGCTTAAATGGAGAATAGGTGTTAGAGATGGTAGTTTAGAAATACACTAGAAAAACATGAATTTGAAGTGTACAGTAATAAACCCCTAGTGTGCAAAAGGTGCGCTCATCGCGGTTAAAGGTGTGGTCGCGGCTTCCCGAATAACTAATGAAACAAAAATAGGTCTTAAAGATGGATTTTAGAGAAACTTAGAACCAAAACATGAGTTAATAAGTGTTCTTAAAGAAGCATGTACATATCAATATGTGTAGCTCAATTTTAGAATAATTTTTTTTACTTTTTATTTTTAGACGTGCCGGTGGCCGTTGAATGTCTGCTTTTGTTTTCCATTTTCATGCCATCTCTGCACCCATTGCAACGTTGTCACGAAGATTCCTGAAAACAAAAAAAGGATCTTTTTAAAGAAAATTAACAATATTTCGGGTACTCTGACAAGAGCCTTTTTGTTGATTGTGTCTATATGAGAGCTACACATAAGACCGGATTGTGAGTTTCTGGTTACTTAGAAACACCCTGTTGCCTTCGTCTGTAAAGTGCACTCGGTCATTTCTATAAATTCAATGTATGTCAAAAAGCAGATTGTTGTTATAGATACAGCCCATGCGATGGTCTCTGAGGAACGTAGAAACCGTTTTTTTAACATGTTTCCAGGTTTTGTCAATCTGTGGACATTTCTGTCTTTGGCATATATTAGAGTACACCAAGACAGTGTAAGGGAAAAATGACATCAGTTCTGCAAAAGGTTTCTTTCATTAGGACTTCCATCCCACACCCAGTCAATGTGCCTAGGTCATTGCCACCACAGTGCACAGGTGAAGAGCTTGGGAATCCACAACGGATTAAAACAAAGCCAGCAACTGATGAAACGTAAACCCTCTTTGGCCAAACCAAGTAAGCTCCACATTTGGCAAACCCAAAGCCCTGTAAATACCTCTCCTTTTGCAGCTTCTTTAGCCCAATAGACATAACTGTGACCCACAATCCACACTCTAAGCATTTTGAAGTGAAGGGGCAATAGCAGTCAGGAGAAGGCTGGAGCTGAATGAGGTAGTTTTCCAAATGAAAAGCAGTTAAAATGGAGGTTTTAAAAAAAGATCTATTTCATTGGATATTGTCAGCATGAAAGAGAATAAACTTCAGTGGTGTGTTGGATACCTTAGCAAGAAGTCCTATTAAAGGCTGTTGTTTAAAAAAAAAAAAAGAATACAGACATGAATATGCTTTTGAATCTGTGGAGTAAACCACACCTTCAGTATCTTATTTGGAAGTAGCATGTTCGTTCTAGAATGTGCTGTGAACTTGTGACCTACTGGTTCCACTGGGTTGGTAGGTACACTGAGCTAAGAGTGTATTGGGGGATGAGTGTTAAAGAGACAGAACATATTTTAAAACATTGAGGAGTTATAAGACAATTTAAGCAATAGCAAACTATAATTTCCAAATCAGGACTAAGCTAATAAACTGTTGTGCAGTATTTAAATTAAAAAAATTTACGCTAAATATCAGTTTGGACTATCGTTTTTTCACGATTATTCCGCAATCATTGTGAAAACATTGTGAACACGCGGAGAATGGAACCTCATTTTGAAACAGAGGGAACGGGTTAAATGATGCTAACCATTTACAAGTGGAAATACAATAGTCTAAAATAAAAGCCATGATTTAATGTGCTGCCTTTCCCATGATCATAGATTGGAAAGTTGAAGAGATTGCCAGTTTATAGTTGCTTTCTATGAGAGTATTGTACCATTCCTGAGCTTACTTTTTGCATATTTTTACAGGGTCAAAACAATTCAGAAAGAGCTAAAACAACAATATAATCTACAAACTCAATTCTCTGGTATGTATATAACTTTTTAATTATTTTTTTTTAAAAGTACATTAGAAATGAAGATGTATATGGGAGTTTGATTAAAAAGAGTATCACAGTGATGGGAAAAAAATATATCAGATGAACTGTATCTGGCAGACGGTATGCATGTAAGATGTTAGTACTGTTGAAAGCTAACATGAGTAATTCCGTTCAGTCAGTCAAAATCTTTATTCGGCCATGTACCAGCCATAAAGGACAAATAAAAGAACAATGTTTCAGAACAATTAACACAATACAATTAAAATTTAGCTGACATGACCAATACACAGAAAAAAAAAAGAAAAAAGAAAACCATTTTCCAACAATAATACGAAGCTGTACTGCAGAGGAGATGTACTTATAAATCATTAAAATAGTTTAATGCGGCCCGACACTTTCTTATATTTAAAAATATTAACAATGATTTTAAAAAAGCGAATCTTGGTTTAAGATAAAGTTTGCAGAAAAACTTAAAGTGCAAAGTGTTCTGTGTAGTCGCCGAATCACATGGACACGGTTCTAGTTTGGCATTGCAGTGTGTATCACGTGGATATGATACTAAGGGGTCCATTAGGATGGCGGGCGGACTTTGTCCACCCGCCACCCTAACGGAGATCGGGACCGCCCGCCATAAGGGCGGGGGTCCTGTTGTGGGTATTAGGATGTGCCCGCCACAGTGGCGGGCACATCCTATATGTTTTACATTGTGGCGGGCGGTGCTCTCTGCACCGCCCACCACAATGCAAAACATATGTTGACGCATTTCACGATGCAATGCGGCAGGCACTGCGCGGTGCCTGCCGCTTTACATATGTACATGTGGGGGGGTACCATAGGTACCCCCCATGTGCCCCCCGACAGTGGTGGCAACCTGGGGGCCCTGCAGGGGGCCCCCGCAGCAATCTCCGCCTGCCTTTCCATAGCGGCATTGCCGCCGCGGAAAGGCCCCTACTTTGTGCCATCGTAATATGGCTGGTGGTGTCCATCGGACACTGCCACCATATTAATCTACACCGCCGCGGTCGCAAGGCGACCACAGCGGTAAAGCGGCGGACGGTCTTTCCGTCCGCCGCTGTCCCCTCCGCCATCCTAATCTGGCGGAGGGGAAAACGAGAGTGCTTGTCGGGCGGATTGCCTCCGCCAGGGTGGCGGTGGCCACCGCCACCCTGGCGGAGGCAATCCGCCCAACATCCTAATGGACCCCTAAGAGATGAGAAATGCCCATCCTAAACCAAATCAGATGAAATATTTGTGTGGTTGCAATAAAAAGAGAGGTATGATTTGATTCCTGGTGAGCTTACTAACAATGAGTGCTCTACGACCCTTTTTTTGACCATCTCTTGTCTATCTCTTGTAAGCTTTAAATGGGAAAGAAAATCTCTTTAAAGCTTGGCTCTTGGGATTATGAATATATTTCCGGGGGTGTCAAAACAATCCTGCAGTCTCAGCGTCTCCAATTGTTCTTGTATATAAGACAACCAGGGTATTTTTTTTACATGATCCAGATCGAAACAATCCGTCATTATATCTCGATTTAAATTTGGTTCCTCTTTTACCCAGAAGTTATGCCATAACAGCAAGGGTGCTAGGTGAGTACAAAGGATAATGGTATTACACCCAGTTAATTGTGACAGATAATAGCAGGAGTGATTTTGGGTACTGTCAACATGCATTTTAAAATCATGTTTTCTGCTTTCTGAAGCCCTAACGTGTTGCAACAACCCCAGCCGCCGGCACCATACAAGGGGACGGTGCACGTACGTGCTTTATAAATATCTATCATGGCTTTTATGGGGAAAAAAACTCATTTTTTTATAAATCTAAAAATGGCCTCCAGGTTTTTGTTGAAACCTCCAATCCTTGTGTCAACTAGGTGAGACCAGGAATTTTTGTCATTAAAAAGAATACCTAGATAAGAAAAAGTTAGCACCTGAAGCAATTTTCCATTGTATATATATATATAATGATTTTGTTTTTGAGGGAAGTTTGCCCACCACCATTACATGTGATTTTGCAACATTTGTTTTTAGCCCAAAGTCGCTCATAAAATTATCAAAACTGATTAAAAGCCTTTGCAGTCCCATCCCTGTTCTCAACATTATAACACAATCATCAGAGTATAATAATGCTGGAAGGGACCTATGGCCTATCAGATGTGCATCTATGTTTTAAGTTCTGATGTGGCTTTCTGAATCATTTATAAATAAACAAACTAAAAAGAGTTGCAAGTACACATCCCTAGCGGACCCCACAGTCCATCGTTATTGGAGAGGTGAGTTCGCCATCAGCTCCATATTGCACTCTCCCTGTGACTCCCTGGTGAATTGCTGCTAAAAAGTGGACTAAGCAGCATTTTCTCCCTGAGCCCACCCTTCTGCACTCAGTCAGAGGTGGAGGTCAAGTCCATAAACCCAACGTATAAATGTAGAAAATAGAAACCTTCACAGGGGTCCCACTGATACTTGGTCCTTTTAAACCAACAAAGAAGAAATTGGAACAGAAGCTGAAATATAAAAAGAACATCTTTATTAACCTCAAATGAGGTAGACTACGTCACACAGAAGCCTTAGCAGATGAATGAGGCAGTCTGAGGAGTACAGAAAACTGGGGCCTTATGTATGCTTAGGGTTACATAGTCATTTATAAGAAGACAAATGCTGACCATACAGTAAACTACTAATATCTCCTTGTTTGGAGTGACAAATCTGCTTGAATCCAAAATTTGTCTGGTATTTTATTTATACCGTTGAATTTTATTTTTCAGAAATTAGAAAATTGGTTTGTTCGAAAAAGACATACCACATATATTACACATAAATCAACATATACTTAGTCACAATACTATCAACTCTAAACAACAATACATAAATGACAACATATCATGTATACATTAGCACTACGGTTTGTGCTACAACAGCAATATTCCTTATTTGCACTATCTTTTTTTATGAGTGAAGTGTATTCACAAAAAGAAGAATCAAATGGAGAAAAAGCATTAATATTATAAACAATATTGGTGAAACTGAAAGAATTAATCAAAATTTCAGTCATTCAAGGAGTCAGTTATTCCTAGCTGTTCCAATACTTGTCTCCAATGGGCCGACGCGTTTCGAACTCGCTATTTCAATTCGCGCGTTCTCATCAGGGCTTTTTACTTTTTCCTGCATTGTGTGTGCAAAAATATGAAATAGAAATTCATCAGATTCTGTTTTATGCTTTTCGAGCCTCTTATTACCACTTTAAGTTTAGCTGCAACATGCATACCTTCAAAGGTCTTCGCAGTTACGTAGGGTTCAATTTATCTATGCGGAGGTCCCTGTCGCAATGTTTCTGAAATTTGAAGAAATCAAAATTATGGAATCAGTTAAAGGCAAGAGCCCGTTGCCTGATGCCAAAACACACACTCCATTTTCATACCTTTATTGGTGTTTGTGAAATCCAATCTTTAAACAAGGAGTTTGATAAGTCAGTAGAACCACTAGATTATCAGCTCAGGACTTGTTTTAAATAAACGATCATTTTGTTTAGGCAGACAAACAGGACCCACATGGGCGCCCCTGACAAAAAGCGGGATTACTGACTTATCAAACTCCTCGTTTAAAGATTGGATTTCACAAACACCAATAAAGGTATGAAAATGGAGTGTGTGTTTTGGCATCAGGCGACGGGCTCTTGCCTTTAACTGATTCCATAATTTTGATTTCTTCAAATTTCAGAAACATTGCGACAGGGACCTCCGCATAGATAAATTGAACCCTACGTAACTGCGAAGACCTTTGAAGGTATGCATGTTGCAGCTAAACTTAAAGTGGTAATAAGAGGCTCGAAAAGCATAAAACAGAATCTGATGAATTTCTATTTCATATTTTTGCACACACAATGCAGGAAAAAGTAAAAAGCCCTGATGAGAACACGTGAATTGAAATAGCGAGTTCGAAACGCGTCGGCCCATTGGAGACAAGTATTGGAACAGCTAGGAATAACTGACTCCTTGAATGACTGAAATTTTGATTAATTCTTTCAGTTTCACCAATATTGTTTATAATATTAATGCTTTTTCTCCATTTGATTCTTCTTTTTGTGAATACACTTCACTCATAAAAAAAGATAGTGCAAATAAGGAATATTGCTGTTGTAGCACAAACCGTAGTGCTAATGTATATATGATATGTTGTCATTTATGTATTGTTGTTTAGAGTTGATAGTATTGTGACTAAGTATATGTTGATTTATGTGTAATATATGTGGTATGTCTTTTTCGAACAAACCAATTTTCTAATTTCTGAAAAATAAAATTCAAAGGTATAAATAAAATACCAGACAAATTTTGGATTCAAGCAGATTTGTCACTCCAAACAAGGAGATATTAGTAATTTACTGTATGGTCAGCATTTGTCTTCTTATAAATATAATACGGTCCAGCTGACCTTACGTCCCAGGACCTACCTCCCTATTGTTTAATAGGGTTACATAGTCAGCATAAGACCAAGGGGCAGTCCTGGCTCATGTAAGCATGCAAAATGACTAATATGGACATGCAAGATCTGCTTGCTCAACAAAGTGGGAGGAGTTAACAGTTGCTAATTCTGGTGAACACATCCTGACATTTACAGACTAGAAACAGTTGCAAGGACATCTGCAAGCTCAACTGAGCATGTGTGAAGGTGGAAGATGCTAAATATAGTTCATTTCTAGGCAGATTACAAGAGCAGTCAACACTAAGGGAGGACAGAGCACATAGCGAGCACGTGGCAGCACATGGCAAACAAGATGGCTGTCAGAAATACAAAATGACTTTCAGCTCATGCTAACAAATCCCTCCAATATTTAACATAAAGACCCTGACTTAGCCATGGTATATTTGCCAATTACCAGGTGCATATTAAGGCACTGTTCTTTAGTGCCCAAGCCTTTCCTGAAGCCATATTGAACATTGGAGAACATCCCATTTTCTGCTATCCATGTCTCCAACATTTAGCTCTCTTTAACTCTCTAATATTACTCGTTCCATAATCTTGCAAGAGCATTCGATTAAAGATATTGGTCGGTAACATTTAGGGTCTGACCTGTCTCCCTTTTTAAATATAGGGACTATTAGAACCAATCTCCACAAGTCCGGGGGACCCTGTGCCACATAGCATCTCAAGATATTAGTGAGCAATGGAAGCCACAGGGTGATGTTGGCTAAAAACAAATCTGCATGTATCCCATCTGGCCCCGGCGCTTTGTTCTTTACAGTCTGGGATGAGTAATGCCTTTAAAAATGAAAATGTTTTAAATGTCTAAGATTCATGTGCACAACAGACAGATCTGTGTTATTTGCATTCTGGGAACTGTAGTACTTTTAGTCACAATATTAAATAGGAATAGTGTCCTCATGAATAAAACATAAGAACATATGCTGTGCCTGTATATGAATTATAAAGCAGAAATACTTGTTAGTTATGTATGAGGAAGTGTTTGTCAATGTGGTTTTTATCTTATATGACCAGTTTGCATATATTTAGATGGTAAAATAATGTTTTTCTGGTTGCAGATAGTTATATGTACGATGAGACTCCTGCGTTTACTTAAAGATACAGAGAACTATATATTATTGGAAAGATGCCTGAAGGTGTACACCTATTATGAAATCACAAATATGTTTGCATGGCGATCTATGTTCTTTAAGGCTGTTGTAATTTTCATGTATATGGTGAGAGTGGTGTATTTCTTTAAACATGCTATATGTAACATTGAGGAGGGTAAATAGTGCAGAATGTCTCTTGAGAGTTCTTGTGCTAGGTTCACATGTCGTGTAACTTTTCTTTGAGAAATGCTGAATATATTTTTTAAAGACACTGGGAATATTTGCGAAATTATGTAAGTATGCCCTTAAGATAAGGTTTTGTGCTTTGAAAAAGTGAGAATTGTTGTTTTCAGTTTTAAAAACTTACTGATACATGTGCATGCTGAGTAACAGAGAAATGTATGCAATTATATATCAAGTGTGATATCTAGACTTATCCAATCACCAAGGCACTACACATGCACTCTTCCAATCATGCAGGCACTAATTAAGTACTCATTGAACTACGTAGGCAACACCCATGTGTTCCCCCAATCACCCAGATAGCAGTACTATAGTCATGTGAATACACAGGCACTAACTATGCAGATATGGGCCCACTGATGTAGTTCCTACATACTCAGAGAATACTGCAGGCACTGCTTATATTCGGAGAGAATCACCTATGCACTATCTATGCACTGAAACAATCATCCAGGGACATTGTTGTACACAAACAGAAACACAAGTATTTGCAATTTTCAGTGAGGAATATGTACTCTTTCAGGACCATCTGGCACAATATATATGTAACCTATCACACACTGTTTGCATGTACTCTGAGGAATTAGTGAGCTATATGCTGTGATACAGTTTAATGTGCAGATTTGTATATAGTGTTTCTCACAATTTTATCTAACACATCTAAGTAGAAAAGTACTGAAACACTAAATATTACAGTAACACAGTGGTAGAGAGGAACACAAGTAGCTCTCATGTTGGGTTTTTGGATTTACAGTATTGAGAGACTATCTACATTTACACTTTGGTTGATATTTATTTTAATATTTAGTACATAAGGGATAAAGTGGTATTTTAGCGTGAATAAGTGAGAACTGAGATATGGTGCCGGTGTGTTGTAGGAGAGGGAGTATAATATTAAAAGTTAACTAATTGTGTTTTGGTTTGGGTTTGGTACAGTGAAGTATTGGTTGTAGTTATAGGTAGATTCATTTTAAAACTGCAACATAACATACAAACTCTGTTTGTATTATGTGTAAGCCAGTAATAAAGTAGTTGGTACCTTGGCTAGAACTTTTTTTTAATATAGGGGGATATGTACAATGAAGTGGTGGAGCGTGTTGTTAGCCTCCTTGGCTTAACGACACGTTTCGCCACTTCGGAAATACAAGGCTGCACCATATGTGCAAGAATGTGTTGCAGCCTTGCGTTTCCCCATGCGACAGCACCAAGTTTAACAACTTAGCGCCAATGCAGGCACCCTTGCACCGGAGTGCCAGGGTGTCTGTGTGCAGGGGAGGATTGGTTATGTGTAGGAAGGTGTCCCTTCCTGCACATAAACAATCCTAAAATGCCATTTTGTAACTTTCATGTGTGCTGCTCAATGCAGCACAAATGAAAGTAACAAAATGGCATTTTTTAAAGGTTTGTTCATATACAGGAAGGAACACCTTCCTGTACATGAACAAACCATGGCATTTTGCTTTTACCATTTGTGCTGCACAAGGCAGCATACATGGAAAAAGCAACAAGCATTTGCATAGCCAATAGGTCTCACCTTTGGGCCCTTATAAGAGTTTAGTCATGCAGCACATATCCCAAAAATAATAATTGTAAAATAAGAGCATGGGTGGGACTGGAGGGCAGCAACTGGAGTGAGAAGTGATCAGCAGTGGGAGGCTGAGTGAGGGCATCCACGGGAAGAGGGTGGGAGCATCGTGCACATTTGACACAGTGCACAGGTGAATGTGGGCTCACTACATTCAGTGGTGACAGAAGACTCACTACAGGCAGCATAAACAGCTGAGAGGAATAGTTACACAGCTTGTACAGGTGCGAAGCCTTTGACAGGGAGTGCTGGGCACTGAGAACTTGGCAGTATCGGCCCTGCCATTCCCCCGGCGATGAAAAGAAGGGAGCTGCGGGGGTGAGCTATAATGTAAATCTTACCTGCACTAGTGTCTCTTGCGGCAACAAGAAAATTGTTTTTGTTATATTTTTTCAAGGCACAAGTCGTAAATCTGTTCGAAAATTTGGAAACGACTACTTCTGAAGTTCCTAGAGTCACCGCAGCGCTGGTAAAAAGGAGGTGGAACTGCCTCAATGCCAGGAAGGGGGGTTCAGGAAAAAGGATGTGCAAAAAGTGCCCTTCACCGAAACTCTGCCAGTGTGACAATTGAGGGGCCGCCGCAGTGACAAAGAAAACAGTGGCAAGTTATGGAACACGGCGCTACGGAGGGTGCAAGTTCGAAACTCAGCCTTCGATCCCTGGCTGACAAGACATTAAATGTGGTGTTTGTAACATCTGTCATTTACAGCGCTTAGAAAGGTAAACGGGTGGCATGTAACGCCATCTAAAAATTATCCCTGCAGCTGTGCAGTCATGGTCTGTCACGACAGTCCCAAAGCTCGCATTAATGTTTTGATAGCCCAGAAATGTAAAGGAAACTGCATTTTCTCTGTCTGGCATTCCTCGTGAAAGCGTTATGATTTCTGTGTGTTTTGCACAGTCACTGCCTCCTACCTGTGCTACCGCACTAAATCTGTGTACTCTGCAGCCGCAACAAGCCCCTGCCTCCACCCCGTCCCGTTGTACCCATCCCCATTGCAGGGTGACGGGGAATGTCCCTCTTCAAGTGGGCTGCGGATAAGGCCCCCATCCCTCCCCAGGCATGCAGTGTGTGGATCTGAGCCTTACCACCCCACTTATGCTGCCCTTGTACATAGGGAGCAGTGCCAAATACAATGGGTGTTGTGGTGGAACGTCCACCACAACACACACTGCATGCCCCTTTTACGCTAACCATAGTGTGAAAGAGTGTCTTGTACATAAGGTGCATCCCCTATTGCCACCACAACGTCCGTAAAAGTGAAGTTGTTGTGGCAATAGGGGCTTGTACATATGCTCCATAGTTGTTGTTTTTTTAACAGAAGAATAGCTGCATATTTACAGACAGACAGCCTACAAAACCTTGGATGAAAAAGGAACAGAAGCACCTACAGTATCTATGCAGAACTGAGTCTTAAAATGGGCAAAATAAAGAAAAAGTGGAGAACGAAAAAAGAGCTATTGGTAAGAGGACAAAGTATTGTTACATAAATATACTTTTGCATGGTACTGTCACAGACGTAGAAAAGGTTTGTGATGGTGTGCAGTTTCGTTTCTTTGGTCCTGAGCAGGATTCTTGGGAAAATGAAGAGTTGTTAAGAGGAGGAGTTGCAGAATAGGACACAGGTATTACAGTTGATAGTTTTGAAAAGAGATTACCAAAACCAGAGTATTTTGTATATGTTGTTGACGCATTCACTAGAAGATTCAAACACAGATTGTTGACTTGTATTTAAAAAGTGAAAAGTAAATATTGATAACGGCCAAAAGTTAGCTGTGTATTTATTTGTAGAGGAATCCTTTGACTTGTCCATACAGCAAGTTATATGTAAGTAGTGTTAGAATAAATTAGACGACAATAAAGGGAAGACCACATAGATATTAGATACCCATTTTGTAAGTTAATAAACTATGTGCTAAAGTAGAAAAACTATGAAGGACCAAAGATTCAAATAAATCAGCATTTTTGACTCTTTGCAGCATTTCAAAGGGCTGTTATGTACTGCTCTCGCACACACTACATCTCCACAATCCATGCAGTATGATGTCATCCGGCAAGAATGTGGAGCCAAATATTGAAGTTGAGATTGGACCTCTGAAAGGACTCTTTGCCCTGGTGTTGTTGTGGTTGCTTTGAAGTTCAGGGTCCTTCAGCCTTGCGTTGCCTTTTTGCTACTTTTAAACTATTGCTATGGTTTGTTGTTAGATGGTAAAGCATAGAAGTAGACCTGCAAGAATATTTTTATTTGTAGCCCTTGACAATTTCTTGTGACATATTGTGCATTGCGCAAATCTGCTCACTATGAACTCCTCCTAAAGAATGTTCAAGATAGGTAAATGGGCGTGTTCTTATTTTTTTATTGTCCAAGGATATTTGTTTATTTCTTGGAGACATGATTTTCAGGTTTTTTTTTAAGTGCTTTGTATACTTTTTTTATTGGGTTTTTTTGGTAACAAAAGTGGCAACTGGGACAGGATAAGTTCAAAAAATGTGCACTGAGAAAAGTGCAAAGAATATAAAAAGGTAGAAAAAAATTAGCATATATGATTTTTTGCAACATTGCGAACAGCTGTAACACACTGCTCACCAGCAGTTATAATAATACTACAGCGCATGCAATACGGGGCCATTCTTGAGAAGTATGGAGACATATCTCTTATAATAGCCTGCACCTCTGAAGGGACTTTCTGGCACGGTATTGTTGCTATTGCCACTGATGTAGATGGTCTTCCAGCTACCCTCTGGTAGATCTCCGGTTGACGACATTTTCTATGATAGGTTTTAGGATAATATAAGATGGAAGTTGTCCCACGTGAATATGTTTTGTTTGTCCCCTTAGAGAGGGTTGTGCCAAACATTGTGCATTGAACTAGTTGTGCAGCAGTTTTTGATTCCCCGTGAGTTTAGGATGTCAATGGTAACAATGGATAGTTTTATGTTGGTATGTTACGTTCACGAGTTCAGATATTGACATCTATTTTTTAAACTGTTGTTTTTTAGCAATATGTTATTAAAATAAAGTTAAACCAATGTTATCAAACAGCTAGAGTTAAAGTTGTGTACAATATGTCTATATATCTGTTTTACACTTTGGCATTTGTGTATTTCTGACTTCTGATGTAATTGCGACATCCGGTGTTGATGTGAAGAAGGGAAGTGCATTTTTGATGTAGTTATGTCAACAAATGAATATAAAGGAGAAAGTTAAATTAGTATCTTACTAAATACCTACACTGAAACTTTAAGTAAAATATGTCTATATATGTGTTTTACACTTTGTCAATAACACCTGGTATGCTCAGTGTTTCCCGGCAATTACGCTCATGAAATCACAGAGGCACTACCTGTGCAATCATCAAGGACGTCCTTTCTTAACCACTCTGCAAACGTGCCTCCTGGCACACTACTAGTTGGGGGATGAAGTCCCATGGCTATTGAGGGTTGTTGGGTGCCAACTACCCCTACTGTTACCTCCAGCAGGTTCCACCCAGTGAGTTTGCTAAGACTTCTTCGGAGGCCAAGCCCCTGGCAAACTACTGGTTGGAGAATGAGTTCTCTTGGATGTAAAGGGACACTGGGGACCAAGAAGTCCTCCTGGCCCTTTCTGTAAGTCCTATACAGTAGGATTGCTGAGAGCTGGTCAGAGGCCTGCCCCCTTTCCCCACCTCTCTGAAAACACCAGTACTACTATAACATAATATTTTTAAACCTTAGAAATTCAATGAAAAAACTAAGGTTACAGGGACGTTATAGTTAGTTTAACACTTCACTCGTACATAGTCAAAGAAATTCAGAAGTTATAGTTAGCTGAGCTAAATAGAACTTGCGCCTCCACAATGCACTGCTTTTGACCTCACATATTACATCACTCATGACATGGTCAGTGACATCACTGATTACATCACTGATGACATCTCAAATTAAATGATTGATGACATCACCCACAGAATCTCTGACGCACTCACTCACAAACTCATATAACCTTTCATAAACCCACTCCAACTTTCACACTCCCTTTCTCAAACCCATTCACACACCTGTACCAGTACTTACACAGCTAGTCACTGATTCATAGATCAACACACACATCCATATAGGCACTCACACCCACTCACTAATACAGCAACTGACATATCCACTCATGTAGCCACTCACTCAGTTATGTTATGTTATGTTATATTGGTATTTATAGCGCGCACAACTACTCATGAGTATCCTGGCGCGAAGCAATAATACACTTATGGCGAGAGAAATGCATTAATAGGCCTGGCCGAAGAGGTGGGTTTTGAGAAGTTTTTTAAAACATCTTATATCCTGAATGTGGCGTAGGACTGTAGGTAGGGCATTCCAAAGAATGGCTGCTTTTACAGAGAATGATTGGCCGCCCAACCTGGCGCGACGGAAGTAAGGAATTACCATCAAACGGTGGGCCGCTGATCTTAAAGGTTGTCGGGGAATGTAGAAGGCCACTCTCTTCCTAATGTAAGAGGGGCCTGAGTCATACAGTCAGTCACTCATAGAGTTAGTCACACACCTACTCACCCATACACTCAATCAAACAGCCACTTACCCATTGTTACACAAACACTCACTGACTTACTCATACCGATACGAGCACATACTCACTCACCTATTCAGTCACTGACACAAGCACATACTCCACCTTTAAGCCACTCTCACATTCACTCACCCATACATTCACTCACATACCCCATTACGCACCTGTACTTCCTTTCACATACCAAGTTACTCACCCATATACCACTGACACATGTACTCACTGACCAACACAGCCATACACACACTCACTCACCCTACAGCCCTTCACACACACACACTCACTAACCCATAGAGACATTGACTCACCCACTCACTCATCCATACAGGCAATCACACACCCTCTCACCCAACCATATAGACTCCTATACACCCATGCAGGTACTCAAACAACCAATCACTCACCCATACAGAAACTCAAGTAGCCATTCAGACACCCATACAGCCACTTGGACACCAAATCCCTCACTTATACAGTCAATCGCACACTCATTGAATCATCCATACACCTTGGTATATATATTTAACACACATAACCCTTTTAACCCCTTGACCGCGGCGAAAATTCCGCCGCGGTGCGGGTGATTTATGGCGTGGGCGTGGTTCGGACGGCCCCTGGCCGTCCTCCGCACACGCCCACCGTGACGTCGGACGGCCGCCGGCCGTCCGACGCATGGAAAGGGTTAAAAACTCAGTCACTGGATGATGTCATCAGTGATGTCATTTAAGATGTCATCAGTGATGTCACTGACCATGTCATGAGTGATGTAATATGTGAGGTCATAAGCAGTGCATTGCAGGGGCACAAGTTATAGTTAGCTCAGCTAACTATAACTGCTGCATTTCTTTGGTTTTTGTAGGAGTGAAATGTAAACTTAACTATAACGTCCCTGTAACCTTTTGGTTTTTTCAGTGTGCATAATATACATCAATCAATATGCTAGCCTTGAATGCAAAAATACAAACGCACAAATATTGTTCTTCTTGCTTGCGTGATCAGTCCTACTGTCTATATTCACCCATTTCAGCTTTGCTTTGATAAAAACAGACTGGATTATCAGGAACTGCTTTGGCAAACTCCATTTCGAATGCTCTTTTGTCCACAAATACTGCACTGAAGCACAGCTGGATTACGCAGCCCGTACTGCCTTTCAGTCTCGGTACTGCCACATAACTTGTCATTGTTTTTTTGATTTGTGAACATTGGTATTGATGGTTTTTCAACACCTAACTATACGGCCAGAGTGTCAGGACGGGGCGGGCCGCTGCTGAGTGACAGCATCAGAGAGGAGGGTGGGCTGGCTCTGCACTGTTTAAAGTATGCCTGTCCCTTTGGCAGGCCGTCTTGATACGGTCAGCCACACATGCATACTTTAAACATGTAGAACCAGAGCAAGCCAAAGCCTCCAGAGCACTGTGAAGCGTCGAGCGAGACCCTCTAACCAATCCTGCTGAGAGCAGCGCTAGGATTGGCCAATGGAGGTGCTACATCCAGTTCCAGTTACTGCCAAAGAAGCTGCCCGGACCAGAGAACGTTGCGTTCATGTTAGGTACGTTTTTTTAATATATTATTTCTGTGCACCTTTTTAAAATATATTATTTGCGCCTGCCCCCCTTACCCATAGATGCCAGCCGCCACTGGGCTGGAGACGAAACACCAGGAGTTCCCTTACAGAAAAGGCTGTTACTGAACAGTTGCTAGAGTGTTATGCTGTGAAAATCGTACTAGTTTATTGGCTATTAAGCCACTAGATGCAATTGTGAGGTATCAGCTTAACTACAAAATATACAATTACAGACCCACGATGCAATCGGAGACGAAAAAGAGAGAGATGCTATTAAAGCCAAAAAATACACCTGAAAGTTATTGAGGCTTACCAAACTGTGAGGCTTATTTACAAGCCCTGTGTGCCACTTTTTCCCATATAACAAGTGACGGACCAGCTGCGCAAGGGGCGTGTAAATAAGTCCCTGTGAGTTTTGAGTGGTCTATGGATGACACTATGAAAGGCCAGTGTAAGGCCCCTATGGCCTACAATAGGTTATACGCCACATAAAAAGGTGTTGTAACCCTGCTAATTATATGGCGAAGAGATCATGGCGCAATATGTAATCTGTCTCAAATGAACAGATGCATTTGAATGCATGACATGCTCCATGTCATGGGTAACCACTCATGGGTATCAATGCACTTAGCTCTGCAATTGCCATTTGCTATTAAATAACGTTAGTTTTTTATCTGGTTAAACAACCCAGCCATCTATGCAATTACATTTAGAACTACTGTGCAGCAGGAGCATATTTATTTAATTTACCCCAAGTTAAATCCCTTACTGTTTAAGCCAGTATTACTTCGATGGTATTGTTCTGGAGTGTGCATTTATGTTGTGCTTAGTGCTTTCTCTTCAATATAAATCGCCATTTAAAAAATATACATTGCCTAATAATTCTCCCTGTGTTATAAAGAAATGCACACTTGTTGTAATTATAATGCAACAGGTCTAATATGTAGACACAAACAGGTATATTAAACTAATTATGGAATCATATCTCATA